>NC_134690.1:110691019-111891019 GCF_050947455.1 Rhinoderma darwinii
CACGATGCGGGGTGTGGACCCACTAGACCGTGCCGCGTAGCGGGATGGCAGCTGGCCAAACAGGTATAGTGCAGAGTCTATAGTCCAGAAAGGGTGCCTGTGGCAACTCGGACAGTAGCAAGGCAGGCTCGGCTGGAACCAGGCAGCAGGTAGACGTCAGGCGTGGAGTTGCAGAACACGACAACAGCTTCAGCACGGCACTTGACCAGGACAGCACAGGATACGGGATACAGGATACACTTGGGAACTGGAAGACACTATGAGACCATTTGCAAGACAAACTTTGGGTAACGAACAACGCTCAGGCAAAGAACAAGAGGGCAGAGCCCTTTTTATAGTCCAGTAGCATTCTGGGCTTGATGCAGGCTTCCTGCACTTATGCACGCACTGGTCCTGTAAGACAGTGCACGCGCGGGAGTGGGCGCCCTCCGGAGACGTCTAGATTCCAGGAAGTGAGTGCCGGCGCCTCACAGGAGGACGACGCTGCAGGGAACTCACATGTTCATGGCCGCGGCCGTCGAGGGGTAAGTCAGAATGACGGGCCGCGGCCATAGACGTTACAGTATCCCCCCTTTTACACCCCCTCTTCTTGGGACCAGAGCGGGAGAGAAACTTCCTCGCGAGGACAGAGGCATCGATGTTCTTCTCTGGCTCCCAAGACCTCTCTTCTGGACCGAATCCCTTCCAATCCACCAAATAAAACGTCCTTCCTCCTACATTCTTGGTGGCCAGAATCTCCCTTACTTCGAAAGTCTCTGACGATCCGCCAGGGACCACTGCGGAACTAGGAGTCCTGGAGCTCGTGAGTCGTGGTTCAGGACCACGGGCTTCAGCAAGGAGACATGGAAGGAGTTAGGGATCTTGAGGGTAGGAGGCAGCCGCAGCTTGTAAGACACCGGGTTAATCTGTAGCAGGATCTCGTAGGGTCGAAGGAACCTAGGAGCAAATTTGCAGGACGGCACCCTCAGCCGGATATTCTTTGAAGACAACCAGACCTTAGTACCTGGAAGAAACTGAGGAGGATCCCGTCTTCTAGTATCTGCCTTTCTCTTCATTCTGTCCACCGCCAGCAGGATAAAAGATTGGGTCTGTTGCCATATCTGCTGCAGGTACCTGGGACATAGTAGAGACAGGAAGAGGTATTCGAAGGTGTTGGCCGTAGACGATGAAGAACGGACTGGAGGTGGTGGAATCTGCCCACGGGAGCAGCTGCACCCAGTCATCATGCCGTCTGGAAACAAAGTGACGCAGATAGTTCTCCATAATCTGGTTAACCCTCTCGACTTGCCCATTGGATTGGGGATGATAGGCCGAAGAGAAGTCCAACTTTACACCAAGAAGACCGCAGAGTGCTCTCCAAAACTTTGAGGTGAACTGGACCCCTCGATCCGAGAGAATATGCAGAGGCAAGACGTGCAGACGGAAGATGTTTTCAATGAAGAGGTTGGCCAATCGCGCAGCAGAAGGCAGACCAGTCAAGGGAACAAAATGAGCCATTTTAGAAAATCGATCCACCACCACCCAGATCACACTGCAACCCGCAGAGAGAGGGAGATCCGTGACAAAGTCCATTGCGACATGCTGCCAGGGAGCAACGGGCAGCGGCTGGAGCAGACCAGCCGGTCTGGAGTGGGCAACTTTATCTGCTGCGCATACTGTACGTGAGGAGACAAAGTCCATGACGTCTTTGGGCAGCGTGGGCCACCAGAACTGACGGATGATTAGCTCTTGGGTATTACGAGCACCCGCGTGACCTGCCAGCTTGGAACTGTGACCCCAGTGGAGGATTCTTCCTCTGTCTACCAGACGTACAAAAGTCCTTCCCGGAGGCATGTTTCTAACTTGGAGAGGGTTCACAGAGAAGATGCAGGAAGGATCCATAATATTCTCTGGGGACTCCACAGTGTCCTCTATTTCAAATGACCTAGACAAGGCATTGGCCCTCACATTCTTGTCGGCAGGATGGTAGTGGAGTTCGAACCGGAACCGATCAAAGAACAACGACCACCTGGCTCGATGAGGATTCAACCGCTGAGCCGTCTGTAGATAGGTCAGGTTCTTGTGATCCGTGAAGACCAAGATAGGATGAGCTGCGCCTTCCAGTAGCTGTCTCCACTCCTGCAGAGCCAGCTTGATGGCCAGTAATTCCCGACCCCCAATCGAGTAGTTGCGCTCTGCGGAAGAAAACAGCTTAGAATAGTAGCCACATACCACAGTTTTGCCTTTTGAAACTTTCTGGAATAACAGTGCACCGGCACCAACAGAAGAAGCATCCACCTCTAAAGAAAACTGTAGGGACACATCAGGGTGGTGAAGAATAGAGACTGACGTGAAGGCTTTTTTTTAAGGATTCAAATGCGGCTTCTGCTTCCAGAGTCCTTACCTTGGCATTCATGCCCTTTTTAGTGAGGGTAGAGATGGGAGCTGTCAAAGATGAGAAGTTAGGAATGAACAGCCGGTAGAAGTTGGCAAATCCCAGGAAGCGTTGTATGGCCCTTAAGCCTTAGGGGCGTGGCCATTCCAGGACAGCTTTTACCTTCTCAGGGTCCATCTTGAGACCCTGATCGGAGATGATATAGCCCAGGAAGGGAAGAGACTTCCTCTTAAACACGCACTTCTCCCGCTTGACATAAGGATGATTCTACCTCAGACGAAGCAACACCTGGCGGACATGATTCTGATGAGTTACTGGATCTGGGGAAAAAAATCTAAATGTCATCGAGATACACCACAACACAGACCTAGAGGAGATCACGAAAAATGTAATTGACAGATTCCTGGAACACCACGGGGCAGTTACATAGGCCGAAGGGCATAACTAGGTATTCATAGTGCCCATCACATGTATTAAATGCAGTCTTCCACTCGTCACCTTGACGAATCCGGATCAGATTGTAGGCCACCCCGCAGGTCGAGTTTAGAAAAAAAAATTGCCCCCCATATGCGATCAAACAGTTCCGAAATCAAAGGCAATGGGTACCTCTTCCTCACCCTGATCTGATTGAGGCCTCGGTAGTCAATGCAGGGTCAGAGGGATCCATCTTTCTTCTTGACAAAGAAAAACCCAGCTCCGGCCGAGGATGAGGATTTACGAATGAAGCCCCTCTCCAGATTCTCCTTAATGTAGGCAGACATGGACTGGGTCTCAGGCAAGGAGAGAGGGTACACTCTACCGCGAGGAGGAGACGAATCAGGAACCAAGTCAATCGGACAATCATATGCTCGATGTGGCGGCAAGGTCTCTGCTTCCTTATCAAAGACATCAGAGAACATAGAGTAACAAGAAAGCAACCCTGCCAATGACTGTGGTGGATGGATATGACCCAGACAGCGGTCGAGACACTTGGGGCCCCACTGGAGAACATCTCCAGAGTTCCAATCCAGGACTGAGGCGTGCAAACGGAGCCAATGCAAACCCAGCAGCACGGGGTTGACGGCCTTGGGCAGGACAAACAGGGAGATGAGCTCAGAGTGAAGAGCTCCCACTTGAAGCCTCAATGGCTTGGTCACAGACAAAACTGGGTCAGGCAAAGGCAGTCCATCTACCGAGGCAACGATCAACGGCCTTTCCAGCAGGACATTGGGCAACTGAAAAAGATCCACAAGGTCTTGGCAGATGAAATTGGCTGCAGAGCCAGAGTCCAGGTAGGAAGAGACCGGATGGGGCTTCTCGCCAGCAGTGATGGTCACAGGAATTAACAGTTTGGAGGAGAGTTCTCGATTAAATGCAGTAGCGCCCAGGCTTGTCTCTCCAACCAAACCTAGGTGTTGGGGTTTTTTGGCTTCTGAAGACACAGACGCACGGCATGGCCAGCGAGGCCGCAATATGAGTCCAGAGGTGCGCCTGTGCTGTTTCTCTTGAACGGACAATTTTAGCCGATCCACCTGCATCAGAATCTCGGGCAAAGCAGTAGGAGACGGCAAGAGTGATTGCTGGAAGTTGGGCGCCAGTCTAGGAAGCCGTTTCTCTTGTCGAAAACTCTTGAGATCTTTCTTTGAGCCTTATTGTGCCTTATTGAGCCTTGAGTGGCAAGTAGAATCAGGTCATCCAAGGCAGGTGGTAGATCTTGAACAGCAAGTTCGTCCTTGATCTCGGGTGATAGGCCATGCCAGAAGGATGCTACCAAGGCCTCATTGTTCCAGGTCAGCTCTCCTTCCAGGGTCCGGAACTGGATGGTGTATTCACCCACGGAGGTGTTTCCCTGGCGAAGGTTAAAGATAGCAGTAGCTGTCGAAGAGATTCGTCCTGGCTCAATGAAAACAGTACGGAACAACCGCACGAACCCCTGGAAGTCTTGAGTCTGGGGTCCTTGACGTTCCCAGATTGGGTTCGCCCATGCCAGGGCCTTGCCGGCAAGTAGAGACTCGATGAAGGCAATCTTGGCTCCGTCTGACGGAAATGCTTGGGTGTGCAGGGTAAAATGGATATGGAATTGGTTCAGAAACCCTCTGCACGTACTTGCGTCTCCATGGATCTGAGAAGGTAATGCCAGCGAGAACTGAGGATCCGAACCGGAACTGGCAGGAGGTGTAGCAGGAGGGTTGAACGAAGGAACTTGCATAGGAGCTGGGAGGGAAGCAGCCAGCATCCCTAGCTGCTGTGCTATGGAGTCCACTGCTACATGAAGTTGATCATGTCTTGCTCGGAGATCCTGCAGATCCGCCTGTATGGCTTTGGAGGGTGATATGCCCTTGAATTGACCAGCGGGGTTCATGGCCTAAGCGTACTGTCACTATGCAGGATGTGGACCCACTGGGCCATACCACGTAGCAGGATGGTAGCTGGCCAAACAGGTATAGTACAGAGTCTATAGTCCAGAAAGGGTACCTGTGGCAACTCAGACAGTAGAGAGGCAGGCTCGGCTGGGACCAGGCAGCAGGTAGACGTCAGGCGTGGAGTAGCAGAACACGACAACAGCTTCAGCACGGCACTTTACCAGGATAACATGGGATACAGGATACGGGATACAGGATACACTTGGGAACTGGTAGACACTAGGAGACCATTTGCAAGACAAACTTTGGGTAACGAACAACGCTCAGGCAAAGAACAAGAGGGCAGATGTAAAGGATCTGCCAGGCACAGCTTCGGGGTTAACTTCCAGAGGTAATCAGTCTTCACCTGAGTCTGTCTCTCTGAGACTGACTCCAGCTTCCACCACTCAGGCTGGCAGGCTTAGGAGTGGGAGAGCCTATCGCAGCCTGGCCAGACTCAGCTAGCTCCCGCCCTCTGTCTATTTATACCTGCCTTTCCTGTTCCTCCTTGCTTGTGATTCTTTCCATGTGGTTTCCTGGCCCAGCTACAGCTCCTACTATTTGATCCTGCTCCATACTGACCCTGGCTTTCTGACTACTCTTCTGCTCTGCGTTTGGTACCTCGTGCTCTCCTGGTTTGACTTGGCTCGTTCATCACTCAGTTGCTCACAGTGTTGCCGTGGGCAACTGCCCCTTTCCCTTTGCTTTATATTCCCTTGTATGTTTGTCTCGGGCACTTACTGAGCGTAGGGACCGCCGCCCAGTTGTACCCCGTCGCCTAGGGCGGGTCGTTGCAAGTAGGCAGGGACAGAGTGGCGGGTAGATTAGGGCTCACTTGTCCGTTTCCCTACCCCTATCATTACATAATCACAAGCCCATATACCTAGTCTACCCTGGTCCCTGACACTACTATGGACCCCCTTGAGACCCTGGCTCAGCAAATGCAGGGTCTCTCCCTACAGGTCCAGGCCCTGGCTCAGAAGGTCAACCAGCCTGATGCTACCTTGGTAGTTCCCCTCACCTCAACTCCTGAACCCCACCTCAAGTTGCCCGACCGGTTCTCAGGGGACCAGAGGGCTTTTCTCTCCTTTCGGGAGAGTTGCAGGCTTTACTTTCGCTTAAAGCCCCACTCCTCAGGTTCTGAGAGCCAGCGAGTGGGTATAATTATGTCCCGGCTCCAGGACGGGCCCCAAGAATGGGCCTTCTCCTTGGCTCCTGACGCCCCTGAACTTTCCTCCGTTGATCTTTTCTTTTCTGCTCTCGGACTCATTTATGACGAGACTGACAAGACTGCCTTTGCCGAGAGTCAGCTGGTGACCTTACGTCAGGGTAAGAGACCTGTTGAGGAGTATTGTTCTGACTTTAGGAAGTGGTGCGTAGCTTCTCGGTGGAATGACCCTGCCTTAAGGTGCCAGTTTAGGTTGGGTCTGTCGAATGCCCTGAAAGACCTGCTAGTTGGCTATCCCTCTTCTGACTCCCTAGACCAGGTTATGGCTTTAGCGGTACGACTTGACCGACGTCTCAGGGAACGACAACGCGAACGTTTATGTGTTTTCTCCTCCGACTCCCCCATGATGCCTCCCGAGGTTCCGTTGCTTCGTTCTTCCCCGGAAGACTCAGAGGTACCTATGCAACTCGGGGCCTTCGTGTCCCCACAACAACGCAGAGATTTCCGCAGGAAGAATGGTCTCTGCTTCTACTGTGGGGATGACAAGCATCAAGTGAACAACTGTCCTAAGCGTAAGAATGCAGCCGGAGAACTTCCGCGCCTAAGTGATCATCACTTGGGCGCACAGGTATTTCCCGTAAATATGAAACGTAATAAGATCTTGCTTCCCTTTCAGGTCTCTTTTGGTGGTAGGTCTGCTACCGGCAGTGCCTTCGTGGATTCAGGGTCTTCTGCTAATATCATGTCTGTGGAATTTGCTATGTCTCTTGCTATGCCTTTGATTGATTTGCCTAAACCTGTCCCGGTAGTGGGTATCGACTCCACTCCTCTTGCTAATGGTTATTTTACACAGCATACCCCTGTTTTTGAACTCCTTGTTGGCTCCATGCATTTGGAGCAGTGCTCTGTACTGTTGATGCAGGGATTATCGTCCGATTTGGTTTTAGGCCTTCCCTGGTTGCAGTTGCATAATCCCACGTTTGACTGGAATACTGGGGAGCTTACCAAATGGGGTAATGAATGTTTGACGTCATGTTTTTCTGTTAATTCTATTTCTCCCCCTGAGGAGGTGAACACGCTACCTGAGTTTGTTCGGGACTTCACTGATGTTTTCTCTAAGGAGGCCTCCGAAGTGTTACCTCCTCATAGAGAATACGATTGCGCTATCGAATTGGTACCAGGAGCTAAGCTTCCTAAGGGTAGGATATTTAATCTTTCTTGTCCCGAACGTGAAGCCATGAGAGAGTATATCCAGGAATGCCTGGCCAAGGGTTACATTCACCCCTCTACTTCTCCGGTAGGTGCTGGCTTCTTCTTCGTAGGGAAGAAGGATGGTGGTCTTAGGCCATGCATTGACTACCGTAACCTGAATAAGGTCACTGTAAGGAACCAGTATCCCCTTCCTTTGATTCCTGATCTCTTTAATCAGGTTCAGGGGGCCCAATGGTTCTCTAAGTTTGATTTACGGGGGGCGTATAACCTTATCCGCATCAAAGAGGGGGATGAGTGGAAGACTGCGTTTAACATGCCTGAAGGTCATTTCGAATACCTCGTCATGCCCTTTGGGTTGTGTAATGCGCCGGCGGTCTTCCAGAATTTCATAAATGAGATTTTGAGAGATTACCTGGGGATATTTCTTGTAGTGTACCTTGATGACATACTGGTGTTTTCCAAGGACTGGCCCTCCCACATTGAGCATGTCAGGAAGGTGCTCCAGGTCCTTTGGGAAAACAAACTGTTTGCAAAAACCGAAAAATGTGTGTTTGGGGTACAGGAGATACCATTTTTGGGTCAAATCCTCACTCCTCATTAATTCCGCATGGACCCCGCCAAGGTCCAGGCTGTGGCGGAATGGGTCCAACCTGCCTCCCTGAAGGCGTTACAGTGTTTTTTGGGGTTCGCTAATTATTACAGGAGATTCATTGCTAACTTCTCGGTCATCGCTAAGCCTCTTACGGACCTCACTCGCAAAGGTGCTGATCTCCTCCACTGGTCTCCAGAGGCTGTCCAGGCTTTTGAGGTCCTTAAGAAGTGCTTTATCTCGGCCCCGGTGCTGTTTCAGCCCAACCAAATGGAGCCATTTATCGTGGAAGTTGACGCATCTGAGGTGGGAGTGGGGGCTGTCTTGTCCCAGGGTACCAGGTCCCTCACCCATCTCCGCCCCTGTGCCTACTTCTCCAGGAAGTTTTTGCCCACTGAGAGTAACTATGATATTGGCAACCGCGAACTCTTAGCCATTAAATGGGCATTTGAAGAGTGGCGCCACTTCCTGGAGGGGGCTAGGCACCAGGTAACGGTCCTTACCGACCACAAGAATCTGGTTTTCCTAGAATCTGCCCGGAGGCTAAACCCGAGACAAGCTCGATGGGCGCTATTTTTTACCGGATTCAACTTTTTGGTTACCTATAGGGCTGGGTCTAAAAATATTAAGGCCGATGCACTGTCGCGTAGCTTCATGGCCAGCCCTCCTTCGGAGGAAGATCCTGCTTGTATTTTGCCTCCCGGTATAATCATTTCTTCTATTGATTCTGATTTAGTCTCTGAAATTGCAGCTGATCAAGGTTCAGCTCCCGGGAACCTTCCTGAGGACAAGCTGTTTGTTCCCCTGCAATACCGGCTAAGGATACTTAGGGAAAATCATGACTCCGCACTATCTGGTCATCCAGGCATCCTGGGTACCAAACACCTCATTGCCAGAAACTATTGGTGGCCTGGGTTGCCTAAAGACGTTAAAGCCTACGTGCCGCTTGTGAGGTTTGTGCTAGGTCCAAGACTCCCAGGTCCCGACCAGCGGGCTTACTACGTTCGTTGCCCATTCCCCAGAGACCTTGGACACATATCTCCATGGATTTTATCACCGATTTGCCTCCATCTCAAGGCAAGTCGGTGGTGTGGGTGGTAGTAGACCGCTTCAGTAATATGTGCCACTTTGTGCCCCTCAAGAAACTACCTAACGCCAAGACGTTAGCTACCTTGTTTGTCAAACACATCCTCCGTCTCCATGGCGTCCCTGTCAATATTGTTTCGGACAGAGGGGTACAATTTGTTTCTTTGTTTTGGAGAGCCTTCTGTAAGAAGTTGGAGATTGATCTGTCCTTCTCCTCTGCTTTCCATCCTGAAACCAATGGCCAAACTGAGAGGACTAATCAATCTCTAGAACAATATTTAAGGTGTTTTATCTCTGACTGTCAATATGATTGGGTCTCATTCATTCCCCTCGCTGAATTTTCCCTTAATAACCGGGTCAGTAACTCGTCAGGGGTCTCCCCCTTTTTCTGTAATTTTTGGTTTAATCCACGGTTCTCCTCCGTTTCACCTGGTAGTTCCAACAATCCCGAGGTAGAGGTCGTTCATCGGGAACTGTGCACAGTCTGGGCCCAGGTTCAGAAGAACCTAGAGGCGTCCCAGAGCGTACAAAAAACTCAGGCTGATAGAAAACGTTCTGCTAACCCTTTGTTTATGGTCGGGGATCTGGTGTGGTTATCGTCTAGGAACTTGTGTCTTAAGGTCCCGTCCAAGAAGTTTGCTCCCCGGTTTATTGGGCCGTATAAGGTCATTGAAGTCCTCAATCCTGTCTCCTTCCGGCTGGAGTTATCCCCATCTTTTTGTATACACGACGTGTTTCATGCCTCCCTCCTTAAACGCTACTCCCCATCCTTGGCTCCCTCGAGAAAACCTCCTGTTCCCGTTCTCACCCCTGAGGGGGTGGAATTCGAGGTGGCCAAGATTGTGGACAGCAAGATGGTCCAAGGCTCCCTCCAGTACCTGGTCCATTGGAGAGGATACGGGCCTGAGGAGAGGACTTGGGTACCCGCCCGGGATGTTCACGCTGGGGTATTGGTCAGGAAGTTCCACCTTCGTTTCCCCAGTAAACCAGGTCCACTTAGAAAGGGTCCAGTGGCCCCTCATAAAAGGGGGGGTACTGTAAAGGATCTGCCAGGCACAGCTTCGGGGGTTAACTTCCAGAGGTAATCAGTCTTCACCTGAGTCTGACTCTCTGAGACTGACTCCAGCTTCCACCACTCAGGCTGGCAGGCTTAGGAGTGGGAGAGCCTATCGCAGCCTGGCTAGACTCAGCTAGTTCCCGCCCTCTGTCTATTTATACCTGCCTTTCCTGTTCCTCCTTGCTTGTGATTCTTTCCATGTGGTTTCCTGGCCCAGCTACAGCTCCTACTATTTGATCCTGCTCCATACTGACCCTGGCTTTCTGACTACTCTTCTGCTCTGCGTTTGGTACCTCGTGCTCTCCTGGTTTGACTTGGCTCGTTCACCACTCTGTTGCTCACGGTGTTGCCGTGGGCAACTGCCCCTTTCCCTTTGCTTTATATTCCCTTGTATGTTTGTCTCGTGCACTTACTGAGCGTAGGGACCGCCGCCCAGTTGTACCCCGTCGCCTAGGGCAGGTCGTTGCAAGTAGGCAGGGACAGAGTGGCGGGTAGATTAGGGCTCACTTGTCCGTTTCCCTACCCCTATCATTACAGCAGAGCCCTTTTTATAGTCCAGTAGCATTCTGGGCTTGATGCAGGCTTCCTGCAATTATGCGCACACTGGCCCTGTAAGACTGTGGGCGCGCGTGCCCTCCGGAGACAGTCTAGATTCCAGGAAGTGAGTGCCAGCGCCTCACAGGAGGACGACGCTGCAGGGAACTCACATGTCCATGGCCGCGGCCGTCGAGGGTTAAGTTAGAACGACGGGCCGCGGCCATAGACGTTACACCAGGTAAGCTATGAAGAGGCTTCAGTCAGCAGATCGGTGGTGGTGCCGGCAGTCGGCCCCCACCGATTTGATACTGAATGACAATGTTAGTCAGGGAAAGAATATCACCAGTGACCACCCGTTCTCCAACATGAGATGATTTTATATTCTTGAATACCTAATATAAAAGAAAAATCTATATCTCACCAGGGAATCACGACTCAGAACTCACTCTGACACAGATAAATGGAAGTGGACACTTTATTACTGGTGTCTAAATTCGCTTAGGGTTTAGGAGAGAAAGATTTATAAAGGTAACAGTTTGTAAGAAGATCATTAGAAAACCTGACAGAATTATCAGAGCTCAAGCCAGCAAAATGCACTGTCAAAATAAAACATCCTGTACAGTGCATAAAGACCTTCAGTCTTCAATGAATTAGTTACCTATGTTTACCACACATATGTTGTGTTCAGTCTAATATATTTTCAGAATAAACACAGCAGATTTTATTGAGGAATTTCTTAAACATTCTACACCAGTTTTCTGCCATCGAAAAGTTGTGGGCCTCTTAGTAAAGTAGACGCATCTTACTCCGGCTTTAAGATTTATGGTATGTTCAACCGCAGTGTTTTAAGGCTATTTCGGGGGAAAAAACGCCTCGAAATACACCTTGAAAAACTCTACTAAAACGCTGACAAACACCTTCCCATTGTAATCAAAAAAATGGCACATAAAAAAACGCTGCGTAAAAAGAAGGAACATGTCACTTCCTGAGCCATTTTCAATTTCAACGTTTCAATTGACCCTATGAAAAACAGCTCCAAAAACGTCTAAGAAAAAGCCTCAAAAAACATTTTCTGCTTCAAAAACGGCTGAAAATCAGAGGCTGTTTCCCCTTGAAAAAAGGCTCCATAATGTTCAGCCGTTTTTACTTGTGCGTGTGAACATACCCTTATGGGTATTCCCAAGATCATATTGGTGGTTCCGTGTGTCCTAAACCTAAAATAATTATACTTTCCAAATACATGTAATTATTTAAAATGTACCATTTCCAACTTGTCACCCCCGTTATGCCTGTTCTGTATTTACCCATAGTTACTGCTGCACGCATGCTCTAGTAGGTCTTCGCTTAGCTGTCGAGCATGCACAGTTCTTCCTCCCCTTGCTTGTATTTTCAATAGCAGGTTCCCCCTTTGCAGGCAAACCGCTCATTCACGTTCCCCCTGTCTTCAGTGCAGGGAAATCAGCTGTTTCCTTTCCCCCTGCATTATTCAAGTGCCGCTCCATTGAGCTTTGCTTTTCTACCCTGCACTGTCTAAGCACCACTCTGCTGCCACAAGAACCACTGAGAGCTTCTAGGGACTATAGTTCCCAATTAGAATCGGCGGTCATTTGATAGGAGAAACCAGACCGCCCATTTAGCTGTCTGAAGAGAGAAGTAGAAAGGAGAAAAGGGGGTGAAATACTTAGACTGGAAGATCAGGGTATGTTTATTTCTGCTTGGGGCAGTTTCTATTCACTTGTTGACTGTGTCCTGTGCGTTTGGTAAAAACAGTCTTAATATATTCCACCCTTGGTGTTCAAATCAAATACTCTTATTCCTTGGGTTCAATTCACACAAAGTTTTTTTTATATGTTTTTTGCTGCGAAAACTGCGTCGGAAAATGCGCAAAAAAACGTCCGAAAATGCCTCCCATTGATTTCAATGTTAGGCGGAGGCGTTTTTTCCCGCAAGCGGAAAAAACGGCTCGCGGGAAAAAGAATCGACATGCCCTATCTTCAGGTGTTTACGTCTCTGATCTCCCATTGACATCAATGGGAGGCAGAGAAAGTGTATTTCGGGGCGTTTTTTGCCCGCGGTGCTCATATTGTCACGGCGTGCAGGCAGAGTAAAATCTGCCTCAAAATTCCAAACCAGGGTGAACCTAGGGTGTATTTCACATATCGGTTTTGTGGCATGTTTTTACCGATTTGTTGATAATTGGTGCCATATTGTGGAAAAAAAACCCAGTAGTTATGTAAACATTCGACAAAATGCAGGTGTAAACACATCTATAGGGCAGGATCACACACACATGCACACACACACACACACACACACACACACACACACACACACACACAGTTTGTATGCCGTTTTTGGTACATTTTAAACTTTATTTAGCCGAAGTCAGAAGTGGATCCAAAATAGGAAGGAAAGATATAAATAAAATACTTATGTATCCCCTTTCATTTGTGACCACTCCTGTGTTTGGCTTAAGAAACGGAGTCACAAACTGCACCAAATACTGCATCAAAACTACGTGTGTGAAATCCATGCACACACTGCAGAAACGATACTATTCACATATATGGATTGGATTTTTCAGTTGCAACAAATTTGCCACGTGTGAACATACCCTTATACTTCAATATTCAGTATATTATAACGTTAGATCACATAAGTTATTTAGTTTATATACTACCAGACAAAACCCTGTAGTTTATATGCAGCAATAAATTTGAGGGGAAACTGATATAGACCGTGCTATTTAATGTGGCCAGTTACGAATTCCATCCAAAGTATATTAACTTCCAACGCTCATCTCTGGAAACAATCCAGCCATCCCTGACCTGTTAATTGCTTCAGTGCATTGAACCCATGGACACCGGGCCTGTATTTAGCCTACAATTAAAATGAGCAGTAATTGGCATGCAAGAAATTCACACACACACTATATAAGCAGCACACCAAGGAGATCTGACCTGTATTTTTAAAGCCTGTACTTTGCTGGTAAGATTTTTGTTGAATGCCGTTCTGCACATCTGAAATATAATGAGATTTTATATTCCATATACAGTTACATGTATAAATAGGGAATAGATTAAAAACAAAAAGTCTAAGGGTTAATTGCAAATTTAGGTAAAGTAAAATGGTTGTGAACAAACCTGATCCATGCTCCCTAAAAGCTTTTTATTCCCTTTCAATTCTCTCTGTTACATCAGTACCCATGGCAACAAAATCTTTTTTAGAACAACTGTGAATAGCTTTTCCTAGAGGGGAGCTATGCAAGTGCCAGCTCTCGCTCCCTCGAGACAAACATGCCAGTTTCCTTGACTTTGCCTTCTCCTCTCCCTATTTCATCTGAACACAAATGCACAGAATAGAAAGTTTTGCCATCTTACATTTTTTGCTCATATTTTGAATGCTAATCTAAAAAAAAATGTTCCGCTACTTGATAAACTTATATTACTGATACAATTGTTTATCAATAGAACAAACAAAATATTTTTCGGATTAATTGTGTAGTTCGAAGATTTTCAGTTGCTCGATTCAGTCCTACCCTACATCTCACAAGCTCTATGCCTCTCTAGGGTTCCCGGTTGGGTGTCCAGGTTATGGTCTTCTGTAGGTGACAGCTGACAATTATGTAGGTCTTACAAGGTAAGGTGCGAGATAGGAGACTGAGATCTAGTCATCGCAGCATCATAGTCTCTTTAGGTGCACAGGAAGATGTGGTTGTGGATGGACATGTATTCAATTAGTATCAAATTCTATTATTCTGTTATTGCTATGATTATAGAATTTTTCTGAATATGTCTCATTTAATGCATTGAGAAATACAGCAATACCGATTTTTGCTACAATCATAAGGATTTCCTATGAGGGAATGATTGAAGCACTAAAATAAGTCTTCAGGCAATAGAATGTAGATAATTCTTGTGTAAAAACAAAGCATAATTCCTACCTGAGGTGAACCTAGGCTGGTACACATGCCATTGGTATTAAAGAGTTATAACTAATTAAAGGGCGTCAGGAAACATATCCGACTGCCCTTGTCGAGACCGG
Organism: Rhinoderma darwinii; assembly: GCF_050947455.1. Classification (NCBI taxonomy): domain Eukaryota; kingdom Metazoa; phylum Chordata; class Amphibia; order Anura; family Rhinodermatidae; genus Rhinoderma; species Rhinoderma darwinii. The sequence goes on from NC_134690.1 coordinate 110,705,468, forward strand.
AAAACATTTTTGTTCCCCCGTGAGATGACGTTGGCGAGGAGGTTTTGTTTTACATTCTTCTGGATCAAACTGCTTGTTCTGAGAAATGTTGAACTTGATCGACATGATTTTTTTTTAACCTCTGTAACTAAATAACTGGAGATATATTATATTGAGGCATTCCAGAAAGAACAGAACTTTACACTTGTCAATATGTTAGAGCTGACTAGAAAGGCCATGTTTGCTATTAAAGTGCCAGTAGCTTGTTGGGCCCCTTGGTACCGAGCACCTGGGACACATTCCCCACCAGCATCCCGCTATGCTCCTGGGGATTTCATACTTGTGTATGTGTGGGCGACCTCCACCTGGTTTCCTCATCTTGTTCCCAAGTCAGATGTTGCTATTTGGTAAATATCATGTATCCTTATGGAGGTTGCGGTTGAACAATGTCTAATCCACCATTACTTTATCTCTCCCCACATTCATTCTGGTATATTGGCTGATCAGTTATGTATTTTGTTACATGCACTTTACTTGTGGTACTGTATATGATGAGCAGTTGTATATGAAAGATGGAAGATCATGTCAAAGTTGTTTATACATAGATGTACTATTTGCTATAACAAAAATAAATACACCAGTTATGTGAAAGTGAATTTGATCCTTACCTGAACATCCAGTTTGTGTTGCCACTTTAGATGTTGTCAGTTCTGTTTTACTTGGTGGTAGATGTGTTTAGGCAGAAGAATTAATTGTAGATGGTGTTACAATCTGGAAATATAGATGAGATAATGTCAGCGTTTACACCAATGATAAGTCTATAAAATGAATAATGAAGGATATGGTGCTAATCTTTGTCTCCTGCTTATTTTTTTCAATGAGTCTTTGGGATTTAGCTCACTGAGCAAATAGGTGTCTGTGCAAATTCCAAGGACAAGCACATTCATCACTACCCATCAGTCCTGGTGAGCGATCTGTTCTAGCATGGTCGACCTTAAAGAGGCTCTGTCACCGCATTATAAGTGCGCTAACTCCTACATAATCTGATTGGCGCTGTAATGTAGATAACAGCAGTGGATTTTATTTTGAAAAACGATCATTTTTGAGCAAGTTATGAGCAATTTTAGATTTATGCTAATTCGTTTCTTAATAGACAACTGGGCGTGTTTTTACTTTTTACCAACGGAGCGTTGTACAGAGGAGTGTATGAAGCTGACCAATCACACTGTAACAATGGGCTGGAACAATGAGAAGTGTATGGCAATGATTGGTCACTGATTGGTCAGCTTCATACACTCCTCTGTACAATGCTCAGTTGGTCAAAAGTAAAAACACGCCCAAAAAAACCTAATTTGCATTAATCTAAAATTGTTTATAAGTTGGTCAAAAATGATCGTTTTTCAAAATACAAACCACTGTTGTTATCTACATTACAGCGCCGATCACATTATGTAGGAGATAGGGCATTTATAATCTGGTGACAGAGCCTCTTTAAGCTAATGGCTCATTTTCATCCAGCATTTTCTCCTCACTGATTCCCATTAAACAGCTTCTTTGGCTTGGCTGAACCTACATTTTATATAAGTGGACGGGTGAGCTACTTCTAGGCACCACTTATCACCAAAGAGAACAAAATACTATTGGGCAATAAAGTAGGCAGCAAAATTCACACATAACGCGTGCAGATTTTGTGGTAAATGCGGAAACGCAACAAATACACTACGGAATATCCGCAACAAATCCGCTTTGCGAGAATTTATATCACAAAATTTTCAGTAAATTGCAGAAAATCTGCAACAAATCTGCTGCAAAATCCGCATATGCTACATGCAGATTTTGTTGTGAATTTGCCACAGGTTTTTAGATGCTTTTCCGCAAGAGAATGAGCATGCTGAGGATTGGAACATCTGTAGCATACTCTGCTTTCATTTTCCGCTACATGTGGATAGGGTTTTGAAAGTAAAATATTGTGCTGTAAATAGCAGCGGATTTGCGATATGGAATCCACAATTCAAATCCGCAGCAAATACGCTACGTCTGAATGTGCCCTGAATTGCCTTTCATGTTTTAACATTCTAAAATCAATATTAAATTATTAAAGCAGTTCTCGCTAGGAATGATAAATTGCTAGATTTGTCAGGCTGCGTTCACACCTGCGTCAGGGCTCCGTTCCGAGGTTCCGTCAAAATCTTCTGTCGGCACGGAGCCCTGACTGACACAAACGTAAACAAGAGGTTTCAATGATTTCAATGGTCACGGATCCAGTGTAAATGGTTTCCGTTTGTCTCTGTTGTGCAGGGGTTCCGTCGTTTTGACGGAATGAATACCATATTCGACTACGTTATTGATTCCGTCAAAACGTCGGAACGGAGCCCTGACGCAGATGTGAACTCAGCCTTAATTACACAATGCTTTTGGGGACAACACAGTAATCTTAATTGCCAATTCTTGAAGTAATTGTAGTATTACCATCTGGAGATTTCCTATACCAGTCTGCCCAGAATAAAACGAACAACTGGAGAGTATAGAGCACTAGGTTCCTCTAGGTTTTTAATAAAGCTGTAATTCTCCTAATTTTTCTAATTATGCTATTTTCTTCAATTGTCAATAATGAGCGCTCTGTTCACACTTTCATTTTTATGTTTCCATCAGGCATTCTGGTACTTTTGATGGCAAGAGTAGTCCAGTCTGCAGAGCTATTTTCTGCATTAAAAAATACCAGAACCCTGAGGGAAACATGATGGATTACACTAAGTCAAAGAGGTCCCTCAGGGTTGGTCGGTATCCATTTGAAAATGGATCTGGCATAGCTGTCATGGCTGGAGAGGGGTCGGTTGGGTGCTGTTCCAAATTAAGGGCTACATTGGCCTGAATCTAAACATTATGTGGAGGGGGGACTGTCACTAATACTATGGTGGCTGCCAGCACAATGTGGCCATAGCTCTATACATTGTAAGTTTGCAAACACTGCACTCTGACCTTGTTGTTCATCTGCTATTACCCAGTCTTGCTTTATTACTGTTTGTTCAAAATTGTACCCCATATGTATTTTGCCACAATGCACAAGAATATAACCACTATCATTCTGCCCCTATGTACAAGAATATAACTACTTCAATACTGACCTCTATTTACAAGAATATAACTACTATAATACTGACTCCTATGTACAAGAGTATAACTACTATAATATAAAAATATCAAGTAAAGGCATGGCACTCACCCTTCGAAGATCAATTTCAGCTCTTTATTCAAAAGTTGTGGCAGGCACAACAGAAAAAGGTCAGCACACTTGTACTATCACTATCCGTAGTGATACGGAAAGGTATCCGTGGCCAATTTAACTGAATGGGTCCTTAATTGCAGACCGTATTACGGTTCGCAATTACAGAGATTTTTTACGGTCGTGTGCATGGGGCCTAACTGTATTCCGTGTGTACGCCGCTGAATATGGATTTTCCCTAGCAACGGCCAGTAGCTGAGGATAGCGGTAACAGTTCAGGAACAGTTTTACAATGAAAGAAGGCTGAATTGGTTAGTAAAGAATATTGCAATATTTCTTGAAATCGCCTGCCCTATACTTTATTAAAAAATAAGAATAATTAAATGATAGTTACCTTTTAAGTGAAGGTGTAAAATTGAAAAAAGTCACACATTTTTGCACAATACAAGCGTGCGCCAAAATTTGGTACTATTTTACGTCACTAAAGTGACATAAACCTGATCGTAAATTAACCCCATTGTGCCTCATTTCTGTCTAACAGAAAACATAGCAGCCAATCATAATTCAGCATTTATTTTTAAAACTGCCCTAGAAAAATGAAATCTGCACTGTACTTGGTTGCTGTGGGCAACGAGGGCCAGTTTTTTTTCCGTTAAATAGTTTTGATAAATGAGGCCCATTGTTCGTGGTTTTTACATACAGTACTGTAGTGCGATTTTTCCATACCATATTTTTTACTAATCTCGTACAACTCTTTAATAGGTGAAAATGTTATTCCCAAATCAATTTAATATGTGTCCTTTTGAAAGTACTAGCTGGTCCTGACATATAGCTCACCCAGCACTATACCTCTACAATATTTGTATAACTTAATAGTAACATAGTACAGAACATTTTAACCTAGTTTGATGGGATAGTTTTCTGCTGAACTGATTAATAGAGCTGCGTAATAGTGTCTCAGAGAACCACGTAGCTTTACGTTCCTCATCATGAAATACTGAATATGAATGTAAAATAATGTTCAGATCTACAGTTCACTGTATACTGATCAGCATACTGTTATATGTACTGTTGTATTTCCAACTATGAGATAAAATACAGCAGCAGTATATAGCATACGCCATCACTGATAGTGGGGTACGACTATCAGGAGTTCCACGAATCCCAGAATGAAGATTAGTTAGTGCTGCTTGTCATTCATATAGGTTCCCTAATCGGCGACGCTCCCGGCCAACCAATGTGGAGGGAACTGCAACACAATTTTATTCACTTGAATGGGGCTTTGTTGCAGTTCCCTACACGGCGGATGTCTGGGAGCGTCGCTGTGCAGGGAACCCATATAAAGGAGCGGCAGCGCTAACCAATCTTCATTCTGGAATTGGTTCAAGAGACCTTGGACTTTTCATCCTTGGGATCGGGGAAGGTCCCAGAGGGCGGAGGCCAACCGATCATAATGTATCCTCGCAATATGCCATAATATTATGAGCCGGGAATACTCCTTTAAATTCATTTAAAATTGTCAGTACAATAAATGATTACTCTTTTTCTCAGTCACAATGAATATATCAACATTTTTGCAAGCCCACAAGATACCAGTTCATGTTCAGCTATCATATGACAAGCTTGTTATTATTGAATTATACAAATTGTCAAAAAATGGATTCGATTAACCTTGTACAGCATGAATTTTGATGTTGTGAAAGACATTTAGAGAAAGACGGATAAGCAAAAAAAATATCTGCTGGTAAATGCATTTCATTTCTGAGCATTATATCGACATGCGAGTTATGTTTGTAGATTATTATAGATGTGAATTATAAATAAAGATTTCTACGTGTAATCAGAATTGCGCTGTGCTCGTTGGACAACCAGTGTTAAAATGGGTCTGTCTAGTGCCTCACTTAAAAAACATAAATATTGTATTAGCCTAAGTTCCTATTTAAGATCTAAATTCTCTTTGGTTCACACTGGACGGATACACCGCGGAAAAGTCAGCAGCATATCCGACCCAGAACATCCAGGGATGTCCAGCCGAATATTTGCACCAATTGACCATTGCGGAAAACTTCCGGAAAAAAGGCCTGTGCTCACCTCCCCCATCTTTGGGAATCGTTGCTATGGCAACGATCGGAGAGGTGAGCACAGGCCTTTTTTCCGGACGTTTTCCGGCTGAGTTTTTTTTACATCAGGCTAGATATTAGTTTGAGTGAATAATGTACAAATTCAGAGACAGTGATGTATTTATTGTATAATATATACATAGAAAATACACATTTGTATCTTGTAGAATTGTTCTATTAGTTCTCTGGCACTGTAAACTGCGTACACGTTACAATTGGCAGAATGATCAGTATTGCACCTACCTCTTTCAATTTAGACAGTCAGATATAACAAACCGTAATTTGACTTATAAATTGCTTGGTATGTCTTGTTTTGATGCAGCGTTTGTAAACATTTTTTAGTCTATACGTGTCTGATTATAGTTCTAGCACATTTAACACATTGTTCACTAGATGTAATTGCCTCCTGTGAGAAAGTTTGCATTGCTGATCTAGAAGACCTTTAAGCTGATCATGTTTATTGTGCATCCAGGGGCGTAGCTATGGGGGGTGCAGAGGTAGCAGTTGCTCCCGGGCCCTGAGTCTGAGGGGGCCCAAAACCCCCTTAGCCACATAAGAAGACACTAGTATTATAAATGATATATGGTAGGTGGGGGCACTGTTATAGATTTTTGCTTTTGGGCACAGGAGCTCCAAGTTACACTTATGTTCGCATCTATCTATCAATCTATCTATCTATCTATCTATCTATCTATCTATCTATCTATCTATCTATCTATCTATCTATCTATCTATCTATCTATCGCTGTTTTTTGGGTTGATGTCTTATAAAGTGTCGTAGATCTTAGCTGGATCAGGTCTTTATATTACTTACGTCTTATGATTTCGTACCTATGTGGTTAACTAGTGTTGATGAGTAACAGGTCTCGTGAACATAATTATGCCGTCCTATGGAATTCTAATCTTTCAAGGTATCTGAAAATGTGTGTTTATAGAGGTTGCATAAGAATTGAAAAAATGTCGTCCTTTTTTCCCAGAAACAGCACCACTCATGTCTTGTAATTGGTTTTGCAAAACATTATCTTTTATTCTCATACAGTTTCTTAAAACAGGTTGGCCACCTTAGGTAAACTATTTCCAAATTAGAATAGGCAACTTACTAATATATTATTCTTAGCAGTTCTGTGGCATTTTCGTTATGTGTAAAGCCATGCCCCCTAGTTCTTATATACTTCTTCCCCATAGCGCACTGCTCCGTCCATAATATGGCTGCTGATGGAGGGACAAATGATGAGATGTCAGTCCGCAATCTCTGATTAAACCCACGGCGCATGCACTAGCTTCCTCTGCGCTTACGCAGGACCTGTACGGTCAGGATACTAGCGCATGCGCAGTAGGTTTCATCAGAGATTGCGGACTGACATCTCGTGATGTGTTCCTTCATCGGTAGCCATATTATGGACGGAGCGGCGTGCTGTCAGGAGGAGAAGGATATGAGAATTGGGGGACGTGGCTTCACACATATCGAAAACGCTGCAGAACTGCTAAAAAGAATGTGTTAGTAAGTTGCCTAAAGTATATCTAAAGTGGCCGACCCCTTTACGCACTGGAGTTTTGGAAACAAAACCAATTTGGGCAATTGCTGTGTTTGTGTGTGTTTTCTTTGGGTACTCAGGTTTTCTCCCACATTAAAAAAACATATTAATAGATTGACCCTAGCGTGTATGTGAGATAGGTAGATTATATTGTGAGCCCCAATGGGAACAGGGACTGATGTAAATGAGCGCATTCCATATATTGTACAGCTCTACAGAATATATTGGTGTCCTACTGTAAAAGCAGGGAGGAAAAATCTTAGTTCAACACTGTAGTCAATGATCTTTTGTTTTTTGCTTTGTTCAACAGAGGAAAGAAATCCCGAATGAAGGTTCTACAAAGGAAGAGAGTGCCCAGCTGTTCAGAATATGGTATGGTTTTGATCACAAGTATCCTTTGTCTTGTATTTGTGTAGCTTTACTTTAGGGAATTTATTATAAGGTAAAAAGTTGCAAATATTTTCACACGCTTGTTTTGCAGAAAAATGTGTGACTTTTACACCATACCAGGAACGTTTTAAAAAAAAGAGCATGTGGTTTAGCTAAGGGCAGGACTAAGCATGGCCTGACTCATTTACTATAATTTATGCCATAAACAAATTATGGCGCCAATCTATGCTAACTCAAAGCTGGCGTAGATTTGTCTTTCTGGCGCATGGATGACTCTTATTAAATCAGCTGCATTTTACTCCAACGTTCTTGAGATTAAAACTGGTATATGAAACACCAGCCTTAAATGGGTTGTCCAGTTTTAGCAAATGAATGTTATTTTTTGTATAATGGAAAGTTATACAATTTTCCAATACACTTTCTGTATTAATTCTGTATTCATTTCAAGATCTTTGCTTATTGTTATTCAGTAGGAACATTCATTACTTCTAGTGAATACAATTCTGTCATTGGTCATGTGATGGACACACAGGTGCTGGGATCGCTACAGTTACAGTATGTGTATCAGAGCTGTGTCTTCTAACGATCCCACCACATGACCATGGACAGAATTGTATCCACTGGAAGTAAACAATTGGGCAGATGTACTAATATGTCAGAAGCCCGAATGTGTTGTAAACTGCGCCAAAATCTGGCAATCTTGGCCGCCTTACTTGTTAAACTAGATGTTTGTACCTCACTGGACACCTTTTAAAAGTGTTCTGAAAAGGGGGCATGGCTGAACTGAAAATGGGCATGGCTTAAAGGGTAACTAAACTTTGAGAAAACTTCTGACATGTCATAGTGACATATCAGAAGTTTTGATCATTGGGGGGCCGAGCACTGAGACCCGCACTGATCGCTAAAACTAAGCGGCAGAAACGCTTGGTCGAAAGTCTATGGGCTCGTACACGTTACATTGTCTTTTCAAGAAAAGCCGATCAGAAACTAAGTGGCTCAGCGCTCACCCGAGTGCTCCTGTCGCTTTGTTTTAGCGATCAGAGAGGGTCTCCGTTCTCAGACCCCCACCGATCAAAACTTCTGACATTTTACTATGACATGTCCTAAGTTTTCTAAAAGTTTAATTACCCTTAAAGATGCACAAAACTGGCACAAAATTCTGTCGCAAACTAAGCCAAATCAAAGGTGGTATAGGAAGTAGGAAAGTGTCTAGTAAGTCAGGTAAGACGCGCCAAATTTATCATACAGCATTCACCACTGTGATAAATTTGGTGCAACTTCTGACTGCCTGGTCTACACAGTCCAAATATTAGACTGCATTAGTACATATGCTCCAATGAATGTTCCTAATAAATAACAACAAGCAGAGATCTTGAAAACCGTGAGGAATTAATACAGTAAGTATATTGGAAAATTGTGTAACTTGTATTTATACAAAAAATAACATTAATTTGCTGAACTTGGACAACCCCTTTAAATTCGCCCCACTGTCTTTCAAAGTTTGAATGTATATGTGTCTGAAATTAAATATACAGTAAACATCTGTTAGTCCAGGCTGTGACTGGATTTACCCAATGGTGTGGAAGCCTATTCTTTGGTGTGGACAATTGCAAAGAAACAGAAAAAAAAACAAGATTGTGTAGCTCTTATGTGGATATTGGACTTGGATATACAACTTTATCATGTATATACTCTTATGGTAATAGTTTCGAATTTAATGGTGGTCTCAGGCTTGGCTACAGGGTGTCTTGTATAAATTCAGAATTTGTACAAGATTCTAATAAGATCATGACCGACTATGTTGTGTCTCAAGGATTTACAATTTTCCAATATGTCGGAATTTTACAATTTCTCTGACGGAGTTACATACCTTGACATTTGTGTGGTTCATTTTATCTTTATGTTTTCTTAATATACTGAAAATGGAATTGAATATTTGATTGGCTACATTTTTGTCATTATAAAAAGTTCCTCTTTGCACAAAGAGATGTTAATATTCAGATATTAAGAAATGCACTTTATTGACTCATTAACGCTCATAGCCATCATGATCTTTAATAAAGGATCACTCCAGGCAAAACTGTTAGGCCCCATGTACACGTCAGTATTCTGGTCAATATTTTCCTTTGGTATTTGGAAGCCAGAAACAGAGAAAACCCATAATGGAAAGAGTTGCACCTCCATTGGACCCACTCCTGGTTTTGGCTTCCAAATACTGACGCAAAATACTGACCAGAATACTGCCGTGTGCATGAGGTCTAATACTGTGTTATGCCGTGTGCAGGCCAGGATTCAAAGACCATGAAAGTGAGAGTCCCTGTGTTATGGGCTAGGCGATGCAATAGAAATAGTCAAATGTATTTGCTTTTCCAAGAGCCTTATTATCTAAAATACTGCATTTTCTAATAATAAAACCTATTTGTATGTCATCCCTGATTTTAAATAGGATTAAATCAAAAGTGTGTATGTATTTATATATTTAACCATGTACAGGTTAAATTATTAAGGATGTTAAGAAAACATGTTATTTATTATATTCTTTGTGGTCTTTATTTTCCATTATGGTTTTAAGTTCATGTTTGCTACTGCTGTAAACTAGTTCATTACTATTCGCCTCCATTACTTTTTTTTTTTAAGAGATAAGCATACTCATGTTTTCTTTAGAAATATTCCTTTGATGTGACGATGGGACCTACATATATTTCCTTTAGAGAAAAATCAAAGAAACCACTGGATTGGTGCTTTACACGAATGCATACCCCAGATGCATCATGTACTTTACCAGTATATTTCTCTATTAGAACTGAATAAGTGCCACATCAGCCACTGCTTGACCCAGATTGCTGCTTTTTATTTGGCACATTTTTGGTATTTAAAAGAAGTTTCTGCATTGTGATTAGCGGTCTTATTTAATGAAATTTGTAACAGGTCTGATTGCTTGCATACATATACTCAGGAAAGGGGTAAAGTAAGGTTTCTCATTGGCCTATGGTACTTTCTTCATTTATTTTTACTTTTCAATGCCTGAAAACAATATTTTTGAGAAAAAAAAATATTTTTTAAAGGCTATGTACTTCTTTGAAATGTTTTTTTTTTAAATTAAAAATGTCTATCAGTGTGTTTCGTGCAACTTTTTTTTAATACTTTTTATTAAAAATTATACTGTATACAGAGCAGCTGTATCTAGCGCTGCAACCTGTATCTGTCCGCGGCACTGACGGGTACGTGACAGCAGGTCGTGCGTGTCTCCAAGACGCAAGATCGAGCTGTTACCAATACCATCAAAATTCATAACTTAGATGTGATTGATACCTGGTGGATCCTATGTGTCAGAGACATGCAGAACCTGGTGACCTGATGGATTCACATCTCAGGGCATGATACAGCTGCTCAGTATACAGGATACAAAGCAGCTGTATCTCAAAAAGTAAAAATAGATTTAATAAAAAGTATTTAGAAAGTTGCACAAAACACACTAGGTGTGAATTAAACTTTACTTAGTTATATAAAAGCATAATACCCTCTGCTCTATCACCAAATAAGTAGTTCCATGAGAGCTCAGTTGTAGGACAGGGGTTAATACTTACTCATGCTATACAATCTACTTTCCTAATGGGAAATGAGCCAATAATTCTAAGACTCGAGTAGTTGGTTACCAAGCCCTACCCTCTGTTCAACTGTGAGACCTCATGAGCTGCCATTTAGAAAGGGTGTCCACACAGGGGCAGACACAGCCTCAGTGGGTGCCTGTGCAAAAATAATATATGGACCCTTGCCCTCCAGTAGGTAATCACAGAGAACCTCTTTCGTGTCTCTTTAGCAAACTCCTCACATACATTATAAGCCAATGGCTCTGGTGGATTGCAATCCACCAGTAACCGTGAGCCAAGGCAAATATTAACACAGTCCCTTAAAGAAGCACTCCCACAATTTATTTTATTCTATGGCCCATTGGAAACGCACATTATGTAAATTGTGTTGAAGGTATCTTCTTACCGGTGGCTGTGATTGTGAGTTATCCACTCCCTTCTGGTCCTCAGCTGTGTCATGTGACCATCATAGGACTCTAGAATGGACACAGCGTCTCATGTGTGGTCAGGAAGTCAGTTTCTCCATTCATTCCTGTAAAACTCACATCGAGGCTGTGATAGTAATGAATAGAGAAACTGACTTCCTGTCCACACATGAGACGCTGTGTCCATCGTAGAGTTCTATTGCTGGTCACATGACACAGCTGAGGATTAGAAGGGAATGGATAACTCAAAATTACTACCACCAGTAAGAAGATACCTTCACCACAATTTACACAATGTGCCGAAATGGGCTAGAGAATAAAAGAAAAAATTGCTGCAGTGCTTCTTTAAGTGCAACATAAGATAGTAGAAAACGCTATTATTTAAGGTGGCAACGGGCCCACTTACTGTACCTTCCCCGATGTACCTTCACATGTTGAATCTAAGGTATGTCCTCCCCTGATAACACACTTGGCCTATGAGTCATGCCTCTTGCATGAAATCTCATTATGCTGCTTTTCCACCCAAAAAATATTTTTACCTTTTTTTGGTTTCTGTAAATATTGTAGTTAATTTTCAAATTGTATTACTTAGTTTACATTTTGACAACTTTTTGTACTAGTCTATAAGGCTGTGTTCACACAGAGTTTTTTGCAGGAGGAAAATTCTGCTTCAAAATTCTGTTTGGGATTTTGAGGCAGATTTTGTCCTTCCTGCATGCCGTTTTCCGCGATTTTCACCGCGTTTTTTGCCCACGGCCATTGAGTGCTACGGGCAAAAAACTCTGCTAAATACGCTCTTTCTGCCTCCCATTGATGTCAATGGGAGGTCAGAGGCGTAAATGCGCGAAGATAGGGCATGTCCCAACTTTTTGCCGCGAGGCGGTTTTACCGTTCACGGGAGAAAACCGCCCCCGCCTCCCATTGAAATCAATGGGAGGCATTTTCGGCCGGTTTTTGACGAGTTTTGTGGAGCAGTTTCCGCTCCAAAAAGCTCGTCAAAATACTCTGTGTGAACAGGCCCTTAGAATCTCTCTTGCATGAAGCTGTGTCTGGTATTGCAGCTCAGTCTCAACTCACTTAAAGGGGTTGTCCACTACTGGACAACTGATGACCTATCCACATGATAGGTCACCAGTATATGATCTGTGTGGGTCCGACACCCGGACCCCGCACCGATCAGCTGCTCTTGTGGCCTGAGGGCATTGGATGTTATGGCACAGTATGCACGGTACGGAGCCAGAAGCAGTTGGCTCTGTACATTGCAAAAGGGCCATGCTGCAGAACTGCAGCTCTGCTCCTATTCTGTTGAATAGAAGCAGAACTGCAGCTTGGCCGCTATTCCATGATCGGAGCCAACTTCTTCCGGCATTGACGTCCGGTGCATAGAGGCAGCCGGAGCGGATTAACGATGCTGGGTCTGAGTGTCGAACCCCCAAGATCATGTACTGATAACCTATCCGGTGGATAGGTCATCACCTATCCGGTGGTTAGGTCATCAGTTGTCCGGTAGTAGACAACCCATTTAAATTGGACTGTACTTCAGTGAACGGCCACAGCGCATTAGTAAGCTATATAGACCCTACGTTGAGATCACAGATCACACATTGGCATATCCTTTGGATAGGCCATCAGTATTAAATCCTGAAAACCCCTTTAAGATTCTAGGAGATCCATGAATATAATATGGTGCCCTAGTTAAATAAAAATAAATAAAAAAGAGTGCTTATTCACACGAACGTTGTATAAGTTCGTGTGACGAAAGTTTAAACAACGACCATCACACGGACGCATGTATTTCAATGGGGCTGTCCACATGGCCGCTGTTTTAACGGATAGCGTGAAGGGTCCGTTAAAAAAATAGAACATGTCCTATTTTCTTCCGTTTTCACAGATCCCTCGATAGACTAGTCTATGAGGGATCTGTGAAAACGTGTCTCGCACTGGTGCAACACGGAAATGAAATACAGCTGTTTTTCACGTCCGAGTTTGCACTCGTTCATTTGAATAAGCACTAAGCCTGACTTCTTTGTAAAGAATATTGTAAAGGGTTTGTTCTATTAACTCTTCAGACCTGGAGATATAATATGCTGTCTTTTTCTAGATCATATTATTCTGACAGATCTGCTTTATCTACAGGATAAATTAACGCAATATGTAACATATATTGTTGCTGTTCTTTTATATAATTATCAACACCTGTATAAAGACATGCGGGAGTTGCAGTTAGATGTGAAATTTTCATGTAATTATATTGTTCTCTTCATCTGAAGAGGCATCTATATATTTCAATTGCACAATCAAACAGATATATATGTTAATGTATTACATTAATGGAAGGTAATGATTCTCTAAGAGCAATGCTCCCTGGGAATTGCATGAAAAATAGCTCAACTCCAGAGGGAAGAAAACTGTCTCTCTAGTGCCACCTTTAGGTGACTACCCTGTAAGTCAATGTCTGACATTTCATAGGGCCTTAAAACATGACTCGGGTTAATAGCCAAATAAGAGACACTGTTTATGCGATGTTCCTCCTCATCAGTAACCAGTAGGGTTATGGTTGGCTGAGTGAAATGCCTTTAAAGGTGCCCTTGGAAAGTACTGATTCTCCTTGTGTAATTCCGGCTGGTAGGGAGTTGCTCCCTGGTAAAAGTATGCCAGATTGCTCTCCTTCAGAAGAATGAAAACTGTCCCTCTAGTGCCATCTACTCTATACTGATGAGAAGCACCAGCTCCGAAACAGTGCTGTCTACAGATGGGTTTCTCTGTTTTGACCATTAACCCAAGACACAGTTTTGTTCAGTCAAGGCGGAGAGTTATTCTGCAGTCTTTTTCCAGGGATCATTGCCCTTAAAACTCACTACCAGCTGTATCTCTGCAAGAAGATTCAGTACCTTCCAAGAGCTGCTTTGAAGGCATTTCACTCAGAAGACGCCGAAATTAGAAAGTGACTTACTGTTTCTTTTTATACTTTTATATACTGAAATATAAAGCCACTCGGACAGGGTTATAATAAGTCACATGTCAATGTTTCATCATTCAACCTTTTATAGAAACATCCAGGGAGACAAGTTCAATAGTAGATCTATTCCTGAGTTGCTTACTACTCGTTTGCTCTGTCTTGTTTTTCGGCATCATTGTCTTGGAACTGTATCTTCTTTCCTTTAGTAATATAACTTGTCACTTAGAGACAGATCCCTGTGCACTTTTGCTAAGCTTAATGTACCATAATTAATAAATATTGATATTTACAGTGTCTATTACTTTCTAAAAATTAGGATTGAAATTAAAACTATGTAAGCCCACAGCAGGAAGAGTACTAGAAGGGGTGTATACCTCACTTGGGTTTTTTAGATAAAGGAATCCAGGAAAGTTGGGTTTATTCAGCAAACCTAGTTTGCTGAGGCTTTTGTAAAATGTGTGTTCTCGAACTAGATTTCTATGCAATAGCAGGTAGGATTGGTAGTGGGACCTGTCATTCCCTTCCTGATTCCAGTACAGGCATCACCTCTAGCCCAGTTAGCTCATGGGAAGCTACTGGACTCGTTAATAAAAGATCTGCAGTTAGAGCAGAGGGGGCCAAAGCCTGGAAATCCACGCAAGGATAGTGTGGAAAACCTGATTCAATAAACATTGTATTCATGGTTTACCATAGGTGAGGAAACTTACTGTTTAGTTAGTGCCCGGCGGGGCAATGTGCCTAGACGGTTCTGTTTATATGCTGCAAATCTCGTTTATTTTTGGACTACAATAAAGCCAAGAAAGGACTTTAAACTTGAACTATATCTGCGCTTTTATTGCCAACCGCAACTCTCCATATTTACAGATGCCAACAACTGGTTATTCTTATCCTATCATAAACCCTTGTACAAACATTGGTTATAAAATCGGTCACCATCATCATAATGATTTGCACCCAAGTTATATCTTTGCAAAATCATGTGTGTAAGCCCAGCATTATTTACCTGCAAGTCCTTACCCAAATTAGGATTTTTTTTTTAGCTTTGACTGGCCCAGAATTCCCAGATAATAATACTAAAACATTTGAATCCTAATCTACAGTACATTTTAAGGCCCACTTCTGATTCACTGAGGTACTCTACAAACAGACCAGAAATGCTTCTTCTTAATATAATTTTGCATAAACTTCACCCCTTTTCGATCCAGGTAACGGGGCAGTCCTGGAAAAAAAAAGAACTGTTGGCAGGCATGGTTATTGTGTATTTGTCATATGTCAACAAGACTAACATCTTTGTCTCTAATTTATTTTTTCGTTTTCTGTTGGCCTGCTGCTGTATATTGCTTAATGTCCTGATCTCTAACAGTTTGGAAGTAAAACTATATTGTATCACTGTAAAACTTTCTACAGGATTCATTGTAAAAACATCTGTTTGAAGATATATTCCAGCGACAATGGCACAAGGGATAATAACAAAGCGCTGAACAATTATTTAATGATTTTTACTGTAGCATGACAATAGCAATATATAAATATCTCTTCCACGGTGCTGGACATACTGGGGGCTAACGGATTCTCGGTTTCCATACACATTTTGTTCATTTTAGAGATCACAGAACTATAGACTTTCAAACAAGAGAAAAGAGAAACCTGAAGACATGTTTAAGCTTGACAGTAAATTTAAAAATTGTCCGGTGTGCTTTCTTTTAAAGATACTCCTGTTTCCTGAAGCAAAAGGCTTGGTATCTGTCCATTGATCTTAGAAAAGTAATCTCCACTGTCTTTTATTACATCAGGAGCAATTCTGCTTCTTGGTGAATTCTCTGGAAGGCTTGTTGCTCCGAGTCATCCAAAGTAACATGACCTGAAAAGATTTCAATTATCGCTGCTTAGCGGAATCTTGCAAAAGTGATCCTTATCCTTTCCTGTAATGAGTATAGTAAGGTGAAGATTCCTCATCTTCCTGATAACCCTTGATTTTTAACCCAAGAAAAGGAGATTTTAGTTTCTTGAAACCTAAGATTTAGTTGTGTAATCCTGTTTACAGCCTGACTCTTGAAGGGTCTGCATTGTGATCATGATTTACTTACTGACACACATCTTAATTATATAATGGTCACAAACATTTTCTGAGATCTTACTGACATGGGTTTCTCCAGTCATATAGCTGTGGTAATAGGTGATAGACTGGATTGTTGAAAGTGTTACACAGGACAAGAATCTGGTGTCAAAAATACTAAATGGCAAATATATTTTTACCTTTCTAAAAGTGATTGTGGGAAAACTAGTGGTAAGTATCTAGCGGTAAGGTAGCGTGAAGAAATTATTTTTATGTAAATAATTGACCTAAGGTGACCAAAAAGAGGTAATCACGAACTAGAGTTTGTGAGCAAGAGACACTCATTCTGGAAGTAGAAACAATAATCTATGGGCAACAAAATTTCAGCAGGAAGCTGCTTAAAGGGTGTGTTCACATTTTGATCACCAATTTACAGTTTATATATGGATATAGTTCACATAAAAAGTTGCATAGCTTTGTAAATACATTGCATTACTTATCTTGTACTGATCCTGAGTTATAGCATTTATTATAGCCCAGAGCTGCACTCACAATTCTGCTAATTGACACTGTAAACAGTCAACAACCTTATCATCAGACATTCTAGCTGGGCTCATATAATACAACAGGGCAGATACAACATAAGCTTAATGTACAGTGCCAGAATGCAAATCAAAAGCACTGCGTGCAGACACTGAACAAGCAGGGCTCTAAATCCTTCAGAAATATAAATGCAGCTAAAGACTATAATACAGGGTGTAACTCAAGATCAGTATATGAGTAATGCAATGTATTAAAATAGGGCTTAACTTTCATGTCGATTTATTCTAAATGTAATCTCTCTAATGGTATATGAAGGTCGACATACCCTTTAAATATTCCTTGTGAACAGGGGCAGAATGAGAGGGTCTGAATAGGTTACTACACATCTGAATCAGTAAAGGGCTCAGTATTAATAGTTATTTATGGCATATTACTAGTAATTGCCATCAATATGTGATCAGTACAACCGTTTAGACTCCCAGTAGAATCAAGGGGGTGAGTTGGACAGTTTGATGCAGCCCCTTCAGCTTTTACCAGGCACAGCTCCACCTTTGTGTGTGCAATTAGTCTGGTATTGTAGCTCAGCCCCTTTCAAGTTGGAATACCGGACATAGTGAACGGATGATGATGATGGCTAATGATCAGTGGGGGTTCCAATGGTAGGATCGGCAACAGTAACATATTGATGGCATATCCTAGCAGTATGCCATCAATAACTATTAGTATGGATCCCTGTTAAAACTTTCATTTGACTTATTTTGAAAATAAATGATAGATTTTCTTTTTTATTTTATTCTATAGTTATTTTCATTTCAAGACTTTACCAGACAACTGGAATCCACTATATTACATTGGAAGACATTGGGTCATATATGTAAAAAGTGAAAGGTGATGGCTGTCATTTGCTATTTTGGAGCTAATCTGCTTTTGTACTTTATTTTGCCTTGTTTCTAAAAGCAGATGATTACATAATGTCCTAGTCAGTGACTGCATATAAAATTTGGATGAGTGGAGTATTTATACATTTATACTTATACATTTTTGTCAGGTAGATAAATATCCTATTTAGTCTAATAGTAATTAATTCAGAGATAGATGGTAGCGTTTTGCATATATGATGGATATAATTGAGTTTAAAAGATTACAGCCTGTGATATCATTGAAGGTGACCTCCTTTCACAATATAAGATGGCAATACATTCAGACAAGAAATCATTTGTTAAACACCGAAAATGTTATTGGCTTTTAATCTTATTTTGTCCTCATCAATCATAAGGAAGTCATATGTATGCACATAATATCCGGCTAGCAGTTCTTGTAAGTACATTAGTCTTTTCTGAACTGTAAAGGGCAGAAGAACATTTCTAAAAATGAACACTTAAAAAGTTCAATGATTGATTCAATGGCACCTACACTACATGTACCTTGGTTTTACTCAAATCCATCTATGTTTATGCCAAAACATGAAAGCTTACAGAGTGAGATGTTATTATCCGGGCAAGCCTTATGCTGTATGGTGCTCTTTGGGGTACCGTCTGTTGACGCCCCATCGTCACAAATAACCAAGTCAAACAGGGCGTAATTATAAGTGCTGTACAGTATGGAGAACAGATAATAATGCAAATAACACTTCCATACAATTGCCTAGATAACAATGCTAAATAGTGCTACTACCATCACCATGCACAGCAAATGTAATATACTATACAGTCGTGCAACACAATGCCAAAGCAAATACCACCATAGAGTGCTCAAATCGTACCAACATACAGTGACGAAACATAATCAAATAACAGTACTATACAATGTCTAAACAATACTGCTTCACAATTATTGTGGTAGTGCAGGGGCTGCAGCTGCACAGACCCCTAAGGCCGGACATGGCCATTATTTACAGGGTGCAGACATTTGCGTTTGATTTTTAAAAAAAAGCAAATTATAGATATCACTATATCAACTGACACTTTTTTGTAATTTCATAAAATCCCTTTAAAGAAAAACTTACTAATGAAAGTCATATTTGAAACTGGCAAAAGAGGTGAAAATAGGCAAATGAACTTAGAGAACGTATGGTGAATGACAGGGAAAAAGTAATTTAGACAGACGAGCCTTGAGGACATGGTAAGGAAATCGGGAGTTGGAGTTCTTTATGATATAGCTGCCACAATCGCCACATCTCAACCCTGTTGTGCTCTTATGGGAGGAGCTTCTGTAGTGTCAGGAAATAAAGCTCTATATGTCAGGCACACCTCTGGGCGGAGCTACAGAAGTTTTGGGTTAAAATTGCCACTGAATATTTTCAAAATCTTATAGAATGTCAATAGACAGCAGTACATGAAGAATTCTCTGATGAGTTTTAATCAATAGAAAAATTATATAACTTCAAATATTAAAGTTTTAATATTTGTCAATGTACAGCTGTAGCACAGGTTAACTTGACTCTGATAACTTGCTTCAGCGGGATATCACACAACAAAAGTCATTGAAAAGTCAAGTTACATTTTCTTGCCACTGTGTATTTAAAGGGTAACTAAACTTTTAAAAAACTTCTGATATGCCATAGTGACAGGTCAGAAGTTTTGGTCAGTGGGGACCACTAAAACGAAGCTGCAGAAGCGCTCGGGTGAGCACTAAGCCACTTAGTTTCCGATGGACTTTTCTCGGAAAGCCGATCAATTGGTGTATGGGCTCATAGTCTTTCTATTGAGTACACCAATTGCTTTCTGAGAAAAGTCGATCAGAAACAAAGCGACTCAGCGCTCACCTGAGTGCTTCTGCCACTTCGTTTTAGCGATCAAAACTTCTGACATGTCACTATGTAGTTACTGTACAACATATACTGTATGTGCTGAACATGAGTGGGCAAGGTGGTGTGGGCATAATATTTCACACTGTGGGTAGTCAGTTGAATGCTTTTTCATAACGCAGAAATAGCTGAGGGTTCTGAGCACTGTTTATCTTGAGGGTATACTCAGAATACAGTATGTCAGTTTTGTTATGTTACTGTATGCTTAGCAGGGTGAAGACCTATCTTTTACATTGCATTGTGAATAGTAAGTATTTAATCAGTTCTGTCAGTATTATGTTGTTTATGCTGAATATATTTTATGCAAGGATCTAAATTTGAAACTGTTTCAGAGAGTCATTTGCAAATATATGCGAGGAGTATAGACAATGACATCATTATGAGAATCGCCTGTCTGGAAAACATTGAGATAAAAAAAAATTAAATCACTTGTTGGAATTCTTAATGTAATAATAACTTAACCAGTATGTATAATAAGATAAATAACAACTTCTATAGTCTGAATTCCTCAACTGCCTAAAAGTTCTTCTGGAAGACCTGAGCTACAAGAGGAGTTTAGACTTATGCATTTCACTGCAACTTTGTCTTAACTTGAAAGAGATATATAATATTTGCACTGCAATTAAACGGAATAGGGACTCAAGCAGTCGTGTTTTTTTTACATCTTTTCCCATTCATTTCTTTATAAGTGCAACTAAAATGCAATTTGGGTTGTGTGATCTGCCTGTATCCATTTATCTATCTATCTATCTATCTATCTATCTATCTATCTATCTATCTATCTATCTATCTATCTATCTATTTTTTTAATATATATTCTCTCTAAAAAGTATTTTTTTGTTTAAAAATAGTAAAAAAAGACAATACTTACCGCCTAAATCTATGCATATAGAGCGCAGGAAAATTACCATTTCAGTATAAAGACCTATATATTGTGTAACGTCCAATGGGGTTGTGGATCCACTGGGCTTCTCTACCGTAATAGAGTAGCTGCTGGCCAGACAGGTGTAAGACCGTCACAAGTAGATGGTGCTTTGGTGACAGCTGGATACAGTCAGATTGCAGTTAGCGGATACAAACTGGTTCCGGATTCTTGGAAGTAGGCTGGTGCCGGATTACTGGAAGCAGGCTGGTTCCGGATTACTGGAAGCAAGCTGGTGCTGAATTACTGGAAGCAGGCTGGTGCCAGATTATTGCAAGCAGGCTGGTGCTGAATTACTGGAAGCAGGCTGGTGCCGGATTACTGGAAGCAGGCTGGTGCTGAATTACTGGAAGCAGGCTGGTGCCGGATTACTGGAAGCAGGCTGGTGCTGAATTACTGGAAGCAAGCTGTTGCTGAATTACTGGAAGCAGGCTGGTGCCGGATTATTGCAAGCAGGCTGGTGCCGGATTACTGGAAGCAGGCTGGTGCTGCATTACTGGAAGCAGGCTGGTGCTGCATTACTGGAAGCAGGCTGGTTCTGCATTACTGGAAGCAGGCTGGTGCCGGATTATTGCAAGTAGGCTGGTGCCGGATTACTGGAAGCAGGCTGATGCTGCATTACTGGAAGCAGGCTGGTGCTGGATTATTGCAAGCAGGCTGGTGCCGAATTACTGGAAGCAGATACAGCGTACAGGATACCGACTGGCTACTGACACAGGATGCAGGATACCGACTGGTCATGGACAAAGGATACAGGAAACAGGACCCTGACTGGTAAATAACACAGGATACAGGATACTGACTGTTAACTGACACAGCCTGCGAAGGTTCCCTATCCTAACACAAGGTTAGTGCAACGCTGCTCAGGCACTGGGATAGTGAGCAGAATTCCTTAAATAGTTCTAGATGTTCAGGGATAGGCTGGGGGTACTGTTCCTGGTTTGCGCTGGCCCTTTAAGAAATGGCTGGAGCGAGGGAAGGAGGAAGGGGATGCTGGCGGTAAGTATGTACAGACCGATGGCCGCCGCTTGCCGGGATGGGGGAGGTGCCGAGAGTCCGCTGCCGACAGCGCTACATATTGTTACTTCTGTAGTGGTCTTGATCATGAAATATTCTCTATATTCCATCAAACGATGGATATGGAATAAGCAGCACAGACTTACATTTACAACTGCAGAGGGTTAAGACTAAGTTTAGGAAATTTCGATCAAATACTTCCCAACAAAGACATAAAAAGACTTTATCTTTGATCTTGTCTTGTCCTGTCTGTATGATTTCAGGGGAGATATGCCACTCACCACACTGGATAAGAAATGGTTTTAGTCTATAATATGTAACTTCGCCTCCTCTAAATGAGCTTCCCTTGGTGTTGCAAGCTAACAAGCTGAGCTGTATAGTCTAGATCAAACGTTTAAAGAGATTATGCTGGTGTCTTCTGGCCAAATAAATACCGCTGTCACTATTATAAACGGAGTGTATTTTATCTTGCTTCCTTCTGTCAGGCCTCATACAAGTCATTCTGGAAATCACCTTTTGACTTTGTGCCATAGCAGTTCTCTAAGTAGGGCAGAATCACCAGCATCTCATATACAGAGTAACGCATCCTGACAAACCTAAAAATATTTTTTTCTTCACATTTTTTCATATTTCATAAAGGAGAACGTACATAGGCTCATACAGTTCTATATTTTTATTGCATTTAATTATTTCAGATCTTAAATCTATTTTTTTTGTAAGACTAAGACAACCTGAGTAAGAACAACATACATTTAGAGAAAAGGGAAAAAGATAGGGTCCATATATCCGATTTTAAAAGTGATCTATTGCTGCAAAGCAAAATTTAAAAAACTTCTGAGTACATATTTTTATTAAATTACATAAACCGTTTTGTCATTTCAGTACAACCTGGTGCTTACTCTAAAGATATATTCACACCTCGCAGATATGTGATGATTTTTCAGCCATTTTAGCCAAATTGTGGGAGAACCTGCAGTGTTTTACGGACATTTAGGGAAATTTGTGGCAAAACCACGGTATGAACATATGAATATATCCTAATGTTAGACGCAGTACTTGCACGGCTAATGCTGTCACAAAAAATATCACCTGCATGAGGCTATATAAGGTTACCACCTATTTGCTTTAAGTCCGTTAATGAGACCACATGGTGAGGTGAGGTTTTTTGATCTGTTCACATGGTCTCTCTGTTGCTGCAGTGCTGTGCCTGTGGGGGGATTTAACCCAGATTTAACCCAGAGCTAAGGGGGCTTAGTATGACAGCAAGCATGGTGTTGGGTTTCTTCTTAAGGGTATGTTCACACGGCCAAATTTCAGACGTATACGAGGCGTATAATGCCTCGTTTTACGTCTGAAAATAGGGCTGCAATACGTCGGCAAACATCTGCCCATTCATTTGAATGGGTTTGCCGACGTACTGTGCAGACGACCTGTAATTTCCGCGTCGTCGTTTGACAGCTGTCAAACGACGACGCGTAAATATACTGCCTCGGCAAAGAAGTGCAGGGCACTTCTTTGCCACGTAATTTGAGCCGTTCTTCATTGAAATCAATGAAGCACGGCTCAAGGTTTACGAGAGTCTCAGACGCCTCGTAAATTACGAGGAGGAGCTTTTACGTGTGAAACGAGGCAGCTGTTAACAGTCTGTCTTTTCACACGTAACTGCCTCTCAGCGTGTGAACATACCCTTAGGAAACCCAACAGCATGGCACAGTGCTGCACCTAGTATTAGAGTATGGACCCACTTAAAAGAAGGTGTCATTATTTGGCAAGTGAGCTTACATGGTTTGATCAAAAAAAGTATTAAAACTTCATGGTTTGTGGATTCTCTCTGCCTAAATGCTTCAATACTACTGGCTCAATGCCTAATATAGTGCACTGATATACAGAGATACACCAGAACATTATATGTACAAAACGAATCAAATGTTAAAGTCCCCTAATGGAACGAAAAAAATGTTAATTATTTTTCTTGTAAATGACCAAAAAGTTCTAAACATTTTTTTTTTATAATACACTTTAAATAAACATCACAAAACAGTACATAACATAGAGATATTGGGCATCCCCATAACCATAAAGTGGAGCCTAAAAACATACTACCTGTCTCGCAAAAAAAAGACCTCATACATCTATGTGGACGTTATGGCTGTTGGAATGAGGGAAGGCAAAAAATGTAAAAAAAAAATCCTCTTGCAATTTGAACAAATACAGCATCTAAATTTTAATCAGTAAAAGGGTTCAAATACAAATTTTGCGAATTGCAGCTGCCTCCCTCCCTCTTATGTTCATGTTTCATTTTTGCAAAGTTTTTGGGCGTTCTTTGGTAGAAATCACGGGAAAATATATTCATCTCATTTAAAAAAAAAATGAGCAAAAAAACATGGGGAAAAAGTCTCATGTCAATATTGAATGGGCGGTATTACTGGTGGGTGAAAGAAGCTGAAATATAAGGGTATGCTCACACGACGGATTTGTTGTAGACATTTCTGTGAGTGTCTCATTCATCTGATTGGGGGTTGCAGAAATCCATGCACGTGATGCAGAAACTACTCCATTCACTAGTATGGAATGGATTTTTCCGTAGCAGAAATATGTGCAATGTATCTGTTACATGTGAATATGCCCTAAGTGGGCTCGGCTACCACTTTTATTGCCCAAGGACCCACATAAACCCGAAGCCAGCCCTAAATGTTTTTATATATATATATATATATATATATATATATATATATATACATATACAGACACACACACTCCTCAGCATTGGAATTGCAAATTGGAATTGTGAAAATCACAGGATCGATAAACATGTTAATGATATGCAAATGCTAAAAAAAATGGAACCAAAATATTCCAAACATCTTGATTTATTCAGTTTCGAGTGTGATCGCCACATGCAGAAATACACTCACTTACACGCCTTAGCATGCTATCAATGAGGTTATTAATGGTTGTTTGAGGAATGTTATGCCACGCTGAATGCACTTGGGCACGCAAATCATCAAAGTTGGCTGCTGGCAGCTCCCATTGCCGACTAATGACGTCCCAAATGTGCTAGATGGGAAAAAAGTCCGGAGATGCTGCAGGCCATGGTAGCACGTTTAGGCCACGCAGGCTGCTCACAGTAGCACGAGCAACATGCGGCCTGATGTTGTCCTGTTGAAAAACAGCTTCTTTGACACTGCAGAAATGGCCGTTCCACTAGTCCACGATCAAATCAATGTAACCCGAGCTGTTAGTGTACCTGAAGACTAGAGGGGTCCGGCTCCGTACATTATGCCACCCCACACCATAATCCCAGAAGAAGGACCAGTGTAATGTTCCCTTGTGAAGGCCTCTACATGGCGTTGTCCACATGGTCTCCAGACCAATCTCTGTCTATCATTGTGTTTGAGACAAAAGCGGGACTCACCGCTGAAGAAGATAGCCCTCCATTCCAGCCTCCATTGCCGTCTTGCTGTGCACCTGTAGCTGGACATCTTGCTCATAGCCCAATGTCGTGCAAACGCCTTCTGATGGTTTGTGTCGACACTGGTTGCCACCCTAGGCTTGGGATGTGAAGTCCAGTTTCACTTTCAGTACAGAATGGATCACTACGTGCTATTCCTCCAATCAGACGATCCGTCCGGGCAGAGGATCGCCACCGCGCACCTCTTGCTGTCATTCCCATTCAATGTTGTTCTCCCAACCTCTGGGACAACCAACTGTTATGGCATTGCAAATTGAGCGATTCCCCAAAAGCTGCTGGAGACTGCTGGGAGAGAGCGTGCAAATAAAACCGCGAGTCTAAGGCTACTCTAAGGTTTTCGTCAGAGCCGACCGCAAGGTCTTTGCTGCATAGAACCCAGGTTGTCTTAGCAGAGTTCAGTGTTGGATAAGAGGTACAATGCAGGCAAACCTGAATGGGAACCAGCCAGCCGGAGGGTAAACAGAAAGTCCAAAACAGAGCAAGTGGAAATCAGGTACACCAGAGCTCAGAACCAGCCAGGAGCAGATAATCAAAATCGGTAAACAATTGCTTAACGAGAGACAAGCCGAGGTCAGTTTCCAAGAAGTCCGGAAGTCAGAAGTACAGGGAGTGTCAGAGCTTGATCAGAACACCAGAAGACTAGGAAAATCACAAGCAAAGACCAGGTGGATAAATACAACCCCACACTTAATTGGCAGAAAGACAGAGAAAAGAGATAGGCTCAAAGTAAAACAGAACAGCCCAGAAGAACAGTAGTCAGGGTGATTTTAAGGGAACAGGTGTTTTTCCTAACCGCAACATTACACAATGCTGACATCTCGGCCTAGGCGTGTAGTGATCTGTCGAAGTGATAAACCAAGATTTCAGTTCAAGGATTCTGTCCCACTCAGTTTGCAACAAGGGGCATTAACTGGCATGTCGACGAACAGGAGGCATCGCACAATCATCCCACACCACTTGATCTGATTTTTGAGGTTGCATGTTGC
This sequence comes from Rhinoderma darwinii, assembly GCF_050947455.1. Taxonomy (NCBI): domain Eukaryota; kingdom Metazoa; phylum Chordata; class Amphibia; order Anura; family Rhinodermatidae; genus Rhinoderma; species Rhinoderma darwinii. The sequence goes on from NC_134690.1 coordinate 110,731,491, forward strand.
TAAAAAACTTTGCTTTCAATCTGACTTTTATGGCCCTCCCACATGCCAAAGATTGGATCTAGGTGCTTGAAAATGTCATCATTTGCAGATCTTCGTGACACCTGCTACTTCCTTTATTCCAGAGTCAACGCAACCGTCTAGCAGGAAATTTTAGAGCACTTCATGCTTCCCTCTGCTGATAAGCTTTATGGAGATACTGATTTCACCTGATTGGCACTTGCCCACACTGACAAAAGTACCAATACCTGGTTTAACCCCTTCGCGCCATTTCACGTACAGTTACTTCATGGGAGATGGCCTTTTCGCGCATCTCCACGTAACTGTACGTGAAGGAGATGAAGCTGGCTCAGGAACTGAGCCAGCGACATCACCGCCGGGTGACAGCTGTATGTTACAGCTGTCACCCTGAGGTATCGGCCAGGACCGGAGCTAGCCTCTGATCCGACCGATTAACCCCTCAGATGCTGCGTTCAATAGAGATCGCAGCATGTGAGGAGTTTATATCCATCGGCACCCCAGCAACGTTGCCGGTGGCTGCAAAGGCGATTGGAGGGCTAATACTTACCTCCCGATCAGCCTGTAACGGAATCCTCCTATGTCCCGTCGTCGGCGGGGCCCAGGAGGCTTCCAGTACCATCGGCAAGATGGCGCCGGCTCAGCTTCCGGTTCAGAAGCTGAGCCGGCGTCATCAGCAGTGGGTGTCCGCTGTATGTTACAGCGGACACCCCGATCTATCGGCAGGAACCGGAGCTAGCTCCGATTCCTGCCATTAACCCCTTTAATGCAGCGATTCAATGCAATCGCTGCATCAAAGTGGTTTGTATGCAATTGGCAGCCTTGCCATGCGATGGCAAGGCTGGCGACTGCTACCATGGCAACAGGATGCCTAACAATGGCTTCCTATCTGCCATTACGTTAGCCGATTAGGCCCCGCCCGGAGGCGGAGCCTTATCGGCTTGCTGTCAGTGAACAACTGACAGTTCTAATACATTGCACTACATAGGTAGTGCAATGTATTATAACATCAAACAAACAGTTAGACCTTCAAGTCCCCTAGTGGGACTAAAGAAAAGTGTAAAAAAAAGTGTAAAAAAAGTAACAATAAAAGTTTTAAAAAAAACAATAAAAGTTTCAAATAATAACACAAAACACAATCGCCCTTTTTCCCTTATCAAGTCATTTATTATTGAAAAAAATAATAAAGCCATACATATTTGGTATCGCTGCAACCGTAACGACCTGAACTATAAAAATATTATGTTATTTATTCCGCACAGTGAACGCCGTAAAAAAAAAAAACTAAAAAATACTGACATAATTGCTATTTTTTGGTCACTTTTTCTTCCAAAAATTGAAATAAAAAGTGATCAAAAAGTTGCATGTACCTAAAAATGGTACCTATAAAAACTATAACTCGTCTCGCTAAAAACAAGCCCTCATACAGCTCCGTCGACGAAAAATGTAAAACCGTTATGGCTCTCACAACTTGGCGACAGAAAAAATCCATTCTCTTTGCAAAAAGTTGTAAAACATAAAAAGTGCTATAAATTAGGTATCGCCGGAATCGTACGGACCCGCAGAATAATGTGAACATGTAATTTATAATGCGTGGTGAACTCTGTATAAAAAAACCTAAAAAAATATGCCAGAATTTCTGTTTTTTGGTCACCTTGCCTCCCCCAAAAAAAAGGATAACAAGTGATCAAAAAGTCGCATGTACAAAATTGTACCAATAAAAACTACAGCTCGTCCCACAACAAACCAGCCCTCATACCACTACGTCTATGAAAAAATAAAATTAGTCAAGGCACCAATAAGCCAGGAAATAAAAATATGCAGTTGTGCCGGCCCGAGGGGAACATTTCTTCTGTTTCAAGTGGCGAATTATCAAGGCCCCTAAAATTAGGGAACCAGGAAGGGGAGGGCCCAAACATATCTGCTGGAAGTGAGGGTGCCCGTATTATACCAGGACAACACTTCTCAGCAAAATTCCCCAAACTTCAAAGGTGCCGAGTGTGGACCAAAAGGGGAATAAGTAAAGACCATTTATTAGTGCGACACCGGCCTGTGCAGAAAGGATTGTGTCACAGCATAACACACATCTATGGATTATTTTATTGTTTTTTTTTACCCCACTATACCACCTGACTATGCCCCTTATATACTCCGCCCGCCTTACATGTACCCCCACATTATAAACGGAAATACCAGTAAGACTCAAAACAAAACTACTACAAGCAAAATCCACGCTCCAAAAGCCAATTGGCGCTACCTCCCTTCTGAACCCTACAGTGTGCCCAAACAGCCGTTTATGACCACATGCGGGGTATTGCTTTACTCGGGAGAAATTGCTTTACAAAAGTAGTGGTGCATTTTCTCCTTTTAGTCCTTGTGGAAATTAGAAAAAATTAGCTAAACCTACATTTTCTTTGAAAGAATGTAGATTTTCATTTTCACGGCCTACTTCCAATAATTTCTGCAAAAAACCTGCGGGGTCAAAATGCTCACTATACCCCTAGATAATTTCCTCAAGGGGTATAGTTTCCAAAATGGGGTCACTTTTGGGGGATTTCCACTGTTTTTGGCGCCGCAAGAGCCTTTCAGACCCGACATGGAGCCTAAAATATTTTCTAATAAAAAGGAGGCCCCAAAATCCTCTAGGTGCTCCTTTGTTTCTGAGGCCGGTGCTTCAGTCAATAAGTGCACTAAGGTCACATGTGGGGTATTTCTAAAAACTGCAGAATCTGGGCAATAGATATTGAGTTGCGTTTCTCTGGTAAAACTTTCTGTGTTACAAAAAAAATAGATGAAAAATGAATTTCTGCAACAAAAAAAAAAGAAATGTGAACATTTCACATCTACTTTGCCTTAATTCATGTGAAACATCTAAAGGGTTAAGACACTTTCTAAATGCTGTTTTGAATACTTTGAGGGGTGAAGTTTTTAAAATGGGGTGACTTATCGAGTGTTTCTAATATATAAGGCCCTAAAATCCACTTCACAACTGAACTGGCCCCAGGAAAAATCGCCTTTTGAAATTTTCTTGAAAATGTGAGAAATTGCTAAAGTTCTAAGCCTTGTGATGTCATAGAAAAATAAAAGGATGTTCAAAAAATAATGGCAATCTAAAGTAGACATATGGGAGATGTTAATTAGCAACAATTTTGTGTGGTATTACTATCTGTCTTACAAGCAGATACATATAAATTTAGAAAAATGCTAATTTTTGCAATTTTTCGCTACATTTTGGTGTTTTTCACAATTAAATACTTAATGTATCGAGCAAATTTTGCCAGTAACATAAAGTCCAATGTGTCACGAGAAAACAATCTCAGAATCGCTTGGATAGGTAAAAGCATTCCGGAGTTATTACCACATAAAGTGACATATGTCAGATTTGAAAAAATAGGCTGTGTCCTTAAGGCCAAAACAGGCTCAGTCCTTAAGGGGTTAATAACCACAATATCACTGTGCTTGATTGGCCCGCAAACTCGCCTGATCTAAACCCCATAGAGAATCTATTGTCAAGAGGAAGATGGGAGACACCAGACCCAACAATGCAGACGAGCTGAAGGCCGCTATCAAAACAACCTGGGCTTCCATAACACCTCAGCAGTGCCACAGGCTGATCGTCTCCATGCCACTCCGTATTGTAATTCATTCAAAAGGAGCCCCGACCAAGTATTGAGTGCATATACTGTACATACTTTTCTGTAGGCCAACATTTAAGTATTAAAAATTTATTTAAATATGTTCACTAATATTAGACTGGAGTATCAAATGCTTTAACATTAACCTGGTATGAATTCTACATCAAAACTAAAAGTAGTACTGACCGTCAGGAGGTGCAAATATAAACTGACTGAATGGGTTCTTCAATTGCTAATATTCTATATATGTAATATACAGTATTCAGAATGCATGTTAGAGAACAACGGTACTATACTTAAGTATTTATAAAAAGTAGAATTATCAATTTTATAACTGAAACACATTTTCTCTTTTGCTTTTTTCCAGTTGAAGAATTTTTGTTAAAAGTCCTTAAATGTGTTTCACAGCACACACATAATAACACATAGTAGATCAAACAATAACTATTTCATAATGTAACATCATTTTACTGTCACAGCATCATACCACGCATGCTACAGTAATCTATATTGCATTGCTTGGGTATTGAATTTTTTTCACAACATTTTCTGTGGGTGTAATAGTCATTAAAAAATGTGCAGCGTGTTACATCATCCCTACAAGAAAATTGTCTGCTAGTTTTTGATAATATAATTAGTGACTCGAAATTATGTAAATGATTACCATTACATTGAGAATTGTATGCCAAGAAGTCAGATGAAAGTCTACTAAAAGTGGTTGTCAAAACTAAAGATTCTACTGTATAAGACCCATGTTCCAGGGCAGTACAGAAACGAAGCTGTAAATAGGATTAAAATTTACATTTTGAAGGTTGACCTACCGAATACATTTGCAAGTGGTACAGATAATAGTTGAATTATGGTCTGGGCATTATTAAAACATTAGTGTCAATAAACATGGCATTCATAAGATGCTCATAAAGTGTTAAGCTAGTGGGTGCTGAGACTTTCCAGTTTACCGCTCCTGCAATCAGAGTCTGTATACTGTATACATAGCATTGGGAAGAGAGTCCGGTTTGACAGCTGCTCTCGGCTTTCCTGAAAATACTCTAGGCAATGCTGATTGGCTGAGAGCAACTTATAATTCTTCCCCTAAATGTCCTTTTTAACTGAATGTCAGGTGTCCAAATTCTGGTTCCTGGAATGGGAGCTCTTAGAACCCGGTTGTTTATCTCTTGATGGTTTCTTACAGATAGTGGTGCTTTAATAAAACAATAGAGATTTTGTAAGCATTAGTCTAGTGCCATTGCAGAATTAGTACTATATAGTAGTGCCACAGTATGCCCATATAGCTTTATAATGCAAAAACACATTAGTAGAATCACTGAATGACAAGAAAGTAGAGCCATATTGGAGTAGTAGTGCCACATAATTCAAGAATAGCAGAGCCATAGTATACTTAAAGAGACTCTGTCACCACATTATAAGTGGCCTATCTCCTTCATAAAGAAAAGGGGCGCTATAATGTAGGTGACAACAGTGCTTTTTATTTAGAAAAACAATCTATTTTTACTACTTTATGAGCAATTTTTATATTTATGCTAATTCGTTTCTTAATGCCCAAGTGGGCGTGTTTTTACTTTAGACCAAGTGGGCGTTGTACAGAGGAGTGTATGACGCTGACCAATCAGTGACCAATCAGCGTCATGCACTTCTTTCATTTACACAGCACATAGTGATATAACTATATCGCTATGTGCAGCCACATAAACACAATATAACGTTACTGCAGTGTCCTGACAATGAATATACATTACCTCCAGCCAGGACGTGATGTGTATTCAGAATCCTGACACTTCTGAATCTTTTCTGTGAGATTTCCAGCAAGGCAAACGTAATCTTGTTTTAAATGACAGTTTACAGTGTAATCTCGTAAGATTACTTTTGCCTTGCTGTCACCTACATTATAGCGCCGATCTTCTTATATAGGAGATAGGGCACTTATAATGTGGTGACAGAGCCTCTTTAAGAAGTAGTAACATACAGCGCTAATATAAAGAAGCATTGTACTTCAACATGTCAAGATGTTTCATAGTGAGCATTAGTATGTTCTATAGAACACCAGCCACTAAGATGCTGTACAACATATTCCCTACATAGTGATTCTGGTGTTTGTCCTTCCCACAAAAATACCCAACTGTGTGATGCTGGGCGATGTGGGTCAGAGAAGAAAGGTCATGACATTACAGTGGATATCAAGAGAATGAGAGCTCATTTTGGCAGACCAATTAAAGAGTTAGCGGTAACAATCTCCAGTGAAAACATCGTTATATGCATAATATATATATATATATATATATATATATATATAGAATAGACCATAGGCCAGGTATCCGCTCCGGGACTTCAAGATTTGATGAAAAACAGTGATTTATTCACCAAGTAAGCAACTTTTCAGTTCACATCTGAACCTTTCTTAAGCCTCATGTGAACCGAAACGTCGCTTACTTGGTGGTGATTAAACCAACCATTTTTCAGCAAATCTTGAAGTCCTGGCGCAGTTACCTGTCCTATGGTTTCTTCTATTTTCAAGTTGGGGAATTGATCCATCCTTTGGTAACGTGCACATGGCCTGATTTTCATCTGTTTTGAAGTGCTGTGTTCATCTTTGTTTGGACTGTGTATATATATGTCTCAGTATATTATATAAGCCCAATTTCAAAACTGATTTTTAATACCGAAATGTTGGCCTACTTAAAAGTATGTACAATATATGCACTCAATACTTGGTCGGGGCTCCGACTCTGCATGAATTACTGCATCAATGCGGCGTGGCATGGAGGCGATCAGCCTGTGGCATTGCTGAGGTGTTATCAATGCGGCGTGGCATGGAGGCGATCAGCCTGTGGCACTGCTGAGGTGTTATGGAAACCCAGGTTGCTTTGATAGTGGCCTTCAGCTTGTCTAAATTGTTGGGTCTGGTGTCTCTCATCTTCCTCTTGACAATACCCCGATTCTCTATGGGGTCTAGGTCAGGCGAGTTTGCTGGCCAATCAAGCACAGTTATACTGTGGTTATTAAACCAGGTATTGGTACTTTTGGCAATGTGGGCAGGTGCCAAGTCCTGCTGGAAAATCAAATCAGCATTTCCATAAAGCTTGTCAGCAGAGAGAAGCATGAAGTGCTCTAAAATTTCTTGGTAGACGCTGCGTTTACTCTGGACTAGATATCACGCAGCTGAGAATCTGAAGACATCAGATGGGTCATGGCCGGGAAAAATCCATCATGGAGGTCTGGACCGGAGGGAGAAGAAAAGAGAAAAATAACTAAGATCTGAGACGTCACCGGTGAGTCAGTAAATGTCAATATTTATTCTCTAATCAGTACTGTAGTCACTGTATGAGCTGCAGCGAGATGATGTGTGGTATGAGGTTTTTTTTGTGAAACAGCATCTCCCAGCATATACTTTCAATTGTTTGGGCCATGCTGGGAGCTGTCGTACAAACCTATATGGCAGGGGTTTCACTAAATTGAGCTGTATTTGTTCTGGTCTTGGTTCTGATGCTGTATTTATGTACTGAGCTTTGTTCTGGTGCTGTATATGTGTATGAGCTTGGTTCTGGTACTGTATATATGTACTGAACTTGGTTCTGGGGCTGTATTTATGTACTAAGCTTTGTTCTGGTGCTGTATTTATGTACTGAGCTTGGTTCTGGTGCTGTATTTATGTACTGAGCTTGGTTTTGGGGCTGTATTTATGTACTGATCTTGGTTCTGGTATTGTATATATGTATTGACCTTGGTTCAGTTATTGTATATATGTACTGAGCTTGGTTCTAGTGCTGTATTTATGTACTGAGGTTTGTTCTGGTGCTGTATATATGTATTGAGCTTGGCTCTCGTGCCGTATATATGTATGAGCTTGGTTCTAGTGCTGTATTTATGTACTGAGCTTGGTTGTGGTACTGTATATATGTCAGCTTGATTTTAGTTCTATATTTATGTACTGATCTTTGGTTGTGGTGCTGTATATATGTCAGAGATTGGTTCTAGTGCTGTATTTATGTACTGAGCTTGGTTGTGATACTGTATATATGTATGAGCTTAGTTCTGGAGCTGTAATTATATAGGATATATTTATAATAACAAAATTGCAGGGCAGATAGAATTGTTTTCAATTCATTGTATATTTAATGGAAACCTGTCTGGTAGTTTTAACCCCTTGAACCGCCACCATGTGGTAATACATGACCTGACAATATTTCCAAATGTATATTTTTTTCAGATGCAGCAAAATCTATAAAATCAACTTTTAAAATGGTGCACATTATATGCTAATTACTTATTAAAGGGTTATGGGGCAGTGTCATTATCCTGAAGGGTCACATAGTCCTGCCTCCAAACCCAATATTCCATGTTTGATTAAACATCCCCCTGGCTGATACATCTTTTTCGGATGCGCCATTGCCTTGTACTACTTGTGGAGCTGTGTGGCACTATATACAAGGGGGGGGGGGGCTATGTGGCATTAAGGGGGAACTGTGTGGTACTATACACATGGGGAGCTGTGTGGTACTATATACAAGGGGCTGTGTGGCACTACTAAGTGGGGCTTTGTGGCACTATCTACTAGGGGGGCTGTATGGCACTATTTACAAGGGGGAGGGCTGTGGCTCTATCTACGGGGGCTGTGTGTGGCGCAATCTACAGGGGTCTGTGTGTGGCACTATCTACTAAGTGGGGGCTGTGTGGCACTATCTTTTAAGGGGGGGCTGTGTGTCATTATATGCAAGGGAGGGGGCTGTGTGGCACTATATACAAGGGGGGCTTTATGGCGATATCTACTGGGGGCTGTATGGCACTATCTACAAGTGAGGTGTAATACTGTCTACAGGCGGGGCTGTATAGCGGTGTCTACAGGAGGACTGTATGGCACAATCTACGGGGGGCACTATCTATAAGGGGGCTGTGTGTGGCACCTGGGGGGCCCCAGTCAAGAGTTTGCTATGGGGCCCAGTCTTTCCTAGTTACGTCCCTGGTTCCCGCATTATATGGTCTGCTGATAAATACCTAGAATTAATACCTTCACTCTCTCCTCTCCACCCTTTGTGGATTCATTAAGAACCTATTTTTGTACTATTATGTATTGAGATATCTATACATCACTGCATTTCCTTGGTAAATGCATTTGCTGGCAAACACTGCATTTGTGATACATCGTTCCACAATAGGTACTCTATACCCATTTTTTGTTTGGTACTCCACATCATAGTCTCTCCTTTGTTTGACATGGTTATTTAATCTTTACTATTTGAGATACGATTGCAATTTGATGTGGATGATTCTATATGTAGCCCATATACAGTTATACTGATTTCAATTCTCTGTGTACAGTTTTAATAGTTATTGTGATTTAATAAATTTTTTCTACTTTTTCAATACCAGCAATAGTATATAACTCCATCTTTTGTGAATACTGTATATATGATATTGCAGAGTTTCTATTTGTTACTTGGGAGGCGATAATCCGGATGCAGGGATCGCCTAGCCCACCATGTAATTGTCCTGTGAAACTTTTGTTTATGATAATGGTATATGGTAATAGTACTGACTTTTATGGACGCAGTGATTTATTTAATTTTTTTACATTCTGCATGGGAAAAAGTTTTTATTTTTAGCATTTAATATTTTATTATTTATTTTACAATCCTGAAAATTGAGCAGACTCTTTTTTTACACATTTTATTATTTCCCTTAGGGGACTTGAACCAGCGATTGTTAGATCGCTGCTACAATACACTGCAATACTAATGTATCGCAGTATATTGTCATTTTTATATTTACAGGCTTCTGCTAAGCCCTGCCGGAGGCATGGCTTAGCAGAGGCAGACAGAAGGCAAACCTGGGGGCCTTCATTAGGCCCCGGGCTGCCATGACAACCAACTAACGGTTTAAATGCCACGGTCACTATTGACCGCGGCATAGGGTTTTCCCACGAGGGACATTTATGACATATCCACAGGAGAGTAGTGAATGGCAGTTACAGAAGCAGCGTAGCATGCAAACTACGCTGTTTCCGTAACTACTATTCAGTTCTATGGGCGTTACGGAAACAGCATAGCTCAGCGAGTTACGCTGTTTCCGTAACTCCTGACCATGTAATCAGTAAGTGGCTGGGAAGCAGAGTGAGCAGAACAAGCTAGAACGGGGTTTTGGGGCCCCCGTTCTGGAGATAGATGCGGGTCCCAGAGGTGGGAAACGCATCTATCTAACATTTATGACATATCCTGTGGATATGTGATAAATGTCCCTCGTGGGAAAACCCCTTTAACTAGTTAAATGGCCAGGAACAGCGTGATCGCTGTTCCTGGCCATTGGAGCAGCGTGTCAACTATAAAACACAGCTGACACCTGCAGTGTATCGAGCAGGCTCCGCTACGCACGTGTGCCCGCTTCAAACATGACCCGCCACCCGCTCCATGACGTGCCGGCATGTCATGGGTCGGGAAGGGGTAAAGGAAGCGGTAAAGGGGGTCTGGCACATGGACTGTTTAGCAAGATTTATTCTTGCAAAAAAGTGCATCTTATAGTCTGAAAAATATGGTACATATTTATGATAAAACATTAAATAACCAATGTATAATTTGACATTCCCTTATATTGGTTTCTTTGGATTGTCACATCCCCTGTCCATCCTACAGGCATCTTAATGCTGTGTTCATCATTTCTGTGATAATATCTATCCAACTTCTTGCTAGTTGTCCTCTTTTTTTAGTACTTCATAATTGTCCTTTCCAATGTCCAACAGATTAAGTTTGGACATTTATCCTTCAAGTGAAAGAATGTTAGACAAGGGTACTGTAACGTGCCTATTCCTACAATATCCAGAGAAATAACCAACCAGATGCCATAATTTCACCTATAGCACCCCTTTTCCTCAACTTTAGTAAGGAATGAGTTACTCGGCTGGCCCCAGGAGTAAGGTGGCTGGGTGGTTAAACCTCTGGATAATGTTAGGTGATGGGGAACCAGACCCAAAAATCAGAGGGATTGGAGATATGGTTGTTATGGGCGATGTCAAGATTTTAGAAGTTGGCAACAGGAGTCAGGCAGAGACATATGGTATAAGGGTTGACATGTAATCTAGTTAGGAAGCCAGGGTTCAGTAAGGGAGATGAAGCAGAACCATGTAAGCAAGAAAGGTACCGATAGTCAGGAGGATCGTCAGACAAGCCAGAGTCCAGTAACTGAGATGTAGCAGTGTCTGGTATGCAGTAAAGTTGCTGTACTTAGAAAAGTAGTCAGACGAAACAAGGTTCAGTATCAGTGATGTAGGAGAGCAGAGTATGTACAATAAAAAACCTGCACAGCAGATTACTGAATGAAAACACAGTCTCAGGTGCAGCGCAGTGGGTCAGACTACTAATAAATCATTCTAAATACAATAAATAAGATAGGCGCAGTCTGAGAACTTATCTTAGGATTCCAATTATGACACAAGAGAATGGGAACTTTCACAGTCACACTTGAATCTTTTCCTGATTTGTGAGAACAAGTTGTACATCTAAAAGTCACAGGTTGCTATTGGGAGCTTCAAAATCATCTTGGTCTTGATTCTTAAGAAGTTTGGTTTTATTGTAATTACAAACTTCCAGAATAAAAAAGCATGTCACATAAAATAACAGCAGGATATCAGAACTGTCTAACATCCCTGCTTTCCCCGCCGCAAAACTCATTGCAACGGCAGCTGGAGGGGAGAAGAGGCGGCGCTGGAGCATGAACGGGTAAGTACGTGACAGGTACACTTATTAAGCTTCCTTGCCATCCATGGTGTCTAGTCTTCACCAACATTGATATTCATCAACACTGCTCCTTTCTATTTTCTAAGGGTATGTTCACACGGCAGAGTCCGTAACGGCTGAAATTACGGGGATGTTTTCAGGAGAAAACATCCCCGTAATTTCAGCCGTAACGACATGTGCAGGCGCTTGAATGCCGCGTCCATTACGGACGTAATTGGCGCTGCTTTTCATTGGAGTCAATGAATAACGGCTCCAATTACGCCCCAAGAAGTGACAGGTCATTTGACAGCGGCGCGTAAATATACGCCTCATGTGAACAGACAAACGTCAGCCCATTGCTTTCAATGGGCAGATGTTTGTCAACGCTTTCAAGCTGCATTTTTCGGACGTACACTACCGTTCAAAAGTTTGGGGTCACCCAGACAATTTTGTGTTTTCCATGAAAACTCACACTTATATTTATCAAATGAGTTGCAAAATGACTAGAAAATATAGTCAAGACATTGACAAGGTTAGAAATAATGATTTTTATTTGAAATAATAATTTTCTCCTTCAAACTTTGCTTTCGTCAAAGAATGCTCCATTTGTAGCAATTACAGCATTGCAGACCTTTGGCATTCTAGCTGTTAATTTGCTGAGGTAATCGGGAGAAATTTCCCCCCATGCTCCCAGAAGCCCCTCCCACAAGTTGGATTGGCTTGATGGGCACTTCTTGCGTACCATACGGTCAAGCTGCTCCCACAACAGCTCTATGGGGTTGAGATCTGGTGACTGCGCTGGCCACTCCATTACAGATAGAATAGCAGCTGCCTGCTTCTTCCCTAAATAGTTCTTGCATAATTTGGAGGTGTGCTTTGGGTCATTGTCCTGTTGTAGGATGAAATTGGCTCCAATAAAGCGCTGTCCACAGGGTATGGCATGGCGTTGCAAAATGGAGTGATAGCCTTCCTTATTCAAAATCCCTTTTACCTTGTACAAATCTCCCACTTTACAAGCACCAAAGCAACCCCAGACCATCACATTACCTCCACCATGCTTGACAGATAGCGTCAGGCACTCTTCCAGCATCTTTTCAGTTGTTCTGAGTCTCACAAATGTTCTTCTGTGTGATCCAAACACCTCAAACTTCGATTCGTCTGTCCATAACACTTTTTTCCAATCTTCCTCTGTCCAATGTCTCTGTGCTTTTGCCCATATTAATCTTTTCCTTTTATTAGCCAGTCTCAGATATGGCTTTTTCTTTGCCACTCTGCCCTGAAGGCCAGCATCCCGGAGTCGCCTCTTCACTGTAGGCGTTGACACTGGCGTTTTGCGGGTACTATTTAATGAAGCTGCCAGTTGAGGACCTGTGAGGCGTCTATTTCTCAAGCTAGAGACTCTAATGTACTTGTCTTGTTGCTCAGTTGTGCAGCGGGGCCTCCCACTTCTCTTTCTACTCTGGTTCGAGCCTGTGTGTGCTGTCCTCTGAAGGGAGTAGTACACACCGTTGTAGGAAATCTTCAGTTTCTTGGCAATTTCTCACATGGAATAGCCTTCATTTCTAAGAACAAGAATAGACTGTCGAGTTTCACATCAAAGCTCTCTTTTTCTAGCCATTTTGAGAATTTAATCGAACCCACAAATGTAATGCTCCAGATTCTCAACTAGCTCAAAGGAAGGTCAGTTTTATAGCTCCTCTAAACAGCAAAACTGTTTACAGCGGTGCTAACATAATTGCACAAGTGTTTTCAAGTGTTTTCTAATCATCCATTAGCCTTCTAACATAGTTAGCAAACACATGTACCATTAGAACACTGGAGTGATCGTTGCTGGAAATGGGCCTCTATACACCTATGTAGATATTGCATTAAAAACCAGATGTTTGCAGCTAATATAGTCATTTAGCACATTAACAATGTATAGAGTGTATTTCTGATTAATTTAATGTTATCTTCATTGAAAAAAACTGTGCTTTTCTTTCAAAAATAAGGACATTTCTAAGTGACCCTAAACTTTTGAACGGTAGTGTAATTAGGGGCAAAAACGCCAGAATTACGTCCGTAATTAGTGTGTGTGAACATACCCTAAAGTTCCTTGGGCAACACTCTAGTTTTCATCTTTGTTATAACATGTTTTCTAGATCGTTCATACAAAGTGTCAGTATGTGTTTCTTGACTACTAAATCCTCAGGAAACAACCTACAAGCGCACAAGCGCAAGGGACATGACATCCCAATAAAGTATGAAAGTAAATACCATGGCTAGTAAAAAAAAATATAACTTTATTAGTACATAACAATACATGGTATAACGATATTAGATATAATGAAAAATATGGCGGATCATATATCTAAAGGAGTAGCGATCTAGTAAAGATGACAACATACCATAAGGAACACAAGAAACAACCAACCTCAAACAACGTCCAAGTACTAACATGCCATGGATACAAGTAAAATGAAATGTCAATAAGACAAAAGAAGTATATATGGCTAAATATATGTTGGAAAAATAATGCCCGTTACAAGAAGTACATAGCACAGATATGCTAAGGATGAATAACGTGTATGCAAACCAACATATACAAATAAATGCCAGATATAAAGAGTAAGAAATTCAGATAACTGTAGTCATGATGAAAGCAGGGGACGTGGAGAGATGGCACAGGAACGCCTCGACGCGCGTTTCGCCTGCGTACTGACAAAGCCGGTCGCAGGCGAAACGCGCGTCGAGGCGTTCCTGTGCCATCTCTCCACGTCCCCTGCTTTCATCATGACTACAGTTATCTGAATTTCTTACTCTTTATATCTGGCATTTATTTGTATATGTTGGTTTGCATACACGTTATTCATCCTTAGCATATCTGTGCTATGTACTTCTTGTAACGGGCATTATTTTTCCAACATATATATAGCCATATATACTTCTTTTGTCTTATTGACATTTCATTTTACTTGTATCCATGGCATGTTAGTACTGGGACGTTGTTTGAGGTTGGTTGTTTCTTGTGTTCCTTATGGTATGTTGTCATCTTTACCAGATCGCTACTCCTTTAGATATATGATCTGCCATATTTTTCATTATATCTAATATCGTTATATCATGTATTGTTATGTACTAATAAAGTTATATATTTTTTTACTATCCATGGTATTTACTTTCATACTTTATTGGGATGTCATGTCCCTTGCGCTTGTGCGCTTGTAGGTTTTTTCCTAGTTTGATTGGGGATCTCCCCTTGTTTCGCCGTACCTTGTTTTGAGGTTTGCTGTAGGTTTACTACTAAATCCTCAGGTAATGATTTATCCAGTAAGAGATAGCAATATATACCATTTTTTTAAAATTGCAAGTACACATAGGGAATTAACAATTGTGAACGGCAGGGCAAGGTTTATAATTGTCTATGACATTTCTTAAAGGGGTTCTCTAGGATGATTCTGCATTTTCCCATAGCTCAGTTCTATTCACTTCTGTGGGCATGAGCTGCAATACCAAACACAGCCAATGGACAAGAGTGGTGCGGTGATCTCAGATAACCCTTTTAATATTTTCTTCACGTGTAAAATTTCTTAGGTTACCTATCCATTTTGATATTTTTTTTAGAAAGGATTTTTTTCCAGGCCAAGTTTCATAGTTCCATACACATTATATATGTCCAGATTACTACTGCAGTTCCAGTTATACTTGAATTCTCCAATGAACTGTGCTACTTACCCTTGCTTGAACTTGTAACCCTCCTGCATATTTTCATTTATTCATGAAGTTGTCATTGGATCTATGTCATGTGTTCGCCATGTGTTTCGTGAAACTTTCAAAATTGTAAGCATGAATATGTGCCCTGGAGGTATTACAGTGCTTAGTTGACATTGCAAATACTGGAAACACTAGTGCTGGAGGAATATTCTAAAAAATATAATTAGTTTATCTGAAAATAGTTACCAGTACCCAGGAGACAGTTGGGTTGTTGTAGTACTAAGATGCATTAAGTATTCCTAAAGACTTGTTTCATCACCAAAACGTATTTCTTTCGCACTTTTCAGTCCTTTGTTTCTGCCTATTCAGTGTTTTCCCTATTCGACCAAGCTTATCATCCCAAAGTCAGTGAACACATTTCTTAATGACTTAGGTTCGGTACAATGTGCTCATTATTCAACAGCTGTCACATCACGAGTCTCCTTTATGTGAAGGAGGTGACACCTGACTAGCAACCAGACGCCTCCAACAAGAAAATCTTTTCAAACTTGTCTGCCTCTTTCTTTCCTACTTTGGACATTCTTCGTTCGGACGTCAATGGATGTTAAAACACAATATCAACCTCAGATGTTCCTACATTTTTTTTTATTTCTTTTCAACAGCTGAATGCATATTTCAGCCGTTAATTAATTCACTTATGGTGAGATGAAAGTGGAAAGGGGTTGTGTAAAAATGACCCATTTCATGCCGTATACAATGTTCCGCTCCTGGCTGAATTGCATTATTATAATGATTTAGATATATACAAAAAATTATCTTTATAACTATTTTTTGTTTGAATCAAAGTACTCCACCCCCCCCCCAATGATCAGGTCTTTTAGGGTAAGGCCACACGGTGCGACCACGTTGCGTTTATGTTGCGTTTTTAAACTGCAGCAAGTCATTTTTCAATAGAAGTCAATGGTGAAATGTTTGTTATGAACAGACTGCTGCTATTATATTACAATGTATTTTTTGTACGGTTGACTGCATCTTCATAATGTCCGACCGCATGCAGTTAATGACCGCGATGCCAAAGTTGTTGGTGAACTGCGTAAGTTTTTGCTAACAGTTCTGCAATGCATTGTAATGAACTATATACAGGAGGCACCTAACAAACTTCAACACGGGTGAAAACTATGTCCACAAACTATTTCCTTTAAAAAAACGCAATGGAACTGCAGCATTACAGAGAGGAAAAACGTATGCAGTTGACCGCATGTGGTTTTCAAACGCAACAAAAGTGCAACAAAACCGCGTCAACGACGCATCGTGTGGCCTTACCCTTAAGTGTATTCGAATTTGGTACGTAATTCTTCACCCCCAGGATGAAGAAAACTGACTCTCTAGTGCCACCTATAGGTGGCTACCTTTTAAGTCAATGTCTGACTCTAAAGGCTATGAAAACCAATGAAGGCAATTCTTATTTAATAAATCAATATTTTATTTAGAACAAGTTTTGAATTTTTACTTTTTCAGACACAGCTTTTATGTACCCTGGATACATAGAAGCTGTATCTTGCGGTCAAAGCTGAATCTGTCAGGTCAGCGATAGTGACACGCAGGATCCAACTATTATCGATCACATCTAAGTTCATGAACTTAGATATGCTTGATAATAGCATGATCCTGTGTGTCAGGCATGCAGGACCAGTGCTCACCGAAACATTCATATAAAAAAAATAATAAAATAAAACATTAATTTATTTTTTTTAAAAGTTGCCTTCAAAGGTTTTCATAGCTTTTAAAGAGCCTTAAAACGTGACTCGAGATATCAGACAAACCAGAGACTTGCATCTGTTTATAGCATTGTTGTAATTTGCCATGAAATACTAATACCAAATTAAACCAGAACATAGTATCTCAACTTTGTTTATGTGCTATAGTTATTTCTGCTCATTTTGTTTTTTAATTTTATGTTGTTTAGCTTTAACCCTTCATAACACACTGTAGTACCATAAGGTACCCATCTGACCCAATAATGGGCCAGAACTTGGATAAAGGTATAGAAAGTGTGCAGTGAATGGAAACAGTACTCAAAAATGTTTGATAAATATTTTTCATCTGCATTTTAATCCATAAGAAAAGTATGTTAGGGCTCATGCAAATATAATGTATTTTGGCTCCATATAACCTTCAAGTTATAGAGAGTATTATGGTATAAGCATTGCTTGTAGGGGAAAGTTTCTATATAACACGGTGTAGTACGGAGCACCATACGGCGGCCAACGGAGTGTCTACAACTCCATAGTACAGAGCCACAGGTAAGCCTATTGGCAACTTACAGCCTTTATGTCCAGGGCTCTGCCATGTGAATGAGGCCTAAAACTGTTGAATCTGCTACACAATTGATAACAGCTGGGAATTCTAAAATCTCTCCATTGCTGACGTTTCACAGTGACGGGATCATCATTCGTCATATCTGCAGTTGGTGCTGTTGGAAAGTGATGGTTGTCATTTTGTTACTTGGTACTGTTGTCCCTTTGTGGCAACACCCTGTAGATCAGGCCATTTACTTAATACGGGTCAGAATATCTGAGACCATATGGCCAAACCCCTCTTGCAAAGATTGATGTAGCTTCCAATCTGGGAATGAAACTCTTGGAAATGTCTTTATCCTATTATTTTTATATTTGTAAGAGATTTTTTTAAGGAATATCCCTCGTCAGAATCGAACGTCTTACATTATACATAATAGAAGCAAAATCGTAGACTTGATCTGACGGCTTACAAAGTAATTTTCATCGGCATCCCTAATTTCATGAAGTGACAAGTCCTCTGAGTTAAGTGCATATCTGTCTACATCAGTCTGACATTTCACACGGCTGTCCTCTGCATCGGAAAATGTAACAAGACATGCAGTGTCAGGACCTGGCAGCTCAGAAGGGATGCCGTTAAAAGAGGCTAGTCACATCGCAGCGTCTAACTACTACATACAGAGGGGTTTCTGAAGGTACAAACTATAATGCTATTTTCTATTGTGAAGAAATAGAAGAATCCCGTTATTTGTTATTAACTGAGATTGATAATATGACAGCGGGTCACATCATAACACATGGCGGACTAGTGTTATACTGAAGCTCAAGTAGGTCAAGCAAGGCATAAAACAGTTTGCAAGGTTTCAGCGGTACGATGAGGTATTACATAATGTAGAAATAAAAATTTTCTTTTATAAGATTAAACTACAAAGACATTTGAGAGATTAATTTCACTATAAAAGGTGCTGTTTTTATTGCACACACAGTTTATATCGCCAGTAAGGACTGACGGGTGATTTATCACTTCTAAATGTAATTCATAAATGTGTTCTGCCATGGCTGGACCTTTTTCTTGTGTCAGAACCCGGTCGGGGCAACAGCAGGATCCTCTAGTGACGCATCATAGGGATGGCTGTAAGAATGTACTGAATTGTACAATATGTGAGGCTGCAATAGGACAGCTGCAAAAGTTGGAGCTGGCTGGATGATGGGAGTTGTCATGCTGCATAGAAGACTATGGAAGCTGTATAACAGCAGTGCAACTTTACTTTCGGAAAGTCAATTCATATGCGGCCTGCTTGCCAGGACATTACCATGTTACTATGCAGCTATGACCACCATCCCTTATCATTCAATTTTTTTGTCTTTTATAAATACATTGGAACTATCGAAAGCTTAATATATAAAACTACACATAGTTTTAGTATTCATTTACTGCTGAAAGTGCATTGGGTAGTTATGCCATGGATGTGGTTGAATAGAAAGTATTAATCTGGTTTGATAATCTGCTGACTTTTAAGGAGAAAAAAAACTTTTGTCAAGGCTTTCAGCACTTTTAATCTATTTGCAAAATGTCTGCCCTTTTTATCCTGTATTGTGTACTTTATGTATGGAGCTGTTATTAGGTCACTGCTATGTTGGTTTTTGTGTGTACTGTATGCTGGTTTTTACTTCGGCATTGTGTACTACTTAAGTACTACACAGTATATTATTTTTGCAGTGTATGGAGGTGGCGGCACCATACAGAATTATTATTTAAAACACGAAATGTAAGTGTTTTACGGCCATGTATGCATTATACTGTGTGGAACTGATGATTAGGCACTATATGTTATGGTTATTTGTACACTGTATCACAGTATACCATTTGAATGGGCTCCAATAGAAGATACAGCACAGGGCCCCATCCAGCCCTGAGAATAATCTTCAATATTCAAGTTGAGCTGCTTAGTAAACAATTTAAAGAATTAAGGGGTTAATGCAATAAGGGATCGATTTTGACGTTCTGTATCACTGTCCTTCCTTGACTGCCCATAGTATGATAAGTGGATAAAGTTATATGTTGCTTATTGCTGCTCTGATTCTAATCTATTTTGTACTATGTGTATGTGTACCCACCTAATCCTGTGACCCTATTAACAACTAATTCTACACAAACATTGTTATGGGGATAATTGATCAACCTTTTTTATGACGTTTTTGTGGTGTAGAAAAGTTGCAAAATAGTCCAAAAGTTGCAATTTTGGTGCAGATTGCAACTATTTGCACCACCCTCGCCACTTTTATGGAAAGGAGCGTGGCCTCGCTGAAATGGCGTGATCATCGCGGCCCGACAAATTAATTCGAATTTATGCCTAAAAACTAGCGTAAAGTATAGAGGAAATCTACGCCATTTCCCTCTATAGGGCATAGCAAGGTAGAAGCCCGTTCTAGGCCCCTACCTTGCCACCCCCCAAACAGGCTACCCCCTTTTCCATTAGACATTTAAACAAATTTAAAAAAGATAGTTAAAAAAAATGATACTCACGGCTCCTATTTTCTACTCCCCTCTGGCTCCTTCATCATTCGTTGGTCTGCTTCATTGCATATAAGGTCCTGATGCTAATCGGCGTCAGGTACTTATATGAGCGGTGCTAGAAGGACGAAGGAACCGGAGAGGAGTAGAGGAGCTCTGAGATGAGTATTTTAAATTTTTTTGGGCCGGCGGCGATGGGTATTATATGGAATAAGGCCGCGGTTTTTTCCCCACAATTGTGGCGCACTGCCCTGCCAAAAGATCTGACACATTCATCTAGAGGCTTTTGCCTCTTAATAAATGTGTCGGAGTTTACTCCAACTTTTCAGTCTATTAAGACTGGCGTATGAAACGCCAGTCTTAATAAATTCCCCCTATATTGTTATTTGTACGCTATTGAACTGCACTGTTATTGTTATTGTTGGCCCATTAACTGAAACAATATTTCATTCCGCCTTAAACTTTTCTACTGATGATACTACCAGTTGCCGGTTTGTGCTCCTTCAGACTCTGCACGTGATCTGTTCCTCCGTCAATGCTGCAGATTGTGTGTAATAAAGTCTTGTTATTCAAAGATCTCAATTGCAAAGACAATGATTGAATGGGGCATTTAATGTTGTTGTTTTTTTTTTTTTAAAAACAGCATCTCGAAAAACAAAATGACCAAACTAATCTCCCTTCAAAATATAACATTTCTATTTTGTTGCACATCATTTTTTATAAACGCCTTTTTGATCTTTTTATCTGTGAACATTACTCACAACTCGTTTTAAGAGTATTTGACTGGAGAGCCACATAAAAAGTTGCGTAAGTGAAGTAGGGGCTCGTGCACACAGATGTATAATGGATCTGTGTTGTACAGATCTGTGATATGGCAATCGTAAAAATGTAAGGGGCCCATCATCTACAGCTTTGAGCCTTCAAGTTTTTTCCCTCGCAGAATCCATGTGAAATATAACAATTGTGGCGTGTTCCATTGGAGACATATACGCTGCTGTATGGAGGCCTAGTAATGTTACCTGTGAAAACTGGAGTCTGCTTGAAGCTGTTTGCTCACGTTTCTCCTCCAGACATCCAGCAAAAGGGGGTCTGTATCCCTCTGCAGACCAGGCAGATGCTGTGTGGCAGCCTGTAGAGGCCACATATTTAGGATCTGCAGATTTGCACACAGCCCAATGGTGAAGCAATGTTCACAAGTAATATTTGCTCTACCTTTCGCATGTTTCTCCAGACAAATAGTTTTGACTGTAGAAACTTTATAAAAGTTTCAATGCAGATTAAACTAGTTTTATGAATGACAGAACTATTCTAAGAGGCCCCATAGACTGGAGCCATTAAGGTAGCATCACTTATTGATGATGATATGTCATGTTTTAATTCAGTGACCAATCAGCCTCATACACTTCTCATTGTTCCAGCCCAGCATGATCCACAGCACAGTGTGATTGTGCAGTGAAAGAAGCTGGGCTGGAACAATGAGAAGTGTAGGACACTGATTGGTCACTGATTGGTCAGCCTCATACACTCCTCTGTACAACACCCAGTTGGTAAAAAGTAAAAACACGCCCAGTTGGTCATTAAGAAACTCATTAGCATAAATCTAAAATTTCTCATAACTTGCTAAAAAATGATCGTTTTTCAAAATAAAAACCACTGTTGTTATCTACATTACAACGCCGATCAGATTATGTAGGAGACAGGGCACTTATAATCTGGTGACAGAGTCTCTTTAAGGGAGACAGATTTGCTGTTGTGAGTAGATGAAGAAGAAAAATAACTTCTGCTTGCAGTGGTAGGTTAGTTTTACAACTTTGGTTTGTGATATTTAAAATGGTAGATCAGAAAGGGGTGAAAATGACAAGACCAGCCCATATAAAGGTAGGAACCAGTTTTGGCACTACATTTCCAACAGGCATCTGGGTGGCACTGTGTATCCTGACTTGTGTCCGCAATTTATCTGCATTTTTGCTGATAATTTACAGACCCATTTCTATGGCCCCATGCTCACATACCGTGATGTTCAGGAAGAGTCATTTTACAGTCCGGATTTGCGGGTTCACAACCTGGTGACATCAATATTTTTTGTTGTTGCAGATCAGTGAATCCTGATGACACGGATGCACAACAAAAGTTTTTTTGTGGACAAATGGACCACAACGGATCCATGGTTTTGCAGCCTGCAAAACCACTATGGTCGTGTGTATTAGGCCTATGAGAAAATTTAAAGGCTTATAATTTCGGGTAGTTATTTGATTTAGGGGGAAATTGTTTTTAAAGCAACACCAATCATAATACAACCTTCCTTCCAGTTTATCTCTTATGGGAATACGCCGTATAAACGCATTTCACATACTGTACCACTAACAATAAGGGAATTTTACACTGAAGCTCTAATAAAAAAATGGATGTGTACCAGATAAACTGTAGAAAACAGTAATTGTACGTCCCTGGTCTTGTTTCAGTCTTAATTTCTGTTCTGCTCTTCACAGAAGCTTTCCATGGATAGCCCGAGTATAATGTACACTCATCATTCAACACACTGATTATCAAAGTGAAATCTAAGATTTATCCCAAACCGGCAATGTAACACGAAGATGAAACATTCCTTTGCTGTTTATCTTTGCATTAAATGACATTGCATGCTGCTTGACTGCTTGGATAGTGAAAGGCTTATTATGCAGCAGACAGAAATGCTATAATGGATCTGATCAGTGACACAATGATACATGATATAAGAGACTGATAGCTGGTTGTACATGAAACAAATTGTGAAATCATAGTGGGGGGGGGGTGAAGCTGCTTATGGGATAAACGGTTATCTGATCTTTTACAATATCGAGTAAGCAATGCTTTGCCAAATGTGCTTAGCCAGGATTCACATGCCCTGCATGCCAGATATGTGACCCCAGCCTTAGTTTTCAGGATTTTGTTTCAGCAGCCTTTCTACAGTCTGAAAATTACGTTTTATGAAACACCACCATTGATTCATCTTGGTTATGTAGGATGTAGATGTAAAATCTATTATCTTTAGAATGTACTTTATTTATTACCTCTTCCTCCTGTTTTCACTTATTTCTCAATGATTATGCTTTTCACCACGGCTTCCCAATCTTTTTCTACTGTGGCCTCACAACCCAGATCACCATTGGTTGTAGTCCATGCCAAAATGTAAAAAAATGTACCACCATTTATTTTACAACTTGTCTCCTGATCTCATTAGAACATTAAATAAGCACTGAAAGTACTAAACATTTAACAAAGGCACAAAATAAGAATAAGAAAAACTAATCTGTTAACAGCAGCTTGTTGATGGTTTCCATTGCAATTACGAACTACATGATTAGTGTTAGTTAGATTTATAGCTTCACTTTAAATTCATTAGGGACTTGCTTACAGAGGTAGTAAAACATAACTAGACCAAAATGGCTTATTAGTTTCTAGTGTAGGTAACCATTAATGTTTTTCCAAAATATATCCTATAACATTACCTGTATATCTGACACAGGCACATAGTCCTAAACACGAGGACCCAAGTAGGTCCAGCATTTTTTTAATCTCTTTATAGTGGTAGTATCCACTATAAAGTTCTGAATCTGAGCTTCTAATATCCTGCATGGACAGAGTTAAATGATAAAAACCTGCAGCTGCCACTGGAGAAGGTTAAGAGATTACTGCATCATTTTAATACGTTGAACTCAATAATAAACCATTATACAGTAGACTACCCCTAGTGGTGGCTGCAGGTAGCCTGAATTTCATAATTTAAAGGGGTTATGTGGGGACCAAAAATTATTAGCAGTGTACTAACTGCAGTATGTGAGTACACTCGCTAATATACATTCCAGTTCCCCGTGGTGCTGATTATGAGATTTTAATAGAATTTTATAGCACTGGCAGGGGACCGGAAGTCGAGTTGCAGAGTCTTCCTTCATGACGACACTCCTCTTCATCATGTGACCGACCCCGCTATACTCCATGTACAAGCAGTAGCAGTAGTACAGCAATTACATAGAGTGCAGTGGTGTCGGTCACATGACGAAGAGTCGTGTCGTCATCAAGGAAGACTGTGCAACTAGACTTCCGGTCCCCCGGCAGTGCTATAAAAATCTATTAAAATCTCACAATCAGCACGACGGGGGATCGTAATGTATATTAGCAAGTGTACTCACATACTGTTGTGAGTACGCTACTAATACTTTTCGGTCCCCACATAATCCCTTTAACTCTGTCCATGCAGGGAAAATGGTGCTCTGAGCACTATAAAGCTATAGCTTTATTATCACAGAATTTGAAACCAATTTAAAGTAAAAAAAAAAAAAAAACCTGTGTTTTAAGGGTGGACATTTACCTTAAAGATATTCTGCGCATTGAAAAATTATTTCATATATGATAGAGACACACCAGAAGTTTTGATCTGTAGTGTTCCGGGTGCTGAGAGCCCATACAGTCGCTAAGATGAAGATGCATAAGCGCTCAGCTGAGCGGTGTGCACCTTCAACTGTTACGCTGAAGACGTCCTCATAGACGTCCTATGTGAGCTTATCTTATTTTTGACAAGGAGCGCTGATCACAGCCGAAGGATCCGGGGAACTTAGGTGAGTGCTTCTGCATCTTTGTTTTAGCAACAGTGAGAGTCTTCGCACCCAAACCTACAGATCAAACATTTTTTGAAAGTGCAGATACTGTTTAAGTGTATTGAACGCCAAAATAAAGAAAGTATTAGTTAACCATAAGAGAAGATAAGAGCACAAAAAACAGGGTTGTGTTTTAGGAACCTCAGGGAGAGCTGGAAAGTGTAGTTGGCTTGCTACCCCATTTTGTGCTGAAAATACTGAATACAGCCCAATAAAGAGTTTATGAGTAGGATTAAATCCCTTTTACTTAGGGGAAGAAAATAAAGAATTCCAGAGTCGAGTGCATGACGTGGATAATATACGGAGCCTTTAGGTTTTTATATGGGTTTAGATTCCAGAGCCAAGATGAGTGTTCAGTGAGCAATCTCTATAAAACCTTTACCCATCAAAACTGTTATTACTCTATATTTTACAAAGGTGCTGAATGGTGTCAATACATTATACATTATTACTTATTTCTGATTGGATGTGCTCATTCTTATACAATCTGTATAACATTGTAATAACTTGAAAATGGTTGCAAAGTGCAATAGACTTGTGTGTATGCAAAGCTGCCTGAGAATGACTCGTATAAACTCAGGCTTTAACTTTTGGCAAACCAGTAATAAGTCAAGGAAACAGGGGGTATTTTAGAAACGTCTGAATAAATATCTCTTCTGCATAATGTTAGTTATAATGTCGGTATGTCAGTAAATAGCACAACTGTGTATGTACTTGTCAGTGCACTATGGCAATACATTAACAGCTCTTTCCCTGAGATTGTATCTGAGTTAACAGCTCTGTCAAGAGACACTTTAAAATAGCAATTTCAGTGGTTTTGACATAAATAGCTTTTACTCCTACACAATAAGGGCAATGCATCTCATTTTGAGGTCACCTGTCAGTCACCAGGGAAGAGCTCTGTGCGTGTTCTGTCTTTAAAATGACAATAAAATCGGCCCTCTTACAGCAACATCTAATCACGGGTAGCCACCTGGCGCCCCACTTACTTGTTGGGCATAGGGACATATTATCAAGAACATATATGCTGACAGTAATAGCCATCTAAATAGACTTTGACTCTAAGATTTGGTGGAAATGCAGTTTAAACTCTGAGCTCTTGCAGACATGATGTATACAAGTTGGATTATTCTTCTAAAATAACTCTAATGCTGGCCATGCGACTCTAAAGAGGTTGACTAGGTAGGGACCACCAGTAACATATGGCTTGTAATTGCTTTATGTCACTGTTGGGATCAATTCATTGCCGCAAGGCATTAATGCTCCATCACCTAATGTAACACTTAGGGCGGGTTCACACATGGCGGAATTTCACTTAAATTCCGCTGCGGACACTCCGCAGCGTTATTCCGCAGCGGAGCCGTTTCTCCATTGACTTTCACTTTAATTTAGCAGTGTTCGTTTACACGATGCGTACAATTCCGCTGCGGAGCATAGGCTGCGGAGCGGAATTTGGTGTCCGCAGCATGCTCTGTCTGTTGCGGAGCAGTGGCGGACTCATGGCGGAATTTCTCCATTGACTTCAATGGAGATTCTAAGTTCCGCAATGAAGTCCGCAGCTGTCATGCACATGTTATGTGTGCTGCGGATGCGTCTTGCTTTTTTAACTTGACATTTCTTCATTCTGGCTGGACCTATGTATTTCTAGGTCTACAGCCAGACTGAGGAAGTCAATGGGGCTCCCGTAATGACGGGAGCGTTGCTAGGAGACGTCTGTAAATAGTCACTGTCCAGGGTGCTGAAAGAGTTAAGCGATCGGCAGTAACTGTTTCTGCACCCGGGACAGTGACTACCGATCTCAATATACATGTATCTGTAAAAAAAAATGAAGTTCATACTTACCGAGAACTCCCTGTTTCTGTCTCCAGTCCGGCCTCCCAGGATGACGTTTCAGTGTAAGTGACGGCTGCAGCCAATCACAGGCCAAGCACAGGCTGCAGCGGTCACATGGACTGCCGCGTCATCCAGGGAGGTCGGGCTGGATGCCGAAGGAGGGACGCGTCATAAAGACAACGGCCGGTAAGTATGAATTTCTTTTACTTTCACTAGGGAAAGTGCTGTCCCTTCTCTCTATCCTGCACTGATAGGGAGAAGGGAAGCACTTTTCCCGCAGTCCGCAGCAGCTAGTCCGCATCAATGTACTGCACATTTTGTGCAGATCCGCAGCCGTAATCCGCAACCCGGATTAGGTGCGGCATTGATGCGGACAGTTGCGGAGGAATTCCGCCATGTGTGGTCATGCCCTCATACTTCTGTTAATATCATTCCACTTCAGCTGTAAATAACTAGGCTAAGGCCTCACGCACATGACAGTAGTGGTTTTGCGGGCCGTAAAACCACGGATCTGTTGCAGTCCATCGGACTGCAAAAATTTTTTGTTGTGCACCCATGTGTCATCAGGACTCACGGATCCACCTTTAACCCCTTCCCGCCGCAGCCATTTTTCAGATTTTCGTTTTTGTTTTTTCCTCCCTACCTTCCAAAAGCCATAACTTTTTTATTTTTCCATCGATATAGTCCTATGAGGGCTTGATTTTTGTGGGACGAGTTGTAGTTTTCCGTAGCACCATTTATTGCACCATATAATGTACTAGGAAATGGGAAAAAAATTATTTGTGGGGTAGAAAATGAAAAAAACAGCAATTTATCCATTGCTTTTTGCGCTTTGTTTTTACAGAATTCACTGTGCAATTAAAACAACATTTTAACTTTATTCTGTGGGTCAATACGATTACGGCGATACCAAATATATATAGTTTTTTTCTATATTTTACTACTTTTACAAGTAAAAACCTAAGTTTAAAAAATAAAATTTATTTTATGTCGCCAAATTCTAAGAGCCATAACTTTTTTATTTTTCCGTCGGTTATTTTTTGCGGAAGAAGCTGTAGTTTTTAGTGATACCATTTTGGTGTACATGCAACGTTTTGATCACTTTTTATTTCATTTTTTGTGGGAGATGAGGTGACCAAAAAATAGAGATATTGGCGTTTACAATTTTTTTTTTACGGCGTTCACCGTGCGGGTTAAATAATGATATATTGTAATAGTTCAGACTTTTACGGATGCGGCGATACCAATTATGTTTCTTTTTTTATTTTTTTTTACTATGCTCTAGGGGGAAAATGGGAAAAGGGGGGTTTTTTGAACTTTTAAGCTTTTATTTATTTTTTACTTAAAAAAAACACTTTATTTTACTAGGGGACTTCAACCAGCGATCATTAGATCTCTTGCACTATATACTGCAATACTAATGTATTGCAGTATATCGTGATTCTGGAGGCAGCGCTTAATAGGAGCACAAAGATGGCGGACCTGGGGGCCTTCATTAGGCCCCCAGGCAGCCATAGCAACCATCGGCACCCCGCAATTGCATTGCAAGGGGCGCGATGAGCTATTAGAGGGGGTCACCCCGCTCTTTCTAACATTTTAAATGCTGCGGTCGCTATTGACACCGGCATCGTATGGAGCGGGTTCACTCCGTGAGCCCGGTCCATACTTCCCCCTACCTGACTTTGGCGAATGGATACGTCAAATGTCGAAAGGGGTGAAAAGTAAATTACTTCACCAGTGTTGTGAACCCGCAAATCCAGACTGCAAAATGACTTGCCCTGAGTTTGTGCAGTCCGGATTCGCGGCTCCAGCACTGATCTATGAAAACCACGATCGTGTGTATGGGGCCATAGAAATTAATGGGTCTGCAAATTATCCTCAAAAATGTGCATAAATTGCAGACGCAAATGCGCGGTCATGTGCCTGAGGCCTAAGTTCAGGCTTACATTCTAGGCTCTCTGTTCATAGAACGTTTGGGGAAAATACTTTATTTTTCAATACAAGAAGATCCCACAATAAAGTGGAGAAAAAAGGAAACTCTTTTGGCATAAATTCGGTCCATTTTATCATATGGATACGTTTAGCATATAGCATACAACAGGAGTGGTGTGAACATAGCCATATCTTATCAAGTTCATCATTGTAGTGCTGATATCTGAAAGGACATCTTGGTCACCTGAAAGACCCTGGAATATGGGCTAACATGCAAATTGTCTTTTATAACTCGTTACTTTTTTTTTTTCCAGTTTTATGTACATAAAGCTTAAAGAGGCTCTGTCACCAGATTTTGCAACCCCTATCTGCTATTGCCTGTGATCGGCGCTGCAATGTAGATTACAGTAACGTTTTTATTTTTAAAAAACGAGCATTTTTGGCCAAGTTATGACCATTTTTGTAGTTATGCAAATGAGGCTTGCAAAAGTCCAAGTGGGTGTGTTTAAAAGTAAAAGTCCAAGTGGGCGTGTATTATGTGCGTACATCGGGGCGTTTTTAATACTTTTACTAGCTGGGCGTTCTGATGAGAAGTCTCATCCACTTCTCTTCAGAACGCCCAGCTTCTGGCAGTGCAGATCTGTGACGTCACTCACAGGTCCTGCATCGTGTCGAACACATCGGCACCAGAGGCTTCAGTTGATTCTGCAGCAGCCTCGGCGTTAGCAGGTAAGTCGATGTAGCTACTTACCTGCAAACGCTG
Organism: Rhinoderma darwinii; assembly: GCF_050947455.1. Taxonomy (NCBI): domain Eukaryota; kingdom Metazoa; phylum Chordata; class Amphibia; order Anura; family Rhinodermatidae; genus Rhinoderma; species Rhinoderma darwinii. Next base: position 110,760,529 of record NC_134690.1, read on the forward strand.
ATGCTGCTGCAGAATCAACTGTAGCCTCTGGTGCCGGTGTCCTCGCTCGTCTGACACGATGCAGGACCTGTGAGTGACGTCACAGATCTGCACTGCCAGAACCTGGGCGTTCTGAAGAGAAGAGGATGTTACTTCTCATCAGAACGCCCAGCTAGTAAAAGTATTAAAAACGCCCCGATGTACGCACCTAATACACGCCCACTTGGACTTTTACTTTTAAACACACCCACTTGGACTTTTACTTTTAAACACACCCACTTGGACTTTTGCAAGCCTCATTTGCATAACTAAAAAAATGGTCATAACTTGGCCAAAAATGCTCGTTTTTAAAAAATAAAAACGTTACTGTAATCTACATTGCAGCGCCGATCACAGGCAATAGCAGATAGGGGTTGCAAAATCTGGTGACAGAGCCTCTTTAACAATGTATAATGGAAAGTTTCAGAACTTTTATTATACCTCAGTCTCAGTCTCAGTTACTCACCATTTTGATGATCTTTGCTGTGCGTGAATGGGAACATCCGTGTATACATCCAGAGGTGGAAAGCCTATATAGAGAGTTTGGTACAGACTCTAGACTCATACATTTTACATACTGTATGATCCAAATTGACATGGCATGACTGAGATTTTTGCTGCTGATATATTTAGTTTACAGAGGATTTCATTATCAGTCTGGGAATTTCTTTGTTTTTTTGTGCAGTTATTCCTTCTTTGTCGCTTTTGGTCCACAGCATTCATTTATTTTGGTTACTTGTCAGTTTGATAGGAATGTTTTTGTTTTAGTGGATATAAATAATAATTACACATTCAGAAGTGTGTAGTGATTATTATAGCATTTAGTATTTTTCTTACATTTTTTGGGTACATTTTGAATCTTAACACCTTGGCGACATGCCGCTTCCATGTACATGACAGCCGCCAAGGGGAAGTATTGAGCAGGTTTAGGGGCTGAGAGCGCTCTCTCTATTGTGCAGGTGTCGGCTCTATGTTACAGATTACATTGATTCCGCCCGTTTAACCACTTAGATACCACGGCCAATAGCGACCCCAGCGTCTGAGCCATTATAAAAAAGGAAGCGGCCCCCTCAGACAGCCCACTGTCCCCTCCACAACACGATCTGGAGGTGTCGATGGTTATTATGGCAGACTGGGGGCCTAATAAAAGGAGGCCAGATGCAGGACTTAATATGAGGCTGTAAAAATTATGATATTCTGCAATACATTACCAACGATCGCTGGTTCAAAAAAAAAAGTGAAAAACAGTTCGGTTTTTTTATGTATAACAACATCAAAAGTTTAACCCCTTGCGTACCTTCGCCGTAATAGTACGTCGCTGGCCGCATATGCCAGCGTACCTTCGCCGTACTATTACGTCGAAGGATCAAACTGTCACTCTGTGAAATCACAAAGTGATAGCGACATGGCGGCAGCTGTCAGTGATAGCTGACCGCCTCTGTTGCCGTGCTGGGGACAGATCTGCATGCCCCGATGTCGGCGATTGCTGTGATTGGTCAGTCTTTAGAGACTGACCAATGACAGCTATCTATGACGTAGGAAACCGGAGAAAGCTCCTGTCAGCGTCTCTGATCTCCTCATTTCTGTGAGAACTGTGAGGAGATCGGAGAGTGACAGAACTACAGTTGAAAACAGTGGAAAAACAGCGTTTTTTTAGTGCCCATCTGCCCTTTATAGTGCCCATCTGCCATTTATAGTTCCCATCTGCCCTTTATAGTGCCCATCATCCCTCAGAATATAACTAATAATATTCTTTAGTGCCCATTAGGGCCCAGCAGCCCTCTCCAGTGCCCACCAGCCATCTTTAGTACCCACCAGCCATTTTAGTGCCCACCAGCAATCTTTAGTGCCCACCAGCCCCCTTTGCTGCTCATTATAGTGCCCATCAGTCCTCCCTAGTAACAATCAAACCTATATAATACTCTTCTTTAGTGCCCATCAGTATATTAGCCCCCTTTAGTGCCCAGCAGCCCTCTCCAGTGCCCACCAGCCATCTTTAGTACCCACCAGCCATTTTAGTGCCCACCAGCAATCTTTAGTGCCCACCAGCCCCCTTTGCTGCTCATTATAGTGCCCATCAGTCCTCCCTAGTAACAATCAAACCTATATAATACTTTTCTTTAGTGCCCATCAGTATATTAGCCCCCTTTAGTGCCCATCAGCCCTCTTTACTGCCCTATCCTTTAGTTCTTCATAAAAAAAATATAAAAAAAAACAAAAAAACAAAAAAAAAAAATACAAAAAAAGTTTTAGTAATTTAGTAGTAATTTTGTGTGCTACTTTTGCACGTCACAGTTTCCTTGCCAATACTGTTCAGGAATTTAGTTTTGCACGTCAGGGTTAGTGCAGTGTTATTACACACCCGTAATGTCTCGTCTATTTAGCGTGGAGGAGGCATATGCCATTTTATGTTCAGATACAGATAGCGCCAGTGAGGGTGGATCTGAGTTTGTGTTATCCTCCTCCAGTGATGAGGAACCCCCTCAGAAACGAAGCAGGGCTAGTGATCCGAATGAGCCCAGCACAAGTGACCCCAGCACCAGTGACCCCAGCACCAGTGACCCCATATGGCTACCGCCTACCTCTTACACACCTGAAATTCCTGCGTTTACCTCTGCCCCTGGCATAAAAATAAATCCAACTGACTTTCAGGAAATAGATTTTTTTAAATGTTTTTTTTCGGATACTTTAGTTGACCTAATGGTTGTGCAAACAAATTTATATGCACAACAATTCTTAGGCAAAAATCCGACATCCCATTATGCCAGAACCCAAGCTTGGCACCCAACCAATGCAAATGAAATTGCAACCTTCTGGGGGCTCTTGCTCCACATGGGCCTTGTAAAAAAGCCCACCATCAAATCGTATTGGTCCACAGATATTTTGTACGATACACCTGTATTCCGTGCTGTGATGCCGCGAAAACGTTTTGAGGCCCTTTTAAAGTTTTTGCACTTTGCTGACAATGAGCAGTGCCCCCCCCCGGATCATCCAAATTTTGATAGGCTGTTCAAAATTAGGCCCATCATCACATATTTTAATTTGGTTTTTGCAGAAGTTTATGTTCCTGAAAAAAACATAGCCATTGATGAATCGTTAGTCCATTTCAAAGGACGGCTTCATTTCCGACAATACTTGCCAAACAAAAGAGCCAGATATGGCATAAAAATATATAAACTGTCCGAGAGCCAGTCTGGATACACACACTCCTTTCGTGTGTACGAGGGGAAAGACAAACAGATTAGTCCCCCAGAGTGCCCCCCAGTTCTTGGCACAAACGGTAAAATAGTGTGGGACCTGCTGCATCCTCTGATGGATAAGGGGTACCACCTATACCTCGACAACTTTTATACCAGCGTTCCGCTTTTTAAGTGCCTTGTTGAAAGGAAAACAATGGCCTGTGGCACTGCTCGCAGGAATCTAAAATACCTCCCAAAGCCTTTTCTTGCTGAGAAACTGTCAGTTGGCGAAACCAGGGCACGATATGATGAAAATGTGCTCCTGGTAAAATTCAGGGACAAAAAAGAGGTCCTCATGCTCTCCACCATGCATGGCAACACCACAAGCCCAGTTTCAGTGCGTGGAACAAGCACCACTGTTTCAAAGCCTGTATGCATACAGGCCTACAACAAGCATATGGGAGGGGTGGATTTGGGAGATCAACTAATGAAGCCATACTGTGCCATGCGAAAGACGAAAGTATGGTACAAAAAACTGTCCGTATATTTAATTGAAATGGCCCTCCTCAATTCTTTTATTTTGTACCGAAGTGCTGGCAATCGTTCTAGGTACCTCGAGTACCTTGAAAAAGTAATTAAAAAATTAATTTTTAAAGACCAAGGGGAAGGAGCGAGTAGCAGGGCTTCAGGAAGTGAGGCAAATAGAATTGTCCCTGGCCAGCACTTCCCCAGTGAAGTCCCCCCAACCGAAAAAAAGAGCCATCCACAAAAACGATGTCGCGTGTGCGCGAAGAGGGGTATCCGAAAGGATACAATATATCAATGCAGCACTTGCCCCTCCAAACCAGGGCTTTGCATGAAAGAATGTTTCAGAATTTACCATTCTTCAGTGGACTACTAATTTTTTTCATGCCATTTTCAGGATGTCCATATAAACTTCATCTTAAATTTTATGTCACCTTCATTTAAAAATTGTCCACTTGTGCACCAATTGGATATATAAAACAAAACAAAAAATCATTATACCCCTAGATGAATACCACCATGGTGGCCCAAAATCACACAAGCAAAAACTAGGCCTTGAAGAGGCTCATGGTACACCTTCACTTCCGGGCCTCACCGTGTGCCTCAATACAAAAAGGTCCTATATAGGGTATCAATGAACACAGGAAAAAAAAATGAATGAATTGTGAGTTCTTTTTTTTCTCATTGGTGCTTGATACATCCCCAAAATGTTTCATCAAACCCACGCGTTTGTAAAATAAATAAAAATTAAAATTCTACCAATTTTGTTTTAATTCCTAATCTGAAAAGTAAAATTTCTCACTATACCACTAGATGAATACCTTGAGCGGTGTCGTTTTCTTAATTGGGTCACATCTTGTGAGTTTCCTCTATATTGGTACCTCATGGGCTCTGAAAACACAATATGATGCCTGAAAAATATTCCAGCAGAATCTGTGATCAAAAACCAAATGGTGCTCCCTCCTTTCTGACCCTTGCCATGTGCACATATAGCAGTTTACAGCCACATATGGGGTATTGCTGTAATCAAGAGAAAATGGGTAACAAATTGAGCAGTGCTCTTTCTCCTATTGCCCCTTGTATAAATGAAAAGTTTGGGGCTTAATCAACTTTTTATTGGAAAAAATGCAAATTTTCACTTTCACTGCCCAATGTTTATGACTTCTATGAAACATCTGTGGAGTCCAAATGCTCACTACACCCCTAAAACAAAATCCTCAATGGGTGTAGTTTCCAAAATGGGGTCACTTCTTGGGGGTTTCCACTGTACTAATACCTCAGGGGCTCTTCAAATGCAACATGGCGCCTGAAAACCATTCCAGCAAAATCTGCGCTCCAAAATCCAAATGGTGCTCCTTCCCTTCTGAGCAGAAGTTTATGACCACATATGGGGTATTTCCGTAATCAGGAGAAATTGCTTTACAAATGTTGGGGTGCTTTTTCTCCCTTTTTCCTTGTAAAAATGTGAAAATTCTATGTTTTTTCAGAAAAAAAGTATATTTTCATCTTCACAGACTAATTTCAATAAATGCAGCGAAAAACCTGTGGGGTCAAAATGCTAACTATACCGCTAGAAAAATTCCTTGAGGGGTATAGTTTCCAAAATGGGGTCACTTTTGGGGGGTTTCCACTGTTTAGGTCCCTCCAGGGCATTGCAAACATAACACGGCACCGAAAACCATTCCAGTAAAATCAGCACTCCAAAATCCAAATGGCGTTCCTTCCCTTCTGAGCCCTGCTGTGGGTCCAAACAACAGTTTATTACCACATATGGGGTATTGCCGTAATCGGGAGAAATTGCTTTACAAATGTTGGGGTGCTTTTTGTCCTTTATTCCTTGCAAAAATTCGAAATTTCTACGTTTTTCAGAAAAAAAAGTATATTTTCATCTTCACAGACTAATTCCAATAAATGCAGCGAAAAACCTGTGGGGTCAAAATGCTAACTATACCGCTAGAAAAATTCCTTGAGGGGTATAGTTTCCAAAATGGGGTCACTTTTGGGGCGTTTCCACTGTTTAGGTCCCTCCAGGGCATTGCAAACATAACACGGCACCGAAAACCATTCCAGTAAAATCAGCACTCCAAAATCCAAATGGCGTTCCTTCCCTTCTGAGCCCTGCTGTGGGTCCAAACAACAGTTTATGACCACATATGGGGTATTGCCGTAATCGGGAGAAATTGCTTTACAAATGTTGGGGTGCTTTTTGTCCTTTATTCCTTGCAAAAATTCGAAATTTCTACGTTTTTCAGAAAAAAAAGTATATTTTCATCTTCACAGACTAATTGCAATAAATGCAGCGAAAAACCTGTGGGGTCAAAATGCTAACTATACCACTAGAAAAATTCCTTGAGGGGTATAGTTTCCAAAATGGGGTCACTTTTGGGGGGTTTCCACTGTTTAGGTCCCTCCAGGGCATTGCAAACATAACACGGCACCGAAAACCATTCCAGTAAAATCAGCACTCCAAAATCCAAATGGCGTTCCTTCCCTTCTGAGCCCTGCTGTGGGTCCAAACAACAGTTTATTACCACATATTGGGTATTGCCGTAATCGGGAGAAATTGCTTTACAAATGTTAGGGTGCTTTTTGTCCTTTATTCCTTGCAAAAATTCGAAATTTCTACGTTTTTCCAGAAAAAAAGTAGATTTTCATTTTCACAGACTAACTCCAATAAACATAGCAAAATACCTGTGGGGTCAAAATGCTAACTATACCCCTAGATAAATTCCCTGAGGGGTGTAGTTTAAAAAATAGGGTCACTTTTGGGTGTTTCCACTGTTTTGACACCACAAGACCTTTTCAAACCTGACATAGTGCCTAAAATATATTCTAAAAAAAGCAGGCCCCAAAATCCACTAGGTGCTCCTTTGCTTCTGAGGCCTGTGTTTCAGTCCATTATCACACTAGGGCCACATGTGGGATATTTCTAAAAACTGCAGAATCTGGGCAATAAATATTGAGTTGCGTTTCTCAGGTAAAACCTTCTGTGGTACAGAAAAAAATGTATTACAAATGAATTTTGTAAAAAAAAATGAAATTTTCAAATTTCAGCTCTACTTTCCTTCAATTCCTGTAAGACGCCTAAAGGGTTGAAACACTTTCTGAATGCTGTTTTGAATACTTTGAGGGGTGCAGTTTTCAAAATGGGGTGTTTTATGGGGGTTTCTAATATATAGGGCACTCAAAACCACTTCAGAACTGAACTGGCCCCTGTAAAAATAGCCTTTTGAAATTTTATTGAAAATTTGAGAAATTGCTGCTAAAGTTCTAAGCCTTGTAACGTCGTAGAAAAATAAAAGGATGTTAAAAAAACGATGCAAACATAAAGTAGACATATGGGAAATGTGAAATAGTAACTATTTTGTGTGGTATTACTATCTGTTTTACAAGCAGATAGATTTAAAATGTGAAAAATCATAATTTCTTCATATTTTCTCTAAATTTTGGTGTTTTTCACAAATAAGCAATAAATTTATCGACAAAATTTTTTCACTAACCTAAAGTACAATATGTCACGAGAAAACAATCTCAGAATCAATTGGATAGGTAAAAGCATTCCGGAGTTATTACCACATAAAGTGACACATGTCAGATTTGAAAAAATGGGTCTGGTCCTCAAGGCCAAAATGAGCTGGGTACTCAAGGGGTTAAAAAAAAATCCTACTACTTTCCCACTAAAGCAATGTAAATAAAAATAAAATAAACATAATTGATATCGCTGCCTCCGGAAAAGTCTGAACTATTAGATTAAAGATAGAATGTCATTTTTACCACACGATGAACACCGTAAAAACGAAACCCAAAAAACAATGTCGGAATCGCTGTTTTTGTCCATTTTACCCCACAAAGAATTTTTTTACGTTTCCAGATACATTATATGGTACATTAAATGGTGCCATGAAAAACTATACTTTGTCCCGCAAAAAACAAGCCCTCATATGGCTATATCAATGAAAAATAAAAAAGTTATAGCTTTTGGAAGGTGATAGCGACCATTTATTTGAATGGTGGACATGTACTACGAAATTTCCAAAGCCAAATTAGTGGCAATCAACCTATCGCTTGGTCGGCTTCAATTTAAAAATGAGAAAGACCCTTAACGCAAATGTTTTTTTACCCCAATGCCCACTATACTATTTAATTTTACATGGAAGGATGTAATTGTTTATAAGTAGTTTTTCTCACAAGCATTGCATAAATGCTGTTTTAAAGGTCATTTAGATAACTGCAGTCTCCAGATTGAATAGAGATTTCCAGTGAGAGCTGCTTATTGTGCCCCTGTATAGGTCAAATACCTTTATTTCAAAGGGTGCATTTATTTATTACATTTTCTCCGATATATTGAATTGTCTCCATTACTGCATTTGAATTCCTTTGTGCTCTGAAAGCTTGCATATAGAACTTTTATGGTTAGCCAATAAAGGTATCATACCTATTATACTTTTGTCTTTTTTGACACAAAAGTATTTAACATTTCATAGAATTCCTTTCATAAATGCTTCCTGATTTTATTAAAGGAAAAAATTAACACGGAAGTAGAGGATCGGTACATTAAGATTATTACAACTCTCAGCAAGATATAAAAAGATCTTTAATAATCTTGGGGATAAAAGGACAGATCATTTAGAACGTTTTAATTAGGTTCTGCTTATTCTGCATATTAATTACTAATGTTTTATCTACTTTAATCTCAACATAAGATGATTTTAGTTTTTTGAAAGAAGAATTTTTATTTGAAGTCCATCATCAGTCTGCCCTTTGTTTTATTAAACGAAAGCAAAAATGAGCTGTCACATGGTTTCTGCATATGTTCCTTACTTGTAAATGCTATAAGGCAGCAGAGCCATGCGCGCGGGGCCTGTATGGCAGTGCATGAAAGTTGTACGGATCCCGAGCACGGAGCTGCATGGCTTCTGCCTGCTGCCTTACAAAGCTTCATCGGGTGCCATACGTATGGACTTATTCTCCCCTCTAAACAATTCTTCTAGGGGAGCATACCGGATTAGTAAAGAAATCAAAAACTCTGTTTCGAATTTAAATCATAGGCATAGTGAGGTATTGTAAAGGTCACATACACCTCTATAAGGGCCTTATTTGTATGGCCATGTACACGAGCCTTAAAGGAAATCTGTCAGCATTTTCAAGTCCTCAAAACTGTTGACAGATTGATATAAGGAAGGGGAGGGCAGTGTAAACATAACTTTTGTCTTGGTCATGCAAGTTGAATGACTGAAAAGTCGATGTTTAATTCCCTCGGCGCCTCAGTGGCAAGTGCCACGTAGGCGGGCACTTAATGTGGAAGTGCTCCTGGCTTCTCCTGCACTGCGCGCTGCCAGTCCTTCCCCTCTACACTGAGTGTCGGCACTAGCGGTCTCCTGATTGACAGAGTCATCACTCAGCAGAGAGTGGCACTTGCAACCGCCCTTCCAGGGGAATCAAACATCGGTTTGTCAGTCGTGCAAATTGCATGCCCGAAAAAAAAGGTGTGTTTACAAGGCCCTTCCCCACCCCTATATTGTTCTGTCAGCGGTTTTGTGGTCTTCAACTGCAGATAGATTCCTTTTAAGAGCACAATCGCAGATTTTGTTGCCTTAAAAAAAATTCTATATCTTAAAAAGTGGTGTGAAAGGGACCTGACACACAACAGTTTATTGAGTAAAAGTATACAACCAGCAGAAACTCTGAATTCATTTTTCAGCAGAGTTTTTCTGTAACAGACGGGAGTTAAGAGTTCCTGATATTGATCAGCCGCCTCAACAGCCAAACTCCTGATAAGTCAACGCTTTTATTGATGGGTTTCTAATTAAGAGCTATGATTCCCGGGAATGTGAGCGGCTGCATTAGAATTAGTTATTTTGCACATAGATTGTGCGTGTCATTCTGTCGGATTTTACAAACCTTTATCTTTTGTGTGAGGGCAGACACTGTCTACATGGCTATTCTTTAATCCTTTCAAAACAGAAAGACTTTAGTTACTTTTCTTCTATTGACAGATGGCTTCTGTTCATCTGTGGTTCCTCCTGGGAATGTAAACCGACTGGGATACATTCTCACATGCTTTCACAAATGCACTTGGCTGGAATGTGAGCTTCATCATGACTAAATAATGCAATAGGTTTCTATTTTGTGGATGTAATGTACAACAATCTATGATTTCCCATTTCTATCAGCCTGGAGGGAGAACGCATTCGTCTTTGGGCTCTCCAGACAGTTTGAAAACTCAACTTCACCAATAACGAATAAGTAGATAGTACATGGAAGACGTGTGTGTGTGTGTGTGTGTGTGTGTGTGTGTGTGTGTGTGTGTTTACTTGACAAGTAGTTTGAGAAAGTTGTAACTTTGTGTCCTGTTGTGTCCGCTCACATAGAGACATATATATAAAAACCTAAACAAAAAAAGGCACTCCAGGAACACTTGAATTCATTCAAGTGTTCCTGGAGTGCCTTTTTTGTTTAGGTTTTTATATACATGTTATGGCTATTTCAACCCGAACCTAAACAGCACGAATAAATTAGAAGTGCATGCTTACAATTTCTATATTCACATAGAGACATAGTGACATACTTGAAAACACTTGTCAATAGATACTGTAGACTGTTGAGAAAGGTCTGGGAGAACCAGAACATCCGGTTAAATTGTACTACTTTTTCAGTGGACTATCCATATGTGTGACTATTGGGAAGAGTATCCTTGCATATCAATGTTCTCACTATGTGACTGTTGTCTAATAAAAGTTTTGGACACAATGTTGTGCCGTAGAATTTATTTGCAATAAACCAAATTGCCATTGGCAAAAGAATAAGCCCTTGATTCCCAGGTACCTAACATATGTCTGTAAATATCATAAAATGTAACCTTTAATTATATTAGAGAGCAAACACACACACATATAGTGATTAAAAACGGTCAATGCGGATTATTGGTTCAAATAATTGTGTATATAGTGTCAATTTGACAATGTATCACTCTTATTGTAAAGTCTATATGATGTATCAAAGCCACACAGTGTATCAAGTGTCAGAGCTACACAGTGTAACAATTCTCTCCACAGAGTCTATGCAAAGCTAATGAATAACCAATGTCTGGCTATGATGAGAACCAAGCAGCGGCTGCAGTCCGCTTACAAGAGGACACTATACATTAGACCGCATTGATATATTTAATAATAGGAATTCTCATAGCCCTCCCGTAGCTCTGACACTTGATACACTGTGTGGCTTTGATACATTATATAGACTTTACAATAAGAGTGATACATTGTAAAATTGACACTATACACAATCATTTGGACCAATAGTCTGCATTGACCTTTTTAATCACTATATGTGTGTGTGTGTTTGCTCTCAAATATAATTAAAAGTTGCGTTTTATGATATTTACAAACATATGTTAGGTAACTGGGAAACAAGGGCTTATTCTTTTGCCAATGGCAAATTGGTTTATTGCTCAAAAATTCAGCCCACCAGCTACCTGGGTCCATTAATTGTTCATACATGTTGAATTTATTTGAACATTTACATAGTGCCAATAGAAATGTGTCAGAGACACAGGACCAATGAGATCTCCTACTAGTGTTGCTGGAAGTGAACATATATTTAGAGGTAATGCTTACCAAGCAATAGAACACAGTTAACAGCATAGAGGAAGTCTCATGATGGTAACAACTGATAGACAATCTTCCATTCTAAAAGAGGTCGTCTTAAAACCCTTTACCAATCAATTCAAGAACAAACATTTAGCTGGTGGCAATAACTCTGCAGTCAGTCACCCTATGACACCAACAGTATCCACAGACTAGACAGACTATCTCCATACCTCCCAACCTATGTTTTATACCAATGTTATGTTATGTTCCGAAAATTCTGATTATAGAAATTAGAGAAGCCATATTATTGTTTGCTATGTCGTATAATGATACTATGACTCTCAAAATCATAAATTAGAGTGTATTACAAATTGTATAACATAAAAGTCACTGACAGGGTGCCATAGATCAACATGTGTTGTTTTTTGTGAGTATGTAATTTTCCACGTATTTACAAGTTAACATAGAACATACAAATACTATTTCCATGCTACCCTGTTTCTATTTGCATAAACCTTGGCTACCTGTGTTCGCAGGTGCATTACATGACTTACTGTGTAAACATCTACGGAGAGATCTCACATTGTATTGTTAGTACCATGTTATTTAATCCGTGTTTTCCCCATGGGATCACTTCTGGCCTGGATTATACACCACAGAACATTATTAGGTTTATTAATAAATAGGAATTTCTGCATTAATGTGCTCATGTGTGCAGTTAACAGCTGGAGGACCAGCTAAATAACCAACTAACATGTTCTAATAGTTTCAGTGCTTTCTTTTCTAGTGTGTATGCACAGTCTTTTTCCTATTTTTCCTGCAGAGATAAGAAATGTTGGGTACCAACCATTGGTGACAGTCATTACATTGCCCATAGGAATCGTCCCCAATCTTTCCTCCACTGCGTCTCTCCTACTGGTCTGCATATTTGTTAGTGTATGTCTATTGTACTCGCTGAATATGTCTGGACTACAACATTTCTGCACTGGTATTCTGCTTTAAAGAAGCACCCCCCCCCTCGCTGTTTGCGACTATCATAGAATACAGGAAGTCATGCTGAAGATCACGTGACCCAACAGCGGCGCAGAAGAAAGTGACTGCCTCTAAATGGGGGGGGGGGGAGTGGAAACAAAAAAAGGTTGGAGTGCTACTTTAAAGGGAACCTGTCACCAGCATTTCACCTATCCTATTGAACTCTACTCACCCCTCGCTGGCCGCTGCTGTCAAATGTTCATTGGCGTTATCCCCTCTCCTAAACTCCTCCCCCGATCGTAAATAATGGACTTCAAACGTTTTGCGCCTTTTATCTTAATTATCCGGCAGTCTTGTTAGTTCCTTTTCTTATGCCCACCCATCGCCGAACACTGGCCCGCCCTGAATGCTGAAATCTCGTCTAAGATAACGCGCATGCACCCATAATGTATGGTCCGACATCCTTCCCTGCTTCGTCCGGGCCTCAAATCTAGTTACTGTGCCGCTATGGTGTCCCGTTGTACACACGCACCAGAGCAGGATATTAATGCGCAAGAGCAGGATTTTGTGTATACTGAGCGGAGGCGAGGAGTTATTAATCGAAAATACGGAGGCAGGGTTAACTCGGAAAGGCTTGAGGAAAGAAGATATGACTGTTCAAATGAAGATATGACTCTATTATGCTCATTAGCATACGGCACGGGAACACAAAAAAACTGAATACTAAAAGTATAGAGCCGACTAAGAAGACAATTATAGGTTACATAAAAATTATTTTTCACCCACTACCACCAGGTACTGCTGGTTTAATAGGTGAAATGCTGGTGACAGTTTCCCTTTAAGTGTCCCTGTAGATATTGCATGAACCAGAGAGATCAAGAAACACAGTGCTATAGATCCAGGCTACCTCTGTATATGTCAGGGGGAAAAGAGGTATGAGCACTACGAACAGGTCAATAATTGCAAAATAAAACATTACATGTTGAGATGAGAAAGTTCTCCAATTCATGCCTCTTCGCTGTACTGACCACCAGTTTCCCATATTCCCTATTAGGCTGTATTCACACGAGCATGTTCGGTCCGTAAATGACGGAACGTATTTCGGCCGCAAGTCCCGGACCGATCACACTGCAGGGAGCCGGGCTTCTAGCATCATAGTTATGTACGACGCTAGGAGTCCCTGCCTCGCTGCAGGACAACTGTCCCGTACAGTAATCATGTTTTCAGTACGGGACAGTAGTTCCACGGAGAGGCAGGGATTCCTAGCGTCGTACATAACTATGATGCTAGAAGCCCGGCTCCCTGCAGTGTGTTCGGTACGGGACTTGCGGCCGAAATACGTTCCATCCTTTACGGACCGAACATGCTCGTGTGAATACAGCCTAAGCGGACCATATTTTTACCATTAAAGACATTGAAGGATAATATACGATTCCATAATAGAAAATTTGCTGATTAGTGAATTTGTCCAGATTTTGATTATGTCTATATATTTACTGTACAAATGCATAGTATTGGTAAATTTACCTATATGATCCACACATAGCGTGTGCGCTTACTGTACATAAATGTGCTATCATAGAGAATTACATGACTTGGTCAGCATTCACAAATTTTTCATGTTTGTTGTTTTGTAAGTAATAATCACATTGTCACTGGCGATTAAAGTAATTGTATGGCATTAAAAAATCATGGTTGCTTACTTCCAGAAACAGCGCCATTCTTGCTCGTGGACTGGGTCTGGTATTGCAGCTCAGCCCCACTGATGTGAAAGTAGCTGAGCTGCCATACCAGACAAAACCCATGAACAAGAATGGCGCTGTTTCTGGCGGGAAGCAGCCACGTTTTTCTAATCTCATACAACTTCTTTAATTCTACAGTGCACCCATTGAATAAAATACACTTTCTGGCCAAAAGTATGTGGACACCTGACCATCAAACCTATATGAGCTTGTTGGACATCACAGTTTAAAACTATGGGTTATAATATGGCATTAGGCCTCCTTTTACAGCTACTGTACAACAGCCTCCAATCTTCTAAGAATATTTTCCATAAGATCTTGGTGTCTGTCTGTGGGAATTTGTGCCCATTCAGCCAAAAGAGCATTTGTGAGTTCTATGCCCACTGTCGCTGACCGCCGGCACGTCCCACTTACCGGCAGCTGCATCCACGGGACTATATCTTCATATCGGCCTCTCCTTCCTCAGAGACATCGACACACATGTTTGCAGTGCTCTCCTGTATCCTGAAGGGTGCACTCCCGGCCTTAAAGGGCCAGCGCGCACACCTGTCCAAAGTTTGCCAATCAACCCAGTAACACCCTGGACTTTAAAAAGGGCTCTGCCTTTCCTTTCCTTGCCTGAGCATTGTTTGTATTCCTGTGTTCGTCTATACAAATGGTCCCTTAGTTGTATCCTGTTTGCCATATCCTGTATCCTGTTTCTGTGTTTGTTCCGGAGCCTATGCCTGTTGTTGGAGTCGTGTGTACATCATCTGCCACATCTGGTGGCATCTGCCACGTCTGGTATCATCTGCCACGTCTGGTGTTGTCTGCCATGTCAAGCATCATCTGTGCCACGTGTCTGCTACTTAGAGTATCTGCCAGATCATCTCTCCAGGTACTCTTATCCGAGAGACTGTTATTGACTGTTGTTTGTCCAGCTGCTTCTCCACTACGGCGGAGTGGCCTAGTGGGTCCACATGCCCCACAGGCATGACAGTGAGGTCAGTCAAGGATGTACTGCAAGAAAGTTTGACAGAGAGACGGCACTTCCAAAATGAATAGCAGCTTTAATCACCCGTGCAACATTTCAGTCCAGCAGGACCTTTCTCATGCTTGAGAAATATCCTGCTGGACTGAAACATTGCACAGGTGAATAAAGCTGCCATTCATTTTGGAAGTGCGTTCTCTCTGTCTGTTATTCTTGCCTACTCTAAGGGACTGCACCTACTTTTGATCCAGTGCTATGGAATCCTTTCCCTTTTGTACTGCGAGAAAGTTTGGCTTGCGATTAATGTTCTAATTCATCCCAAAGGTGTTCAATGGGGTTGAGGTCAGGGCTCTGTTCGTCCACACCAATTTGGTCACACCATGTGTTTATGGACGGTGCATTGTGCACAGGGGCACAGCCATGCTGGAACAGGAAAGGGCCTTCCCCAAACTGTTCCCACAAAGTCGGAAGCATAGAATGGTCTAAAATTTCTTTCTATGATGTATTATTCATTTTACCCTTCACTGAAAATATGGGGCCAAACCCTGAAAAACAGACCCAGATCATTACCCCTCCTCTCCACAAAATTTTATAGTAGCCACTATTTGCTAGGCAGCGTTATCTTGGCATTCGACAAACCCAGATTCATTCATCAAACTGCCAAATGGTTAAGTGTAATTGATCACTTCCACAGCTCCAAAGTCCAGTCGCAGTGTGATTGACATTGCGAATGGTGACCTTAGGCTTGTGTTCAGCTGCCTAGCCATGGAAACCCATTTTATGATGCTCTCACTGCGCAGTTCTTGTGCTGATGTCACTTCCAGAGGCTGTTTAGAAACTCCATAGTGAGTGATGCAACAGAAGATAGGCGATATTTATGCTCCACCTTCTTCAGGACTTGGCAGCTCCACTCATGGCTGAGCTGCTGCTACTCCTAGACGCTTCGTGGAAGTTCTAGCAGATGAGAGATTTTTTTTAAAGTCACTGAGCTCTTCAAAATGACCCATACTACTACCAATGTTTGTCTGTGGAGAATACATGGCTGTGTGCTTGATTTTATGCTCCTGTTTGCAATGAGTATGGTTGAAATATATGAACTCAATATTTAGGAGGGGTGTCCACTTACTTTTAGTCATATAGTGTTCACCGATTAGCTTAAACATTAAAACCACCTGCCTAATATTGTGTAGATCCCCATTCTGCCACCAAAACAGCTCTGATCCGTTAAGGCACGGACTTCACAAGACCTCTGAAGGTGTTCTGTGGTATCTGGCACCAAAATGTTAGCAGCAGATCCTTTTTCACAGATGCTCAATTAGATTGAGATCTGGGGAATTTGGAGGCCAAGTCAACACCTTGAACTCTTTGTCATATTTCTCAAACCATTCACAATGTCAATGAACAACTTTTGCAGTATGGCAGGGTGAATTATACTGCTAAAGGGTCGGCCACTGCCATTAGGGAATACTGTGGCCATGAAGGGGTGTACTTGGTTTGCAACAATGTTTTTATTGGTGGTACACTTCTAAAGTAACATCCGTATGAATGACAGAACCCAAGGTTTTTCAACAGAGCATCACACTACCTTTGCTGGCTTGCTTTCTTCCCATAATGCATTCTGGAGCCATCTCCCAGCTGTCCGCATAAATTAAAAGAAAATATGATTCACATATAAGGCCACCTTCTTCCATTGCTCCATGGTACAGTTCTTATGCTCATGTGGCCATTGAAGGCACTTTCGGCAGTGGACAGGGGTCAGCATGGGCACTTTAGCCGGTCTACAGCAAATGTAGCAAGCTGTGATCCACTGTGTGTTCTGACACATTTCCATCCTAGCCAGTATTAACCTGTTCAGCAATTTGTGTTGCAATATCTTTTCTGTGGGATCGGATCAGACAGGCTAACCTTTGGTCCCCAAGGACATCAGTGAACCTTGGGGGCCCTTGACCCTGTCGGTGGTTCACCGATTGTGCTTCCTTCAACCATTTTTCGTAGGTACCAACTCTTGCATACCGGGAGCACCCCACAAGGCCTGCCATTTCGGAGTTTCGGTAAAATATACCACCCCTGACAGGTGCCACTGTATTGAGAAAATCAATATTATTCACTTCAACTGTCAGTGGTTTTAATGTTAATACTGAAAGGTTTATTTGTTTATCTGGACACAAGGGGAGTGCAGGCATTGCGATCAATAGACAAGGTGATTGTAATATTCCCGTTGGCTTGTTTATTGCTTTATGTTGAGAAGACTGAAACCATTAGCTTTATAGCCAGCTGAACCACTAACCTTAAAAATCTTTCACTGTACATCGAATATTGTACCATATAGCAGGTAACTAGATGGTTGCAGATCATTGTGAATTGTATGCTATAAGTGACCCAATAGTCGTTGTAAGGCTGGGTTCACACGACCTATTTTCAGACGTAAACGAGGCGTATTATGCCTCGTTTTACGTCTGAAAATAGGGCTACAATACGTCGGCAAACATCTGCCCATTCATTTGAATGGGTTTGCCGACGTACTGTGCCGACGACCTGTAATTTACGCGTCGTCGTTTGACAGCTGTCAAACGACGACGCGTAAAAATACAGCCTCGGCAAAAGAACCTTTTTGGAGCCGTTTTCTCATAGACCCCAATGAAATCAGCTCCAAAAACGGACGTAAAAAACGCTGCAAAAACGCCGCGAAAAACGCAGCGAAAAACGTGAGTTGCTCAAAAAACTTCTGAAAATCAGGGGCTGTTTTCCCTTGAAAACAGCTCCGTATTTTCAGACGTTTTTGGTCACTACGTGTGCACATACCCTAATAGTTATGCTTTGTACTGGTAAGGTGGTTCTTACAGGTCTCAGAACAGTCAAGGCATTGGTGGTACATTAAAATAGGTAGTATAATGGAGATTTTGGAATGTTCCTTAGATGTAACTATTTCATTTCCAGTGTCATATTATATTGGTTTATTCCATGTGCACATATTTCTATACATGTATCATGTTTTTTCTACTTCTCCTAAATGTCCCTAAATAAAAAAATATTATAAATTAAACACAAATGTATATGTACAATAAAATGGTACCTACATAAACTACAAATCTTCAAACTAAAATCATGTGCTCAACTAGATACACTGACCTACCGTAAAAATAAAAAAAATGTATGACTGCCGGAATACTAAGAGAAAAAAAAATATTTTTGTCCTCAAGTGCAAAATTAATCTAGTGGTTAAGGGAGAAGTGTGGAGGTAAACATTTTATGTAAATAGTAATTTGGATGCATATATTGACATATGCTAAGAAAGTGCAGGAAGTACCATAGTCCTCAACATGGCACATGCCTAAAGCAATGGCAAGTTTTCCCTGGCTTTGATTTCTTCCACTTTTCTAAAAAACATGGCATAAAAGCAATGTAACTCTATTGCACAGAATGCTACTGGCTCGGACATTTTTCCTACACTATTTAACTGTTCCACATGTTGGAAGGAGTAGCACAGCAGCCTCGTAAGTATGTCGTTTGATCGGAACCCAATTTGGGGAATTTATTAATATTGGCATCTCATAGGAGTATGATTCGACTAAATTATTAAGAGGTGCAAACCCCTTAATAAATTAGGCTCATCTCTGGCCGTCCGTTTGCTAGAAAGAGAATTCTATGGCAACTACGAGCTGAGGTAGATTTCTGCTCGAATTTTCACCAGTTTATAACGCAAATTATAGTAAACTTGTCGGGGCCGCGGGTGGCCCCATTATACTAAGCCGCTCACATTTTTTATAGTGATGGAGGCAGCGTAAAACTGCAAAAAGTAGCAAATTATTATTCAATCTGGCGTGCTCCATAATTTGTAACTTTATAACACGATAATACTGGCGTACAGCAGTTATAAAATTCCTCCTTCATATGTTTGAATGCATATATGCCAGAAAACTGGAACAAATGAATGATACAACTCTTCCTACTGTCCCTGTAGCAAAGTCGAAGGCCAGGACGTGTTTTCACAAGACGTCTGGAGTACAGCAGCATGAGTGTATAACTTCAGACACTGATACTGTAGCTCAACAAAGAAGCTATTATACAAAGGTTTTTATATTTATCACATACATACAGGATTTTTCTATATCATTTTTATATTATTACTTGTTCTGTTTTGTCTGCTTGTGATAAAGTCCTTTATGTATTGGAAAACTGAAGAAGTAGTTAATATGACTACATAGCATTGTATTATTTAGAGCCTGAGGATAAGTTCTGCATTTTGAGAGACAGCACCACAGTACGGAACAACATCATGGTATTGGTCACACATGGGATATAGACCGTGGCTGTGAGCGTTCCTCATTTTAGAGTCTGGACTCCAGACAGAGTACTAGCAGATGGAAAATATGTTTACAATAGTAACAAGAAACTGATGTGACACTGCAGTGCAGGACATATAGTTAGTGAAGGGATCTCGCTGGAAATAATTTACACCTGACTCAAACATCACAAATGTAATTGAATTTTTCTTAAAGACTGCACTTTTGTGACCATCTCTTTTTATTGTTCGATTGCATCCAAAATAGTCTTGATTAAAAAATATCCTACCGGTTTGCATCCACACCTCTTATGCAGATCTATGCGTCTCCATGGTTACAGGGTACAAAAAAAAGAAACTCTGTAGCCTGATCCTGATCCTAATCATTTGTTTCTCCGCTCCGTATTCTTTATAACCTACAGGCAGCAGAGTAAGGGTCAGATGGAAGAAAGGTACACATGACTTTAGGATCAGACTACACACGAGGGTTTCTTTGTAGTCTGTAACCGTGAAGACATCTAGATCTGCAACAAAGGTGTATACACAAATTTATACAATACTTTTGATGAAAACTATTTGCGAAGTTATTGTATTTCAGATGCTCTGGAGCAATACAAATAGAGAGGCTTAAAGTTTGTATATCGAAGGACATATGTTGAAAAAACTCCAGTAAATGCTCTGATGCCTGTGGAGGGGGGGGGGGGGGTAGCTCACATTAAACGCATTCCATAATGGATTTAAACCTGTAAAGGAGCCTCTCCCCTGGCATTGCAATGTCAAATCAGATCTGTCATCAGAAATGCTATCCTATGTAGAATTTTTTTTTGTGCTGTTTAACTAATAGGAGCTAACAAAGAATACATCTCTATTCATGAGGGGAGCCCTGCCCCACCTCTCCGCCACCCTCTTACCCTCTCAGCAGTGACTGATGGCTGGCTGCTGTGTTTGAAGATCAGCAGGCAGTTGACAATCACTGCTGAAGGGGATTGCGGGATTGTTCTCTCCTTTAATACATCGGACCCATAACTAGGAGTCCAGTGAATACTTTGATAGCTCCTATTAGTCAAACGGCACAATATTTTTTTATGCAATTTGGACTAGTATCAGAGAGGACCCTCACCGTACATAGGCAAGCATAGTCTGATGGCAGATTCACTTTAACAAATGAGAGGAGAGAACTATGGACAAGGTGGCATGGTGGTACAAGCAAGCACTGTTGAGGATTGCAATAATATGCCGCCAGCAAACACTTCTGCCATAAGATGGAAAGTTGTCGTTTTGACTCAAAATTAATAGGGCTACCAATCTATCACATGTTGGGCAGCAGGGTAACTCATTGGTTAGCACTTTTCCGTGCAGTACTGGGGTCCTGGTTTCCCGTCATGAAGTTTGTATTCGCTACCCAAGTTTACATGGGTTTTGATCCCACACTCCAAAAAAATGCTGATTGTCTTCCTATGAAATTGCTGAAGAATGTGTATTTGAGATAGGAAATTTAGATTGTGAGCCCCATTGGGGACAGGGATTGATGTGATAGAGGACTATGCACAGCTCTGTGGAATATGTTAGTGATACATAAGCAACAGGAACTAAGATAAACAACATTTATAGTACAAAAATAGTTAATGTGGCAGATTTTCTAATCGAATTGAGTCAGAATTCTGGCGCACATGACATGAAATCTCTTTGACAGTTTTTGCAACTCATCCGGAAAGAGTGCATGACTGAAGAGAAGCCAAATTCCGCCATTAGTTTAGATCCAAAAAAGTGGTCTAAAGTAAGCCAACCAAGACGTGGCATAAAGTTGAACAGAAGTGTCTGAAGATGCGCCAAAATGATCATCTAGTATGAGCCATTGTAATAAATTTGGCGCTTTTAGTCTAAGGGTATGTTCACACGGCAGCGTTCGTAACGGCTGAAATTACGGTGCTGTTTTCAGGAGAAAATAGCACCGTAATTTCAGCCGTAATGGCATGTGCAGGCGTCTTTCGCTCCGTCCATTACAGACGTAATTGGAGCTGTTTTTCCATGGAGTCCATGGAAAACGGCTCCATTTACGTCTGAAGAAGTGACAGACACTTCTTTGACGCGGGCGTCTTTTTTACGCGTCGCCTTTTGACAGCGGCGTGTAAAAAAAATGACCGTCGGCACAGAACATCGTAAGACCCATTCAAATGAATGGGCAGATGTTTGCTGCCGCTTTTGAGCCGCATTTTCGGATGTAATTCGGGGCTAAAATGCCCGAATTACGTCCGTAAATAGGGTGTGTGAACCCAGCCTCATTCTAAGCTGTCTTAATTTAAGATGGTATTAGTAAATTTGCCCCAATATCTTATTTTTGGTGGACTACTAGTTCTCTGTATACAGACTTGACATGTTTGTCGCATACAGCCAGAACTAACTACCCCTTACTAAAATGAAATATTCCTTGTATCTCCCCTCCCAAATCATTTGTCGTTTTTTTTCCAAATTTATAACTGACCCAGACACTAAACTCTGTTTTAATAGAGCAGCTATTCAGATTCTATTGCAAACCAAAAGTTTTTGAAATCATCCAATGATATTACATTTTCTTTAATGTTTCATATTTGTCAGCATCTGTTTTAATCATTAAGCAGGAATTGACATTTGACTGGCTTTATCTGGCCAGAGTGCCATTTATAAGCATAGACCCTGAACTAAAGATCAATACATAAGCTGACTACAGATTTGCTAACGCGTAATACATTATAAAACCCTTGGATGAAATTGAAAATTAATTCAACTTATAGATTTTCCCTTACTCAACTGGCTCTTTGAAGTGTGCAGTACATGAGACCTTGATGTTATGAAAGTGCTGAATATTTATATTTGTAGATTAATTCGGACTGCAACCTGTCGTTCTCTCTAGTTCCCAGCAAATATTGCATTAAATCACCACATAGCACTGCAGTTATTTTATATTCTACTTTTCTTTATTGTTTTTTGCTTCTCCCTCCTCCTAATTTCAGAATGAATACCATTTATTGAAGGTAAAGCGTGACCGGGATCTTAAACATTAGGATTTTTAAACCGTATCATTGTTATTTGATTCCAGGAGAAAATAAAATTCTCGGTGGCTAGCTGTAAACTGCCATTTATGGAAGCCTGTAGTCTGTATATATTGTTTATACTGTGTTAACAAACTACTGGAAAACTGTATAATGGCAAAATCTAAATTAGTCAGCACCTTCTAACTAAGTAAAGTAAATGGGCATGTGCAAATCTGTTGCAACTGCAATGCCAAAGCAAACAAACACAAAGATTCAGCAGGGCTCTGCGGGCGCTAAGGCTATGTTCACATTTGACTTGTATCTTCCATTCATAAAAGAAACCAAATCCCTCTGCCAGATTTATCGTACAATAGATACCACCAACACTGGATTGACTCCAATGAATTATAATGAGGTCTGTTGGGTTCTGGCGTGATGTCTGCATGCAACTCTATTTTTCCTGTCAAATATGACGGACTCTGCAACGGAGGCTCCGAATGGAACCTCCAACATAGTTGTGAACGGAGCCTTAGCTAAATTGCTATTTAAATTGCATTACTGCTATATCCAGGCATTGGATCAGGCCGGTTTGCCACGGTTCTCCCAAACCGGTTGTAAAAACTACAGCCTGTTCAGAGAACCGAGGTGAAGCGGGAACCTGGGAACTGGTCCCCTGCACTTGTATCCGTGTCCTTAGGATGCCTCGCCATTCGGCACTTTAGTGATGATACAGACGCCGTGATCATGTAATCGCGCTATTGCGTCGTTCTGCTGTAAGAGTCTTGGCATAGCTGGAGGACTCCGCGGGAACGGGGACAGGTAAGCATATAATGTTTTTTTTTCTTTTACAGAGGACAGTTTAGGGGGGCCCTATCTACAGGGAATGTTACAGGGGGCCCTATCTACAGGGGGCTGTATAGGGGGTCCTATATACAGGGGATGCTACAGGGGCACTATCTACAGGGGACTCTATAGGGGTCCCTATCTACAGGGGAAGCTACAGGGGGCACTATCTACAGGGGATGCTACAGGGGGCACTATCGTCCCCCTATAGAGTCCCCTGTAGATAGTGCCCCCTTTAGATAGCTACAGGGGTCACTATCTACAGGAGAGTCTATAGGGGCCTACATGCAGGGGCCCTGTCTACAGGGGACTCTACGGGGGGCCCTATCTACAGGGGATGCTACATGGGGCCCTATTTACAGAGGACAATACAGGGGGCAATATCTACAGGAAGCACTATTTACAGCCTGTAGACTACACAGGGCACTATAGGGGCCACTAACTACAGGGGGCACTATCTACTGCGGGCTCTATGAGGGACATTATCTACAGGGTGCTCTATGATGGGGACGATCTACAGGGGGCCTTGTCAGTGGCACTATCTACAGGGGCACTGTGTGTGATGCACTACTTTACAGCGTTTGACACTATTTATCGGCACAGTGTATGGCACTGTTATATTCAGGGGCACAGTGTATGACACTACTATATTCAGGGTCATAGAGTGTGGCACGAGAATTTTAACTTCGTTTATAGATGCAAAAATATTGGAAAAGTAAGCTTCTGAAGTTATCTGAGTGGCAAACTGCAGAAATTAGTCTGGACCAAATGGAAAAACAAAGAGAAGAAGAACGACTCCAATCTGAGAAGATGTAACCTGTGAGTTACTATATGTAAATGTATTCTCCCTGTGACTGATCAGTACTGTAGTCACTGTATGATCTGCAGTGAGATGATGGGTGTATAATTCTTTTTTGTGAGACTACAACTCCCAGCATATCCTTACCATTGTTCAGGCTATACTGGGAGCTGTAGTTTTATGCCGAACAAACTTATATGGTAGGAGTTAAACTGAATTTGAAAATAATCTCTGTACTGAGCTGTATTTCGGCTTGTGCTGTATATATGTACTGAACTCTATTCTGGTGCTGTATATATGTACTGAGCTTTGTTCTGGTGCTGTATATACATATTTATATATATATATATATACATATATATATATATATACTGAGCTTGGTTCTGGTGCTGTATATATGTACTTAGCTTGGTTCTGGTGTTGTATATATGAACTGAGTTTGGTTCTGGCACTGTATATATATATATATATATATATATATATATATATATATATACTGAGCTTGGTTCTGGAGTTATACACATCATAACAACCAAACGCAATACATATATACAGCACCAAAGAGAAGCTCAGTGCATATATTCAATTTCAGAACCAAGCTCAGCAAGTAAATACAGCACCACAACAAAGCTCAGTACATAAATAAAGCACCAAAACCAAGCTTAGTACATATCTACATCATAACAACCAAGCTCAAAACATATATACATGTACTGAGCTTGGTTTTGGTGCTGTATTTATATGCTGAGATTGCTTCTGGAGTTGTATTTATGTACTGAGCTTCTCTTTGGGGCTGTATATATGTATTGAGCTTGGTTTCGGTGCAGTATATATGTATTGAGCTTTGTTCTGGTGCTGTACTTATGTACTGAGCTTGGTTCTGGAGCTGTATTTATGTACTAAGCTTGGATCTTGTGCTGTTTTTATGTACTGCGCTTGGTTCTGGTGCTGTATTTATGGTGGTGCTTGGTTTATGTAGTAATATTGGTTCCGGTGTTGTATATATGTAATGAGCTTGGTTCTGGTGCTTTATTTATGTAGAGAGCTTGGTTCTGGTGTTGTATATTTATACTAAACTTGGTTCTAGTGTTGTACTTATATACTGAGCTTGTTTCTGGTGTTGTATATATGTAATGAGCTTGGTTCTGTTTCTGTATATATGCACTGAGCTTTGTTCTGGTGCTGTATATATGTACTGAGCTTTGTTCTGGTGCTGTATATATGTATTGTGCTTGGTTCTGGTACTGTATATACAGTGGATATAAAAAGTCTACACACCCTTGTTAAAATGCCAGTTTTTTGTCATGTTATAAAATCAGTCCAAGATGAATAATTTCAGAACTTTTTCCACCTTAATGTCACCTAGAATCTGTACAATTGTATTGAAAAACAAACTGAAATCTTTTAAAGTCGAAAAATAATGAACAAAAATAATGTGGTTGCATAAATATGCACACCCTTAAACTAATAATTTTTTGAATTACCCTTTGACTTTATTACAGCATTCAGTCTTTTTGGGTAGAAGTCTATCAGCATGGCATATCTTGACTTGGCAATTGTTGCCCAGTCTTCCTTGCAAAAGCGCTCCAAATCTGTCAGATTGCGAGGGCATCTCCTGTCTACAGTCCTCTTTAGGTCACCCCACAGATTTTCAATGGGATTCAGGTGTGGGCTCTGGCTGGGCCATTCCAAAACTTTGATCTTCTTCTGGTGAAGCCATTCTTTTCTTGATTTGGAGGTATGCTTTGGGTCGTTGTTGTGCTGAAAGGTGAAATTCCTCTTCATCTTCAGCTTTTTAGAGGAGGCCTGCAGGTTTTGTGTCAATATTGCCTGATATTTGGAACTGTTCATAATTCCCTTCACCTTGACTAAAGCCCCAGTTCCAGTTGCAGAAAAATAGCCCCAAAGCATAATGCTGCCTCCACCATGCTTCACTGTGGGTATGGTGTTCTTTTGGGGATGTGCAGCGTTGGCTTTGCGCCAAAAACACCTTTTGGAATTATGGCCAAAAAGCTCAACCTTGGTCTCATCAGACCATAACACGTTTTCTTACATGCTTTTGGCAGGTCTTTGCAAAACATATTCAGGCTTGGATGTTTTTCTTTGTTAGGAAAGGCTTCCGTCTTGCCACCCTATCCGACAGCCCAGACATATGAAGAATATGGGAGATTGTTGTCACATGCTCTACACAACCAGTACCTGACAGAAAGTCTTGCTACTCTTTTAATTTTACTGTAGGCCCCTTTGTAGCCTCCGGGATTATTTTCATCTTGTCTTTCCATCAATTTTTGAGGGACGTCTAGTACTTGGTAATGTCACTATTGTGACACATGTAATCCACTTTTTGATGACTGTCTTCACTGTGTTCCATGGTATATCTAATGCTTTGGAACTTCTTTGTTGAAAGGCATCAGTCAGGAGAGGGGTACCAATCATATCAGATATGTATCAGATCCCTTTGATGTGTTGTACGCTCTTTACGGGCCATGGCTTTTGCTGCCACAAGCAACAACAAAAAAAGTCAGGAAAATCCTAATAGAACAGCTGAACTTTATATGGTGAGTAGGAAGAAAGAAAAGGCTGGCACTGTTGAACCAGTGATAATAGGAATGGGAGTGTATTGAATGGCTTCTTTTCCTTAATGGATTTTTGCAGGTAAGTTGCCCCAGAGTTGCTCATCGAAAGTATAGCACAAACCAACTTGATATAAATATATAGAAATTGTCGAGGCACTCACCGGACTTGCAACACAGTTACTTTATTCGAAAGATCTCGGTCAGGATGTGGAATACGCCAAATTGGCTTATTCCACATCCTGACCGAGATCTTTCGAATAAAGTAACTGTGTTGCAAGTTCGGTGAGTGCCTCGACAACTTCTATATATTTATATGAACTTTATATGGGGTTACTCAGTATCACTTTAAATAATGGCAGCTGTGTACTGACTACTATTTAACAGGAGTTTAAATGTGATTGGCTAATTCTGAGCACAACATCCCCAATTATAAGAGGGTGTTCATACTTGTGCAACCACATTATTGTAGTTTTGTTATTTTTCCCCTTTAAATGTTTTTCGTTTGTTTTTAAATGTAGTTGTACGGATTATGCGTCATATTAAAGGTGGAAAAAGTTCTGAAATTATTCATCTTGTACTGATTTTTTGACATGACTAAAACCTGGCATTTTAAAAGGGATGTGTAGACTTTTTATATCCACTGTATGTACTGAGCTTGGTTCTAGTGCTGTATTTATGTACTGAGCTTGGTTTTGGCACTGTATAAATGTACTGAGCTTGGTTCTGGTGCTGTATTTATGTACTGAGCTTTGTTCTGGTGCTGTATTTATGTACTGAGCTTTGTTCTGGTGCAGTATATATGTACTGAGCTTGGTTCTGATGTTGTATTTATGTACTGAGCTTGGTTCTGGTGATGTATTTACATAGTGAGCTTGAATATGGTGTGTATATGTACTGAGCTTGGATCTGGTTGATGTATATATGTACTTAGCTTGGTTCTGTTGTTGTATTTATGTACTGAGCTTGGTTCTGGTGCTGTATTGATGTACTGAGATTTGTTCTGGTGTTGTATTTATGTACTGAGCTTGGTTCTCGCACTGTATCTGTGCATTAGCTAGGAGATTTGTCGGGGCTTACTCCGCACGCCGCACTGTCCTCCACCCTTCTCACAGTGCAGTCTAACTAAATGGCTGAGCATGCTTAGGATATTGAATCTGTGCAGATAGGTCAATACGTAATGGGTGAGTTTAATATAATGAGTGTGGCCTCGGGCAAAGGGCATGGTCATCGCAGCCCGACAAATGTATTATAATTTTTGCCAGAAAACTAGCGTAAAGTATAGTGGGAAATCTACGTAGCTTTCACTCTATGGGGCATAGCAAGGTAGAAGCCTGTGCTAGGCCCCTACCTTGCCACCCTACCCAAACCGGTTACCCCACCCCTTCCATTAGACGTTTAAATACATTTTGAAAAGATAATTCAAAATATATACTCACCGTTCCTATTTTCTACTCCCCTCTGGCTCCTTCATCATTTCTTGAAGTGCTGCATTGCATATAAGATCCTGACACTAATTGGCATCAGGTCCTTGTATGAGTGGCACTAGAAGAACGAAGGAACCGGAGGAGAGAAGAAGCGCACTGAGCTGAGTATTTTTTTTTTGGGCCGACGGCTGTTGGAGTGTATGGTACACGGCCGCGGTTGTTGCCCCACAATTGTGGCGCACTGCCCGACCAAAAGATCTGACACATTCATTAAGAGGCTTTTGCCTTAATGTGTCAGAGTTTACTCCAACTTTTCAGTCTATTAAGACTGGCGTATGAAACTCAAGTGAGTGTGGGTAGATAGGTATGTACGCTTATGTAATTATATACAGAGTGTGGAAATCCAGTTAAACATTCTGGACAGGGAATTTCTTTATTTAGAGTCCTCTTTAATAAGGGGTGTATTTGGAATTTTGTAATTGTTTTATTTATTTATTAGAATCATTTTCCATGGCGCGATACACCGCAAACGCGACCCCCCCCCCCACCCGCGTAAGCACACTTGTTAATCAAGTTGTGTGAACCCACAAGCCACAACATGGCGACCTAATACAGATGGGTCCCTACACTAAACACTATACTGGGAACCTCACATTTAAAGTAGATTGTTTGCATCTTATCTTGGCACCTGCACACTGCTGCTGTATCTTTTTGTTTGTTTGTTTGTTTGTTTGTTTGTTTGTTTGTTTGTTTGTTTGTAAAACTGTATAAGATTTCTGCCCGGCTTTGGATTGTTCTCTCCACCAGCGGAGACAGTTTGTAATGCATTAGGAAATTTCTATCTACTTTATGCAATGTAAAACCTCCAGACCAGAAGTGGGGCATTGATTCCTTACTGTTACTGATACTTATAGTTTGCAACCTTTACCCCAGTTTGTTGTAGGGAAAAACCTAAGATCCAAAAGAAAATAGTTTCTAGCTGAATCAGTCCTCCAGACACTTGCTTTCTTTCTATATCTTTCTGGACATTTCTGTGTTTAATAAGACTGACTTTCTTCTAAAAAAACTTAAGTGGAAAATTGCATGGATCATCACAGGGCCAGATTTAAGGGAGAGTATATAGGACAAATGCCCCCAAGGGCCTCTACCATGCAGAGGGCTTCTTCTACCTATTTAACATTTGGGCTCTGTATGGTGGAAATCTTTGGCCACTGTATACCTTCATTATTGGGACATAATTTGATACTTTTATCTATACATTATTTATGTGTTACACATAAATGGAACTTTTATCTGTGCTTTGTATGGCATTTTTATTTGGGCACTATAGGGCTATAGTATATGGGCACTATGTGACGGTATTATATGGGAACTATATAACGGTTATCTTTGGGCATGGTGGTATTTTTAGAGCACAATAAGGTACTGTTCTGTATGGATTGTATTTTGATTGACTGTTGCTTTGATGTTGTAGGTGTGCAATTTTTGATAACCCCACATCTTATTTTACTCAGAGTTTACCACTGTGTCCTGATAAAGATGTCTACAGTACACTGTATGAAAACAGTCCGTGACAGATTCTTTTTTAAATTCCATAGCTAAGCAATACTGTTTGCAAGCAATGTTTCCGTTTTCCATATGTCTTCACAATAACTGTGACCTGTGGCAGTTCTTTTGCAATAAAATAAAATATTCCCTTCATTTAGTGAAGATGTTACATTGGAATACAGTGTGTGACTGTGATGTCACTCCATGTTAAGCTATCATCAGTAAATAATACAAGCTGTTCATGGCAGTCGTAAAAGGCCATTCCAGAAAAGGTCTATGCTTAGGGCTCCAGCATTTATGCTAACCACAAAAATCCCATTAGTAATAATTAATCTGGAAAATTAAATATGACAACTTTGTTTTTTCCTATTAGTTGACATCAAAACTAAATCTAGCTAAGACACGTCTAGTTCTTGGGCAAACTGATTCATATTTATTCTTTTTTTATCTTAAAGGATTAAAATAATTCTGTTTTATAGTGTATTCATGCGATGTAATACTTTAATACTATAAAAGTAATTGACTTAGTCATCATGGTCCTTAGATTTAGATAAGACCTTTAAAAATTATCTTCTTCATTGATTCTACAGGGGGCAAAACCACTGATCCTAAATTGGCAAGTCAATTCCACTATATGTAATAAAATATATAGTAAGGCCCCATGCACACAACCATAGTTTTCATCCGTAATTACGGATCAGGTAATTACGGATGAAATTGCGGACTTATTCATTTATATTGGTCATGGACACCTTTTCGTATATTTACGGATATGTGTCCGTGCCTTAGAAATGATCTGCAAAATATAGAACATGTCCCAGTCTTGTCCGCAATTGCGCCATGGACTCGCCCATAGAAGTCTAGGGGCATTTCCGCAATTGCGGACGGCTTCGGATGTGTATCCTTCTGTTCCGCATAAGCGGACAGTAAAAAAAAACCTTGCGGTCGTGTGCATGAGGCCTTACTTATCAAAGTAATGGTTGACCCTTTACAAAAATTTATATAATTTCTATGAGTCAATTTTGTGTAAATTTTAGCTGAATCTCTAAAATGTCATTGAAAATATAGGTTACCTCATTTTGTCATCATTAAACCTCATTTATTAAACGGTTTGCCTGGTCTTTAAAACCCATTTTCAAATGGCGTATTAGGAAATGCTGGGCTAAGAGAGGGGGTTCTCCCGTTCAGGACCTTCCCCCTTTAGTCATGGCGAAGATCAGCTACAAAAAATGCCTCTTGCTCTAGCGGACCTGTTACATCTGTTTATTACACAGACAGTTCATTTATTTCAATGAGAACTCTTTAATGTTTAATTTCCCCTGCAGTGGCTCTCTATGTAAAATTGAACACTTGTAGCTATGTTCCCCCTCCAGATTACAGGTGATCGCTGGTTCTCCCTGCAGTGAAACACCATGGGATCAGTTTATCAGTGCGGGATCATTAATTCCCACAAAAAGTTATAGTCCAAGGCAAGCAATGCCTGCGTTCCGAGAGCCATACCTTTTTCATTTTTCCGTCGACATAGCTGTATGAGAGCTTGTTTTTGTTTAGGAGTAGTTGTATTTTTTAATGGCACTATTTTAGAGTACATATAATATATATGAAAAAAAGTATTTTGGGTTTTGTTTTTACGGCATTTACCATGTTATCTTTATTGTGCAGGTCAGTACAATTGATTAAATATCAAATTTTGTTATAAAAAATCATTTGTTTTTGTGTTGCACCATTCCAAAAGCCATAATATTTTTATTTTTCCATCAACAGAGGTTCATCGGGTTCATGAACAAAGAACCACAATTCTGCCATTGTTTTTTCAGGTTTCTGTTTTGAAGGCATTCCCTGTGCGGGATAAATAAGTTAGTTTTATAGTACGGGTTGTAACGTTTGCAACAATTCCAATTATGTGCTTTTATTTTTTGACATAAAGCATTTTATAACTGTAAAAATGTTTTCCCATATATATATATATATATATATATATATATATATATATAAAAATTGTATTTATTCATTTATTTTTTATTTAGATTTTTTTTAACAAGACAAACACTTTACATTTTATGTAACTTGTATGAAATAGTGTTTTTTCAGTCCCCCTAGGGGACTTGACCGCTGATGTAATACACTGCGATGCTTCTGTATTCCAGTGTATTATGTCACTTTACAAAGATTATAGAGAAGTACAAAGATGACAAACTGCAATTGGAGCCCATCGGCACCCCACGCTCGCGTTGAGGAGACGCTGATACGGTTACAAAGAGAGCCCCCTTATGCTTAGATGCCACAGGATATACTGTTGGGATCAGAATGATCTACAGCTGACATCCGCTGTGGATGGTGTGGGCTCAGTTTCTGTGCCCACACCATCCCCACACAGTACATTTTGGGTCATTGGCGCTAACTGCATAGCTGTCGCCAAGGGGTTACATTACAGTGATGGGTTTATCACACACACAAACACACGTGTGACCTCAGATATTGGCCTTTTTCTTTACAAATATTACATCTAATACATAGATTTTTTTTTTTTCTTTTGATACCAGCAAACACAAAAAGCTACTAGTAAACAGCTATTTCTATTATAGGCTATGTAAACCTTTGAAGATTTTTTATATATATATATATATATATATATATATATTTTGTGCAGAAGGAGCAAAAAGGACTGACCATACAAAAATGGGATTCTACATAATATTTTTCTGCTCTGAATTTGGGGAAAAAAAGTTGTCAGAGTGGAGGTTTACTTAAATTTGCTGAACAAAATAATTGTCACTTTTTAATGCTTATAGAAGTAGACAAAAAAGATAGCAGGTATATAACTTTAGTATTAAGGAGGCTCTGTCACCACATTATAAGTGACCTATCTCCTACATAAGGAGATCGGCGCTATAATGTAGGTGACAGTAATGCTTTTTATTTAAATAAACTATCTATTTTTACCACTTTATTAGCGTTTTTAGATTTATGCTAATGAGTTGCTTAATGCCCAACTGGGCGTATTTTTACTTTAGACCAAGTGGGCATTGTACAGGGGAGTGTATGACGCTGACCAATCAGCGTCATGCACTCCTCTCCATTCATTTACACAGCGCATAAGGATCCTCTTAGATCCTTAAGTGCTGTCTTATACTAACACATTAACAATACTGAAGTGTTTAGATAGTGAATAGTCTATTCACAATCTCTGCACTTCGTTACTGTTTATATTGTAGTTACAGCCGAGGAAGCGTGATCTCGTTGAAACCTGCCATTTAACGCGTAATCTCGCGAGATTACGCGTCCTCTGCTGTAACTACCACAGACAGAGTAACGAAGTGCAGAGATTGTGAATAGACATTCCGTGGAATGTCTATTCGCTGTCTAAACACTTCAGTATTGGTAATGTGTAAGTATAAGACAGCACATAAGGATCTAGCAGGATCCCTATGCGCTGTGTAAATGAATGTAGAGGAGTGCATGATGCTGATTGGTCAGCGTCATACACTCCCCTGTACAACGCCCACTTGGTCTAAAGTAAAAATACGCCCAGTTGGGCATTAAGCAACTCATTAGCATAAATCTAAAAACGCTAATAAAGTAGTAAAAATAGATCGTTTATTTAAATAAAAAGCATTACTGTCACCTACATTATAGCGCCCATCTCCTTATGTAGGAGATAGGACACTTATAATGTGGTGACAGAGCCATTTTAAGCTGTTATTAGCTGCAGGTCCATGCAATATATATATAAAAAAAACAACAACACTCAATTAATAGAGAAAATGTGAGGATTTGTAGAAAACTACATGGGGCAATAATTTTGGTCACAACTGAAGGGTAAAATGACCATACTTTGTGGTTTGCTACAACCAGTTTGAAGTGATTATTTTTTTAATATATTATATTTTTTTATTGCATTAAGAAATGATGATGGAGCTTACTGTATGCATGCTGCTTTTCATAACTGACTGTGACTTATCTAAATTATGTATAAACTTGTCCTCGCGTATGCTTGTGACACAGGACACCATAAGCCTGATTTTTTTTCCCATACATATATAATTACGTGAGACTTTGTATTTTGGAAGCATACTGTGTTATCTACATGCAACATCCGTATTACAGCTCCAAACTTGTTGATAAAAAGTTGACTTCCAGCTGTTGCTCTCTATCTCTGATCTCTCTAGACAGCACATTTGAGATGTTTATTCAAGCTGATTAAAAATACATCTAAGCATAAAATACTCATGAAAACGTATGCATGCGTTAGTAATCTTTAATAGTATGTAGAATACATGTTTCCCCTTGTTAGAGGTTGGCATCTGTTGATCTGTGATAAATTAAAAACTCACATGGGTCTTTCAAGTCAATAGGACTATTGGCCAATAAAGTAGAACATTTAATATAAGACCATATGCTCACATATTTCTGAAATGTATTTGTGATCAATAGCAGTAAAGTAATAAATATTCCAGGGACTATAATAACACAGGAAGAGTACAGTGTTAAGAATATAGTGTGGGAGCAAACAAAAAGTACAAGTAAGCAAGCATGACCCTCTTCTGGATCAGTGCTTCTCAAACTGTTAGGTGCCCCCCAGTTGTTGCTCAGGTATGGCTGGGGAGGCAGTCTTGACAGGAGTGATCATATGATGATCACTTCTAATATGCAGGCTATTTTCAGATGCAGAAAAAAGAGAGAGAAGTAGAATTGGAGTTTTTATAAAACACAAGCTTTACTGTTATTCCTTCTTAGAAAATGTGTTAAAAAACACTAACAGACGTACAAAAAATAGACTTAGTTATTTTCTTTCAGGGTATTGCATTTTATTATTACAGGGTATTGCATAATTCAGTATGTCATCCAGACTGGTGGGATGTACAGTCAGGAACCCAATAGTTATTACTTTTGCATATTTATACACATTGTTCAATAAGAGCTCCACTTATTTATATAGGTGTATATCCCACTCATCTCCTTGCAAAGAGGGAAATAATTACAGAGCATTGGGGTCAATGTCCCCCTGCCTGTTCTTTTGTCACATGCAGTCAGCTCCTCTAGAGCAAGGGGACTGGGGAACCTCTTTTTTATGTTGATTTGATCCTCCCATGCTTTTCTTCATGGCCAAAAAAATCATCAAGGGAGTTTGGCCATACAGCCTTTACCTGTGATCCATAGGGGCTGATAAAAGTTATTGGAGCTATTGCTGTATTTTCATAACTCTGCAGTGGCAAGGGGATTTTCTGGCCCATATGTTCTCCAGGTTCAGAAAAGGCGCCTGTTTCTGGTGTCTGACATCATCAAACTATGGGGATTCCTTATCCTTTTTATACTGGCGTCCCTCCCCTTCCTGCACCAATCCCCGTGACGTCCGGGGCTGTGTATTGGCAGGGATGCGATAATTTGCTCTCCCCGACCGCAACATGCCCCCCCCCCGTGTAGGACCATCATATCCAATCTCTGCGCTTCCCATCGCATCCACTTCCCCACCACACAAACCCATGACGTGGCATCCCAAGAACCCAGACTGTAGTGGAGACGTGTATCCACACTGCAAAGTAATTTTGCTCAGTCGCCGTGTGGAGACACGTCTCCCTGGTTACGGGAGACGCGTACGCCTATGCCCTGCCCCGCCGATGACACGCCGGCACATCATTGGCCGACGCGTCTATGGACGGTCTCTCAGTGGCGCCACAAAACACTAGAGCGCAATACAAGCGCTGCAGTGTTGTGGAGCCTATACCAGTAACCAAGATTTAGTAGGAGGGTACAAAGTCTCACTCCTGTAGCTGGACAGGAATTGCAGCGCACAGTTGGGGTAAGGGGAGAGAGAAAAGCAATATATGTGAGTACCCGTGCAGTATCCTTGTCATAAAGTCACGAACTGCCCGTTACTTACTAGAAAGTTTTTTAGTAACTTCTACATCAATATTGAAATTAGTTTTCCATGATTAAGGAAAATGAACAAGATACTGTGATCCTATTTAGATGATGGGTATAAAGTGACAATGGCTGTTTAATTGTTATTTTTCAATTGTGCACTATGACCTATAAGCTTAAAGGGAACCTCTCACCAGAATTTCACCCATTAAACCAGCAATACCTGGTGGAAGTGGGTGAAAAATCATTTTTATCTAACCTATAATTATCTTCTAAGTAGGCTCTGTACCTTTTAGTATTAAGTTTTTTAGTGTTCCCGCGTTGTATGTTAATGAGCATAAAAGAGTAATATCTTCATTTGAAAAGAGTCATATCGTCATTCCTCAAGCCTTTCAAAGCTAACCCTGCCTCCTTACTTTTGATTGACAGTTCCTCGCCACCCCCACAGCACAGACGAAATTCAACGCTTGTGCCTCGATGTCCTGTTCTGGTGCATGCGCACAACGGGACACCATAGTGGCGCATGCGCAGTAACTAGATTTGAGGCCTGGATGAAGCAGGGAAGGGTATCGGACCGTACATGACGGGTGCATGCGCGCCATCTGAGACGAGATTTTGGCATTTTGGGCGGGCCAGTTTTCGGCAGTCGGCGGGCATAAGAAGAAGAATGAACGAACGAGACTGCCGGATAATTATCATAAAAGCCCAAATGTTTGCAGACTGTTATTTACGGTCGGAGGAGGAATTTAGGAGAGGAAATAACGGCAATGAACTATTGACAGCAGCAGCTAGCGAGAGCTGAGTAGAGTTCAATAGGTGAAATGCTGGTGACAGGTTCCCTTTAAACTTTTAAACAAGAAAAAAGGGGGAGACAAGGTCCCATGCAAACTTTTTCAGCAAATTAGTATAAAGAATTAACCACATATTAGCTGTAGGCAAAATGAGCTTAGTTATATAAAGCACGTATAGTCGAGCTGTTCATTTAGCCCATTTGGTCTAACCGAGCCAAGTTTAAAGATCAACCTAGATTCTTTCTGCAGCACTATTCTATCTATATCCCCCCACCTTCAATGTTAGTTGTATCAGTTCTATGGCAGTAATTTTAAGACTTTCGCGTCCTTCCCATGTATTAAGTGAACATGTCGAGTTATGCTAGTTTACAATGTCACCCTGATGTTCCAGAATTATTTTTCTCCATTCCCTAGTGGTTTTACCTATATAGTCCATAGGGGCAAGGAATCTTATATATGAAATTTTTTGAGCTACAGTTGATAAAATCCATAATCGGATAATTTCTCCCGTGAGTGCACTTCTAAAATGTTTCACTGTCTGTACTACCGTACATGCTTTACAGCGTCCACATTTATAGCAGCCGCTGATCTTCCTATCTAGCCAGCATCCTTCCCCTTTGGGGCTTGTGAGATGGCTATGTATGACTTGATCGCCTCTACTTCTCCCTTTTCTGTAAGTTACCTGTGCCCAAGGTGATAGGACCTCCTTCAGATCCATATTCATCTGGAGAATACTCCAGTGTTTTTTGAAAACATCTTTAACTAGCTGATCTGCCTTATCAAATGTTCCTATCAGTCTGATAGGTTGTTTGATGGATTCCTTTCTCCTGGGGATCAGGAATTGTTACCTTTTTTTGGACATACGCATGTTTATATTCTTCTCTCAATATTTTAGGTGGTTAACCTCTATCTAAGAATCTAGATTCTAGATCCTTTGCTCATTCTCGAAACTCTTGTATATTTCAACAGTTTTTTTTTCTAAGGCAGACATACTGTCCTTTAGGTATACCCCTCTTGAGTGGACCCAGATGACAGCTCTCCCACCTTAGAAGATTGTTCGTTGACGTTGGTTTCCTGTGTATAGTTGTTCTCAATCCTCCCTCTCTATCCTTGGATATCAAGACATCCAGGAATGTCAGGGCACTGGGGTTTGATTCAAAAGTGAATTTTAAACCAATGTCCTTGTGGTTGGGAGCATTCACATATTGCTCAAAGTCAGTTAGATCCTGTCCACAGTACAAACATGTCATCAATATAACGCGCCCACATCGAAATAGGTAGATTCAAATGCTGCAGCTCGTCAGTGAAGACCATAGTTTCTTCCCACCAGCCCAGGAGCAAGTTTGCATAAGTTGGTGCACAAGAGTTACCCATAGAAGTGCCCCTGAAATGGTGTTAGATATGGCCATTAAAGAGAAAGTAGTTTCTTGCTAGGACAAACTCCAGTGATTCCAATGTGAGCGCACTATGATGACTAAAATGCATTCCTGTAGTACTGAGGAAATGATGGACATCCTTTAAACCCATTTCTTCAAGGATGGAAGACCATAATGCGTCCACATCTATACTGCCAAGGATCACATTATGGTCTATGGTAAGATCATTAATTTTGGCTACCAGATACATTGTGTCCATCCTTTACGAGGGTAGGGCTTTCACAAAATTTCTTAACACCTTATCGATATAGACCCCCACATTTTGTGTAAGTTCCCCTATTCCTGACACAATACGGTGCCCTTTTAGAGGGGTAGTGCCCTTGCGTATCTTTGGGAGAGCATAAAACATGGGGGTCTGTGGTTTCTCTATTGCCATTAACGGTCTATTCATGTTTATCGATCACATTTTTTCCCTTTGCATTATCTCAAATCTGCAGAAGTTCCCCTCTCTATTTTTCCGTGGGATCTTCAGTGAAAACTTCAAAGTTGTCCCAGTAGTTCGGAATATTAAGACACATGTCTATATATTTTTTCCTCTCAAGCACCACAACGTTTCACCCCTTTTTTTTCTTCTATTTTCAGATGCAGCAATCTCCTTTTTTTTTTTTTACTTATTTTAATGTTATGCTGGGTGCAGGAGAAAAAGAAAAGATACACTGAATAATAATATCTATCTATCTATCTATCTATCTATCTATCTATCTATCTATCTATCTATCTATCTATCTATCTATCTATCTATCTGTATAGAAAAAACATAGCATCTGCACTTTGCAATTGCTAAGACTACCTAATGTACTGTATATAGATAAATTGCATTGCTACTACGTTTACTTACAAAAGTGAGGTTCTTAGTGCACATTTTGATCAAATTGTGTGAGCCCACCTGCCATGACAAGGCAACCTCTTTTAAGTGGTTCCCTAACCTTAAAATACACCTTTGTTCTGAGTCTAAGCCTGCAGAATATACTCGGGGTAGGTAGCAACCAGCTTTACTCTAATTAAAAGCACCCTGGTTCCTTGGGCAGAATGGGAGGAGTGCACAACAAAAACGGAGGCAGTCACCACCTCCACATGTACAACATGAAACACAAAAAAGGTTGGTCAGCACATCCTAGCAAAATGAAAAATTTACAGGTGCGTGTACACTGTGACTGCAAACAATACATGTAAAGAAAAAAACATTGCAGCAGCACTCTTTTTTTGTGTTTCATATAAATAGATATATCCGTTTTTTTCATACAATCTGATTACTGGTGAGGCCCAGGTGTCACCATGTTCTGGCTGGTTATTACCCAGTAAATAAAATTGAGAAACTCTAATCTGGATTAATGACAATTGTTTGTATAAATAGGCCTTGCCATTATTTTATTTTTGCTCTTGGAAATGAATAAAACGCAGAATCATTTTATTTAATAAGAACCAGCATTGTCTTAATGAAAACCAAAATCTTGGAGGATTTGTGGTTGGCTTGTAAATGGAACTTACAAGGTATTTTTCGACACATTTTTTATTTATGCTTCACATTAAACTTAATCCGTTTATGACCACAAATAGTGTTGGCATAGAGGGAGAGGGGTTGAATGGAGTGGGCTCAATGGCTGAGCCTGCTCAATACGCTGTGGGTGTCATCTGTATATTACATATAACTATATCTGCTACAATCGGAGATAACTCCAATCCCAGCTCTTTAACCTCTTAGATGCTGCGGTTCATAGCAGCCACGGCATCTAAGCTGTTCAAAGAGGTGGGCGGCCCCCTCTGTCAGCCAATCGGCCTCCCTGCGACGTGATCACGGGTTATTAAGGCAGCTTGGGGGCCTAATGAAGGCCCCTTGGTCTGCCAGCTTTGTGCTCCTATTAAGCCCTGCTATTAAGAGGCAGGGCTTAATAGCAGCCGCTTAAAACACAATATATTGCAATGCATAAGTCCCCTAAGGGGAACTAATACAAAAAAAAATTCAAAGCAGTTAAATACGGGTTTTTTTTTATATATAGAAACCCTTATCCATTTTTCTCCAAAAGCAAAAAACTAAAACATAATATAAGATTATTTAATCCGCACAGTGAATGCCGTAAAAAAAATCTAA
The DNA here is from genome assembly GCF_050947455.1 of Rhinoderma darwinii. Classification (NCBI taxonomy): domain Eukaryota; kingdom Metazoa; phylum Chordata; class Amphibia; order Anura; family Rhinodermatidae; genus Rhinoderma; species Rhinoderma darwinii. Next base: position 110,800,185 of record NC_134690.1, read on the forward strand.
TAAAAAACGCCAGAATTGCTGTATTATTGTCAACTTGCCTCCCACAAAAGAATAAAATAAAAAATGACCAAAAAGTATTATGCGCCCCAAAATGGTACCAATAAAAACAACAGCTTGCCTGACAGAAAACAAGCCCTTATACAGCTCAATTGACAGAAAAATAAAAAAATTCTGTGTCTTGAATACAGCAACACAAAATTCTTTATTTTATTTTGTAAAAGTAGTAAAACATAAAAATAACAATATAAATTTGGTTTCACCGTAATCGTATTGACCCACAGAATAAAGTTAACATGTTGTTTTTATCACATGGTGAACAACGTAAAAACAAGACAAAAAAAACCTATGGGGAAATTGCGGTATTTTTAACCCCTTCGGGACTAAGCCATTTTTTGATTTTTCATTTTAGTTTTTCACTCCCCGCATTCCAAGAGCCATAACTTTTTTATTTTACTGTCAATAGAGTGGAGCTTATTTTTTATGGGAGGAGTTGTAGTTTCTTTTGGTACCGTTTATAGTATGGAAAAAACTGCGATTCCCCGCAGGCAGGGCTTAGTAGAGGCAGAGTGAAGCCTGGGCTTCCATAAAAACCGTCGTCACCCCCCCAATCTCACTGGGGGGAGGGATGAGCTGTCGGAGGGGGCCGCCCTCTCTTTTCAATGCCTCAGATGCTGCGCATCATTTCAGGGGTTAAACAGCCAGGAACAGAGCAATCGCTACTCCCGGCTGTTAGTCCCGGGTGTCCGCTGTAAAATACAGCTGACAACCGCAGCATATGGAGCGCGCTCAGCGCCTGAGCGCACTCCTAACATCAACCCGCGCACCCGGACATAATTTGCACGTCAGGGTGCGCGAAGGGGTTAAACCACCGGACAAAATATTACTTACGTTCTCCAGTAAATTATATAGTACATTAAATTGTTCCATAGAAAACTACAACTCGTTCCTTGAAGAAAAAAAAGTTCTCATACGGCTGTGTCAATGGAAAATAAAAAAGTTTATGGCTCTTGGAATGCGAAGAGGTAAAAACAAATAAAAATGAAAAATGGTCTGGTCATTAAAGGGTTTAATTGGTTTAGCTATTAAAGCATATTTTGACATATCAGAAGGTCATATTGGTATAGGTTCAGAAGCTGGGACCCTAACTATATCCTAACCATTTCCAAATGTATACAGTATCATCCATGTAAATTGCTGTAGAAAACTCTGAAAGCATATGCTGCTGCAGGAAATGTAATCTTCTATATGTCATTATATACTTTGATCTAGATTTGATATTCCTCATGCTGTGTTTACAATCTCATTAGGTATATCATTAACACTTCTAGGTGTATAAAATGTTCCTTCCCGCTTATAGCTGCTATAATTACAACAAATTTATGTTTTTACAAATTTCATAAATGCAAGAAAATTAAATTGATAGTAGTGCTGATTAGTGGAAGACTTGGTTTAAACAAGATATATCTGTATATTAATGGAGCATATAATTAATTTTACTAAATAGTCTGAAATTTAGTCATGGTAAAATGGGTTTCACTGACTCTTAAGTTGGCCATATACATTAAATCAAATCTGATGATTTTAGCGGTTATAGGGGGCCTCCCATCTGTCCGTTGTGGCAGAATGAGTGATCGGGGTCTCCTCATTGAAATACGTTTACAAACTCGGTCAAGCCAGGAGTAGGAAGGGAAAGCTGTCAGCTGACAGCAGGGGTGTTGCTATGGTCTTAAAAGATTAGGGGCACAAGCCCCAAGACATATGCCCTCCTTCAAATATATATAGATAGAGAGATAGATGGATAAAGAGATACAGAGATAGATAGATAGATAGATAGATAGATAGATAGACTTGTACGATGACGAGGACAGCCAGACCTTAGTACCTGGAAGGAACTGGGGAGGCCCTCGTCTACTTGTGTCTGTCTTTCTCTTCATGCGGTCGACCGCCAGCAGAATAGAAGATCGAGTCTGCTGCCAGATCTGTAGAAAGTCCCTGAATGCAGAGTCAGCTGCAGGCACCTGGGACGTAGTGGAAACAGGAAGAGGTATACGAGGGTGTTGGCCATAGACAATGAAGAATGGACTCTTAGCGGTGGACTCACTAGTGTGGTTGTTGTAGGAGAACTCAGTCGAAGGAAGCAGCTGCACCCAGTCATCATGCTGCCTGGAGAAAAAGTGTCGTAGATAGTTCTCCATAATCTGGTTTATTCTCTCGACTCGACCATTGGACTGGGGATGGTAGGCAGAGGAAAAGTCCAACTTCACACCGAGGAGTACGCAGAGGGCTCTCCAGAACTTAGAAGTGAACTGAGGTGAAAGTCCTCCCCGGGGGAATGTCTCTAACTTGCAGTGGGTTGACAGGGATGATGCAGGATGGGTTAATGATACTCTGTGGAGACTCCATAGTGTCCTCTGTCTCGAATGACCTGGACTAGGCATCGGCCCTCACATTCTTGTCAGCCGGACGGTAGTGGAACTCAAACTGTAACCGGGCAAAAAACAGCGACCTCCTGGCCTGACGAGGATTCAGTCGTTGGGCCGTCTGGAGATAAGTGAGGTTCTTGTGGTCCGTAAATATCAAGATAGGATGAACTGCACCCTCTAATAGATGTCTCCACTTCTCCAGAGCCAATTTGATGGCCAGTAACTCCCGATCCCCAATCGAGTAGTTGCGTTCTGCGGAAGAGAAGAGCTTAGAGTAATAGCCACATACCATTGACTTGCCCTTGGAACCTCTCTGGAACAGGAGTGCACCAGCACCATGACAGAGGAGGCGTCCACCTCCAACGAGAACTGTCGAGAAACATCTGGATGATGGAGGATACATGCTGACGTGACGGAACTCTTCAGGCTATTAAATGCGGACTCTGCTTCTGGAGTCCACACCTTGGCGTTCATGCCTTTCTTGGTGAGGTTAGAGATAGGAGATGTCAGTGAGGAGAAGTTTGGAATGAATGGTCTGTAGAAATTGGAGAATCCCTGGAAGCGCTGTATGGCCCTCAAGCCTTGAGGGCGTGGCCATTACAGGACGGACTTTACCTTTTCAGGATCCCTCTTGAGACCTTGATTCGAGATGATGTAGCCCAGGAAGGGTAGAGCATCCTTCTCAAACACGCACTTCTCCAACTTGGCGTACAGACGATTCTCCCTCAACCGCAGAAAAACTTGACGGACATGTCTCTGATGAGTCATTGGATCTGGAGAACAAAATCAAGATGTCATCAAGATAGACCACAAGACAAACATAGAGGATGTCGCGGAAGATGTCATTAACGAACCCCTGGAAGACCGCGGGAGCATTACACAGGCTGAAGGGCATTACTAGATATTCATAGTGTCCATCACGGGTGTTAAATGCAGTCTTCCATTCGTCACCCTGGCGAATCCAGATTAGGTTGTAAGACCCAAGCAGGTCTAGTTTAGAAAAAATCTTGGCACCACGTATACGATCAAACAGTTCAGAGATCGATGGCAACGGATACCTATTTTTCACCATGATCTGTTTGAGACCCCGGTAGTCGATGCAAGGACGCAGAGAACCATCCTTTTTCTTGACGAAGAAGAACCCGGCTCCTGCCGGGGAGGAAGACTTCCGTATGAAGCCCCTCTCCAAGTTCTCTTTAACATAGGCCGAGATGGACAGAGTCTCTGGCAAGGAGAGAGGATATACCCTGCCACGGGGAAGGGAAGCACCAGGAACTAGGTCGATAGGACAGTCATATGCCCAGTGTGGGGGCAGCGTCTCCGCCTCTTTCTTGCTGAAGACATCTGAAAATGCAGAATAATGACTAGGCAATCTTGCCAAGGACTGAGGCAGAGGAGGCTGAGCCAAAGGAATCCGTGCCAGGCAATGGTTGAGACACTCGGGGCCTCACTGTAGAACCTCTCCAGAATTCCAGTCCGGGACTGGGGCATGTAGTCGGAGCCAAGGGAGACCCAGCAGCACGGGGTTGACGGCCTTGGGCAGGACAAAGAACAAGAGGAGCTCGGAGTGGAGGGCTCCCACTTGGAGCCTCAGCGGCTTGGTCAGCTATAATTGGGTCTGGCAGAGGTAGTCCATTTACAGAGGCAACCATCAACGGCCTCTCCAGAGGGGTAGTGGGCAATTGGAGAAGATCCACCAGGTCTCTATGAATAAAATTAGCAGTGGATCCAGAGTCCAGATACGCAGAGACCCGTTGCATTTTCCCGCCGGACACTATGGTCACGGGAATGGACAATTTAGACGAAAGTCCTTCTTTACCCAAGGTTGTCTCTCCCACCAACCCTAGGCTCTGGGGCTTTTGGAGACAGAGACGCACAAGATGGCCTCCAAGGCCGCAATATAGACAGAGTCCCGAGATGCGTCTGCGTTGTCTCTCCTGGGTAGATAGCTTAAACTGGTCCATCCTCACAGACTCCTTAGGAGGATCGGCATCTGAGGATAGCAGGGTTTGCTGCTAGGGAGTCCTTTCTCCCAATGAGCTTCTTGGAGCCGTTCTTGGATCCCTATATCAATCCGGGCGGCCAGAAGGATGAGGTCATCCAGGGTAGGCAGTAGATCTCGGGTGGCAAGCTCGTCCTTAATCTTAGGAGACAGTCCCTGCCAGAATGTAGCCACCAGGGCCTCATTGTTCCACAACATTTCTCCCACCAGGGTGCGGAAGTGCATGGACTACTCGCCCACGGAGGTGTCTCCCTGGCGAAGGGTTCAGCAAGGAGGCGGCTGCAGACAAGACTCGTCCAGGCTTCTCAAACACTGTGCGAAATGTCCGGAAGAACCCCTGGAAGTCACGGGTCTCTGGTCCTTGTCTCTCCCAGATAGGATTCGCCCATGCAAGAGCCCTGCCAGTGAGGAGAGAGACGATGAAAGCGACCCTTGCACCATTAGACGAAAATGACCTTGCATACAAGCTAAAGTGGATCTGGCACTGGTTCGAAAATCCACGGCAGGTCCTTGCGACTCAATCATAACGGTCAGGAAGTGGCAACGGAAATCTGGGATCAGCACTGCCAGGAGGTGAAGTCAGAGGATCAGTACTGCTAGGAGGTGTAGTAAGAGGATCGGCAGCTTGCACCTCCAGCCGACGTGCAATAATGTTCAAGGTCTGGAGGAGTTGGTTCTGTCGAGACCGGAGGTCTAGCATATCCGCCCGTATCTCTTGTGACGTCATCATGGTCTTGGATTGACCAGCGGAGTCCATGGCCTGAGCCTACTGTCACGTTGGGTATGTGGACCCACTGGGCTGTACCGCCTTGACGGTATGGCAGCTGGCCAACAGGACACGGATCATAGTCTATAGTTCGTATAGTGTACCTGTGGTAGCTCAAACAGTAGCAAGACAGGATCGGCTTGGACTAGGCAGCAGGCAGGCTCCAGGCGTGGTGTAGCAGGACAGGCGTGGTACACAGCACGTCTTCAGCTCAACACGGTACTTGACCAGGATAGCATGGGATATAGGTTACAGGTGGCAGGAACGGGAAACACTGGGAACTGGGAAATACTAGGAGACCATTTGCTTAGGCAGACTAGGGTAGACAAAAAGGCTCAGGCATTGCAGTGAGGGGCACAGCCCTACTTATAGCCCAGGGTGCTCTGGGAGCAATCAGCTCAATCTGCCACCTGTGTGCTCTTTGGCTTCTTAAGTCTGGACTGAGCTCGCGAGCGCACCCTTGTGATCACTGTGGAACAGGACGGCCGCATGTACAGACATCTCTTGAGAGAAGGGCGTCGACTGGATGGAAGGAGTTTGTGGTCAGCGACCACGGACGTTACACATGTATTCATCTGCCCCCAAATAATTTGCCCTGTCATAAAAACGAATCTATGTAAGATAGTAGGCCTCTAAGTAATAAGGTCACACAGTTACCATGTAAAACCACTATAGAAGGGCCAAATAATACAGCCACACAATGACCACATGTTACCACCACATTGTGACTGAATAATACCACCATACTGTTACTGAATAATACCGCCACCCCATGAACACAAATTACCACCACATTGTGACTGAATAATACCACCATACTGTTACTGAATAAAACTTCCTCATCATTACCACGTATTACCATCACATAGTGACTGAACAATACCACCATACTGTTACTGAATAATACCTCCACACCATGACCACATACTACCACAACATAGTGACTGAATAATACCACCATACTGTTACTGAATAAAACCCCTATATTATGACCACATACTACCACCACATTGTGACTGAATAATACCACCATACTGTTACTGAATAATACCTCCACATCATGACCACATATAACCACCACATAGTGACTGAATAATACTGCCTAACTGTTACTGAATAATACCTCCACACCATGACCACATACTACCACAACATAGTGACTGAATAATACCACCATACTGTTACTGAATAAAACCCCTATATTATGACCACATACTACCACCACATAATGACTGAATAATACCACCATACTGTTACTGAATAAAACACACTATACAAAGACCAATATTACCACCACATAGTGACTGAATAATACCTTCACATCATGACCACATATTACCACTACACAGTGACTGAATAATACCCCATAATGTTACTGAATAATACCGCCACACCATAACCACATAGTGACTGCAAAATACCCCCATACTGTTACTGAATAATACTGCCACACTATAACCACATAGGCACAGAATAATATCCCTGTAGATTGTGCTACACACACAGCCCCCCTTGTAGATAGCCCCACACACAGCCCCCCTTGTAGATAGCGCCACACACAGCCCCCTTTGTAGATAGCGCCACACACAGCCCCCCTTGTAAATTGCGCCCCACACAGCCCCCCTTATAGATAGCGCCATACACATCCCTCCTTGTAAATAGCGCCACACATAGCCCCCCTCGTAGATAGCGCCACACACAGCCCCCCTTGTAGATAGCTCCACACACCCCCTAGTAGATAGGGGGAGGGCTGTGTGGCACTATTTACTAGGGGGGCTGTGTGGCACTAGACAGGGGGAGGGCTGTGTGGCACTGTCTAGTGCCACACAGCCCCCCTAGTAAATAGTGCCACACAGCCCTCCCCCTGTATAGTGCCACACAGCCCCCTATTAGATAATGCCACACCCTCCCCCTTGTAGAAAGTGCCACACAGCCCTCCCCTTGTATAGTGCCCCAACCTAGTAGCTAGCTATCCCCCCTGTTTTAGATATACAGCCCCCCAAAGAAATAAATTGTACTTACCTGGAATGGACGGAGCGCTACACCACCTCTAGACGGAACCCTTGCGTAGGCCAGCGTGATGCAGTGACGTCATCACACCGGACAGCGCAGGGACTCCCTCCCAGAGCCTTATAGGCTGCAGGCCTAATGTGGCCTGCAGCCTATAGTATTCAATTGTATCTGCTTTCTGAGGACACAGATACAACTGAATGTGGCAGTCTCTAGCACCGCCCTCCCCCAGGTGCTAGCGATGCCATCGGGCATGAGGGGGCCTGTGCCGCCTGGCCCATAAATGTTATGGGATGGCTGCTATAGTGGGTAAGGGGCCCTGAGAGGATGGGGGCCCTGGGCAATTGCCCAGTTTGCTCCCCCTAACGTTGACCCTGGCTGGAGATCCGGGGCACTAGGCAAAAAAACTGGGGCATGAGCCTTAAGTGCCTGGTGCTAACGACGCCCCTGGCTGACAGCTTTTTAAGCCTATGTTCACATTTGCGTTGGAGAGCCTCCTTTGCAGATTGCGTCAAATTTGACAGTAAAAATAGCGCTGCATGCAGTACTATTTTTCCCATCAAATCAACGAACAACTCAACAGAACTCTATAGCCTGTCGGGTGTTAGTGCATCCGGCTATGCATTGTGGTTTCCATTATAAATCTTGTGGATAGGTGATAAATGTTTTTCAGGGCCAACCCCTTTAAGATGGTTGGATAATGGCTGTTCATTGCCCTATTGTAGTTTAAAAACCCTCATCTCATGGGATACAATGAGCTTAAAGGACCGTATACTATTGGTTTGCAGTAGGTATAAAACTAGTAATTGGCTATATAATTTGCACTATTGGTATTTTAGGGAAAGTAAAGGTAATGATATCATTGGTTATTAGCAATAAAATAGAGATGGGAAAGCAATGTCCAGTAGCTAATCAGATGGCTATTTATAAATTATGGTTCCCTCAATTGTATGATCAAGCACAGTTCTCATTAGGGAATTTATCAACCTTTCTCTGCCAATTTTCTGGTATATAAAAGTCACAAATGGGCCCAAAAGTCCCAGGTACGCCATCCTTGACACTTTTTTTTCAAAACGGGAGTTACCTGCTGAGGGAGCCTGAGGGGACCCGGAGGGGAGCAGCGAAGAGAAGCGGAGAGGAAAGTATATTTTTTTAATTTCATGTCCAATGGGGGAGGGAATGGTTGTCGCACAGCCAGCAATAGATGCGACAGATTTCTTAAGAGGTGTGCACCTTTTAATAAATCTGTCGAATTATACACCAGCGGAGTGGAAAGCTAAGACTTGCATATGAAATGCCAGCCTTAGTAAATCTGCTGCATTGTGAACTCATCGTGGTCATTACGTACATTAATTTAAGTCACCTATTAATGGATTTCCCTCTAGAGTTCTATACCATGACTCCTTAGGGAATTTTGCTGTCTTATATTCATAGCTCAATATGGAGTCATAGTAAGGTCATTAACTCAGTCCTTACACTATATAGGGACTAGGGATTCAAAACCAAACCAAAATTAATGTAAACGTAGAATGTCGTAGCAATGATAAATTCAGAAGAGTACATCTTTCCAATAGGCCTGAGCTTCTTTATTGCCATTTTAAATTCCTATTCTTTAGTGAATATGCTAACTCCAAACTTGATACATATTTTATTAAAGCTTGAGTTACCATGTAGGAGGAATGTAAACATTCTTATAATACCTTCTCTATTATTAATAGTTACCCTGTCGCTGGTTCTTATGTGAAAATTAGGAAGTTATTTCTGTAAAGTCTGAATCATCTGTAAAAATGTTGCTTTTGAATTTAGGTCTGTGAGGAACATTCTGCATATTCTTTTTAAAAAAAAATAAAAATAAAACTATATTTAGTTTTTGCAATTGAATTTAATATAATTTTGTAAACCCACAGGTATGAGGTCTTTGAGGAGCATTTGTATATAATTTTTTAACAAAAAATGAAACTATATTTAGTTTTTGTAATTTAATATAATTTTGTGAACCCACAGTGAACAGAAATACATCATTTAGTACACTTAGATTTAAGCTTTACTTGAGTAGGAAATATAGAGTTCATTTTTACTGGATATTCTACCAAGTACTATTATACAAAAAATATAGTCCGTAATTAAATTTACAGAGTCCATATATAAGTGATGCAGTGACACGGTTGCATTTGGGGCCTGTTAACCAAAAGGACTCACATCTTTAAAGTCTGCTCAAAGACAAAGGTACATTGATCATCCATCATCACATGACTCAGACTCTTCCCGTATGTTCTCTCTGAATCATTCACTTTCTCCGCCGAGTTGACTGCCAGCATGTTGAGGGTTTGCTTGTGCTTCTGCTCTATTAAGTACTCACTGCCAGTTTACTGGCAAGGGGACTTGTATGAAAATAATGCCAAGCTTAATGAACTTACTGTACCTCGCTAGAGCTTTATTTAATATTTACTATATTTTATAATACTAACTGAATTAGTATAGTAAGCTGTAGTTATCCTTAGTGAAGTCATTTCTTCTGACACTAATTGTAATTGCTTTTATGTTTTAAGACTACTGCAATTCACAGCATCCTCGGTGGATGACCGGAGAGGAGTGTCTTCCGGCTGGAGCTGATTTAAGACTATTTATTCTAATTTTGTCATGCAGGAATCTTGTAGGACATGGCTTTATTTTTTGCACTTCACATCACACGCAAATTTATAATGAAATTGTTGTAGTTTATGTCCCTCTAATCATATACAGTAACCTCGATAGCATGATCTTAAAGATTGTCTGTCTCACACACACATTACTAGCCATTTTTGGAAGATTTACCAGACGTGTGCATTTCAAACTATAGACAGTCCGGTGTTTTCCATTAGGTACAAAAAGGCAAGTGACTCAGGGTGACTGAGGGTAGCTGGAGTGTTAGTATGCCATAGTTTAAGGATAATCTAGTGATATCCTCCACTTGTCCCTGAATATCATTTCTTAGGCTTCATTCACATCTGTGTCAAGACTCCATTCAGGGGTTCAGTCTGAGTTTTCCATCAGGTGAACCCATGAACGGAACCCTGACTGAGACAAATGGAGACCATAGGTTTCCGTTTGCATCACCACTGATTTCAATGGTGACGGATCCGGTGCAAATGGTTTCTGTTTGTGTCCATTGTGCAAGGGTTCCGTTGTTTTGACGGAATCAATACCATAGTCGACTGCACTATTCATTCCGTCAAAACGACGGAACCCTTGCACAACGGAGGAAAACGGAAACCATTTGCACCGGATACGTCACCATTGAAATCAATGGTGATGCAAACAGAAAAACTATGGTCTCATGTCTCAGTCAGGGTTCCGTTCATGAGTTGCCCTAACGGAAAGCTCAGAGGGAACCCCTGAATGGAGCCCTGACGCAGATGTGAACGAAGCCTATGTCGTTCAAGGTCTACTTCTTTCACTGGTGTTAAGGATTGTGTCCATGTTTGAGGAGTTCCCATGGTGCCTTCTGGTATACTTGTGTTGCTGACTGCAAATGGTTGGTATCATCCGCATAGCCAGTTAATGACCTGAGTCACAATAATGAAAAAGAGATTGTGCCGCAGCTCCACTCCCTATAGTGCATAAAAAGCAAACTTCCACCTCACTGTTCCAAAGAAAGTGTCCTCGGTTCAGCTCTCCTTTACAGTGCAGTCTGAATTATCCCCATGCCGTGACCTCTTCAATCATTCGGTACCCTTTACCTGGACAAAACGGGTGCCAATGGAAAGTCAAAAAAGTGCAACACGTCCATGGTTTGTTTCCGTGCGACTGATTATGCCAGAGCCTGCGTGAAATAAATGAAACCAATGCTGCAGAATACAGATTTCAATTCACCTTTGCTTTAATGTTCTGCTTTATACTTTAAGTGTAACATTAAAGTAAGGGTGGACTGAAATTCGTACGGCTCTGCGCAGTGTAGTTATTCACAGACATTGAAAACTGTGAATAACTGATACACAAAGAATATTAAAGCATTGCCTTACTTTTTATTATACAGTTAAAGAATAAATATGTTAAAATCAAGATTTCTGAATCCGGCCGCTTTTATTGCCCATACCAACTAATCTAAGCTCATGTGTATAGAACTATATTGCTTGTAAAATGTACAAATGTTTTTATGCTCGAGTTACATAAAAAGAAATGTGGAAAAGAAATGACACGTCGATTGGTAGAGAAAACAAAAACATGGCGAGGGGGAAGGAGATGTCGGGAAAGTGGTTGGGGTGGGGGCGCCAAACTGAACTCTGTTGCATCGCTGCGGTCAGATACCAGAAGCTGCTGTTAGGAGAAAAGCTCTAGCAGACACAGGGTGGATAGACAATATTGCACGACAAACTGATGTGCCTCAGTTTCAATACACATACCTCTGAAGAAACGTTCTATATAAAATAAGGACGTGGAAACGCGTTAGGCGTTCAATATTTGTCCAGTGTGAATGCACACTCTTGTTATCAGGTGGACAATATTTATCTGGTGTGAATGCACACTATTACTATAGGTGTTACGCTGCTACTGAGGAGTGTGAATGCCACTGCCTGCATGTGCTGATGCTCATCTCAGCGATAATGTACTCTGTGTTGTAGATATTGCTGACTAGTGTGAATGCACACTTAGTATATTATATTCATCTAGTGTGAATGCACACTTAGTATATTATATTCATCTAGTGTGAATGTACACTTTTGTTTAAATGTACAGTCCCTTGTAAGTGTGAATGCACAATACTGCTCGAGGTGCTGCACTGTTTTTTATGGGTGCTAATGCACAAGAAATTGGGGTGCTGTGGCTCATTCCAGTGTGAATACACACTGTGTCGCAGGTGTTGTGTTTTTGCTACTGAGTGATCATACACACACACTGTGCTGCTGGGTAGCAGATCTTTACTCAGTGTGAATGCACGCTTTGCTATCTAGTCCAAGTAGGGACAGAATTTATATGTTTTAACTGTAATGATGGGGGTAAGGAAACCGACAAGTGAGCCCTAATCTACCCGCCACTCAGACCCTGCCTACTTGCAACGACCCGCCCTAGGCGACGGGGTACAACTGGGCGACGGTCCCTTAACTCAGTAAGTGCACGACAGACAAACAGACAAGGGTACACAGAAGCAAGGGAAAAGGGGCAGTTGCCCATGGCAACACCGTGAGCAACAAGAGTGGTGAACGAGCCGAGTCAAACCAGGAGTGTACGAGGTACCAAACGCAGAGCAGGAGAGTAGTGAACAAGCCGAGTCAAACCAGGAGTGTACGAGGTACCAAACGCAGAGCAGGAGAGTAGTCAGTAAGCCAGGGTCAATATGAAGCAGGGTCAAATAGTTCAAGAAGCTGCAGCAGGGCCAGGAAACCAAACGAGAAGAATCACAAGCAAGGAGGAACAGGAAAGGCAGGTATAGACAAGGGAAGGAGTAGGATCCAGCGCTGAGTAAATGTTTAAAATGGATATTCTGTTCCAAGTTTAATGGCATATGGTTAAAAGGAAGTCCAGTTGTGGATAGTCCTGGGTAGGTAAGAAGTATAGGTAATGTCCTCGGGGCCTACGCGTTTCGGACGACTGCCGCGTCCTTAAACTTGGCTGTAATGATTTTGAATAGCGCGCGCTGTCAGGTTTTGTACTGAGTCAATGTGGTCAGCTGATTGTTCTGTGCGTGTCATCGTTGAGGTTTGTTGGAACGCAAGCCGGAAATGGTAGTCCGGTCCTGTATTGTAATTATAAGAACTTGCGAGTGAGTGTTGATCTTGTTAAAGGGCTAATTTTTTCTTGGATTGGGTGGTTTATATGGAATCTTGATGTGTGTTTGAGATTTTTAGAATAGGTTGATAAGCCTGCCATCCTGAGTGGTGGAAGATGGAGTCAGTCTCACAGACATAGAAGCAGGTGCAGACTGATTACCTATGGGCGTAGATACAGAAGCTGTGCCTGGCAGATCCTTAACATTAACTAGATATTTGGAGTAGTTCCATAACAATTTAAACCAATATATTGGCACGCTTATCTAGTCCTACCTACCTGGTTAGCCTGGTATCTATAGGAATTATTGGCTTGATTAGCCCATTTTAAAGATTTAATAAAAATAAAAATATTTTTTAAGCGTTCTTGTCCTGGCTCAAAATCATTGTCTATGACAGTGGTCCCCAACCAGTGGCTCAGGAGCCACATGTGAGTCGCAATCCCCTGCTGTGTGGCTCGCCATAGGAGCCCTTCGTTATAACCGTATGCTCTTGCTACACTATGACATTCACATTAACAATAAGGGTATGTTCACATGGCAGCGTCCGTAACGGCCGAAATTACGGGGCTGTTTCGAGGAGAAAACAGCCCCGTCATTTCAGCCGTAACGGCATGTGCAGGCGCTTGAACGGACGTAACGGATGGAAAACTGCTCCAGTTACGTCTGAAGAAGTGACATGACACTTCTTTGGCGCGGGCGTCTATTTCCGCGCCGTCTTTTGACAGCGACGCGTAAATATACGCCTCGTGTGAACAGACAAACGTCAGCCTATTGCTTTCAATGGGCAGATGTTTTCCAACGCTATCGAGGCGCATTTTCGGACGTAAAACGCCCGAATTACGTCCATAAATAGGCCGTGTGAACATACCCTAATACAGACATATCATATCCCCAGAAAAGTGACACTCTGGGTGGTGGAATACCAGTGTGTAAAATTTCAAACTGAAATATTTGCCTGAAAAATTTAATTTCATGATTTTGTGTTTCTCTATGTTTAATATGTTAACATTTTTACTTAAATGTGGCTCACTACCATCCATCACTCAAAATGAAATGTGGCTCAAAGGGTATAAAGGGTTGGGGACTGCTGGTCTATGTTATAGTTGAAAAAATATATATTATTACTTTCATGTTCTCTCATTAACTGAGAATATTCATCTAGTAAAGTTGATGTAAGTTTAGACACTTTATTTCTAAAGTTCAAGCCTTAGAAATCCCCCAAATCACTTGCAGTCAATCTCCATTTAAGTGAAATAAACTCATTCCCCCCAAAAAATCTACTATTTTTCTCCCAATTGACTAACTGACAAGTCTGTGAATTGTTTTAAACCTTTCATTCAAGACAAAAGTGCTTTCAATTGACTCTTTCCTGTTGCATGCAATATTTTTATGAATTTCCAATCTTACTGTTCTTTGTATATTAAAGAAACTTAAAATGTTTAATATTACTTCATCATATTAATAATAATAATTATTATAATAATACTCGTTACTGGAAATTTTCCATTGATTTGCCAAAATAATATATAAACGGCATGTGACATAAGAATGAGCCTATTATACAGAGATGAGCAACACTACATATGCATCTGTCTGGCTCATGTGTGGCATTTGGCTGACAATAGGAGCTCATTGTGTCGCATCGAGCGCAATGAAATGCACAAGGGGGCTAACGACAATGGTGGGTAAACTGTGACTGATACTGAGGGACACACTGCGGCTTTAGGACATATTGTGGTATTCCATGTATAAGGGCATATTGTATGGAAGTGCTCTGTGGCTAGCACTTCGAGGATGCATACTGTGGCTGGCACTGCATGGAAGCACTCTATCTGGCACTGTATGTTTTAGAGGCACAGTATTGCTAGCACTTTATGGGGGAGCTCAGTGGTTTGTGTGGCATGAGTGGCACACTGTAGCTGGCGCTGTATAGAGGCCACACTGAGACTGGCACTGTATGGAAGAGCACATTGTGTCTAGTGCTTTTTGGGGCACGCAGTTTACTGGCACAGTAAGGGTATGTTCACACGCACTGTTTTCAGACGTAATTCGAAAAAACGCCCCTAATACGCCTACAAACATCTGCCCATTGCTTTCAATGGGATTTACGATATTCTGTTCCCACGAGCCTTTATTTTACGCATCGCTGTCAAAATACAGCGCGTGAAAGGACGACTTGTCAAAAGAAGTGCAGGAAACATCTTGGGACTTTTTTGGAGGCGTTTTTCTTTGACTATATCGAAAACAGCTCCAAAAACGGCCGTAAAAAACGCAGCGAAAAACACAGCGAAAATCGCGAGTGGCTTAAAAAACTTCTGAAAATCAGGAGCTGTTTTGCCTTGAAAACAGCTCCGTATTTTCAGCCATTTTTGGTTAAGCGTGTGAACATACCCTTGTATGCACCTCATGTGCTGCAGACACTAGTTTTAAAGAAAAAGCAGTTCATGCGATTCAATCAGTTATTGACATAAAGCTCCCTGTTCCTCTTCGGAGAGAAGTTTTGCAGCAGCTGAGGTGTGTATTATAAGGAATGATGTACCTACATTATGAGAACAACCTATGTATTTAATATTAGCAGTCATCTCAGAGTTCCGAGGCTATGTAAAAGATATGGTCATATGTATGGCGTACATTATCACTGTATTATTATTCATTTTACTATTACAAGGTAAGACAGTGGATTCCAAAAGGACTGAGCAGATTCATGTTTGGAGACCTGGAATCAAATGGGCATAGTGGCGCCAGGCCTCGCAGAAAATCTCTTTAGGCCAGGATCACACACAGAGTTTTGATGCAGTTTTTGATTACATTTTCTTTAGCCAAACACAGAAGTGGACACAAAAGACATTATATGCATCCCACTTTTCTCTATACCTCTCTTTCCTTTTGGATCCACTTCTGGCTTTGACTCAAAAAACTGCATAAAAATCTGAATCAAAACTCTGTGTGTGATCCTGGCCTAAGGATGAATTCATATGCGGCAGATGTGTTGCAGAAATTTTTGCGACAGTCCCATTCATCTAAATGGGGCATGCAGAAATCCATGCACAAGCTGCAGAAACAACACCATTCACATGTATGGGATGGACTTTGCCGCAGAAATTTTTGCAACAAATCTGCCACGTGTGAATACGACCTTAGTGATTGGGCAGCATAAACACATACAGTTTAGGCTTCATTCACATATCCGTTAGGACTCCATTCTGACGTTTCGTCTGAGCTTTCCGTTGGAATGGAGCCCTGACTGACAAAAACGGAAACCAAGGGTCTCCTTTTCCATCACCATTGATTTCAATGGTGACTTGGCACCAGATCCGTCACCATTTAAATCAATTGTGATGGAAACAGAAACCTATGGCTTCCGTTTGTGTCTGTTAGGGCTCCGTTCCATGGAAAGCTCAGACGGAACGGAGCCGTAGCACAGATGTGAACAACGCCTTAGCCTGATCATTGAGACAACAGAGTGGCTGTGAAATCAAACCAGCAATCTCCTCTATCCCCTGCACTGCAGGAAGGGGAAGCTAAATGCAATGAGAAAATATGTATGAAAGTGTCAATCTGGTGCTTTTCTATGTTCTAGTTTCTGTCATAGCTGCAAAGACATAAGAACAAAATCAGATTTCTATTAGACAAGAACAGACTTATGTTGGTATTTGACAAACGTTTACTGACATTTGCGAGTATTTGTCAAAACATACAAACACAAGAAATAAACATGAAAAAAAAAAAGTCTTAGTGATAGACATTTGCCAGTGATACAATGAAATACCTCATGCAAGGAATTCCAATTTGTAATGTCAAGCATCACATCAAGTCTGCAGGTTGTCAACAGATGTATATATATATATATATATATATATATATATATATATATATATATATATATATATATATATAGAAGAGAATTACAACGTATTGTAGTTATTATAGATGGCGTCAGTTGTGCATACATAGAAACGTTTTTAAGGGGGAAAAAATTGAACTGAAAATATCCAGAGAATAAAATTCAATGAATATCTAGAATATGCATGATATAAAGTATGTGCCTAATGGATGGTATCACTCATTTCTTTGAAGATATTTCTGACTCCCGAGTAAAAAAAAAAGTTCTGATCTCTCCTCTTTACATGTCAAAGAGCTGAAATAGCTTCTGAAGTTAAAGCAAGAGGGAGGCAGAAGCCGCAGCGGCATATCCAGTGGAGGGATTTAGCTCACAAAACACTTCTAATTCCAACATAATACACAGAAGTCAATAATATAAAAAATGCTGCAAAATGCAATTGCACACCATTTTGTAATCCAATTTGCATGTCAGGAAAAGTAATCCAGTGTAATTCTCCCTGTATGTGTACATAAATACCATTACAAAGTGGATATATGCTCTGCACCAGTAAATGTTGTAATATCTCCTCCTAACTAATGTGACTGTCACGGAGCCTCTGAATTATTGAATTCTGTCCTTGGGAAATGCTGGAGGAGACATCAGTGACGATAAAGAGTTAACTATTTTTTATACCACTCGAAAAATAAGTAGATCTTAAGAGCCATATGATTGGTCTATAAACAGAACTGTGCATCTAAGCGGTAATGACATCATAGAGTTATAATGTCTCTTTTAATATTTAATACTTATGGGATTGACTTTTACCCATGATTGCCTAGTATTAAGAAAGAGAGAACATCACAGCGTATTTCTAACAATCATCATGTTTTATGCTATCAGTATTAATATTCATGCACTAAATGCACATATTTTGTCAACTCACTTAAAAAGAGAGGACTTTTAAAGGCTATGTAAACCTTTGAAAGTGATTTTTTTTTTTATTTAAATTGTCAGTCACAGTCTTTGGTGCAACTTTCAAATTTGTTTTCATTAAAATTATTTTTACTTTTTGAGATACAGCTGTCCTGTATCCTATATACAGAGCAGCTGTATCTAGTGCTGAATTCTGTTTGTTTTAGCGATCGGTGGGGGTCTCAGTGCTCAGGCCCTTTGGGCTGAGGGATGATGATTGCCCTAGATGTAGAAATAAAGATGCAGATATGATCCATATGTTTTGGAGATGTCCTAAACTTTTTAGGTATTGGGTGGGGGTAACACAGGTATATTATGTTAGTATTACTGTAATGACGGGGGTGGGGAGACAGATAAGTGAGCCCTAATCTACCCACCATTCAGTCCCTGCCTACTTGCAACGACCCGCCCTAGGCGACGGGGTACAACTGGGCGACGGTCCCTACGCTCAATAAGTGCACGACAGACAAACAGACAAGGGTACACAGAGCTAGGGGGAGAAAGGGGCAGTTGCCCACGGCAACACCGTGAGCAACAAGAGAAGTGAACAAGCCGAGTCAAACCAGAAGAGTACGAGGTGCCAAACGCAGAGCAGAAGAGTAGTAAACAAGCCGAGTCAAACCAGGAGTGTACGAGGTACCAAACGCAGAGCAGGAGAGTAGTCAGCAAGCCGGGGTCAATATGAAGCAAGGACAATGGTACAAGAAGCTGCAGCAGGGCCAGGAAACCAAACGAGAAGAATCACAAGCAAAGGAGGAACAGGAAAGACAGGTATAAATAGACAGAGGGCAGGAGCTAGCTCTGTCTGGCCAGGCTGTGATAGGTTCTCCCACTCCTAAGCCTGCCACCCTGAGTTGTGGAAGATGGAGTCAGTCTCACAGACATAGAAGCAGGTGCAGACTGATTATCTATGGGCGTTAACCCCGAAGCTGTGCCTGGCAGATCCTTTACAATTACTTTAAACATAAGTACATGTGTCTTGTGTGAAGACTCAAATGCTAGAAGCATTATTTTTTTCTGACAAGGGAAATTACAAGAAACTGGGAAGATTGTCTACCTCGCCCCGTTTTTAATTTGTTACAACCTAATGGCATAATGGAAAAACTGTTTGTAGTAGAAGCACGAAGGGAGGTACCATCGTCCCGCGTTAAATGGATGGAGAAATTGCAGGCAAGCTATAATGATGTCTCTTTTTTTTTTTTTACCAATTCGAAAGTGGGTTCACACCATGCACAGCAGACCCTGTGACACCATTTGTGGATTAGAATGCAGATTTAACATGACAGGTTCCCTTTAAGCTGTGTTTGGCTGTATTTTTAACCCATTGCCGCACCAGAACGTGCACGTACATCCTAATGCGGGGGTTTAAGTATGTCACGTGTTGAGCCCGCTCCATACGCTGCGGGTGTCAGCTATGTATTACAGCTGACACCTCGTACTAATGGCCAGGAACGGAGAGAGCTCTTATCCTTGCCATTTAACCACTTAGGTGTCCCGGTCAACAACGACTACGGCATCTAAGCCGTTAGAAAGAGGAGGGCGGCCCCATCCAATAGCCCATTGGCCGTGGTGCCGATGGTTGTCATGGCAGCCCGAGGGCCTAATAAAAGCCCCCAGGCCTGCCTTCTTTCTGCCCCTAGCAGGGCTTAACAGGAGCCTGACACTATGCTGCAATACATAAGGGGGACTAATAAAAAGTGTTAAGAATAGTTAAATAATGGTTTCAGTATTGTGCAAAGAAAAAATATATTAAAAGTTCAAAACACCCCCTTTTTCCGTAAAAGTGGTAAAACATAATAAAAACCACATCAATTTTGTATCGCTGTAATTGTATTAACCAGCAGAGTAACGTTTAACTTGTCGGTTTTACCGCACAGTGAGAAACGTAAAAACGAATCACCTGTTTTTTAAAATACCACCCACAAAAGATTTTTTTTTTGCAGTTTCCTAGTACATTATATGGTACTTTAACCCCTTAACAACCCATGACGAAAATACACGTCATGGACCGGGGGGTGACATTTGGAGTGGGTTCACATGCTGAGCGCGCTCCATACACCACAGCGGTCAGCTGTGTATTACAGCTAACATGCTGCTCTAACAACCACGAACATCAATTGTGCTGTTCCTGGTCGTTTAACTAGTTAAATGCTGCGGCAATAGCGACCGCGGCATTTAAACTGTTAGGAGGAGGGGCGCTCCCCTCCGACAGTCCAACGCCCCCCCCCCCGCAGCACGACTGGGGGTGCCGGTGGTTGTCATGGCAGCATGGGGGCCTAATAAAGTCCCCCAGGTCTGCCTTCTGTCTGCCTCTGCTAAGCCTGTAAAAATGACAATATACTGCAATACATCTGTATTGCAGTGTATTGTACCAGCGATCTAACAATTGTTGGTTCAAGTCCCCTAGTTGGACTAATAAAATGTGTAAAAAAAAAAAGTTAAATACATTCTTAAAAAGTGTAAAAAAATACAAAAATATTAAAAGTTTGAAAATCCCCCTTTTCCCATTTTTCCTCAAGCACAAAGTAAAAATAAAAAAACAAAAACATTGGTTTCGCCGCGTCCGTAAAAGTCCGAACTATTGCAATATACCATTATTTTTTTTTAAAAATATTAAAACGCCCGAGTCATTGTTTTTTGGTCAACTTTGCTAAAAAAAAATGAAAATAAAAAAGTGATCAAAAAATCGTATGCACCAAAAGAAACTACAGCTCGTCCCGAAATAAGCCCTCACACCGCTCAATCAACAAAAAAATGTAAAAGTTATGGCTCTCAGAATATGGTGAAACAGAACAATTTTTTTTGTTAACAAATAGATTTTTCTTTGTAAAAGTAGTAAAATATAAAAAAAAACTATATAAATATGGTATCACCGTAATTGTATTGAGGCGCAGAATAAAGTTCAGTTGTCGTTTTTACCGCACGGTGAAATACGTAAAAACAAAACCCAAAAAACAATGGAGGAATTTTGTTTTTTCCAATTCCACCCCACAAATAATATTTGTTCCGTTTCCCAGCACATTATATGGTACTTTAAATGGTGCCAATAGAACCTACAGCAGTGTGTAATATAAAATTGATAGAGGACACATCACAGCACCACACTGGTTATGTATGTACCACACTTATGCATTTTACATGGCATATTGCCAGTGCACACACTGCTATTGGTATTTGGTGCTTATTAGGGCACATTCAGACGTGGCGGAATTGCTGGGGAAATCCTTTGCAGACAGTTTGTCCACTGGTTTCCACACCTTTTTAGTTATCTTCGTGCAAACGTTGCGGAAAACTCAGCTGCGGACCATAGGCTGCGGTGCAGAATTTTCCCTCCGCAGCATGCACTGTCTGTTGCGGAGAAGAAGCGGAATTTCACTGCGGATTTCAGCCTTTGCAGTGCAAAAACTGAAATCTGTGGCAAGTCCGCTGTGATATCCGCAATGTCTGAATTACCTGTCAAATCTGCACCAACATTTGCAGCGGAAAAAATTCTGCCACGTCTGAACATGCCCTTACTGTGAGATTTCTTCTACTTTCTGAGTCTATGGCAATCAGTGTGTTGCTTTTACTAACCAACCGTGATGCCTATTAATTCTAAACGCTCTGGGAACAATTCACTGTGCTGTTTAATTTATGGGTTGGAGAAAAAAAGTAATTGAAGGAACATAGGGCAAATGTAAAGTACTGTTCAAAATTGGATTCAAAAGAAAATGTTCTTTTTCATACAAGTAAAATCCATAAAATAATGAAACCAGAATTACTAATGGGGAATTTATTATTGATTAAGAAACTATTTTCCCCACTTGTGTGCAGTGATACATAAGGTTTGTTTAGGGACGGCAAATAAATAAATGCAAGATTTGCTATAATTTCCTTTTAATTGTTCCAAATCCATGCAGTTTATGTAATTTCATAATAAAATGTTAGACCTCAATGAGCTATGTCTAAACTCCTATGTTTACAGGAAAATATTGAGATACTTCTGCCAATGTTTTACTATTGACTTATTCAGTTTGGCTGCAGACATATTCTGAATCTGCTAATAAAAAAATCTATGACAGATCCAGGAATATCTGCACCACCCATTGTAGATCTTAAAGGACTAGTCACTTTTAGAAATAAAATAATAGATTCTACTGACTGAAATGGAGTTTTATTTCCAACAGTTCGCAACACTTACTGTACTTGTCTTTTTAATCTCTGAAACTGCATCATTTCCTGACTTCAATCTGTGTGAGAGGGAAAAAAAATTGCTGTGGATTGAAAACCGGTGATAGTTAACAGATGCAACTACATTAGGGTGTGTGTCATCTGGACATGGCATGGCTCTCAGAAGAAAGATTTCTAATGAAATAATGTAGTGTTCCGTACATTGTGTCACATTCGGGCCTTGTGACAGGAGTGTGGACCCACTGTCTTGCTATTAATTTTGGCTATGGCTAAATTAGAGGGAGGAGTCTGAAGATTTGGCAATCGTCACCTTATGACTGCCCACGCGGGTTCAAGCTTGCTGCCTGAGAAATTTGTAGCTGAATTTTGGGTGAACACTTTCAAGATTGTCAAACAGCATGGGTATTTGGACCCTCAATACAAGAGCAAAATAGAGACATTTTTCCCAGTGTATCATAGGGAAGTCTAACTTACCCAGTATGAAGCCACTCTCTGCCGACAGCTAGTGGAAGCATTCAGTGACTACTACAAGCCCAAAGGGCAATAAGACAATTTCACAGAGAATGCATTACGTCTACATTGTCACTCCTTTGTCTCGGTCACTGCTGTAATAAAGAAAAGCATCACAAGTGTTAATAGCGGCAACAGCACCAATAGGAGCCAATAAGTTAACTTAGCTACGATGGAATCATATTTACACTTGCCTCAATATACTCTGCCATGTGGCATTGACAACATGCAAAAGCTCCGAAAAGTTTGGTCAGAACCCATCTGCACTATTTTGACTGTGAATCAAATTTTCAAATTTTCAAAGGTTCACTCATTTCTCTTCTGTAGTCTAGAAGGAAGAGGGTAGATGCAGCCCAGGAGGAGGTTGGTAATAGAAACTAATGATAATAGATGAGAATCTGGCAGAATAAAATAGACGAACCAGTTGATGTAAGGGAACAAGCGAGGCAGCATTTGTGAGAGTGTCTTTGATCTCCAGAAATTTTAATTTAAATTAAAGCCTGGCAGAAATGTGTAACCACCACAATAACTGGCAGCGTTGTGTGCTCATTAGTAAAGATGTTTCATTGTATTTGGAAACTCACAGATTGAAACAAAACTGGCTTAATGATGGCCAGACCAATTAGAAATTAGTTGCACTTAGGGCTGGGCGATTTTGCCAAAAAATAGATTTTTTTTTTCAATACTATGGACGATTTTCATTTTGAATCTCGATTTTCAGATTTTTGTTAAATAAACGGAAAAAAAATACCAAGATAGGGTATTTATGGTACATTGCTAGTAAACAATGTACAGTATATATGGTGTGGTGCATATGAGCAGCAGGAGAACAGTGAGACCTGCGGTAAAATACACAAGGTCCCATTCACATAAATTTTTTCCTACGGTTAGCATGCACGCCTGAAAAGATCCAGACATACACGCTTAAGGCCCTTTTACACTGGGCAATTATAGGTCAGAAAGCTCGTTGCCGATATTTGCCCTGTGTAAACAGGGCAGTGATTAGCAGATGAACGAGGAAACGGTCGATCATCTGCTGATCGTATTGTTTTAAAAACTTTAATATTATCGTTGTCGGCAGCACATCTCCCTGTGTAAACAGGGAGACGCGGTTCCGATATGATAATAATGTATGAGGATGAGCGATCGCAGTAAGGAGCACTCGTCCCCATCCATAGCTCCTTGTGGCTGGAGCAAACAAGCGCCGATCAACGAGCTGTCTTTTTGATCGGCGCTCGTTGCATCGGCCAAAATTGGCCAGTGTAATTGGCCATTTAACGTGCCCTTATTTTACATTTAGCCTGGCCTAAATTATAATAAATTTTTTGGGCCACAGTGGTCACGCTCTTTCCCTTTCTACAAAAGTGTCGTGGGTGGCGCAAAAAGGGCATGTCGCAATTTGGACAGCAAATTGTGACTTTTGGGCCCTTTTGTGACCTTTCTGGCGTAGAAAGTTTGATAAATTACCCCCAAAGTCTGCATGTGATTTATGACTGCTGTTTGGACATAACGTCTTAGATTTATTATCAGCAGTACTACACAGAACTAGTAACCCCCGCTGCATTGTATATCACCAGCACTGAGGCTCCTTCACTGACACTGCTCTCTGCTACGCGTTATCATAACTGAAGATAGAAGAAAACCACTTCAGTTACCCATTCAGTTCCTGCTGCATTTCAAGGCTTAAAGAGGCTCTGTCACCAGATTTTGCAACCCCTATCTGCTATTGCAGCAGATCGGCGCTGCAATGTAGATTACAGTAACGTTTTTATTTTTAAAAAACGAGCATTTTTGGCCAAGTTATGACCATTTTCGTATTTATGCAAATGAGGCTTGCAAAAGTACAACTGGGCTTGTTGAAAAGTAAAAGTACAACTGGGCGTGTTGAAAAGTAAAAGTACAACTGG
Organism: Rhinoderma darwinii; assembly: GCF_050947455.1. NCBI lineage: Eukaryota > Metazoa > Chordata > Amphibia > Anura > Rhinodermatidae > Rhinoderma > Rhinoderma darwinii. The sequence goes on from NC_134690.1 coordinate 110,824,514, forward strand.
GCGTGTATTATGTGCGTACATCGGGGCGTGTTTACTACTTTTACTAGCTAGGCGTTGTGTATAGAAGTATCATCCACTTCTCTTCACAACGCCCAGCTTCTTGCAGTGCAGATCTGTGACGTCACTCACAGGTCCTGCATCGTGTCGGCCACATCGGCACCAGAGGCTACAGATGATTCTGCAGCAGCATCAGCGTTTGCAAGTAAGTAGCTACATCGACTTACCTGCAAACGCCGATGCTGCTGCAGAATCAACTGTAGCCTCTGGTGCCGATGTGGCCGACACGATGCAGGACCTGTGAGTGACGTCACAGATCTGCACTGCAAGAAGCTGGGCGTTGTGAAGAGAAGTGGATGATACTTCTATACACAATGCCTAGCTCGTAAAAGTAGTAAACACGCCCCGATGTACGCACATAATACACGCCCAGTTGTACTTTTACTTTTCAACATGCCCAGTTGTACTTTTGCAAGCCTCATTTGCATAAATACGAAAATGGTCATAACTTGGCCAAAAATGCTCGTTTTTTAAAAATAAAAACGTTACTGTTATCTACATTGCAGCGCCTATCTGCAGCAATAGCAGATATGGGTTGCAAAATCTGGTGACAGAGCCTCTTTAAGAAGCTATAGGGTGAAATGAAGCAGGAACTGAATGGGTTAGGAAGCTGCCCGGGAGAACGGGACTGCGTATAAAACAATCTCTGGACTCACAGTAAGGGTATGTTCACACGCAGAGTCAAAAACGTCTTAAAATATGGAGCTGTTTTCAAGAGATAACAGCTCCTGATTTTCAGAATTTTTTTGTGCCACTTGCGATGTTCGCGGCATTTTTTACGGCCGTTTTTGGAGCTTTTTTAAATAGAGTCTATGGAAAACGGCTTCAAAAAACGTCCCAAGAAGTGTCATGCACTTCTTTTTCGCAGCCGTTTTTTTCCGCGTAAAAAAACGTCGCAAAAAACGCTCCGTCAAAACAGAACGCCGTTTTCCCATTGAAATCAATGGGCAGATGTTTGGAGGCGTTCTGCTTCTGATTTTTCGGCCGTTTTTCGGGCGTTTACGGGCCGAAAAACGGCCGTCTGAACATACCTTTACACAGTTAGCAAATTCCAGTCCCCTCACTGCTGCTCCTGTTCATTGTCGGCATTCATTAAAGTAGATGCGCGTGTCTGCTTGTTAATAAAGCTTCTTTTCTCTCTCCTGCAATGGGGGCGGGGCCTGTAACAATTTCACGATTTTGGCAAATCCAGAATCGTGCCAACTTCAAATAGCGAATTAATCTAATTAATTTGATTAATCACCCAGCCTTAGTTGCACTCATTGAGATAGGAGGAAATGACTCATACATTTGTATTTTAAAAGATATGTAAAAGTTGTGTCTTCATCAATTAGATAAGCTGTAAGATGTTATATTGTACCCAATGGGATTCTGTTAAAAAATTTGCATATGATGTCTTTTTGTGTCACTTTTTTTTTTCCCTCCACTGACTTTAATTGGGAAACCACAACTGCTACAAAGTGTATCCTGCATTTTTTTTTACATCTATTTTCCCCAATGCAGTTCTATGAATATTTGCCTTGTAAATATGGCCTGAGGAGTATATTAGGGAGCTGTATAAATAGCAAATCCTTATCATAACATATTATAGGATCATTTTCGTAATAGCAAGCTTTATTTACCATATGTGCAAGAGTTCATTGAAATTGAGTACAATTCCCTAATCTAATATTTCAAAAGGGTTTGAATGGGCGCTTAACTTTAATGTACAGAATATATTCCACTACACCTATGGCATTATGGTTAAAGAGATATGACCAAAATAAAATGTTCTTTAATAATCCAGTTTTTCTTTCCAGTATATTTGGACAATGACCTCTGTTGTTTTATGTGTTGTGTTTGTCTTTGCATTGAGCTGTAAGATGTTTTTATGAAAGGCAGAGCTTGGCACTGCCATCCAAACCATAGTGTCCCGTACTCTAGTACAGTACAGTATGTCATTTTCCACCATCTGTAATGAATGGTACACACAATTCTTTTCTTCTGCTCTTCAGCATCGTTTCCAGCAACACCTTCCACACCCATGACTTTACAGATCCAGCAGCATAAAGCCAAGTCTCAATGTATCTGTCCTTGGCGTTGTTTAAGCGTATTGGTAATAATGCTGTGCTGTGTTCATATTGTCATCTGCTCATTAAGACGTTCTAAATTTATTTAGTAATGTCTACTGTGGAAAAAGAACTAATCATAATTATTCTACGCTTACAGAATAGGACAATTCTGTCATTGTATTTATTGGTATCACATCAGTCGGGTCCCTGTCCACCCATTAAAATAAATAGAAACTTCAAGCACGGCAATAGTGGCTCATAAAAGAGAAGATCCATGTCATTTTGGAACACTTTGAAAAGAAAATGCATTATTGATCCTGGCCTCCATCTCTAAATTAGAGCCAAACTGTCTATGATATCATGGAGTGTAATGATGTTTCGCTTTTTATTTCTGCTTCAATTGAGCTATATTTATTTTCAGCTGTGAGAATACTACCTGGTGTCTTTTATCATGATAAAATGGCATCAATAAAGTATAGACATAGCTTTTCTATTCGTGGGACATTTTAAGGTTATCCGCAATATAGGTAATTTCACAAATACATTTGATATTAGAACATATCTAAATCTATTTACATTCAGATTATTCAATGTCTTTTCTGGTATCTCTTGTTATTGCATACTCCGATGAAAATACCTATTAACAAATGTAGGATAGCAGAGAATACCCAGATCAAATGCACCTATTAATGTGTCAAGTTTCCTACCGCTATTTCACACCTTCAAACACGAGTTGATAGCAGTTTTAGGGTCACAGAAACGTCCTAGCCACATGAATTAGAAACTTCACCAAGACCTAGGAACTTCGATTAGGAACCAGAAACATTACATGCAAATTTTTGGGTTTCCAGGTCGCCTAGGACATATGGACATCATAGAAGTAGGATCCCGGCTTGTGATCTTCCTTTTTTTGGCAAGAACAGAGTCACTTCAAAGTCCAACTCTTGCTAAGTAGGACTTGACGAGACCATGTATTACATAGCGCCCATTCAGGTAAATGGTCACCCATTTACCTGAATGGGCGCTATGTAATACTACATTTTCCCAGCAGGTGTAGCCACCTACACCTTCTTCCATCACTGCTGATTGCCAGGTTTCAGCAGCTAGAGCCACAGTGATTAGCTGATCACTAGGGTGGCTTACTTTTAAAAAGGGGCTGTCAGGTTGCAACAACCTATTTAAGTAAAGAAGCCATTATGTAGCTAATAAGTCACTGCCCACTGAAAAGCTCTTTTGCCATGACAAACTAGGTACATCGTTGGCAGTGACAGGTTTATAAAAGTCCTTTCAGAGCAAACCTATTAGGACACGTTCAGACGTGGCGGAATTGCTGTGGAATTCCGCTATGGACAGTCCGCAGTGGAATCCTCAACGTTTTTTTCATTTCTTTCTATACATTTTTAGGAAAGTTAGTTCAGACGTTGCAGAAAATTACTTTTTCCCTCCGCAGCATGCACTTTCCATTGCGGAGAAAAAGCGGAATTTCATTGCGGATTTCAGAAACGCAAAAACTGAAATCTGTGGCAAGTCCACTGTGATATCTGCAATGTCTGAATTACCTGTCAAATATGCAAATGTTGGTGCAGATTCGTTGCATAATTGCCCCAAGTCTGCACCAACATTTGCAGCGGAAAAATTCTGCCACGTCTGAACGTGCCTTTACAGGCCGTGTACATTAACATGAAAAACATTTTTCAAAACCTTTTAGTTGTTTTTCTTTTGGATTCTGCATGAATCAGACAGAAAAAACATTGTGGCATGCTCCACTGCACAGTACACAGAGTCCCTGTGGCTCCATAAAGCCTCCTGCACAAGGCGCTGCCATGTGCATGAGGCCTGAAGCTGATAGATTGTTCAAACTGCCAGTATTTTTTACTACATTTTATTCATACAACAGTAAAGAAAAAAAATGGACATTATAAAATAATCAACTGTCAGTTTTTCATGGCCGTTTTGCATCAGTGTCTCCAAATTTTCATCTATTTCAAATCCGTCTCACCGATTTTAATGGACGTTTATGATCAGTTTTTCATGGCCGTTAAAAATTTGATTGATTTCATTTGTCATGGTTTTTTTCACCCAACCCCCTAAAAACACTACAGTGTACATGTAATAGGGCTGCAATGCTCCTGTAGATTGTGCCACAGTGCCACTGTAGATAGTGCCCACATAGATAGAACCACAGTGCCCACTGTAGATAGTGCCCACATAGTACCACAGTGCCCACTGTAGATAGAGCCAAAGTGCCCACATAGTGTGAAACAACATAGGGAAATAGGGGAAGGAGGGATCCTCCAGCTCACCAGCTCAGGGTTCCGTCCTCAGAACTTGCCCGGATCTCCGTGACGGCACACGGCAAACAACATAGAAGACAGAAGAAAAGTCCAGCGACGTACGGTGAGAAAAAGGAAATCCTGGTTTCCACTTTATTTAGGTAGTCAATGATATGTAACACACGGGAGGAAGAACGTAATAAGGTGGTCATCCAAAGGTAAAACAGAAGCCTACGCGTTTCGAATACACACAGTATTCTTAATCATGGCTGATATCCCCACATAGTGTCATAGTACCCACATATAAAGTGTCAGTGCCCACATAGTGCCACAGTGCTCATGTAGATAGTGCCACGCAGTGCCCATGTAGCTAGCGCCACAGCGTCCTCTGTAGATAGTGCCACAGTGCCCATGTAGATATAGTATAGCCACATATCCCCTGTAGATAGCGCCACCACCCCTGTAGATAGCGCTACCTCTCTGTAGATAGTGTCACACACACCCTGTATATACAGATGTAGCCATCTTTACCTTGACTTTTAACACATTAAATAAACAATGATTCCTTATCTTGACTTTTTTAATGGCTTTTGTTGTGTAATATCACGCTGCAGCAAGTTATCAGAGTCAAGTTAAAGATGGCTACATCCGTAGCGCCACACACACTCCACCCTGTAGATATCCACACCCACCCCACCCTGTACATAGGCACTACACCCCTCCCTGTAGTTAAGGCTATTTTGCTCCCTCTAGTAGTGAAATCCCCAGCCAGAGCGTTGCCATAGCTCTGGCCGGGCATTCTGCTCCTGGAGGAGCCCCTGACGTCACTGTCTGAATATGGACAGTGACGTCAAGGGCTTCCCCGCTCTCAGAGCTTAAAGTAGTGCTGTGCCCTGGGCATTCTCTTGTAAGAGCCCGGATCAGTTTTTAACAGCCGTCACAGTGATTGATTTCTGAAAAATGGCAGTTAAAAACTGATCCATTGACTTCTATGTGGGCCTTGAAAACCGGCAAAAATAGAACATATTCTATTTTTTGACAGCCAGTATACACGGGCCATTTTTCACTGTAGTTTGAATATAGCCTAAAAGCCCTTTTACACTGGCCAATTATAGGGCAAATGAGCGTTTACAGAACACTCGTTCCCGATAATTGCCCTAGTAAACAGGGCAGCGATCAGCAGATGAACGAGCAAACACTTGTTTATCTGCTAATCGTATCATTTTAAATACTGAAAATATTATCGTTGTCAGCTGAACATCTCCCTGTTTAAACAGGGAGACGTGCTGCCGACATGTTAATAATGTATGGGGACGAGCGATCAGAGTAACGAGCACTCGTCCCCATCCATAGCTCCGTGTCACAGGAGCAAACGAGCGCTGATCAACGAGCTGTCTTGTTGATCGGCGCTCATTTACATGGCCCAGGTTAACTTAACTGTTGAAACTAATTGAAAATACAAACTGAATTAAATGTGAATTATGATATTTCTAAAAGGCACATAAAAATGTGGTAACCGTTTATGTAGATAATAAATAAATACAAATATTACTTATATTTAATGACCCAAAACTTAAAGCTAAACTAACAGACTCTAATGACAAGAATGCCTTCTCATTTCTATCAGGTGCAATGTTGTCATGGAAACTTCGTGTGGTGTCAAATAACCCTTAACGTCGTGGGCACACGTATTTGCCATGAAAACATGATGTACATATTAATGTAGTCGGTGATTTGAATCTGCACAAGGTCAGCGTGACATCACTGCGCCTGACAGAAATAAGAAAGCACGCAGAATCTTTCAGAATGACGTCTTCAGGCGATCAGCCTATAGCTTCAAGTGATCTTATCTCAAAATAGAATTTTCACTTTTTTTTTGCCTTCTGGTAGGTTAACATCTCATAGTCTACTGTACCTGTAATTAACCCCTTGACAACCAGGTCTATTTTGGTCTTACTGAGCAAGCATTATTTTTTGTTTTTTCATTGTCGTATTCCAAGAGCCATAACTTATTTATTTTTCCAACGAAATAGCCATAGAAAAGCATATTTTTTGCAGGGCGAGTTGTATTTTTGGGGTACGTATAGTTTATTGGTTAACTTTTATTAAATTTTTTGGTGGGGAAATTTAAAAAATCAGCAATTCCACGGTTTTATTTTAACTTTTTATTGTGCACATTTTTTTTTTTTAATATTTAACTTTACTTAACTGTATCTTTTTAGCCCCACTAGGAAACTTTACAAAGCAGTCTTCTTATCGCTAATATAATGCTTTGGTATACTCAGTAAACCAAAGCATTACTGCCTGTCAGCGTGAGGGTAAGTTTACACATAGCGCAAATACTGCGGATTTTTCGCAACTGATTTTGTTGCGGAAAATCTGCAGCATAATACCGTAGCAGCAGAGTGGATGAGATTGAACAAATCTCTTTCACACGCTGCGTAAATAGGCGGAAAAATCCCTCAGAACATGAAATGCAGTGCAGTTTTTTAATCCGCAGCATGTCATTTGTATTTGCGTAATCGCTGCTTTTTTGTTGCGTATTTTCCGTATTGTATTCTAAGGGAGGTAAAACCTGCAACAAATAGCAGATGTTGCAATTTTTGCAGCAGAAAAACAGCGAATATTCTGCAAAAATCGCAACTTAGAAAAAAAATATATATATATTATACTTACCCAGAATTCCGTGATTCTTCATCCAGGCCGCCCTGGAGTCCAGCCTGCAGGATGGCAAAGGAATGCATCGCCATGGCTACGTAACTATGAAACTTGTTTTTATGTGCTGTTTTCAGCAGCGGACATTCCAGGCCGAAAAAGTGCACCACAATTTGGTGCAGTTTCTCGGCCAGGGTGGTAACGCAGAGTGCTTTTACGCCACGTATCTTCCCCGTTTGAACATACCCTAAAACTCATAGAAACCAAAATCGAACAAAAGAAGCATATAGACTAGAATATATATATTGTATCAAAAAGATGTTTATTTATTAATTTAAGCAACAACAAAGATAAAAACAAAAATATATAATATAGTACAAAAATATAAAAATGATATCAAACACCAAAATTACAACGCCACATTGGTTTCCATGGAGATATGATATTAGTTTGCTACATTAGGTAAAAGCAGCATGGCAATGAATATACGTTGCGGATATACGTCTATAAGTAAAGTACATATCACAATAGAGGTGTATTGAATCATCACCTTGAAAAACCTCTGACATAAAATATGCTTGCATATAGTACTGAAACCTTGCCAGGAAAAGAAAAGATTAGACTCTTAGGCTGGGTTCACACGACCATGTTACGTCCGTAATGGACGGAACGTATTTTGGCCGGAGGTCCCGGACCGAACACACTGCAGGGAGCCGGGCTCCTAGCATCATAGTTATGTACGATGCTAGGAGTCCCTGCCTCGCTGCAGGACAACTGTCCCGTACTGTAATCATGTTTTCAGTACGGGACAGTAGTTCCACGGAGAGGCAGGGACTCCTAGCGTCGTACATAAGTATGATGCTAGGAGCCCGGCTCCCTGCACTGTGTTCGGTCCGGGACTTGCGGCCGAAATACGTTCCGTCCATTACGGACGTAACATGGTCGTGTGAACCCAGCCTGACTCACATGAAATAAAGTATATGCCGCCTCAAACTGATAGGCAGTCTATTAGGCCGTGCCAGGGTGTTATGCCTGGAGGCCTTTGTTAAAGGCTATGTACACCTTCGAAAGTGATTTTCTTTTTTTTATAAAAATGTCTATCATTTTGTTTGTAGCAACTTTCAAATTAGTTTTTATAAAAAAATATTTTTAATTTTTGAGATACAGCTGCTTTGTATCCTGTATACAGAGCAGCTGTATTGTTCACTAAGGCCTGAATCCATCAGTGTCCACCTGTAATCGATCATATCTAAGTTATGAACTTAGATGTGATGGATAACAGGTGGATCCTGCTTGTCAGAAACCCGCAGGACCCGCTGTCACAGAACCCGTCAGTCCCGCAGACCAGACAGGTGCAGGATTCAGCGAACTATACAGCTGCCCTGTATACAGGATACAAAGCAGCTGTATCTCAAAAAGTAAAAATCATTTTTAATAAAAACTAATTTGAAAGTTGCACCAAACACAGTGACTGACATTATTTGAAAAAAAAATTATGACTTTCAAAGGTTTACATAGCCTTTAAGCCCCCAACTGCCATGGCAACCCATCACTGTCACAGACCGCCAAAAGGGGACAGAGGGAGCTCCCTCTGTGAAACCACTTAAATGCAGCGCTTCCTACTGATTGCGGCATTTAAGGGGTTAAACATCCTGGATGGGAGTAGTTATTTCCATTCATGGCTTTTGCAGCGGGAGTCCGGCTGCCAATCACAGTTGGGCTCCTGTGGGGACAGAAGCTGTGCCTGTGTGATTACCATCACATACATGTATGTCGGCATGCAAGGAAAGGGATCTGTGACATACATATATGCGTGATAATGCTGGAAGGGGTTAAATTTACATTTGCATTGTGGCGTTTGTACAAAACAAATGCCACAACGCTCAGCAAGATCTGTCATACAATAGATACCACTGGCTCGTGATGGACACCATTGATTTCAAATGGGGTCTCTTGCATTACCAGCATCGCATCGTTATAACGTGAAAAATAGTGCTGCACGCAGCTCTATTTTTCCCATCAAATATGATGGAATCTGCGATGGAGGCTCCACACAGATGTGAACAGAGTCCCAATCCTACAATTTCTTATAAAATATTGGCACTTAAATAAATAAATATAATATTTATGTGTATGACATTTGTATAGTATTATACAATAAGTTTTTCACAGTTTGTACAATTATGCATTCTTCAATCCAAATTCAGTACAAAATATTGTGTTTTTTTTATAATGTATTTCTAATCCCAGTTTAATAATTCATACTCAGATTATATCAATACTGGCGTTAACATATATCATGTATCCATGCAGAATGCTTACTTTAAGTACATGATAGTAAATGACGGAAGAGGTAGTGTTTATAATTATTGTCCCCGATAGCTACGGTATACTTTGTAAAATGACAGTTTTGCTACCATGGCAATATGCCCAATATTCATGAAATTTCAATATGTCATTTCACCTCACAATTAGTTTAGGATTCAATTTTAAAATAATAAAGCAGTTAACATTAATTTTACCATGAAACCAGACATTAATGTCAGTTCAAGGCTTCACCCAGAAGTCCCGACGAGACTTTGATATTAATTGCTTTTAAATCTTTCATGTTCTCTTGAGGGGAGTTCAGAGGAATACACAGTTACATGCACTACATATACACTGCAGCACATATTCTTTCTTTAATAGATACTCAGTAAGTGGAAGCAGAAGGTAAACCGCATTATACAAAATGGAATTGTCTAAACACAACCTTATCTTTAGACATTTTCCTGTGCTACAAAAGTTTTGCGGTTATCGGTAAAAGGGGTTCTCCGGGTCTTTTATATGGCTAGCCTATCCTTAGCATAGGATAACAATATCAGATCAGTGGTGGTCCTCACCGATCAGTTATCTGAAGGGGTGGCGGCAAAAAACGCTGTGTCCATCCTTATAGTTTACCAGGCACAGCACCGTACACTTCCGTAGTGGATGTGCCTGGGATTGCAGTTCTCTGCAGCCCGGTTCGATTCACTACAATGATACCGGAACTGCAATCCCAGGCACAGCAGCTACGAAAGTGTACAGCTCTGTGCCTGGTGTACTATGAAAAGGCCGTAGCTCCTTCAGACAGCTGATTGGTGGGGTGAAATAAGTCGGATGGCCATCAATATAAAAATCTTGGAGCACCCCTTTAACTAGCTGTTCACTGAGCCTGCCTTCTGATCTTCTACTTGTTTTCTACTTGATAGGGCAAACTTAGGCACACAAGGCAAATCTGTCATGGCACCCAAGTTCCTTGTGCCAAGTAGTTTGGTGATTCATTCCATGTTGTTCATTGGTTTAGTTACCGAATCGCTGGTTTCCAGTGGTTTGGTGCCTCATTCTTTGGTATTCAGTGGTTTGGTTACTAAATCCCTGGTGTCTAATGTTTTGTTTTCCCAGTGCCTTGAGTTCAGTGGTTTGTTCCTCAAGCCATGGTGTCAATGATCAATTAACTACCTGGTCACTCCTCATCTCTACTACAATAACTTTTCACCTTTGGTGCAAAAATGTATTTCTATGGAAATGTAAGCATCAAAATTTACAGTATGCCACTAGCATATGCCTTGACAAATAATATAGTATATCAATGTTTAACCATATGCAAGTTAGTTCTCCTCGAGGAGAAGGAAATCAATCTCTCTAGTACCACATATTGGAGGTAGTTTCCCTGTAAGTTAAAGTGCGACCCGTAGAAGGGCCTTGAAACATGACTAGGGGTTTTAGACAAGCCAGATTCTCCTCGAAAAGGAAGAGAGCCCCATCTCTAGACAACTGTTTCAGGGGTATTGTAGAGCAGGGCACTGGCTGGCTTGGTAAGAGTCTTTTTAACATAGCGCTCGGATGGTGCTGGTTTTCATTAACGAAACATAGCTGGTATGGAGTCTTACTGGCAATGCTCCATGGGGGCACGTGAAGGGTACTGATCTGCTTGTTTACTATAAATACATTTTATCATCCAAATGAAACACCATGTGGATTTTCATCTCTTCACCATGACCTTCAGGCGACACCTTGGCCCATGAACAGCCCTAGGGCAAACACCAATTGTGATTACTATGTTACCAAATACTGTTTATGGTTGCAGGTTGGGGAAGGTCATCCTGGGCAGTGATATTGATAAGGAGGAAAATATTTAGGGACAGTGATGAAGCTGATGTCTAAGAAATGTACAATGATTAGATGTCTGTGATTGTACTGCTTACACAAGTCTATAAGGAACAGCGTTCAGTCATCCAACTTTGTTAATTCATTATTTCATGTTTGCTGTGCCTCATCACATCACTTATTCCTCTCCTGGTTTTGTGTTGTGGAAACATACTTGTACCGGGACGTGATTATCACTCAGGTCAGTGAAAAGTCTAGCAGAATGGCCTTTTCAGCTCAGTACAATATCTGCTATAATTAGATCTTAATGAGAGCAGTGTGCATTGTACTGCATACTCACGTTAGGCTTCACGGAACGGCTTAGGTCTCAGTATGATGAATTCTATTCAGATGTTAAATTATAAACCAAACTTGAGAAAGGTAGAAGAGCTGTTATGTGCACTGATTATTATTAGTCCTCTATTGTTAGATAATTATATAGCACTACATTAGTCTGCACATCTAAAGCTTCTTAGAGTATCATGAAGAAACAGCTAATAGGAGATAATGGCATTCAGAACAAGCTAGAAGTGTTTTAGTGTACAGAAAATAAGGTCAGTAAATTCAGGGAGCAGGAAACACTAAGACAATGTTGTGGCACCTCACAATTTTCCAACTTGCGTCTTTGTAAGGACCATTATATGTAATGTCCCATAATTAAGATATTAGCTCAGTGCTTCTATTTTTGCTACTGTTGTAATACTTGAATGTTTCATATCATCAAACTACTTTTAATATTAGACAACCCAAGTAAGCACAAAATGCTGTTTTTAAATGATGATTTTATTTATTTAAGGAAGAATTCTGTTCAGCCCTACCTGGCCCAATGTAAAAAAAATTGCCCCCTCAGCTACTAAAGCAAGTAAATCAACCAGTTAACCATATTTAATAAACAATTGGGCTCGATTTCATTAGCCACATCCAGGCATGATTACTGCCAGACCTGTTGAATATAAACATCACATAAATAGACTCTCTCCCAGAAAAATGCAGTGGACAGTCCGCAATCCAATGAGGGTGTGGATGGTAATTCTTATCCTTGTAGTTCCACCAAGGTAACAAGAAATAAAAGCATCAAGGTAAGTAAAAATCGTTAAAATTTCTAGGAGGCACGCCAAACAAGATTTTTACTTACCTTGATGCTTTTATTTCTTGTTACTTCTGTGAGTATGGATTAAACTTGGCGCGGAGCAATCTTTTTTCAGAGGGTGTTGCACTATGTGTCTTCCTTTTTCCATCTATTAGAGACATAAGATCCTTTTCCTACCAGGAGTTCTTTGAATGTGGAGAGAGATGATAAGGAGCTTGGTGGAACTACAAGGATAAGAATTACCATCCACACCCTCATTGGATTGCGGACTGTCCACTGCATTTTTCTGGGAGAGAGTCCATACTGAATGATATTGGACTGTTACCAGTGCCGTCTGAGCGGTAAACTTCACTGTACTTTATTTATGTTATTTAGGGTATTTGTTGGATCATACCCAATTTAGTTTTGCCTGCTCCGGTCTGAGAGAGATTTTGTGGGTATTTGAGCCAAGAGAAACCACCATTATATTTGTATTACATAAATAGAACCTGTCTGGCAATGTGAAGCAGGCTAGATGGTCTCAAAAAGCAGCACATGATGCCACGTACTAAAGAGGTTCAAATACAGATGTGAAACAAAGTCACTGAAATCTACCAGTCTGGAAAGGGCTACAAAGTAGGACTCCAGTGCACCGCAGGGACTGCCATTATCCAGATATGGAAAAAACTCGGAACAATGGTGAACTCTCCCAGGAGTGGCTGGTTTAGCAAAATTTCACATTGGGCGCATCGACCAATTATCCAGGAGGTCACAAAATATCCGAGACAAACATCTAAAGAACTGAAGGCCTCACTTGTCTCAGTTAAGGTCAATGTACGCGATTCCACAATAAGAAAAACACTGGGTAAAAATGACATCCATGTAAGAGTTGTAAGCCGTAAACCACTGCTGGCCAAATAGAACACAAAGGCTCATCTCGCATTTGCCCAAAAATATGTAGATGACCCCTAAGACTTTTGGGATAATATTCTGTGGACTGATGACTCAATGGTAGAACTTTTTAAAAGACATGTGTCTCATTACATCTGGCGTAAATCTACACCGCTTTGCATCATAAGAACATCATACCAACAGTCAAACATGGTGGTTGTAGTGTGATAGTCATGGGTTACTTTGCTTCTGCATGACCTGGACGACTTGTCAAAAGTGATGGAACCATGAGTTCTGCTCTTTATCAGAAAATCCAGAAGCAGAATGTCCGCCCGTCAGTACGTGACGCAGATAGGTTATGCAGCAGGACAATGAAACGAGGCACAAAAGCAAGTCCACCTCTGAAAAACCTCCACCTCAAAAAACAAAAACAAAATTAACCCCTTCCCGCTTTGGCCACTTTTGACCTTCCTGACAGACCCTCATTTTTCAAATATGACATGTTTCACTTTATGTGGTAATAACTTTGGAATGGTTTTACCTATTCAAGCAATTCTGAGATTGTTTTCTTGCGACTCATTATGTTATTGTTAAAATTTGCTCGTTACTGTAATGATGGGGGTAAGGAAACAGATAAGTGCGCCCTAATCTACCCGCCACTCAGTCCCTGCCTACTTGCAACGACCCGCCCTAGGCGACGGGGTACAACTGGGCGACGGTCCCTACACTCAATAAGTGCACGACAGACAAACAGACAAGGGTACACAGAAGCAAGGGAAAAGGGGCAGTTGCCCACGGCAACACCGTGAGCAACAAGAGAGGTGAACGAGCCGAGTCAAACCAGGAGTGTACAAGGTACCAAACGCAGAGCAGGAGAGTAGTGAACAAGCCGAGTCAAACCAGGAGTGTACGAGGTACCAAACGCAGAGCAGGAGAGTAGTCAGTAGGCCAGGGTCAATATGAAGCAGGATCAAATGGTACAAGAAGCTGCAGCAGGGCCAGGAAACAAAACGAGAAGAATCACAAGCAAGGAGGAACAGGAAAGGCAGGTATAAATAGACAGAGGGCGGGAGCTAGCTCCGTCTGGCCAGGCTGTGATAGGCTCTCCGACTCCTAAGCCTGCCATCCTGAGTGGTGGAAGATGGAGTTAGTCTCACAGACATAGAAGCAGGTGCAGACTGATTACCTATGGCCGTGGATACAGAAGCTGTGCCTGGCAGATCCTTAACAGTACCCCCCTTTTATGAGAGGCCACCGGACCCTTTCTAGATGGACCTGGTTTATTGGGGAAACGAAGGTGGAAACTCCTGACCAATACCCCAGCGTGAACATACCGGGCGGGTACCCAAGACCTCTCCTCAGGCCCGTATCCTCTCCAATGGACCAGGTACTGGAGGGAGCCTTGGACCATCTTGCTGTCCACAATCTTGGCCACCTCGAATTCTACCCCCTCAGGGGTGAGAACGGGGACAGGAGGTTTCCTCGAGGGAGCCAAGGACGGGGAGCAGCGTTTAAGGAGGGAGGCATGAAACACGTCGTGTACTCGAAAAGATGGGGGCAACTCCAGCCGGAAGGAGACAGGATTGAGGACTTCAATGACCTTGTACGGCCCCATAGACCGGGGAGCAAACTTCTTGGACGGGACTTTAAGGCGCAAGTTCTTTGACGATAGCCACACCAGATCCCCGACCATAAACAAGGGGTTAGCAGAACGTTTTCTATCTGCCTGAGTTTTTTGTATGCTCTGGGACGCCTCTAGGTTCTTCTGAACCTGGGCCCAAACTGTGCACAGTTCCCGATGAACCACCTCTACCTCGGGATTGTTGGAACTACCAGGTGAAACGGAGGAGAACCGTGGATTAAACCCAAAATTACAGAAAAAGGGGGAGACCCCAGACGAGTTACTGACCCGGTTATTAAGGGAGAATTCGGCGAGGGGAATGAATGAGACCCAATCATATTGACAGTCAGAGATAAAACACCTTAAATATTGTTCTAGAGACTGATTAGTCCTCTCAGTTTGGCCATTAGTTTCAGGATGGAAGGCAGAGGAGAAAGACAGATCAATCTCCAACTTTTTACAGAAGGCTCTCCAAAACAATGAAACAAATTGTACCCCTCTGTCAGAAACAATATTGACAGGGACCCCATGGAGACGCAGGATGTGTTTGACAAACAAGGTAGCTAACGTCTTAGCATTGGGTAGTTTTTTGAGGGGCACAAAGTGGCACATCTTACTGAAGCGGTCTACTACAACCCACACCACCGACTTGCCTTGAGATGGAGGCAAATCGGTGATAAAATCCATGGAGATATGGGTCCAAGGTCTCTGGGGAATGGACAAAGAACGTAGTAAGCCCGCTGGTCGGGACCTGGGAGTCTTGGACCTAGCACAAACCTCACAAGCGGCGACGTAGGCCTTAACGTTTTTAGGCAACCCAGGCTACCAATAGTTTCTGGCAATGAGGTGCTTGGTACCCAGGATGCCTGGATGACCAGATAGTGCGGAGTCATGATTTTCCCTAAGTACCCTTAGCCGGAATTGCAGGGGAACAAACAGCTTGTTCTCAGGAAGGTTCCCGGGGGCTGAACCTTGATCAGCCGCAATTTCGGAGACTAAATCAGAATCAATAGAGGAAATGATTATACCTGGAGGCAAAATATAAGCAGGATCTTCCTCCGAAGGAGGGCTGGCCATGAAGCTACGCGACAGTGCATCAGCCTTAATATTTTTAGACCCAGCCCTATAGGTAACCACAAAATTGAATCTGGTAAAAAATAACGCCCATCGAGCTTGTCTCGGGTTTAGCCTCCGGGCAGATTCTAGGAAAACCAGATTCTTGTGGTCGGTAAGGACCGTTACCTGGTGCCTAGCCCCCTCCAGGAAGTGGCGCCACTCTTCAAATGCCCATTTAATGGCTAAGAGTTCGCGGTTGCCAATATCATAGTTACTCTCAGTGGGCGAAAACTTCCTGGAGAAGTAGGCACAGGGACGGAGATGGGTGAGGGATCTGGTACCCTGGGACAAGACAGCCCCCACTCCCACCTCGGATGCGTCAACTTCCACGATAAATGGCTCCATTTGGTTGGGCTGAACCAACACCGGGGCCGAGATAAAGCACTTCTTAAGGACCTCAAAAGCCTGGACAGCCTCAGGAGGCCAGCGGAGGAGATCAGCACCCTTGCGAGTAAGATCCGTAAGAGGCTTAGCGATGACCGAGAAGTTAGCAATAAATCTCCTGTAATAATTAGCGAACCCCAAGAAGCACTGTAACGCCTTCAGGGAGGCAGGTTGGACCCATTCCGCCACAGCCTGGACCTTGGCGGGGTCCATGTGGAATTCATGAGGAGTGAGGATTTGACCCAAAAATGGTATCTCCTGCACCCCAAACACACATTTTTCGGTCTTCGCAAACAGTTTGTTTTCTCGAAGGACCTGGAGCACCTTCCTGACATGCTCAGTGTGGGAGGACCAGTCCTTGGAAAACACAAGTATATCATCAAGGTACACTACAAGAAATACCCTCAGGTAATCTCTTAAAATCTCATTTATGAAATTCTGGAAGACCGCGGGAGCATTACACAACCCAAAGGGCATGACGAGGTATTCGAAATGACCTTCGGGCGTGTTAAACGCAGTCTTCCACTCATCCCCCTCTTTGATGTGGATAAGGTTATACGCCCCCCGTAGATCAAACTTAGAGAACCATTGGGCCCCCTGAACCTGATTAGAGATCAGGAATCAAAGGAAGGGGATACTGGTTCCTTACAGTGACCTTATTCAAGTTACGGTAGTCAATGCATGGCCTAAGACCACCATCCTTCTTCCCTACGAAGAAGAAGCCAGCACCTACCGGAGAAGTATAGGGGCGAATGTAACCCTTGGCCAGGCATTCCTGGATATACTATCTCATGGCTTCACGTTCGGGACAAGAGAGATTAAATATCCTACCCTTAGGGAGCTTAGCTCCTGTTACCAAATCGATAGCGCAATCGTATTCTCTATGAGGAGGTAACACTTCGGAGGCCTCCTTAGAGAAAACATCAGCGAAGTCCTGAACAAACTTAGGTAGCGTGTTCACCTCCTCAGGGGGAGAAATAGAATTAACAGAAAAACATGACGTCAAGCATTCATTACCCCATTTGGTAAGCTCCCCAGTATTCCAGTCAAACGTGGGATTATGCAACTGCAACCAGGGAAGGCCTAAAACCAAATCGGACGATAATCCCTGCATCAACAGTACACAGAGCACTGCTCCAAATGCATGGAGCCAACAAGGAGTTCAAAAACAGGGGTATGCTGTGTAATATAACCATTAGCAAGAGGAGTGGAGTCGATACCCACTACCGGGACAGGTTTAGGCAAATCAATCAAAGGCATAGCTAGAGACATAGCAAATTCCACAGACATGATATTAGCAGACGACCCTGAATCCACGAAGGCACTGCCGGTAGCAGACCTACCACCAAAAGAGACCTGAAAGGGAAGCAAGATTTTATTACATTTCATATTTACGGGAAATACCTGTGCGCCCAAGTGACCTCCCCGATGATCACTTAGGCGCGGAAGTTTTCCGGCTGCTTATTCTTACGCCTAGGACAGGTGTTCACTTGATGCTTGTCATCCCCACAATAGAAGCAGAGACCATTCTTCCTGCGGAACTCTCTACGTTGTTGGTGGGACACGGAGGCCCCGAGTTGCATAGGTACCTCTGAGTCTTCCGTGGAAGAACGAAGCAACTGAACCTCAGGAGGCATCATGGGGGAGTCAGAGGAGAAAACACAAAAACGTTCACGTTGTCGTTCCCTGAGACGTCGGTCAAGTCGTACCGCTAAAGCCATAACCTGGTCTGAGGAGTCAGAAGAGGGATAGCTAACTAGCAGGTCTTTCAGGGCGTTCGACAGACCCAACCTAAACTGGCACCTTAAGGCAGGGTCATTCCACCGAGAAGCTACGCACCACTTCCTAAAGTCAGAGCAATACTCCTCAACAGGTCTCTTACCCTGACGTAAGGTCACCAGCTGACTCTCGGCAAAGGCAGTCCTGTCAGTCTCGTCATAAATGAGTCCGAGAGCAGAAAAGAAAAGATCAACAGAGGAAAGTTCAGGGGCGTCAGGAGCCAAGGAGAAGGCCCATTCTTGGGGCCCTTCCTGGAGCCGGGACATAATTATACCCACCCGCTGGCTCTCAGAACCTGAGGAGTGGGGCTTTAAACGAAAATAGAGCCTACAACTCTCCCGAAAGGAGAGAAAAGTCTTCCGGTCCCCTGAGAACCGGTCAGGCAACTTGAGGTGGGGTTCAAGAGGTGAGGTGAGGGGCACTACCATGGTAGCATCAGGCTGGTTGACCCTCTGAGCCAGGGCCTGGACCTGTAGGGAGAGACCCTGCATTTTCTGAACCAGGGTCTCAAGGGGGTCCATAGTAGTGTGAGGGACCAGGGTAGAGTAGGTATATGGGCTTGTGATTATGTAATGATGGGGGTAAGGAAACAGACAAGTGAGCTCTAATCTACCCGCCACTCAGTCCCTGCCTACGTGCAACGACCCACCCTAGGCGATGGGGTACAACTGGGCGACGGTCCCTACGCTCAATAAGTGCACGACAGACAAACAGACAAGGGTACACAGAAGCAAGGGAAAAGGGGCAGTTGCCCACGGCAACACCGTGAGCAACAAGAGAGGTGAACGAGCCGAGTCAAACCAGTAGTGTACGAGGTACCAAACGCAGAGCAGGAGAGTAGTGAACAAGCCGAGTCAAACCAGGAGTGTACGAGGTACCAAACGCAGAGCAGGAGAGTAGTCAGTAAGCCAGGGTCAATATGAAGCAGGGTCAAATGGTACAAGAATCGAGAAGAATCACAAGCAAGGAGGAACAGGAAAGGCAGGTATAAATAGACAGAGGGCGGGAGCTAGCTCCGTCTGGCCAGGCTGTGATAGGCTCTCCCACTCCTAAGCCTGCCATCCTGAGTGGTGGAAGATGGAGTCAGTCTCACAGACATAGAAGCAGGTGCAGACTGATTACCTATGGGCGTGGATACAGAAGCTGTGCCTGGCAGATCCTTAACAGTTACATTTAGTATTTAATTGTGAAAAACACCAAAATGTTGTGAAAAACACCAAAAAATGTGCAGTTTTCTAAATTGAAATGTATCTGCTTGTAAGTTAGACAGTTATACCACACAAAACTGTTGATAATTAAAATCTCCCATATGTCTACTTTAGATTGGCATAGTTTTTTGAACATCCTTTTATTTTTCTAGGACGTTACAAGGCTTAGAAATTTATCAGCAATTTCTCACATTTTCAAGAACATTTCAAAAGGCTATTTTTGAGGGACCAGTTCAGTTGTGAAGTGGCTTTTAGGGCCTTATATATTAGACACCCCCAAAAAGTCACCCCATTTTAAAAACGTCACCCCTCAAAGTATTCAAACAGCATTACGAAAGTTTCTTAACCCTTTAGATGTTTCACAGGGAATAAAGCAAAGTAGAGGTGAAATTTCAAATTAAATTTTTTCTTTTTGCAGAAATTCATTTTTAATACATTTTTTTTTTGTAACACAAAGTTTTACCAGAGAAATACAACTTTATATTTATTGCCCAGATTCTGCAGTTTTAGGAAATATCCCACATGTGGCTCTAGTCTGCTCATGGACTGAAGCCCCGGCCTCAGAAGCAAAGGAGCACCTAGAGGACTTTAGGTCTCCTTTTTATTAGAATATATTTTAGGCACCATGTCAGGTTTGAAGGGCTCTTGAAGTGCCAAAACAGTGGAAATCCCCCAAAAGTGACCCCATTTGTAAAAAAACACCCTATTATCTAGGGGTATAGTGAGCATTTTGACCCAACAGGTTTACTGCAGAAATTATTGAAAGTAGGCCGTGAAAATGAAAATCTACATTCTTTGAAAGAAAATGTAGGTTTAGCTAATTTTTTCTCATTTCCATAAGGACCAAAAGAGAAAAAGCACCACAACATTTGTAAAGCAATTTCTCCCGAGTAAAACAATACCCCACATGTGGTCATAAACGGCTGTTTGGACACGGGGCAGGCTTTAGAAGGGAAAGAGCGCCATTTGGCTTTTGGAGCTCAAATTTAGCAGGAATGGTTTGCGGAGGCCATGTCACATTTACAAAGCCCTTGAGGGGACAAAACATTGGAAACCTCCCACAAGTGGCCCAATTTTGGAAACTACACCCCTTGAGGAAATGATTTAACAGTATAGTGAGCATTTTGACCACACAGGTGTTACATAGATTTTATTGGAATCGGGCAGTGAAAATAAAAACAATATTTTTTCTTCAATAAGACGTAGTTTTAGCTAAAAAAAAAAAATATTTTCTCAACAAATAAAGGAAAAAAAGAACCCCAGCGTTTGTAAAGCAACTTCTCTGGAGTACGGAAATACCCCATATGTGGTCATAAACTGCTGTTTGGGCACACAGCAAGGATCAGACGTGAAGGAGCACCATTTGGCTTTTGGTTCACAGATTTTGCTGGATTGGTTTCTTGACACCATGTCGCTTTTGCAAAGCCCCTAATGTACCAGTACAGTGGAAACTCCCCAAAAGTGACTCCATTTGGGATACTACACCCCTTGAGTATTTAATCTAGGGTATAGTGAGCATTTTGACCCCACAGGTGTTTCATAGATTTTATTTGAATTGGGCAGTGAAAATAAAAGTTACATTTTGTTTCCAATAAGACGTAGCTGTAGTTCAACATTTTTCATTTTCTCAAAAAATAAAGGAGAAATGGCACCCCAACATTTGTAAGGAAATTTCTCCCGAGTACGGCAATACCCCATATGTGGTCATAAACTGCTGTTTGGGCACACGGCAGGGCTCAGAAGGGAAGGAGCGCCATTTGGCTTTTGGAGTGCAGATTTTGCTGGATTGGTTTCTGGTCGCTATTTCGCATTTGCAAAGCCCCTGTGGGACTAAAACAGTGGAAACCCCCAGAAGTGACCCCATTTTGGAAACTACACGCCTCAAGGTATTCACCTAGGGGTGTAGTGAGCATGTTAACCCTGCAGGGGTGCACTAGATGTTGCAGAGTGAAAATTGGATTTTTTCCTTAGATGTGCCCAGCTTGTGCCACCATAACAAGACAGCTCTCTAATTATTATGCTGTGTTTCCCGGTTTTAGAATCACCCTACATGGAGCACTAATCTTTTGCCTGGACATTCGACAGGGCTCAGGTGTGAAAGAGTACCATGCGAAATTGAGGCCTAATTTGGCGACTTACAAAGTATTGGTTCACAATTGCAGGGCTCTGATGTGAAATAATAAAAGAAACCCCTGAGAAGTGACCCCATTTTGGAAACTACACCCCTTAAGGCATTTCTGAAGTGGTGTAGTGAGCATTTTCACCCTACAGGTCTTTTCCATAAATGATTGCGCTGTGGATGGTGCAAAGTAAAAATTTAAATTTTTCCAAAGATATGCCAATTCAGTGGCAAATATGTCGTGCCCAGCTTATGCCACTGGAGACACACACCCCAAAAATTGTTAAAAGGGTTCTCCCGGGTATGACGATGCCATATATGTGAAAGTAAACTGCTGTTTGGGCACGCTGTAGGGCTGAGAAAAGGGAGCACCATTTGGCTTTTGAAGCGTAGATTTTGCTTGGTAGTAGTTTTGTTTGGAGTTTTACTGGTATTTCAGTTTATAATGTGGGGGTACATGTAAGCCGGGCAGAGTACATCAGGGGCATTGTCAGGTGGTATAATAATAGAGTAAAAAAAAAACTAATAAAAGAATCTATAGGTGTTACGCTGTGAAGCAATCCTTTATGCACTGACCGGTATGTCACTGATAAATTATGTCCTTCCTTATCCGCCTTTTGGTACACATTCGGCACCTTTGCAGTTTGGGGAATTTTGCTGGGAAGTGTTGTCCTAGTATAATGCGGGCAGCCTCACTCACTTCCAGGAGATATGTTTGGGCCCACCCCTTCCTGGTTCCCTAATTTTAGGGCCTCGATAAATCGCCTCTTTGAAAGAAGAAATGCTCCCCTCTGCCTGCACAACCGCATATTTTTATTTCCAAACATATTGGAGCCTTAACTAATTTTATTTTTTCATAGACGTAGTGGTATGAGGGCTGTTTTTTTGCGGGATGAACTGTAGTTATTATTGTTACCATTTTGGGGTACATGCGACTTTTTGATCACTTTTGATCCTATTTTTTGGGAGGCAAGGTGACCCAAAAACAGCAATTCTGGAATAGTTTTTTTTAGTTTTTTATATACAGTGTTTACCATGCGTTATAAATTACATGTTATCTTTATTCTGTGGGTCAGTACAATTCCGGCGATAGCAAATTTATAGCACTTTTTTATGTTTTAAAACGTTTTGCACAATAAAATTACTTTTGTAAAAAGAATGTATTTTTTCTGTTGCCATGTTGTGAGAACCATAACTTTTAATTTTTTTCGTCGATGGAGCTGTATGAGGGCTTGTTTTTTGCGAGATGAGCTATAGTCTTTATATGTACCATTTTTTTATATATGCAAATTTTTGATCACTTTTACATTTTTGTAAGCTTTTGTAAATTTAAATAGCTGTCCTACACATTAAGATGTCTAGCAGAGAAGAGAGCAGACGAGAGATTTGTTTGCAAAAAGGTGCTTCATCTAACCGTGTAAATAAACCCTACTTATTGTATAATGTAAAGCTATGCAACTTATTAAAATACTCAATTCCTCACAGTTTTCAAGAACTCTGCTTGCTTTCCTGACCTAGTCCTGCTCACACACTTGAAGAGCCCATTGAGTATCCGTGCTTTTCAACTGTTTGTGAGGACTAGATCTACACAGTTTGTCAGCCTTTGAATAAAGACAACCTTTTTATTCCCTGACTGCAAGGAGAGATCTTGAAAATGGTGAGAAATTGAACACAAAGTATATTAGAAAATGTACTTTTCCTTATAGCATTATTACGTTTTATTTACATAAACAAACAAAAAAACATTAATGTACCAAAAGATTTAGTGAAAGGCCAATTGATAGATTATGTTTTCAACATCTCCCATGGGACTTTTATTTGCAAGATGTACTGTAAAAGATATCATTTAAATGGCTCATGGCATTTGTAACTCTCCTCATGTTGTAATTAATATCTAAAGTTCACTCATGACCTGTGGGACTTTAAAGTACACTGACTTTTGGTAATGAAAAAAGTTTCCATATGTCTGTCAGTGTGAGTTCATTACCTTGACTGATTCTTCAGAGCGGCTCTTTGATTCTCCTTATTAGCCATTGCCAGGCTTGCTGAGAACTAGGGAACAAATTCTAAAAGGAGAAACCGACTTCTGCACACTTTCCAAAGATAAATATCTTGACCAGATAGCTGCAGACTCTGGTCAAACATTCCTGCTATAGCATGGATATAACGGATGTGCTAGAGTGGCTCATACACATAGATGTAAATGTATAGCAACCTCCGAGAAAGGAGATGAAGCACATGTCGCACTTTATTTCCATTACACACAACTTTTCAATTTACCAATATACAATTATTTATAAGGGACACATTGGGTCAGACTTACTTAGAATGGTGTTTCATATGCCAGTATTAATCTAGACTTCGCTGGAGCAAAATGCGGCAAACCTATTAAGAGGCGCGTGCCTCTTAGTAAATTTGGCACATCTTCGGTTGTCCGTGAACCAGACGCTGAAATCTGTGCCTGCTGGGAGCAGATGTCGTTTTGCACAGGGGTTTATGCCAGTTTCTGAAATAATTATAGTGAATCTATTGGTGCATTGGTGACCCTGCCCCCATAGGCTAGCCCCACCCACATTTTAATCACTTTAAAAACTGTCGGGAGAAGTAAAAAGTCGTACATTTTAGCGTAAATATAGTGTGGAACAAAATGTACTACTTTTTAACGCCACAAAAGTGGCGTAAGACCATTGGTAAATTCCCCCCATTGTGTCAGCAGTATTGCTATCTGTATAAATGCCGGCTGCCTCACTGCAGACTTTTCTCCTTTTTGTAATAATATCCGGCTGCTCAGACTCATTGTTTCGTTTGCTCACCTACTGGAGGTCTATAGATTCTATCTCGTCGGCTCGGTTCATTTTCAAACCCATGGGATTATACATCTTGAATAAATTAAAACCTTCATATTAAATACAATGTAACAATTTGGAGTTAACTTTTTTAAAGATTGAAATAAAATATACTGTATATTGCTAGACCAGAGCATTTCAAACATGCTCACGCACACAGCTGAACAGTTGTTACTTCCCATCCTACAGAAAACAATGTTACATGGTCATAGTGGTCATTGTTCGTCTAGATTCGGTGAAGCACCCCAAAAATCTTAAAGGGGTTTTCCAGAAAATAAAATCTTTGTCTATGGTCTCGTGTGCAATATACTTACCTTACCATTTCCACTCTGGTTCCCCACTGCTGATTTTGTGCATCCCCAGCCAGTCCTGTTTCTTCTCTGTGCATGCTAATGTGATGTCCATAGTGAAAACATGACAGGCTACCGGTGACCACCGCAACTAATGCTAGTGACATCCTGCTCACAGTGAGGGACTTCACATCGGCAAGCATGGAGGAGCAACCGGAGTGGGCTGGGATTGAAGTTGGTAAGTTAAAAGTAATGTAATACCAGAAAATGAACTCTCATTTGAATAAGGTTTTTATTATAAACATTTTTTTTTTCATTTCTGGTACAGTTTGTTTTTTCTTTTATTGGGACTATCCAAATAAAAATATAACCGTAATATAAAATATGAAATATTGCAGTTTTCACACTGACCATTATAGCTGTCGCAATAGGCTGACACCTGTATTCTGTTTTTTCAACGCTGCAATACCTTGCACAACCACTATGAAAGTAACAACTTGTGCAAGTACGAACAGAAAAGGCTATGACCCCTTCAAACAGCTGATCATTGGGGTGCTGAGACTCGGACCCCCAACGATCTAATACTAATAGCCTATCCTATATATATATATATATATATATATATATATATATATATATATATATATATATATATATATAAAATCACTGGAATAGGACTGGAGTTTAGTCTGAAATGTAACTTTTACTGTAGAAAATTCATAAAAATTGTGTGTGAACACATATATAAAGACATTACGTTTTTGTATACTCTGCAACATAAATATTCATAGTTTCTATTCTTGATTAGGAATATAATCTTTTTCACTACCTCCTTTCTGTATTAAGAGGTTTTGCCACACATATAACAATTAAAGACTTCCGCTATGTTCCGCTTAGTTTTCCATCACAGAATTCCCATATCTTATATATTTAATGCATATAGAGCTGTTTTTCGGGTTTGTTTTTTTAACCCCCTACCCATACCGTTGTGGGTTGGTCCTAATGCAATAGGTTTTTGAGGGAAATTCCTGGGACAGCTCCTTGACCATTACTCTCGTCCTTGTATGAATGTAGCTTAGATGGAGTTGCTTTTTAATGATTTATGAAGAATGTTATTCAGGCACTTATTAGTAGTAATATGGAGTTAATTTCTCCGAGACCATTTGTAGAATTCTTTATGTACATTTTGTAAATAAATCTTTTATTATGTATGATTTTGTCATTATTAATTTTTAACTAAAGTGAACTGATAACATTTCATTAATATAAATTATATTTTTATGGATTTATCAGATTTTTTTTCAATACCATAATCATTACTATTTATTATTAAATTCTGCCTTTTTTTACCGTTGTTTTGTTCTTTACTATTACATTTTTATTTATTTTTTGTTCTTTTTCTAACTACTTATTGCCCTTAATTTTTTCTCTATTTTAATTTTCTTCTTTATCATATTTGAATCCACATTTTTACTAATTTCATGAAGTTTCAATACTATACAGTAGGTACAACCTTTACAATACACTAGAAAGTTTCATATTTATAACAAAGGTACAATGCATAGATGCAGTATATGTTTTAAACTAGTTTTGTGTGTGTCACTATGTTACAATTTTCCTATAAAGTCAATAACCTACATTTCTGTGGGAAAAATGACCACAAAATCTTTATGGATGAATATGTAGCTCGCTCACCTGTGTTTGAACAGGCAGTGAACAGCTTTTTGTGTGCTGATACTACTCTATTATTATTTTTAGACACAAATGTGTGTTTTGTGTCATGGGGCTAAGTAAACTACATTTGAAGCGTTTTTTCCCACTATGATGTTTGTCGCTTTTCACATGTCAAACAAAACCTAAATGAGAAGTAAAGCATCTGACATTATGGTACGCAATAGCTAGGCTTTACTTTGTGGTGGAAAATTTCAGTAATTGTATTTACATATCTTCAAAAGAAAAAGATGAATGGAACTTTAATATGGTTCTTTTTTTTAGAAGATATACAGAAAAAATTCCATTATGATCCAAATGTTGACATATATTAAAGGAGGACCTCTCCCTTCTTTACAACGACTGTCTCAAAGGGCACATTCAGACGTGGCACAATTGCTGTTGAATTCAGCTGCGGACAGTCAGACGCTTTTTACATTTGTTTCTATACATTTTTAAGTAACTTAGTTCAGACGTTGCGGAAAATAACTGTGTGGAAATTAGGCTGAAATCTGTGGCAAGTCCGCTGTGATATCTGCAACGTCTGAATTACCTGTCAAATATGCAAATGTTGGTGCCGATTCGTTGCATAATTGCACCGAATCTGCACCAACATTTGCAGCGGAAAATTTCCGCCACGTCTGAACATGGCCAAAGGGTTTCCCAAATAAATAATTTGACATTTACAAAATGTTATTAATTGCTACTTGCACTAGAATTTAGACAGATGTCTGGGAGGGGTGAACCCTACTGTATTTACTACTTCTCTCTGCTGCTTGTGAATTTGGTGATTTTTTTAAATTGGGGTGGTGCTATAACCTTTAAATGACTTCTGCCTTAAAGCGGTTACCTCATAAAAATTAGGGCATATGGACTTTAAAAAGGGGAAACTCCCGTGTATGAGCCAGAATACTCATGCTGTACACGGTCAGCCATTTCTTTAAATGGACGGTATGTAATACTTCATTGAGTAGCCAGATGTAGATTTCCTCGGAAATAACAGCTAATTGCCAGAGGTTGGAGATCTGGTTTCTGTTCTTAAACGGGTTGTCTCACAAAGACCTAATAGGGCATATCAACGACATTTTGAGCCTGTGCAGAAAGCCGCTAAAACAGTTGCTCTCGCTCTGGCGGATTTGAAATGCACATGTATTAGGGCATGACTAGACGTGGCGGAATTGCTCTGGAATTCCGCTGCGGACAGTCCGCTGCGGAAATCCGCAGCGTACACGTTTTTCCATTGCTTTCCACAGCTTTTTAGTGAGGTTCGTTTACACGTTGCGGAAAACTCAACTCTGCTGCGGACCATAGGCTGCGGTGCGGAATTTGGTGTCCGCAGCATACACTGACTATTGCGGACGTGTAGCGGACTTGTTGCGGACTCATTGCGGAATTTCCCCATTGACTTCAATGGAGAGTCAAAATTCCGCAATGAAGTCCGCAGATGTTATGTGTGCTGCGTAGCGTATTTGTTTTACGAACATGACATTTCTTCATTCTGGCTGGACCTATGTATTTCTAGGTCTACAGCCAGACTGAAGCCCCATGAACACAAATGTAAAAACGCCCCTAATCACGGGCAGTTATTACGGCACGGGCAGGCCCATAGAAGTCAATGGGGCTCCCGTAATTACGGGTGACTACGTGTGTGCCACACGTAATTACGGGAGCGTTGCTAGGCGACGTCAGTAAATAGTCACTGTCATGGGTGCTGAAAGAGTTAAACGATCGGCAGTAACTGTTTCAGCACCCTGGACAGTGACTTTCGATCACAATATACATCAACCTGTAAAAAAAATAGAAGTTCCTACTTACCGAGAACTCCCTGCTTTTTCCTCCAGTCCGGCCTCCCGGGATGACTTTCAGTCCAAGTGACAGCTGCAGCCAATTACAGGCTGCAGCGGTCACATGGACTGCCGCGTCATCCAGGGAGGTCGGGCTGGATGTCAAGAGAGGGACGCGTCACCAAGGCCACGGCCGGGTAAGTATGAATTTCTTTCACTAGGGAAAGTGCTGTCCCTTCTCTCTATCCTGCACTGATAGAGAGAAGGGAAGTACTTTCACCTCAATACGCAACGGCTAGTCCGCATCAATTTAATGGCCATTTTAGGCAGAGCCGCAACAGAATCTGCAACGCATTGATGCGGACAGTGGCGGAAGAAATACGCCATGTCTGGTCATGCCCTTACAGTGGCTGGGTCAGGAGAAATGTATACCCAATGAAAAATTCCCCCAGCAAAATCAGTTTGCGGTTATTCATGATGAGACACTCAAGTTCCTATTCTTTTGTAAAGTAACCTAAGAGCAGCGTCAATATGGAAATGACATTGACCTCCAGCATTTTACATATATTATTAAAATCTGTATTCTTTAGATTTTAGAGACTATCCATACAACACAACCAAACCTTCAAATCTCATCTAGAGCTTGTAGCCACTATTACTCCACTTTATCTTCTCAACTCCTTTTACCAAAGCCACATATTTTACTTCTCTCAATAATCCATAAGCTGTCAGTATCGTCAGTTCCTCTCATAGTCCAAAAGAATGGTTTTGAAAAGATGGGGATGGAGAGGAAATGGGAGGAGGAAGGAAAGAAAAGAGACACAGGCTCCTCGAAGGTAAATAACGTAGGGGTATATGCATATACAGTACATTCACTCGGATGGTTAACAGTCTGCGGAGTGAGGCTCACTATTGGTGGAAACAGACTGATTTTCAGTCTGTTCCCAACAATAGCGGGCATTTATAAGTGTGGAAAGAAAAAATGTCAATGTTGTTCTAGCATTGAGCATGGCAAAAAAAACAATCACTAAGGAAGAATTTAAAATAAAAACTTTCATGAACAGTAGCTCGGATCATGTAATATATTTGATCTAATGCCAATGTGGCATTCAGTATGTTGAAAGAACTACCCAACCCTTACATTGCAGATTGAATAGCCATCGTTTTAACACCAACATTGGTTATCAAAAGCACAGCCTTTCCAGACACCTTTTACAATACCATAAAGCATCTTTCACCAATATAAAATGTTCCCCTATTGAACAAATCACAAACACAACACATAACCGCATTGCAAAATTGAAAAAACGCGAAGCGTTCTGGATTTTCAAACTCCAGACCTTGACCCGAGATGGTCTAAACGAAAACATCGAGACAGTGTAAAAATAGGGGACACTAACAGCATGACAGCACCCGTGCATAGCCACGGTATCCAGGTCAGTGTCTTGATAGAACGTTACAAAAATTAGATACAATAAAAAAGAGAGACTCTGGTGTATATAGAGATCTGAGAGATCCAATCATCAACCCATAAAACTTAGTTCCGGGTCGAGCAAAACATACTTAACACCAGAGAAATTAGATACTTTTCAGATACACTCTGACACTCGCGCAACATCCCCCTTTGACATCTACTCGTTCTGAATCCTGTCGGCCATTGTAGAAACAGAGGCAAACTCGGCCTGCAACCTCAAAAGAAATTACCCAACCCAGGTTGCTAAGCAACAGGAATCCCACTCAAGGAACCAATCAGTTCGCAGGGATCCATTTCCCTAACAACGGAGACGCTATTGGGAGCCTTTTTGACACACTGAAAACAAATAACTTTTGAGACAAAAATATGTTTATATTAAACGCTCTATTGATCTCTGCATTTTATTTTATCTAAAAGCTAAATCTATCTCTGTGCCAAATGTTTTTTTAGAAACCAACAATTCTTGTGTATCGAACATCGCAACGTAAGATTGCTTTATTTTAATTTTATTTTAATAACATTATGGTCTTATCCCCTTTTGTAGTTTTACTATTTTGTTGAATAATATTGTGTAGTTGTGTAGTTTAACTATTGTGGTGAAAATAAGGAAACCCAATATCACGGGAATTAACCACTCCCCTATTGAACTGTTACAACAGGGTCAAATGGTATAGGTCCTACTACATCATTTGACCCTGTCGTCACAGTCGATATAATAGTATTTAAGTATCTTGCTGATCATGTCTACCATATGCCCAATGAAGACCTAAGTGCTAGTTCGAAACGCTTTACACTCTGTTTATTCACCTATGTACATTATCTTAAAGAATACATTTTTAATCCTTATCAGTGGAGCTTTTCTTAGGGAATGAACCCCTCCGGCAACACGATCTAACACAGGATCACCTTGACAAGAAGTAAATCTTTTTCTAACTTTGAGTCCACAAGAATAGAAATCCGCCACTTATCTCACCTTCCCATTTTGCTATAAAATTGCACTGATACTATTAGTAAAGATGGTCCAACACATTCTTTATGCGACAATTTCTTTATTTCAAGCTGTGAACAAAGCAGCGTCCTTATTTATCTTTCATGGCTGTTACTTAAGCTGTTACCTCTAAATGGAAACCAAGGTAGATTTACATAGTAAAACACTAGTTGTTTAACTTTCCAGCCATTATGTTCCAGAGCATTTACTCAATATATTTGCAGGTGATTTGTATCATATTAAACTATGTGTTTATGCTGTTTGTTTCTCATGACCTTTATAGTATTTTTAGCGCTTCTTGCCCAGATTCAGCAACTTCTACCATAAATTCCCTTTACTAGAGGCTATTAAGATGCCTAATATGACTTACAGTCGAAGTGTCCAAAGGACTAAAATTTTACACACTTCAATGCTAACTATGATTTGGTAACAGCTAGAAAGAACTAAAGAAAGTTATCAAGTGTTTTCCTTAAGTCCTTGAGTACTCTCCAAAATTGATGCTAGGAAATTGATGGCAAAAATCTCCCATAGATGAGATCAGTCTTTGCTAAACATCCGAGGCAAATCTGCCTTATTGTACAGGAGTCTAGAGCTAATATGGTGGTATCTTTGGCTTACACCCAGCTTCTTTCTTTTTTTATAGAAACTGATATAAATATTAAAGGCTGAGTAGAATCTTTTATAGCTTGACAGAAGACAATTTAAGGACTTGGTGAAAGTTTATTTTAATGGCAATTGCTCTTTAAAGGGAACCTGTCACATTGACCGTGCTGTCTGATCTGTGGGCAGCACGTTATATAGAAAAATAATCTGAACAGATAGATATACCGTTTTCTGCAAAAAAGATTCAGGATAACATCTAATTTATTCATTTAAATCCCTGCACACTGTGGGCTAAAGAGTCCAGTGGGCTGTCTCAACCTTTGACTGACAGCCTGCCCTATATGATTTAAATACAGGAATAGCTGCCAATCACAGAGTAGGACTGCCCACTGGACTCTTAAGCCCAGCGTTAGCAGGGATTTAAATCAAAAGATAAAGAGAAGGTGATAGCCTGGGCAAGTACATGAACCTAGGTCACGGTAATAGAACAGTGCATAAATTCAACTAAATAAAAATAAATAAGGACATACCGGTTACCACTAAACTAAGCAGCGATACTTAATGTCAATCAGCATCTGCAAAAAAGTCAGGATTTTAGAGTGTAAAAAAACCCCCGATCCAGATGTATTATAAATATGACGTGTAATTTTATCGTTTGGGATGATTTCATTAATGTGTATAGATTTATACAAGGTCAATTTAAAGAACTGGCTTATGATACATTTATCCCAAGCACTGTACAAAAGACCAGGATAAATTCTTTACGTGTGAAGGAAAAAAGTGTTCCTTAGGGCACGTCCAGAATTGCTGTGGAATTCCGCAGCGGACATTCAGCAGTGGAATTCTCCAGCTGCCGTTTTTTACAGTTGTATCAATAAATTTTTAGGCAAGTTAGTTCAGACTTGGCAGAAAACTCCGCTGCGGACCATAGGCTGTGGTGCGGAATTTTCCCTCCGCAGCATGCACTGTCTGTTGCGGAGAAGAAGCGGAATTTCACTGCGGATTTCAGCCTCTGCAATGCAAAAACTGAAATCTGTGGCAAGTCCGCTGTGTTTTCTGCAACGTCTGAATTACCTGTCAAATATGCAAATGTTGGTGCAGATTCGTTGCGTAATTGCCCCAAATCTGCACCAACATTTGCAGCGGAAAAACTCTGCCACGTCTGGCCATACCCTTACTGTAAAAGTAGTCAAACTTTAGAAAGCCCTACCCCAAGAGGTAATAATAGCAGATACAATGACTGCATTAAAAAAAAAAGACTAGACGTCTATCTCACAACTAAAGGCATTGGGAGTTAGAATTAATATAACATTTAACGTTGTTTAATATCTGTTCATTCATTTTAGCAGGGGCAGATAACAACCATTATGACATGATGTCATATGGAATAAAATAATGGGAAATTATGCACAGTTATATACATTGGTGATTATTGACTTCAAAGGAGCAGAGGCAGCGGGAAGTGGTTTACGGATAAAGAATAGTTGCTTAGCAACAAGGTACAAAATGGCATTTTATCTTTTTGATATTTTGTCCACCTTGTTGATACACATAGATATCCATATTGAAGCCATGCCCTTCATAATCCCAATTTATTAACTGAACAGCAAGCGGTTTACTTATTCCATAAACCACTTTTTCTAGTAAAGAATTCAAGAAAACAATGATGGCCAAGCAATGTTTGTCTGTCTATAGGGGTTGAAGTCCCGCAGTAATCGGATTACAGAAATAAATACTGCGGTGGTGATGATATCGCTCAACATTTCAGTGTCTTGGTTTTAATGTCACCTTCCTCTGCATTATCTAGGCTGCAAATAAGGGCTTGTTCACATCAGCGTTGGGCTACCGTTTGACTTTCCATTCATCTGTTTCATCAGAGGAACAGACAAACTGAAAGACAAACGGAAAGTATCATTTCCAAACGTTTGATTTCAAAGGTATTTTTTTTTGGGTTTGAGTTTGCCTCCCTTCCACTAGGTTTCCGTTTTTTTCACTGAAATAATACCATAGTGTGCTGCGCTATTGTTTCCGTGCAAAAATTTACCTTAATTAACCTTAATTTTTGGGCTTGCTGTCCCCTCTAGAATTCATATTAGACCAGGGGAAATACCACTTTCACTGTGAACCTGTTTGCTTCAGCGTGGAACAATAAGGGTATTAAACGGCCGAAAAACTTCCCAATAATCGGAAGCAGAAACCTCCAAACATCTGCCCATTGATTTCAATGGGATAAATAGCGTTCTGTTCTGACGAGGCAATTTTTTTACCCGGCCGTTGTGAAAAACGGCTGTGTAAAAAAACACCCTCGAAAAAGAAGTGCATGTCACTTCTTGAGCCGTTTTTGGAGCCATTCTTCATTGACTCTATAGGAAAACAGCTCCAAAAACGCTGTTTTCCCTTGAACATACCCTTAGGGGATAAACGTCTGAAAATACGGAGGGAGGGAAAACAGGCTGTTTTGGAGCTTTTTCTATAGAGTCAATGAAAAACGGCTCCAAAAACGGCTCAAGAAGTGACATGCACTTCTTTTTCGTGGGCGTTTTTAACGCAGCCGTTTTTCAAAACAACCGTGTAAAAAAACGCCCCGTCGGAACAGAACGCCGTTTTTCACATTGAAATCAATGAGCAGACGTTTGGAGGTGCTCTGCTTCCGATTTTTCAGCCGTTTACGGCCAGAAAAAAGGCCGAAAATAAGCCGTGTGAACATACCCTAAGAAGCACAAAATGAAGGCATCTTTGGGTTGTAAGGGTATGTTCACACGGCCGAAAACAAACATCATCCCATTGATTTCAATGGGAAAAACGGCGTTCTGCTAAGATGGGCCGCGTAAAAAAACGGCCGCGAAATAGTACAGGTCACTTCTTGGGACGTTTTTGGAGCCGTTTTTCATAGACTCTATTGAAAACAGCTCCAAAAACGGCCGTCAAAAACGTTGTGAAAATAAATCGCGAGTGCCATAAAAAACGTCTGAAAATCAGGAGCTGTTTTTCCTTGAAAACAGCTCCGTATATTGAGACGTTTTTGAGTTTGTGTGTGAACATACCCTTATACTCGTGCCTTAACCCCTACCCGCACCAGGACGTAACTGTCCGTCGTTGCGGGAGGTTACTTCCCGCACGAGGACGTACAGTTACTGAGTTTTTCCCAGTGCACACTGTCGGCGACAGTGTGCACCAGGAACCGGGAGGTCAGCTGTCGCTGACAGCTGACACTCCCCTCTTGCCGGCCAGCGGTCCTTTGCCGCTGATTTCGGCGAATGAACCCCTTAAATTCGGCGATCGGGTGCAATCGCCGAATTTTGGGGGTTTCTAACATATTGGCAGACCCCGGTCCGAAATCGCGGGGTTTGCCGATAGTTACTAATGCAAACGGAAGCCAAACAGTGGCTTCCGGGTCTGCCATGGATGGAAGCCCATCAGGACCAACCTTCGGCTGGTCCTGATAGGCTTCCTGTCAGAGTGACAGGAAGTCACTGTGTCGTTCCCGATGGCACACTTTCGGCGACAGTGTGCATCGGGAACTTGGAGATCAGCTGTCCCCGACAGCTGACACTCCAGTGTTGCCGATCAGCGGCTCATCGCCGCTGATTTCGGCAATTAACCCGTTACATGCGGGGCTCGATTGCGATCTCCGCATGTAGCAGGTTTGTAGCGCATCAGCAGCCCCATGCAATCGTGGGGGCTTCTGATGCTTGTGATGGCACCCAGGGGCCAGACAACGGCCCCCAAGTCTGCCATGTATGTCAGCCTATGAGGATCAGCCTCTGCTGATCCTCGTAGACCAACTGTCAGAGTGACTGTGACGTCACACTAGGTAGTGTAATGTATTCTAGCAGCGATCAGAGCTGCAGGTCAAAAAAAGAAAGTGTAAAAAGTAAAAGAAAAGTTAATAATCAAAAATATAAAGTGTAAAAAGTTAATAAAAATGTTTTATAAAAGTGTAAAAATAAAAGGTTTTGTTTTCCTATAAAAAGTCATTAATTATAGGGAACAAATGAAAACATTAAAAAAAGTACACATATTTGGTATCACCGTGTTCGTAACGACCCAAACTATGAAACTATAATGTTAATTTTTCCGCACGGTGAACGCCGCAAACAAAATAAACGGAAAACTGTCAGCATCGCTATTTTTTGGTGACCACCCCTCCCAAGATATAGAATAAAAAGTGATCAAAAAGTCACATTTACCCCAAAATTGTACCAATAAAAACTACAACCCGTCCCGCAAAAAACAAGACCTCCCACAGCTTTTTTGACGAAAAAATAAAAAAGTTACGGCTCAGAATAGCGTGTCTCAGAAAATAAATTATTTTATAGAAACGTAATTTTATTGTGCAAACGCTGCAAAAATTTTAAAAAAATATACACATATGGTATCGGCGTAATCGTTCCGACCGGCAGAATAAATTAAAACGTAATTTATTGCGCACGGTGAACGCTGTAATAAATAAAGAATTTAAAGCGCCAAAATCGCAGTTTTTTGGTCACCTTAGCTCTAAAAAAGATCCTGTGGGGCCAAAATGCTCACTATACCCCTAGAAAAATTCCTTGAGGGGTGTAGATTCCAAAATAGGGTCACTTTTGGGGGTTTCCACTGTTTTGGTCCCTCCGGGGCGTTGCAAACCCGACATGGCACTGAAAACCAATCCAGCAAAATCTGCGCTCCAAAATCCAAAAGGCCCTCGTTCCCTCCTGAGCCCTGCTGTGGGTCCAAATATCAATTTACGACCACATATGGGGTATTGACGTAATCGGGAGAAATTGCTTTACAAATGTTGGGCGGCTTTTTCTCCTTTATTCCTTGTAAAAATGAAAAAATTCTATGTTTCCACAGAAAAATAGGTGATTTTCATCTTCACAGACTAATTCCACTAAATTCTGAAAAAAAACTGTGGGGTCAAAATGCTAAGTATACCCCTAGAAAAATGCCTCGAGGGGTGTAGTTTTCAAAATGGGGTCACTTTTTGGGGGTTTCCACTGTTTGGGTACCACAAGACCTCTTCAAACCTGACATGGTGCCAAAAATATATTCCTAAAAAAAGGAGGCCCCAAAATCCTCTAGGTGCTCCTTTGCTTCTGAGGCCGGTGTTTCAGTCCATTAGGACACTAGGGCCAAATGTTGGATATTTCTAAAATCTGCAGAATCTGGGCAATAAATATTGAGTTGCGTTTCTCTGGTTAAACCGTCTGTGTTACAGATTTTTTTTTATTACATATGAATTTTGGCAAAAAAAATTAAATTTGTAAATTTCACCTCTACTTTGCCTTAATTCCTGTGAAACGCCTAAAGGGTTAAAATACTTTCTGAATGTGGTTTTGAATACCTTGAGGAGTGCAGTTTTCAAAATGGGGTGATTTATGGGGACTTTCTAATATATAAGGCCCTCAAAGCCACTTCAGAACTGAACTGGTCCGTGAAAAAATGGCCTATTGAAATTTTATTGAAAATATGAGAAATTGCTGCTAAAGTTCTAAGCCTCGTAACGTCCTAGAAAAATAAAAGTACGTGAAAAAAAACGATGCAAAAATAAAGTAGACATAAGGGGGATGTTAACTAGTAACTATTTTGTGTGGTATTACTATCTGTTTTACAAACAAATACATTTGAATTTAGAAACATTTTTCACTAACATAAAGTACAATATGTCACGAGAAAACAATCTCAGAACCGCTTGGATAGGTAAAAGCATTCCGGAGTTATTACCACATAAAGTGACACAGGTCAGATTTGAAAAAATCATCTTTGTCCACAAGGCCAAAACAGGCTGTGTCCTAAAGGGGTTAAATAGTGAGGGGACCAGAAGCTTGTGTGGTGTTATTGCATCTGTCATTATGGAGCTAGGTAAACAATATTTAACTTCATCAATAATTTATACATGAGAATGATTTTACAGGGATGTGCAGAATCTTGTGAATATAATCGTCATTTGTTGTTCTATATCTGTGTAAATTGAATCATTAATTTTGAGCCTAAATACAAATTATTAACGCGAAGGAGATATAATTAGATGGTAATTTGCTAGTCAGAAAATATGAGTCAGCAATAGATTCCAGTCCATGAATTCCCTTGAGACTAATTAACCTTACATATAAGAATGAACATCCACTATTTTAGATCATTAGTGATATCATTTGTTTAGTCTGGTAATAAAGATGATACATATTGAATAATGCATAGGTAACTTTTTTGTTTCAATGCTTTTTTATGATTTATTTGTTGAAACATGCTTTCCTATATGTAGTGCGCGGTAACGTACAGGTTGTAGTATAAGCATAAATCATATCCTCATTCAGAGAGATGAATGGAAACAGCAACTGCAACGTTAATGTTTTGGCTCTATGTGGTTCCTATAATATTTAGTGGGTTTGCAAATAAAAAATAAATGTGTGGCATGTACAAAAACTAGTGTAAATAAGTAGACAATCTTCGTTGCCAACATATATATCATAACTTTTACTCTTAGTAGTTTCTTGCATGATCCCCAAGGTTGTAAATATACAACAAGCTGGCACTTTAGCAAATATGTTTTTGTTCTTGTCAGAATGGCCAAATGTTTTGATAAAAGTTTATCGTTTACGACGCTGCGTTGTGTCCGCCTACAATTAAATTGTGTGACGTTGATTTATTATCGTCCAGCAGAGGACAAAAATAATTGTGCATAGTTAGGCTGGGTTCACACGACCATGTTACGTCCGTAAAGGACGGAACGTATTTCGGCCGGAAGTCCCGGACCAAACACACTGCAGGTAGCCGGGCTCCTAGCATCGTAGCTGCGGGACAACTGTCCCATACTGTAATTATGCTTTCAGTACGGGACAGTGGTTCCACGCAGAGGCAGGGACTCCTAGTGTCGTACATAACTATGATGCTAGGCGCCCGGCTCCCTGCATTGTGTTCGGTCATTACTTGCGGCCGAAATACGTTCCGTCCTTTACGAACGTAATGTGCTCGTGTGAACCCAGCCTAAGGGTATGTTCACACGGCCAAAAAATCGGAAGCAGAATGCCTCCAAACATCTGCCCATTGATTTCAATGGGAAAACGGCGTTCTGTTCCGACGGAGCGCTTTTCGCTGCGTTTTTTTACACGGAAAAAAACGGCCGCGAAAAAGAAGTGCAGGACACTTCTTGGGACGTTTTTGGAGCCGTTTTCCATAGACTATTGGACAAAGCTCCAAAAACGGCCGTAAAAAACGCAGCGAAAAACGCAGTGAAAATCGCGAGTGGCACAAAACGTCTGAAAATCAGGAGCTGTTTTCTCTTGAAAACAGCTCCGTATTTTGAGACGTTTTTGACTCTGCGTGTGAACATACCCTTATATTTAAAGCTGAAAACATACTCTGTTGTGGGTTATACAATTGGACACTATAATCCTTAGGCTGGTTTCACACAAAGCTTTTTTTTTTAAACAATTCTGCATTTTTTCTGGCTGTTTTTCATGCAGTTGTTTGAGCCGAAGCCAGAAGTGTATTCAAAAAGAATGGTAAATATAAAGAAAGGACCTATATTTCTACTTGATGGATCCACTTCTGACTTTGGCCCAAAAAAACTACAACGAAAACTGCAGTAGTATATTAACAAAAAACGCTGTGTGTTAAACCACCCTTGTAAGTTGTAAGGAAGTGCATAGCAATAGTTTATTTATGTTTCACAATATGTGTCTTTCTCTACATAAGGGTATGTGCACACACACTAATTACGTCCGTAATTGACGGACGTATTTCGGCCGCAAGTACCGGACCGAACACAGTGCAGGGAGCCGGGCTCCTAGCATCATACTTATGTACGATGCTAGGAGTCCCTGCCTCTCCGTGGAACTACTGTCCCGTACTGAAAACATGATTACAGTACAGGACAGTTGTCCTGCAGCGAGGCAGGGACTCCTAGCATCGTACATAAGTATGATGCTAGGAGCCCGGCTCCCTGCACTGTGTTCGGTCCGGTACTTGCGGCCGAAATACGTCCGTCAATTACGGACGTAATTAGTGTGTGTGCACATACCCTTAGGCATCACTAGGCAAGATGGAGTCGGTGGACCCCGTTCTGGTGATAGCTGTGAATATGCCATAAATGTCTATGATGGGATTACCCCTGTAAGTAAATAGATAGATAGATATATACTTTATAATTTTTGCTCTGAAGCAAGGGCAAAACTAAAGGTATAGCACATAATGCAGCAGCTGTAGGTAGCATTGGAGACCCATCAAAAAAACAAAAACAATTATAGGCCCATTTGTTGAGCTATTTCACCAAGTAACCACTATAGGCACAAAGCATTATTGTATACCAGCAACAACTTCTTGTTTGGATACATTTGTAAAGCAATTTTTTGGTGTTTTACAAATACTAAAGGCAAACAGAACAAATTTAAATCAATATTGAACCAATATGGCAAGCAAAAATATCTCAAGTGGTGCATTTTGTGCATTCATATAGAATGTTGCATAGGTACCATACTTTTATATGGTTGCGTGCATGAGCCTTTAGTGTGTTCGGAGATGGACTGAGGGTTTCTGATCCCTTTTAATAATATGACCACTTGATGCATACAATGTACATACATCATTTTTCTTACCCAATTATAGCATTTAGCTCCAGGATCGCAGTAGAAAAGCTACCGTATTTTTTGGACTATAAGACGCTTCTGACCATAAGACGGACCCAGGTTTTAGACAGCAGAAAATATTTTTTTTGTTTCAGCGCATTCTGAGATCCATAACTTTTTTATATTTTTTCATCTATTTAGCAGTGTGAGGGCTTATTTTTTTGTGGGGCGAACTGTAGCTTTTATTGGCACCATTTTTTGGTACATGCGATCTTTTGATAATTTTTTATTTCATTTTTTTAAGCGCTAAGGTGACCAAAAAAACGATTCTAATGTTTTTAAAAAAAGACAATTTCGCCGTTCACCGTGCGAGTTAAATAATGGTATATTATAATAGATCAGACTTTTATGGACGTGTGAACATACCCTTACTGAAACAGCTATGCTGTTTCCGTAACTCCCATAGTAGTGAACGGCAGTTAAGGAGCCAGCGTAGCATGCGAGCTACACCGTTTCCATAACTACTGTTCAGTTCTATGGGAGTTAGGCTAACAGCGTAGCTTAGCAAGTTACGCTGTTTCAGTAAGGGTATGTTCACACGTCTTATTTTCGTCCGTAAATGGCCCGTAAAATGGCTCAAAAAATGGAAATGGCCAAACATCTGGCCATTGATTTCAATGGGAAAAATGGCATTTAGTTCCAATAGGGGCATTTTTGCATGTCACTTCTTGAGCCGTTTTTGGAGCCGTTTTTCATTGTGTCAATAGAAAAACAGCTCCAAAAACGGCCACAAAAAACAGATCAAAAGACGTTTGATGCTTAAAAAAGTCTGAAAATCAGAGGCTGCTTTTCCTTGAAAACAACTCCGTATTTTACATCCGTTTTTGTTTCTGTATGTGAACATACCCTAACTCGACATGTAATCAAGTGGTCGGGAGAGCACAAAAAGCTAGAACGGAGTTTAGGGGGTCCCATTCTAGAGATAGGTGCGGGTCCCAGGGGCGGGACCCGCATCTATCTAACATTTATGACATATCCTGTGGATATGTCATAAATGTCCCTCACGGAAAAACCCTATAAATGCCGCGGTCACTATTGACAGAGGCATTTAACTAGTTAGAGAGGTATTCCATAAAACACATGTATCCCCTATCCACAGGATAGGGGATACATGTGTGATCGCTGGGGGTCCGACTGTTGGGACCCCCAGCCATAAGGAGAACGGAGGACTGAAAGTCACCCAGATTGCTACTTGAGAAGCTTGGACTTCTGGGTTCTGTGTCCGGCTTATTTGTTCGACAGCTCCATAGAAATCAATGGAGAGCCGCTTACGCATGCGCAGAAGAATCCCATTCATCTCTATGGAGCTGCCGGACACAGAACTTCTCGTGAATGTCCCAGTGGTCGGACACCCAGCGATCACACATGTACCCCCTGTCCTGTGGATAGGGGATACATGTGGTTTAGGGCACAACCTCTTTAAATGGCCAGGAACAGCGCAATTGCTGTTCCTGGCCGTTAGAGCAGCGTGTCAGCTGTAAAACACCTGCAGTGTATCGAGCGGGCTCCATACATCACAGCCCCCCCCCCCCCGCTCCATGTCCATGAAGTGCCGGCACCTCATGGGTCGGGAAGGGGTTAAGTAATAAAGCGGTCAGGGGTCCCTTGACTGTTGACTATAAGACGCAGGGACTTTTTAGCAAGACTTATTCTTGCTAAAAACTGAGTCTTATAGTCCGAAAAATACTGTATATTTGGTCCATCCATTTAGCCACAAATGACAGCATGAACAGATGTATTTTATAATACCAGTTAAGTCACTGCTTCACAGATTCTGATAACGGCCTAAAGCATTGTACTTGTGAAAATGATGGAAACATAAATTGTATAACCAGGTGGCCCACAAAACTGACAATTACAGCACAATTAGTAAAATTTATTTTGTTTTTTTATATATTTTTAATTTAAGATTTTAGATTAATCTTATGCTGATCTATGAATTACCTGGTACTGTAATGACAAGAATTTTCTCATTAAGCTTTGTAATGTACAATCTCATATATATAGGGTTATGTACCAGTTTTGTTATAGTAGACCCAATAAGTTCCGTTTTTTGTTCATCAATGTATATCACCCCTTCCTTCATGCTCAGTATTTCCAGACACAAGAAAACACAATGCTTTGGTTATGACTGATCTATTAGAGACACACACAGTAGCAGCACGCAGCATCTTGCTGTAGAAAGACGTAAGAAAGTCGGGATTTCTAGCAAATGGGTTCTAATACGATAAGAGAATAAAACTGATTGGAGTGGATGGATGAAAAATGGTCCTAGACAGCGATCCAGGTTTGATGCATGCTCTGATTTCTCTGTTTTAATGATAAATGTAATTCCTTAACTAATAAACAGATACCTTAAGCCAATATTAACACACAGCGGTCCTCCTCTCACAAGCACGTTGCCGCAGTGGTGCAATCCCATCGCTAGAGTTCTGACCAGCCCCAGGGCCTACGCAGTAAGTATATATACTAATGTATCCTAAACTATGATATATAAGAAGTGTTTTCTTAGTTATATGTAAGCACGAAAAGTCACATTCAAGTGTAGTTTTCGAGCTCAATGTAATAACATCTAAAACATATGTATCAAGCTCTCTACACAGTGACATTATATTGTATGTAGCCCTGATGTGCCCATCACTGGCACCGCTGCAGCAGCTTGATTATTCGGGGGTTACAGAGCCACGGTAACATAGGAAAATGGTCAGGAATTGACAACATGTGTGATATCTATTAAGAGTGTGATATGATAAAGTTATCTACAAACATTGAGATATAATGGAGCTAGCGATCAACATCAGCATATTATAAAGCTATCTATTAACATTAGGATATGGTGGAGCTATCTATTAACATTGGGATATGGTGGAGCTATCTATTAACATTAGGATATGGTGGAGCTATCTATTAACATTTGGATATGGTAGAGCTATCTATTAACATTGTGATATGGTGGAGATACCTATTAACATAAGGATATGGTGGAGATATCTATTAACATTGTGATATGGTGGAGATACCTATTAACATAAGGATATGGTGGAGATATCTATTAACATTAGGATATGGTGGAGCTATCTATTAACATTGTGATATGGTGGAGATATATATTAACATTGGGATATGGTGGAGCTATCTATTAACATTGTGATATGGTGGAGATATCTATTAACATTAGGATATAGTGGAGCTATCTATTAACATTAGGATATGGTGGAGCTATCTATTAACATTGTGATATGGTGGAGATACCTATTAACATAAGGATATGGTGGAGATATCTATTAACATTAGGATATGGTGGAGCTATCTATTAACATTGTGATATGGTGGAGATATATATTAACATTAGGATATGGTGGAGCTATATATTAACATTGTGATATGGTGGAGATATCTATTAACATTAGGATATAGTGGAGCTATCTATTAACATTAGGATATGGTGGAGCTATCTATTAACATTGTGATATGGTGGAGATATCTATTAACATTAGGATATGGTGGAGCTATCTATTAACATTGGGATATGGTGGAGCTATCTATTAACATTAGGATATGGTGGAGCTATCTATTAACATTAGGATATGGTGGAGCTATCTATTAACATTAGGATATGGTGGAGCTATCTATCAACATCAGCATATTATAAAGCTATCTATTAACATTGGGATATGGTGGAGCTATCTATTAACATTGGGATATGGTGGAGCTATCTATTAACATTGGGATATAGTGGAGCGATCTATTAACATTAGGATATGGTGGAGATATCTATTAACATTGGAATATGGTGGAGCTATCTATTAATATTTGGATATGGTGGACATATATATTAGCATTAGGATATGGTGAAGATATCTATTCACATTAGGATATGGTGGAGCTATCTATTAACATTGGAATATGGTGGAGTTATCTATTAACATTAGGATATGGTGGAGCGATCTATTAATATTGGAATATAGTGGAGCTTTCTATTAACATTGGGATATGGTGGAGCTATCTATTAACATTGGGATATGGTGGAGCTTTCTATTAACATTGGGATATGGTGGAACTATCTATTAACATTGGGATATGGTGGAGCTTTCTATTAACATTGGGATATGGTGGAGCTTTCTATTAACATTGGGATATAGTGGAGCGATCTATTAACATTAGGATATGGTGGAGCTATCTATTAATATTGGGATATGGTGGAGATATATATTAGCATTAGGATATGGTGGAGATATCTATTAACATTAGGATATGGTGGAGCTATCTATTAACATTAGGATATGGTGGAGCTATCTATTA
Source organism: Rhinoderma darwinii (assembly GCF_050947455.1). Taxonomy (NCBI): domain Eukaryota; kingdom Metazoa; phylum Chordata; class Amphibia; order Anura; family Rhinodermatidae; genus Rhinoderma; species Rhinoderma darwinii. The sequence continues at coordinate 110,868,507 of NC_134690.1, forward strand.
ACATTGTGATATGGTGGAGATACCTATTAACATAAGGATATGGTGGAGATATCTATTAACATTAGGATATGGTGGAGCTATCTATTAACATTGTGATATGGTGGAGATATATATTAACATTAGGATATGGTGGAGCTATCTATTAACATTGTGATATGGTGGAGATATATATTAACATTAGGATATGGTGGAGATATCTAGTAACATTGGGATATGGTGGAGCTATCTATTAACATTAGGATATGGTGGAGCTATCTATTAACATTGTGATATGGTGGAGATATCTATTAACATTAGGATATGGTGGAGCTATCTATTAACATTGGGATATGGTGGAGCTATCTATTAACATTAGGATATGGTGGAGCTATCTATTAACATTAGGATATGGTGGAGCTATCTATTAACATTAGGATATGGTGGAGCTATCTATCAACATCAGCATATTATAAAGCTATCTATTAACATTGGGATATGGTGGAGCTATCTATTAACATTGGGATATGGTGGAGCTATCTATTAACATTGGGATATGGTGGAGCTATCTATTAACATTGGGATATAGTGGAGCGATCTATTAACATTAGGATATGGTGGAGATATCTATTAACATTGGAATATGGTGGAGCTATCTATTAATATTTGGATATGGTGGAGATATATATTAGCATTAGGATATGGTGAAGATATCTATTCACATTAGGATATGGTGGAGCTATCTATTAACATTGGAATATGGTGGAGTTATCTATTAACATTAGGATATGGTGGAGCTATCTATTAATATTGGAATATAGTGGAGCTTTCTATTAACATTGGGATATGGTGGAGCTATCTATTAACATTGGGATATGGTGGAGCTTTCTATTAACATTGGGATATGGTGGAACTATCTATTAACATTGGGATATGGTGGAGCTTTCTATTAACATTGGGATATGGTGGAGCTTTCTATTAACATTGGGATATAGTGGAGCGATCTATTAACATTAGGATATGGTGGAGCTATCTATTAATATTGGGATATGGTGGAGATATATATTAGCATTAGGATATGGTGGAGATATCTATTAACATTAGGATATGGTGGAGCTATCTATTAACATTGGAATATAGTGGAGCTTTCTATTAACATTGGGATATGGTGGAGCTATCTATTAACATTGGAATATAGTGGAGCTTTCTATTAACATTGGGATATGGTGGAGCTATCTATTAACATTGGGATATGGGGGAGCTTTCTATTAACATTGGGATATGGTGGAACTATCTATTAACATTGGGATATGGTGGAGCTTTCTATTAACATTGGGATATGGTGGAGCTTTCTATTAACATTGAGACATGATAGAGCCATCTATTGACATTAAGATATGCTGGAGCTTTCTATTACCTTGGGGTATAATGCAGCTATTTATTAACATTGAGATAAGCATTGGGATGTGATAGAGCTGTCTATTACCTTGAGGTATGATATCTATGTATTAATGGGATTTTCTCGCCATATGCATTTATTACCTATCCACAGCATAGGTGATAAATGTATGATCGCTGGGGAGGGCCACTTCAGGGAACCCCACCTATTACTAGAATGGGGGTTCCAAGTCTCCTGTTCCTTCTCACCCCGCCATGCAGGTGAAGAGGATTGGAGAAATTGGAAGACCTGCGCTTTTTTTTACATTTTATTTTCTTATGTTGTTCATCTTATAGGTGATTGTGGGTTCCCCAGTGATCATACATTTATTATCTATCCTGTGAACAGGTGATAAATGTACATTATATGGTGAGAAAATCCCTTTAACACCGGGATATGATAAAGGCTATCTATTAACACCGGGATATGATAAAGGCTATCTATTAACACCGGGATATGATAAAGGCTATCTATTAACACCGGGATATGATAAAGGCTATCTATTAACACCGGGATATGATAAAGGCTATCTATTAACTCCGGGATATGATAAAGGCTATCTATTAACACCGGGATATGAGAAAGGCTACCTATTAACACCGGGATATGATAAAGGCTATCTATTAACACCGGGATATGATAAAGGCTATCTATTAACACCGGGATATGAGAAAGGCTACCTATTAACACCGGGATATGATAAAGGCTATCTATTAACACCGGGATATGATAAAGGCTATCTATTAACACCGGGATATGATAAAGGCTATCTATTAACACCGGGATATGATAAAGGCTATCTATTAACTCCGGGATATGATAAAGGCTATCTATTAACACCGGGATATGAGAAAGGCTACCTATTAACACCGGGATATGATAAAGGCTATCTATTAACACCGGGATATGATAAAGGCTATCTATTAACACCGGGATATGAGAAAGGCTACCTATTAACACCGGGATATGATAAAGGCTATCTATTAACACCGGGATATGATAAAGGCTATCTATTAACACTGGGATATGAGAAAGGCTATCTATTAACCCCGGGATATGATAAAGGCTATCTATTAACACCGGGATATGATAAAGGCTATCTATTAACACCGGGATATGATAAAGGCTATCTATTAACACCGGGATATGATAAAGGATAACATTTGAATATAAAGGGATTTAACACCATTTACAATTGTTATCTATCCACAGAAAGGTGATAAATGTATGATGGCTGGGACCCACACTGATCACTAGAATAGGGAATCCAAGTGCCCCGTTCTTCCTCTCCCACTCGTGTGGGTTAGGTTGAGCGAAAGATTTGAGACCCCCATTCTAGTGAATTGTGGGGACCCCATCATTTACCACCTATACTGTGGATTGTGGGGAAATTGTTTTAAAGCCATCTATTAACATTGGTGTATGATAGCGCTTTCAATTAGCTCTCAAAAAGCTATATACATGTAGTACAAATTGTAATCTTATTCTGAAGTGTGTGAAATTCTCTTCAAGCAGGAAGAGCTGAAAGATGAAGATATGGACTGCATTGTTAGCCATGATGAGCTGACATCATCCTATGAAGACACCCTAGCAGCTTCCACCCGGCCCCCTACCGGACAGCAGAGCCGAGATGAGCAGGGGCCGGTACAGACAGAGGGTACAGATAATGTACAGGATGGAGATCTTGGACTTGGCAGAGTATCATACCCCCTTCATCTCAGCCAGCCTGGGGGACATGTACAGATGTAATTGTGTATAAATGCAGATATATTACTGGTTAGGAAGCATTTTATCCTGGATGAAAAAAGGGATTTTTCTTTATTGAGCTGAACATGCTGCCTGCTCACAGAGCCAGCTATTATATAGTCAATACTCGTAAAATTTGTATTGTCAATTTAGTAGGGTGCCGAGACTGCCACCAATCTCAACAGGCTGCAGGGCTTTGACTAGGAGCATATGCAAGATATAAAGAAATAAATATATAGATAAAAAATATATAAATATATATATATATATATATATATATATATATATATATATACATACATGCTGTATACTAAAAGAGCAATCTATATCTATACCGATCACTAGAACTGGCTGCGGTGCTTTGACTAGAGGCCATTCAATATATATATATATATATATATATATATATATATATATATATATATATATATATATATATATATATATAATATTAAAAGTGCACTTCTATACCTGAGCCATGCACAATCTATATTCATGATCAACAGTTTTAAACCATATTATTTTTATCTGTATATATATAATATATAAAGGCACCTCAGTCTTAGGGTATGTTCACACGGAGTGTTTTCAGCCGTTTTTCTGGCCGTAAACATCCCAAAAAACGGCTGAAAATCGGAAGCAGAATGCCTAAAAAAATCTGCCCATTCATTTCAATGGTGAAAACAGCGTTCTGTTCCGGCGGGGCATTTTTTTCAAAATGGCCGCGAAAAAGAAGTCCATGTCACTTCTTCAGCCATTTTTGGATCCGTTTTTCATAGACTCTATAGAAAAACAGCTGCAAAAACGTCTGTTAAAAACGCAGCGAGAAACGCGACTATGATTAATAAACTTCTGAAAATCAGGAGCTGTTTTCCCTTGAAAACAGCTCCGTATTTTGAGACGTTCTTTATTTTGTGTGTGCACATACCCTAAGGCTTTTCCCATGTATCGGATTTTATATCCAATGTTCTGTAATAAAATGATGAGCTTGTATTGTTTACATATATTAAGTAATTAAAATGTATACCTTAGGAATATATATAGGACATATAACAAATATTTGGAAATATGCAAAAATAATCCTGATTATTATATATAAACTTTAAATAATTATATATTAAATATAATATGAATGTAAATAGAAAGTTTAAATAGTAATAAAATATTATGGGGCCACATTTATTGAAAGGGTTTTATTATCACCAGTTTTGTGGCTAAAGTATTATCAGAAGTACATGAATTTGGCACAAGAACTGTAAACTGGAGAGACTCTTCCAAAAAACTTAGTGGTATTTAGAACATTTCAATAATAGATAGCAGCAGTAACATGCAGAGCTAAGGGCACGGCCAGACGTGGCGGAATTGCTGTGGAATTCCGCTGCGGACAATCCGCAGTGGAGTTCTCCAGCGGACATTATTTTCATTTCTTTCTATACAATTTTAGGAAAGTAAGGGCACATTCAGACGTGGTGGAATTCCGCTGCGGACAAACCGCAGTGGAAATCCGCAGCAGACAGTTTGTCCATTGGTTTCAACACCTTTTTAGTTAACTTCGTGCAGACGTTGCGGAAAACTCAGCTGTGGCTGTGGTGCGGAATTTTCAGACCGCAGCATGCACTGTCTGTTGCGGACTTGTTGCGGACTTGTTGCGGAATTTCCCCATTGACTTCAATGGAGTTTCAAAATTACGCAATGAAATCCGCAGATGTAATGTGTGTTGCGGATTTGCTGTGTGTTGCGTTGCGGATTTCTTTCAGGAACAGGATATTTCATCATTCTGATGAGGAAGAGAAAACCTCCATTTTCGCCTTCCAGGCTTATTACATGAAAACAGGAGCTATTACCATGGCCAGATATAGGCAAATGGATATGGAAGTGTCCACTCTTATTAACCTTGTAAGTAACTTTACATGTTTATGTCATGTTTTCACCAGTTTACTTGTATGTATGATGTCTGACTAGCAGCATCTGCAGTATGTAAACATTATAACAAAGATAAACATATAACATAACCGTCCCGAATTGTGGGACACCTCCAGTGCAGGGTATAGTGAGCACAACACACGGGATCAAGGCTGGACCTATGTGTGTCGAGGTCTCTACCCAGACTGGGATGGAATGTTTGAAAGAGAGCAGGGTGTGATCCGAACCTGAATCCGCAAAGACAAATCCGCAGCACTTTACCTAACATTTTTGCCTAATCCGCAACGCGGATTATGTGCGGCATTGATGCGGACAGTGTCTGCAGTATTTCCGCCACGTCTGAAAGTTCCCTTAATTCAGACGTTGCAGAAAATAACTGTCCGGAAATTAGGCTGCGGTGCAGAATTTTCCCTCCGCAGCATTCTTTTTCCATTGCGTAACTATGATGCTAGGAGCCCGGCTCCCTGCACTGTGTTCGGTCCGGTACTTGCGGCCGAAATACGTCCGTCAATTACGGACGTAATTAGTGTGTGTGCACATACCCTAACAGACATTCTGCTGCAGAAAAAAAACGCACCATTTCCTGCCTTTTTTACGGCAAAAATGGTGCGGATTTTGCTGCGTTTTTCACAATGCTTGGAGATGGTGACCTCTCTTCTGAAAAACGCATCAATTCAGTCCACATTCCGCAACAGGAAAAATCAGTATGCACCGCAGGTCAATTTCTGGACGGAAATTTTATGCTGGGTGTGCATGAGATTTGTTTAATCTCACCCACTTTGCTGTTACTGTATTCTGGTACGTATTTTCCGTCCGCTATTCAGGACGGAAAATACACAGCAATTCTGCTACGTGTGGACAAGCCCTAAGAATGAAGGATTACGCACTCCGACTGTTTTTCTCTGTATGCTTCCGACCACCCACTGTTATGGGAACAGCCCCGTTCACTTAAAGGCAGTTGTGTTTCCGATGCCTTCACAGCAGGTGGATGGTAGTGCCCCATGCAGAAAATAAGCCAAAAGTACCTTGGTCCCTTCATTCTTTGGATCATCAGGGGGTCTTTATCGGTTGGCACATAGCAGCTATATGCCATAACATTAAAAAAAAGGTCATATTCTTTTAATATGTACCCTATTTTTGGTACCACTATTACTTCAAAATATTGCCTGTATCACATCTTATAAATTACTCAGCAAACCTAAGCACTATAAGGCCTCATGCACACGACCGTAGTTTTCATCCGTAATTACGGATGAAATTGCAGACCCATTCATTTCTATTGGCGTGGAAATGATGCGCAAAATATAGAACATGTCCTATTCTTGTCTGCAATTACGGCACGGACTCACCCATAGAAGTCTATGTGCGCTTCTTAAATTGCGGCTGGCTAAGGATGTTTATCCGTAGCCGTCGGATCCGTATTTGCGGACAGTAAAATCTCTTATGGTCGTGTTCATGGCGCAAATCTGAATTAATTATTTCTTTAGATTTACATGTAGAAATCGGAATTACCAATATTAACTGCAAACATGTTAACAAGTGTAGGAAAAAAACAATAAATAGTGTCTATTAGGCCCCCTGTACAGCTAGCGGATTTTTCGCAGCGTTTCTGCGCTGTCTTTGCAGAAATTCTGCAGCAAAGTCCACACGAGCTGCTAAATGCGTATTTTTCTGCAGAGTTCCCCCCAGAATCACATTTGTAAATCCGCAGTGTGCTCCTATTTCCATGCAGAAAATGTTCAGCAACATGTGGATGAGATTTTATAACTATCAACAGTTTTACGCTGCAGATTTTCAGCCCGCAAATCCAGACCGAAAATCTGCAACAAATTCTCTACGTGTGCAGGGGGCGCTAAACAATCCATTCCTTCCAATAAAATAAACCCCTGCATAAACTGTTTATACAACACCATGGAAAATCAGGGATTTAATAGAGGAATTCTTGCTGCTATAAATAGAAGAATATTACCTGCTGTTGTCATATTCAGTATCACTCCAGCTATTTAAAGTTACTGTAACTAGGAGCATAATGCAACCAGGCAGCTCTGAGACACCAGCATTTTTATTTAGCTTACCTATTGTTTTGTTTCTTTCATCTAAATAGAATATACATTTCTGCTGATTGATTCATTCATTCCTTAACCCCTTCCCGACATGCGCCGTACATGTACGGCGCTGTCGGGAGGTGCTTCCCGCAAAGCGCCGTACATGTACGGCGCAGTGATTGTGCGGGCTCAGAAGCAGAGCCGGCACCGTCACCGCGGGGTGACAGCTGTATTATACAGCTGGCACCCTCCTGTAACTGCCAGGACCGGAGCTATTCTCCGATCCGGCAGATTAACCCCTCAGATGCTGCGCTCAATAGAGCGCAGCATCTGATAGGTTTTCACCCGATCGGCAACCCAGTGATGCAATCGCTGGGTTGCTGTGGCAATCGGACGCCAGAAAATGGCGTCCGAGTGTGCCTTGTACGGGAGCCGATGAGGACCCGCCTTCGGCGTGTCCTCATAGGCTTGCTGTCAGTGAATAACTGACAGCGCTAATACACTGCACTACGTATGTAGTGCAGTGTATTAGAGTAGCGATCGGGGCATCAGGCCCTCATGTCCCCTAGTGGGACAAGTCAGAAAAGTAAAAAAAAGTAAATAAAAATGTGGTAAAACAATAAAAACACACACATTTCAAATAAAAATAAAGCTAAACTGACTTTTTTCCCATAGTAAGTCTTTTATTATGGGAAAAACCGTAAAAATTAAAAAAACTATACATAATTGGTATCGCCGCGTCCGTAACGACCCAAACTACAAAACTATTATGTAATTTATCCCGCACGGTGAACGCCGTAAAAAAAAACATGAAAAACAACGCCAGAATCTTTGTTTTTAGGTCACATCTCCTTCCAAAAAATGCTATAAAAAGTGATCAAAAAGTCACATTTACTCCAAAATAGTACCAATAAAAACGGCAATCCGTCCCGCAAAAAATAATCCCACACACCGCTTTGTGCACTCAAAAATAATAACGTTATGTGTCTTAGAATATGGCAACACAGAAAACAAATGATTTTATAAAAAAAGTGATTTTGTTGTGCAAAAGCCGCAATACATAAAAAAACTATAAAAATTTGGTATCGCCGTAATCGTATCGACCCGCAGAATAAAGCTAATATGTAATTTAGGGCGCACTGTGGATGCCGATAAAAAAAACAATAAAAAACAATTCCAGAATTGCTTGTTTTTGGTAATTTCCTTTACCAAAGAATGAAATAAAAAGTGATCAAAAAGTCGTATGTGTTCCAAAATGGTACCAATGAAATCTACAGCCCGTCTCGCAAAAAACAAGCCCGCACACCGCCCAATCAACTGAAAAACAAAAAAGTTACGGCACTAGTAATGCGGTGATGAAAAACATCTCAATGCGCAGGCCGGAGGGGAACATTCCTGCAGTTTCAGAACCCCAGTATTTAGGAACTAGGAAAGGGAAGGGACATCGCACATCCGCTGGAAGCGAGGGCGCCCGTATTATACCAGCGCAAAACTTTCCCAGCAAAATTTCCCAAACTAGGAAGGAGAAAAAGTCCCCAAAAGGTGCAGAGCGTTACAAAAGGGGGATAAGAAAGAAAACCGTTTATCAGTGCGACACCGGCCTGTGCATAACGGATCGCTTCACAGCGTAACACACATCTATGGAGAATTGTATTATTTACCCCATTATTATACCCTCTTATTATGCCCTGATGTTCTCCGCACAGATTACATATACCCTGATGTACTCCTCACATATTACATATGCCACCACATTATAAACGGAAATACCAGCAAAACTCAAACAAAACTACTACCAAGCAAAATCCATGCTCAAAATGGCGGTCTTTCCCTTCTTAGCCCTACAGTGTGCCCAAACAGCAATTTATGGCCACAAGTAAGGCATTACCATACCCGGGAGAACCCGCTTAACAATTTATGGGGTAAGATTCTCTAGGGGCACAACATCTTGTGCGGTGAATGGGCAGATCAGTGGAAAAATTGCAATTTTCACTTTGCACCATCCACTGCGTATTCATTTCTGAAAAACACCTGTGGAGTCTAAATTCTCACTACATCCCTTGATAAATGCCTTTAGGGGTGTAGTTTCTAAAACGGGGTCACTTTTGTTTGGTACATCAGGGGTTTTGCAAATGCAACATGGCGTCCGCAAACCATTCCAGCAAAATCTACTCTCCAAAAGATAAATACCGCTCCTTTTCTTCTGAATGCTCCCATATATGTCAACAGCTGATTATAACCACATATGGGGTGTTACCGTACTCGGGAGAAATTACTTTACAAATGTTGGGGTGCTTTTTCTTCTCTATTCCTTGTAAAAATTAAAAATGTTGATCTAAAACGACATCTTGTTGGAAAAAAAAATTATTTTTCATTTTCATGGCTTAATTCTAATTAATTCAGCAAAAAACCTTTGGGATCAAAATTTTCACTATACCCCTAGATGATTCCTCAGGAGGTGCAGTTTCCCAAATGGAGTCAATTTTGTGGTGTTTCCACTGTACTAGTACTACAGGGGCTCAGCAAATGTGACATGGCGCCCAGAAACCATTCCAAAATCCAAATGGTGCTAGTTCCATTCTGAGCCCTACCGTGTGTCCAAACAGCCGTTTATGACCACATGTGGGGTATTGTTTTACTCGGGAGAAGTTGCTTTACTAATTTTATGGTGCTTTTTCTCCTTCAGTCCTTGTGGAAATGAAAAAAAAAACCTAAACCTACATTTTATTTCAAAAAATGTAGATTTTCATTTTTACGGCCTACTTCCAATAAGTTCTGTAAAACACCTGTGGGGTCAAACTGCTCACTGTACTCCTAGATAATTTCCTCATGGGGTGTAGTTTCCAAAATGGGGTCACTTGTTGGGGTTTTCCACTGTTTTGTCCCCTCAGGGGCTTTGTAAATGTGACATGGCCTCCGCAAACCATTCCTGCTAAATTTGAGTTCCAAAAGCCAAATGGCGCTCTTTCCCTTCTCAGCCTCGCCGTGTGTCCAAACAGCCGTTTATTACCACATGTGGGGTATTGTTTTACTCGGGAGAAATTTCTTTACAAATTTTATGGTGCTTTTTCTCCTTTAGTCATTGTGGAAATGAAAAAAAATTTGCTAAACCTACATTTTATTTGAAAAAATGTAGATTTTCATTTTCACAGCCTACTTCCAAAAATTTCTGCAAAAAAACTGGCCGGTCAAAATGCTTGCTACACCCCTAGATAAATTCCTCGAGGGGTATAGTTTCCAAAATGGGGTCACTTGTTGGGGGTTTCCACTGTTTTGTCCCCTAGGGGGCTTTGCAAATGCGACATGGCCTCCGCAAACCATTCCTGCTAAATTTGAGCTCCAAGAGCCAAATGGCGCTCTTTCCATTCTAAGCCCTGCTGTGTGTCCAAATAACCGTTTATTACCACATGTGGGGTATTGTTTTACTCGGGAGAAATTGCTCTACAAATGTTGTGGTGCTTTTTCTACTTTAGTTCTTTTGGAAATGAAAAAAAATTAGCTAAACCTACATTTTATTTGAAAAAATGTAGATTTTCATTTTCATGGCCTAGTTCCAAACATTTTTGCAAAAAAACTGGCCGGTCAAAATGCTTGCTACACCCCTATATAAATTCCTCGAGGGGTGTAGTTTCTCAAATGGGGTCACTTTTGGGGGGTTTCCACTGTTTTAGTTCCACAAGACCTGTTCAAAGCGGACATGGTGCCTAAAATATATTCTAATAAAAAGGAGGCCCAAAATCCACCAGGTGCTCCTTTGCTTCTGAGGGCGGTGCTTCAGTCCAGTAGCACACTAGAGCCACATGTGGGATATTTCCTAAAACTGCAGTTTTGAGTTGCATTTCTCTGGTAAAACCTTCTGTGGTACAAAAAAAATGGATTCAAAATGAATTTCTGGAAAAAAATAATGAACTTTGTAAATTTCACCTCTACTTTGCCTTAATTCCTGCGCAATGTCTAAAGGGTTAAGAAACTTTCTAAATGCTGTTTTGAATACTTTGAGGGGTGCATTTTTTAAAATGGGGTGACTTATTGGGGGTTTCTAATATCTAAGGACCTCAAACCCACTTCACAACTGAACTGGCCCCTGTAAAAATAGCATTTTGAAATTTTCTTGAAAATGTGAGAAATTGCTGCTAAAGTTCTAAGCCTTGTAACGCCCTAGAAAAATAAAATGATGTTCAAAAAATGATGCCAATCTAAAGTAGACATATGGGGGATGTTAGTTAGCAACATTTTTGTGTGGTATAACTGCCTGTCTTACAAGCAGATACATTTAAATTGAGAAAAATGCAAATTTTTGCAATTTTTCGCTAAATTTTGCTGTTTTTCACAATTAAATACTGAATGTATCGGGCAAATTTTGCCAGTAACATAAAGTCCAATGTGTCACGAGAAAACAGTCTCAGAATCACTAGGATAGGTAAAAGCATTCCGGAGTTATTACCATATAAAGTGAAACATGTCAGATTTGAAAAATAAGGCTCTGTCAGGAAGGTCAAAAGCGGCCAAAGAGGGAAGGGGTTAATATAGAGAATCCTTATTGTAATTGGAGCTCGGTTTCCCCCCACATAGACGTAGAGTGAAATGATAAAATTCTGGCTGTTGTTAGCTACCACTAGGGGGCTTACGAAAGACAGATTTATACAACTCACGTCTCAATAACTCAATAATAAATACGTCTTCAGTAAGCTCCTAACCTCCCCCTAGTGGTGATTGCAGGTAGCCTATATGTTATCATTTAACTCTGAGAGAAAGAAATTAATTATTAACCTAATGTAATTTGTTGAAAGGTAATTCCACCCATAATATAGACTGGGTATTTTCTCTAACACTTTATGCTTGGATTTCTCATAACGCCGTTTTAATGGGCTGGCATTGGCTGGCTGTTATTGATGGCTGCCTCTTTTCCTAAAACATAAACAACAATAAATAGCAATATTATTTTTTTTTTTAAAGTTATGGCCGTTAGACGTATTTTACTTCCTCCAAAACATATCTATGTTGCTCAATTTTCGATGTCCTTTGGTAACGGCTCTATTAAATCAGAGGATCAGTGATTAATATTAGGTTATTTTATTATACTTGTCCCCCTATATACATCTGAATGATACAACGACTCTGATGCATAAAACTTTTGTAATAAAAAGAACCAATATTGCAGCCATTAGATAATGCCTTTTGTTATCCAGGGCAGCAAAAGCCTAAAATGTGCATGACTCTGTTCACACTGGTGTGTGGTGTATTTAACACAAGTAAAACGTTTTCCTTCAACATTGAACTAATCTGCTGGGTAGATGACATATGTTTTTTAGCAATGAAACTTTATTGTGGCTTCAAAGACTAAAAAAAGTAGGATGTATTGTAAAGAATATGTTATTGTGAATCCCTCGTTCCCTGTACGGCCAGGTCACACAGCATGGTTGCATTGGAATTGCTACTTAACAAACATCCAAACCTGAAATTTCACTTTGATTCATTTTGAACTGTTATCCGTATTTCTCTTGTAGTCACCTTTGGCTTTTTATTATTGCTTTATTTCTATTTTTCTATATATTTTTTTCCTCTTCATTTTATTTTTCTTCCCGTCTAATTGATATGTTATAATTCGAGATTAACAGTTGATATAAACACATACACCCATAGTGTCATTTATTTTTTCTACTGAGAAACTAAGAATAATTATATTTTATTGTATATTTACTGCACCTCTATTTGTAACATATATTTGACAAAATATTGTTAGGACGCCTCAAGTGCATTTATTTGTTTGATCGATATTTGATTACACAATCCTTTTTGTGGGGTTGAATCGAACCATTGTACCCGGCAGTCCTCATCATTTGTATCACTGGTGAGCCACTCATATCCACTATTGCATCTTTGACTTTAGTCTGCCCTTTAGGCTACATTCACACGAGTGTAGCTAAACTGCAGTTTTTCACGTCCGAGTTTCACCCGTGTGGGGCGCGCTGTTACGGATCCCCCATAGACCAGAGTCTATGGAGGGATGTGTAACATGCAGTAAAATAGAACATATCCTATTTTTTTACTGACCCTTCACACACTCCGTTGAAACAACGGTCATGTGAACAGCCCCATTGAAGTACATCTCTCCATGTGACGACCGTTGTTTTAACGGCTGTCACACGGACTACATATACGCTCGTCTGAATGAACCCTTAGGCTGGGTTCACATGGGTAAAATACGTATCTGACCTAGAACCCGCATTACATTCTGTCTGAAAAACTGCACCTGCGCAAAGCAGTGCTGGGAAAATAAAAAACTTTCATATTTACCCCGGCCATAACCATGGCGTCCTGCATCCCAGCCTACAGGGATGACGTTTCATCCCATGTGACCACTGCAGCCTGTGATTGGCTGCAGTAGTCACATGGTATGAAAAGTCATCACTGGAAGCCGGGCTGGACGCAGGGGCAGAGAGTTCTGGGTAAGTATGAGATTTATTTTTTTGAGTTGCGTTTTTTGCAGTGGAATCGCTGCTTTTCCGACGCAAAAAGCGCAACATCTTCTTATTGTTGCAGGTTTTACCTTTCCATTGAATTCAATGGGGAAAATCCGAAACAGAAAACCAGCGATTAAAAAACCACGACGCAGGTCAATTTATGAAAGTTTTTTCATCAGGTTTTTAACACAGCGTGTGGATGAGATTTGTTCAAATCTCATCAACTTTGTTTCTACTGTGATACGCTGCAGATTTTCCACAATGAAATCTGTTGTGGAAAATCCGCAGTGTTTATGCTACATGTGAACCCGGCCTTAATGTGAGAGGCACAGTGGCCAAACTTTTAAAGAAAGTGTTTGTTATTCTTAGGTCTGCATGTGTCGTTTTCTTCATGCGCAAAAGTAAAATTCGTTCCAATTGAATAAGTAGAAAAGAAAGGGCTATTGTATTACATTGTTACACATGATATTATCACTTACTTACAACACTTACAATGGGTAGACAGAATCATTTGTGCCTTTTATTATAATTGTTTTCTGGTCAGCTACTTTAAAGTTGGTTGGACCATATATATGTTTTCTGTTCCTCTTGCCAACTAACTTTTCATTTGTGACTAAGTTTGAGAGACGAGGTGGGAAGAGCAATGAGGAAAACAGATTGCGGGAACTTTTGATAAGAACATTGCTGGCAGCAAGTGGCATTGAGTTGGCAGTAAATGATGGTTCTGCTCAATCAGGTCATATTTCCCAGATATGCCAACTATTTATATACTATTAATTTTCTAACAAAGTCTAATAAAATAACCATTAATGTAAACTTGTATAGGGCATGAAAGCAAACCATGAGCAAAGTGAAGCACTGTATAGGAAAATATTTCCACAACTATATTCATTTGGTTTCTATGGCCATAAACAGGGAATAAAGTTAGAAGCTTTGACTTAAGGGCATGTTCAGACGTGGCAGAATTTTTCCGCTGCAAATGTTGGTGCAGATTTGGGGCAATTTGACAGGTAATTCCGACATTGCAGATATCACAGCGGACTTGCCACAGATTTCAGTTTTTGCATTGCAAAGGCTGAAATCCGCAGGGAAATTCCGCTTCTTCTCCGCAATGTAATGTGCGTGCTGCGGAGGGAAAATTCTGCACCGCAGCCTAATTTTCGCACATTTATTTTCCGCAACGTCTGAACGAAGTTTCCTAAAAATGGATAGAAACAAATGTAAAAAACGGCTGCTGCAGAATTCCACTGCGGACTGTCCACAGCGGAATTCCACAGCAAATCCGCCACGTGTGAATGTGCCATAAAGTGTCCACACTTATATTTTCCCAGGGTCCCATGCCACTTATCTGTCCTATTACTTGTTCATCACTACCATCATATAGTGCACACTAAACTCCGATATCCAGGACCTTTGGTAATAAAGTTCTGCCATAGTAAGCATTACTTTCTCCTTAAGGGGAATACCAACCATAGGATGTCATATACTGTGTTCCACAAATTATAAAATGACATCGCGCAGTTTAAGAAATGGAAGCTGAGCTCTGATTGGTTGCTATCGGCAACTACTCCACTTTTTCTTTGCACTAGTTTTGATAAATGTCTCCCATTGTTTTCCAAATCAGGTAATGTCTGATATTAAAATACAGATGATATCTATGCAGCCCCTTACCTTACTGCCTACATTCTTCACCTGGAGCTTTTAGGCTATTTGCACACAATCAGGATTTGCCGTCGGCAAATCCGGCGTGTATTTTTCAAAGAATCCGCAGCAGAAATCCAAGGCTGACACTCAAATTTTTGCTGCGGTGTGCCAGCGGATTGTAATTCAATGGGGCTAATCCGCAGCTTTTTCCCACTGCATGTGAATGGGGTATAAAATACTCGATTCACTTGCATTGGATGTGGAATGACAGCAGATTTCATGGGGATTTAGGAGCAGAATCTGCACCTATATCTTCACCAAATCCTATTTGTGTGAACATCGTTTTAATCTTCAGGACTATTAAGGGGGTGTTCTTCTTTAACTTTGTCTTCAGACACCAGTTGGAGTAGTCCACCTAATCCCATTAAAGATATCTGTTATAAATGTAAAGACAAGCAATCAGATTATCATAGGAGGGGATCATCTCAGACAAGCTGCTTCACTGTCTGCATCACATCTTTATTCTGCTTGTCTGCCATAGTTGCTTTTGAGCAGTTAAAAAGATCTCATGTCTACGGCTGAATCCGTCATATCAAACCCCCCTGAATGATCAGTATTACCTCCTAATATAGAAATATGCTGAAAGTTTTTAAGAACATAGTACCTGTTTGTATAAATATTCTGAGCTATTGAAATGGTTAGGTACCTTGTAATACAGGGTGAAATAATTGACCCGCAAACTTAAAGAGGCTCTGTCACCAGATTTTCAAACCCCTATCTCCTATTGCAGCAGATCGGCGCTGCAATGTAGATAACAGTAACGTTTTTTTTTTTTTTAAACAAGCATTTTTGGCCAAGTTATGACCATTTTTATAATTATGCAAATGAGCCTTTCTTAAGTACAACTGGGCGTGTTTAAAGTTATGTCCAAGTGGGCGTGTATTGCGTGTGTTACATCTGGGTGTGTATTGTGTGTGTACATCTGGGCGTTTTTACTTGTTTTACTAGCTGGGCGTTGTGAATGGAAGTGTATGATGCTGACGAATCAGCATCATCCACTTCTCTTCGTTACCACCCAGCTTCTGCCAGTGCACAAACACACAGCGTGTTCTCGAGAGATCACGCTGTGACGTCACTTCCTGCCCCAGGTCCTGCATCGTGTCGGACAAGCGAGGACACATCGGCACCAGGCGACAGAGGCTATAGTTGATTCTGCAGCAGCATCGACGTTTGCAGGTAAGTCGATGTAGCCTCTGTCGCCTGGTGCCGATGTGTCCTCGCTGGTCCGACACGATGCAGGACCTGGGGCAGGAAGTGAGTGACGTCACAGCGTGATCTCTCGAGAACACGCTGTGTGTTTGTGCACTGCCAGAAGCTGGGTGTTAACGAAGAGAAGTGGATGATGCTGATTCGTCAGCATCATACACTTCCATTCACAACGCCCAGCTAGTAAAAGAAGTAAAAACGCCCAGATGTACACAAACAATACACGCCCACTTGGACTTAACTTTAAACACGCCCAGTTGTACATAAGAAAGGCTCATTTGCATAAATATAAAAATGCTCATAACTTGGCCAAAAATGCTCGTTTTTGAAAAAAAAAAAAACGTTACTGTTATCTACATTGCAGCGCCGATCACATGCAATACGAGATAGGGGTTTGAAAATCTGGTGACAGAGCCTCTTTAAGCATTTATAAAGATTCCAGGATGTGATATGTGGCACAAAATCTGTAATTATTATATGACTTGAAACATACCATCACCCTCATCACTTAATGATATGGTGTTCATCCTGCTTCAGCTACTTTTAGCCTGTGGCTGTAATAAATCATTGATATATCCTCAAAGAAGGAAACAAACAGAACATATTATTATTACCTACAGAAAAATATTTCTTAAAGGGTAACTAAACTTTCAAAAACGTTTGACATGTCATAGTGACATGTCAGAAGTTTTGATTGGCGGGGGTCCGAGCACTGAGATCCTAACCAATCACTAAAAAGAAGCTGCAGAAGCACTCGGGTGAGCGCTGTGCCGCTTCGCAACTGATCTGCTTTCCTCGGAAAGCCGAGCAAGTGGTGCATGGACTCAGTAGAATCTCTATGAGCCCGTGCACCAGTTGCTCGGCTTTTCGAGCGCTTCCTCCTCTTTGTTTTAGGCATCGGTGGGGGTCTCAGTGCTCGGACCACCACCAATAAAAACTTCTGACATATCACTATGACATGTCAAAAGTTTTTTGAGCGTTTAGTTACACTTTAACCTCTCACAGCATACTTCCAGCCAAAAATCAAACCTTACAATCCTGCGTTTTTTCAGCTTTTTCTTCTTGTCTTGCCTTACCATTTAGCACTAGAAGATGTGTAAAATTTGATATATTATGTGTCTGCCGTGTTGATTTCTCGGTCACCTGCACATTCCTTGGTCACTACTCCTTTCTCCCTTGACAATGTCATCCAGTAATTAACTCTTCCATAGCTATATCCCTCTCATCAGTGCCATGGATGCATTGATATAGAGGACTTCAGTCATACCTTATAATGAGCACAGTTCTCTATCACTTCTTCCACAGCAGGGGTTGTGGCAGCTCAGTCTTTGCATAGTAAAGGTATGTTCACCCGTGGCAGATTTGTTCTATACAGTACATGTGAATGGGGTTCTTTCTGCAGCATGTACATGTACTACTGCAAGCCCCATTCAGATGAATGGGTCAGTGTGTAAATCTATCCTAAGGCTGGGATTCCCATAGGTCGGATACACTGTATAAAAATATGCAGTGTAAATTACCTAGAACCCGCAGCGAATTCCGCCTGAAAAATTGCGCCAAATTGTGATGCAGGTTTTCGGGCCGAGATTTGGCTTAAAAAAAAAGTCTGTCCTTACCCCAGGCCGTTGTCATGGCGGCACGTCCCTCTGTTGTCCGTGCCGTCTGGCCTCCTTGAATGATTCTGCAGCCCATGAGAACGCTGCAGCCTGTGATTGGCTGCTGCAGTCGCATGGGATGAAATGTCATCCCAGGAGGCCGGCCTGGACAAAGAACAGAAGAAAGTGTCGCTATGACAACGGCCGGGTGTGAGTATAGACTTTCTAAATTAATTTAAACAAAAAAAGGCTTTTATTTACTTCTTTTCTTTCGATTTTTGCAGTGGATTTGCAGTATTTCCTCTGCAAAAGTCATAACACTTGGCTATTTGTTGCGGGTTTTACATCCCCATTGAATTCAATGGGGAAAACCTGCAACAGAAAAGCAATGAATACACAGCATAATTTGACATTCTGCAGATATAAATTCCGCACCGCAGGTAAATTTTTGAACGTTTTCGCTGCAGATTTTTTCTGCAGCCTGTGCATGAGATTTGCTAAATCTCATTCACTTTGCTGCTACTGTAAATGCTACGGAATTTTCGCACAGAATTCCGCTGCGGAAATTCAGCATTTAAGCTACGTGGGAACACAAACTTAAAGGGACAAAGCCAAGGAATTGCACCTTGAGCAAATAAATTGCAGATATTTAGAGGGAGGGGAGGAGAGGCCAGTGAATGTGTTGGTGACCAGGAAATCACAGCAGCTACATAGGAGATAAAGTTTTACACAGACTTTATGGTGCTGAATGAAGAGGTAAGTCGGGTCTGGAGAAGAAAAAGTTGAGCTATGAAGAAAAACAGTGCACAGATACATCCAGATCCAGAGCTTCAGTAACACTGTGAGGTTTGTATTTTTGGTTGGAGGTTAAAGTGCAAATTTGAATAGACACATCCTATTCAAAGTTGTAATTATGTATGCTGCCATTGGCACGGTGTGTGTTCAAAAAACCCCAATACTCCCCCAATGTGCTTATTCTCCATTATCCCACACCTCCTTATTCATTATTTGTATAGGGAAAACCTAGTGCTATTGTTTCTGCATGTCAAAATCCCTAAATGCCCTTTTACACTGGGCGATTATCGGGCAGACCAGCTTTTATAGAACGCTCGTTCCCGATAATTGCCCTGTGTAAACAGAGCAGCGATAAGCAGATGAACGAGCAAACGCTCGTTCATCTGCTGATCGTATTGTTTTAAAAAACGGAAATCTTATCGTTGTTGGCAGCGCATCTCCCTGTGTAAGCAGGGACACGCGCTGCCGATATGATGATGATGATGTATGGGGACGAGCGATCGGAGTAACGACCGCTCGTCCCCATACATAGCTACTTGTGACAGGAGCAAACGAGTACGGATCAATGAGCTGTTTCGTTGATCAGTGCTCGTTGCACCAGCCGGTGTAAAAGGGCCTTAACAGTGCCTGGGCCGCTTATGTCAGGGACTGCAACTACAGAGGTTGGAACCACTTATGTACAGCACTGGCTGCTTATCTTTATAGGATGCACTATACATAGATTCCTATTGACAAAACCTGTGTATAAACACCCCCACCCTCACTAGCAGCAGCAGTCCCTAGGACCAGCTTTCAGGGACTGCATTTTAACCTAGGTCCTGATAGCATAGTGTAGGTAATACAGGAGCCCTAAAGATGTCAAATCAATGAGTTCAATATAATAAATACTAACTTCATATAAGATCTTTTTAGATTTTTTTCTTTATCCTTTTGCTATGGTATGTTGTAGTAAAACAAGACTCAATGTGAAAGGTTTCTTCACTTTAGTAAATGCAGGTTGGCAGCTTGGCTTGAATGTCTTGCTCTCGTGTATAGGCAGTAACGTAGCTTTACTATGAGAAATGTGAGCCGACTGTAGCAAAACAATGTTCAGCAACGTAATAATCCCTGGATACTTACAGGTTATTCTTTTTGTGCTTTTATTTCTTTTTTACTGAACGTGTCGATTTATATCTTGAATATACTAATGTTTTGTTAAATGCAAAGGTCTTTTACTTTTTTATATAAACTGTTCTTGTTTTTATTACAAAGTTCTTTTTCTAAACTCCGCATGTTTTTGAATTCTTAAAAGTCATTTTAATATATTTTCTTCAAAATAACAATCTTTGACTGTGTTCTTGTTTTTGAAGTTGTGTCTAAAACATCTAAAATAGTGAATATTGAACGTTTAAAAATAAAAGTGAAAATTATGTAAGTGAAGTATATTTTTAGGATTATTAATTCTCTACATATATTTTAATGGTGTTAAATATTTTGAATACCTAGCACACATAGTAGAGCAAGATTCCTTTAATCTGACATCAATGGGACCTGATAGATGTCAGATTATCATATATTCTGGACTATCAAACGGTCAAATAAAAGTATGAAATACTCAGTTGTAATGAAACCTTTAGGAAGAAGTGGCATATTATCAGACTTTCTGGATTATTTCATACGGCATTAAAGGATTTTCACTGTACTGTGTAACCCTGAGTTGTCCTTTAAGGTTATGTTCACACAGGGTGAATTCAATGGGGGAAACCTGCAACAAGAAAGCAGCAATTATACAAATACAATTGAAATGCTGCGTACAGGGCCGCCATCAGGGGGGTATTAGGGGTAGTGGTGTGAGGGGCCCGGCCAAACCTAACTGAAAGGGGGGCCCGGCAACTGCCGCAACACTCTTTTGGTAGGAAAAAACGGGCCCCTGTAATGGGGCCCGTTTTTTTCACCAAAAGAATGTCGTGAGCTGCTGCTGCTGCGGGCCCCCTCCCCTCGTCATGGGGGGCCGTCAAACAGTCCGCCCGCGCGCGCACCCGATCGCGCGCACAAGGAAACTCCCGCGCGTGCGCACTCGCGAGCGCGCACCCACGAACGCCCGCACTGGAGACCGCCCGCGCGCGCACCCGCGATCGGCCACGCGCACCCGCGATCGGCCGCGCGCGCACCCGCGAACGAAGCGCGCGCAGCCGCGGACACACATGGACAAAACTTACCTGGAGCCTGGCTGGAGGTGAAGGACTGGACGTCTGGACCGAAGACCTCGCCTGGAAGACATCGCCGGAAGAGGACTTGAGTGGGAGCATCTCTTCTGACACGGTGAGTCAATTATCTCAAAGTGCTGTTTATGTTTGGCCCTGTTCACACAGTATTTTGCAGGCAAAAAAAAATCTGCCTCAAAATTCCTTAAAGAATTTTGAGGCAGATTTTGACCTGCCCACACTATCTTGCCGCGTTTTTTTGCTGTGTTTTTTGCTCGCGGCGATTGAGGACAGCAGACAAAAAAACGCAGCGAAAAATGCATTTTCTGCCTCCCATTGATTTCGATGGGAGGTCAGAGGCGGAACCGCGGCAAGAATGGACGTGCTGCTTTTTCTTTTTTCCGCAACTGGCTCCCATTGATTTCAGATTACATCAATGGGAGGCGGTTTTGGAAGTTTTTTGGTGCTGATTCTGACGCAGCGTCCGAGTCAATATCAAGGCCAAAAAACTCTGTGAACTTGGCCTTATTGTTAGGGCTTATTCAGACGAACGTGTAATACATCCGTGCAACGTGCATGATTTTCACGCGCCTCGCACGGACCTATGTTACTCTATGGGGTCGTGCAGACGGTCAGTGATTTTCACGCAGCGTGTGTCCGTGTGTCCGCTGCGTAAAACTCACGACATGTCCTATATTTGTGCATTGTTCGCGCATCACGCACCCATTGAAGTCAATGGGTGCATGAAAATCACGCCCAGCACTTCCGCAGCCGTATAAACTATGAATGAAAACAGAAAAGCACCACGTGCTACAAACATACAAACAGAGTGTCATAATGATGGCGGCTGCGCGAAAATCACGCAGCCGCGCATCATACGCTGCTGACACACGGAGCTGTTATGGACCTTTTGCATGCGCAAAACGCCACGTTTTTTGCGCGTGCAAAAAGCACATGCTCGTGTGAATCCGGCCTTAGGGTAGGAACACACTAGGCATGAACGCTGCGGATTTTATGCAACACATTTTATTGTGGATAATCCGCAGCGTATCACAGTCGCAGCCGAGTGGATGAGATATGAACAAATCTCATCCACACGCTGCAAAAATAATGGACCTGCAGTGTGACTTTTGGCTTTTTAAGTCGCAGCGTGTCAATGTATTCTGTGGGATCGCTGCTCCTCTGTTGCGGAAATGCTGCGGTTCTGCCGCAAAAATCACACATGAGAAAAAAAAAAGGTACTTTTTTAAATTGATAAAAAGTTTAGACTTGCCCCGGCCGTAGTCCTGGTGACGCGATCCTCTATTCTTAGCGCAGCCCGGCCTCCTGTCATGACGTTTCATCCCATGTGACTGCTGCAGCGGTCACATGGTCTACAGCGTCATCCCAGGAGGCGGGGCTACATTCAGAAGAGAGAGATGCGTCACCTAAACTACGGCCGGGGCAAGTCTAAACTTTTTTTCCCTGCAGGATTCCCGCAGCGGACACGCCTCCCGAAACCTGCGCCACTATTTGGTGCGGTTTTGCTGGCAGAATTCCCTGCGGCTACCGGGGCGGATAAGCTGTGTAGTTTTACTCAGCATATCCGCCTAGTGTGTCCCTTATGATGTCGCTCCTGGAGCTGCTGCCGGTCTCTAAATAGGCAGTTGGTTCAGTAGAATTTGGAATTATTTTTTTTTTGTGAACCAGCTTAAAAAAATACAAAACTTTTGTGTTAGGGCCTGTTCACATCACCGTTCGCTTCCGTTCCGGGGTTCCGTCTGAGGTTTCTGTCGGGTGAACCCTGCAACGGAAAGTGAAAGTGACAGCTTCCGTTTCCATCACCATTAGCGCAGTCGACTGCGCTATTGATTCCGTCCGAAAACCAGCCGGAATGGTGACGAACGGAAACCATTAGCGATGTTTCCGTCACCATTGAGATCAATGGTGACTGAAACGGAAGCTGTGCTGTCACTTTCACTTTCTGTTGCGGGGTTCACCCGACAGAAACCTCAGACGGAACCCCGGAGCGGAAGCGAACGGTGATGTGAACAGGCCCTAACACAAAAGTTTTGTATTTTTTTAAGCTGGTTCACAAAAAATAATAATTCCAAATTCTACTGGACCAACTGCCTATTTAGAGACCGGCAGCAGCTCCAGGAGCGACATCATAAGGGACACACTAGGCGGATATGCTGAGTAAAACTACACAGCTTATCCGCCCCGGGAGCCGCAGGGAATTCTGCCAGCAAAACCGCACCAAATAGTGCCGCAGGTTTGGTGCAGGGAAAAAAAGTTTAGACTTGCCCCGGCCGTAGTTTAGGTGACGCATCTCTCTCTTCTGAACGTAGCCCCGCCTCCTGGGATGACGCTGTAGACCATGTGACCGCTGCAGCAGTCACATGGGATGAAACGTCATGACAGGAGGCCGGGCTGCGCTAAGAATAGAGGATCGCGTCACCAGGACTACGGCCGGGGTAAGTCTAAACTTTTTTATAAATTTTAAAAAGTGCCTTTTTTTTTTTTCTCATGTGTGATTTTTGCGGCAGAACCGCAGCATTTCCGCAACAGAGGAGCAGCGATCCCACAGAATACATTGACACGCTGCGGCTTAAAAAGCCAAAAGCCACACTGCAGGTCCATTTTTTTTGCAGCGTGTGGATGAGATTTGTTTAAACCTCATCCACTCTGCTGCGACTGTGATACGCTACGGATTCTCCACAATAAAATGTGTTGCATAAAATCCGCAGCGTTCATGCCGAGTGTGTTCCTACCCTAAGGCCGGATTTACACAAGCGTGTGCTTTTTGCGCGCGCAAAAACGTGGCGTTTTGCGCATGCAAAAGGTCCATAACAGCTCCGTGTGTCAGCAGCGTATGATGCGCGGCTGAGTGATTTTCGCGCAGCCGCCATCATTATGACACTCTGTTTGTATGTTTGTAGCACGTGGTGCTTTTCTGTTTTCATTCATAGTTTATACGGCTGCGGCAGTGCTGGGCGTGATTTTCACGCACCCATTGACTTCAATGGGTGCGTGATGTGCAAACAATGCACAAATATCGGACATGTCGTGAGTTTTACGCAGCGGACACACGGACACACGCTGCGTGAAAATCACTGACAGTCTGAACGGCCCCATAGAGTAACATAGGACCGCGCGAGGCGCGTGAAAATCACACACGTTGCACGGATGTATTACACGTTCGTCTGAATAAGCCCTAACAATAAGGCCCAGTTCACAGAGTTTTTGGGCCTTGATATTGACTCGGACACTGCGTCAGAATCAGCACCAAAAAACTTCCAAAACCGCCTCCCATTGATGTAATCTGAAATCAATGGGAGCCAGTCGCGGAAAAAAGAAAAAGCAGCACGTCCTTTCTTGCCGCGGTTCCGCCTCTGACCTCCCATCGAAATCAATGGGAGGCAGAAAATGCATTTTTCGCTGCGTTTTCTGTCTGCTGTCCTCAATCGCCGCAGGCAAAAAACGCGGCAAGATAGTGTGGGCAGGTCAAAATCTGCCTCAAAATTCGGTGCGCGGTTCCAGGCGGGTGCGCATGCGCGGGAGTTTGCGGGTGCGCGTGATCGGTCGCACGGGCGGCGGTGTTTGACGGCCCCCATGCTACCCAGGGCCGCCATCAGGGGGGGTATTAGGGGTACTGATGTGAGAGGCCCGGCCAAACCTAATTGAAAGGGGGGCCCGCAGCTCATGACATTCTTTTGGTGAAAAAAACGGGCCCCATTGCAGGGGCCTGTTTTTTTTCTACCAAAGGCAAGTCGCGGCAGTTTGCCGGGCCCCCCTTTCAATTAGGTTTGGCCGGGCCTCTCACATCAGTACCCCTAATACCCCCCCTGATGGCGGCCCTGGGTAGCATGATATAGTGCTGGACGGAGTACCGTTAACAGGCGGTGCCACGGTAGGGGGGCCCAGAAAATTTAGCTGTAGGGGGCCCTGAAATTCCTGATGGCGGCCCTGGCTGCGTATATGCTTCATCATTTACTCAGCCTGTGGATGAGATTGGTCAAATCTCATCCACTTTTTCTGCTACTGTATTATGTTGCGGATTTCCTGCAACTAAAATCTGCAGTATTTATGCTACGTGTGAACTTACCCTTAATGTTCTTTCAGCCATTCCTGAGTTAACCTAATCATCCGCCTACACAGGGACCAAATGCTGGATACTAATACTACCACAAATGGCTTGCCACAAATGTCACTGTCACACAGTTTCCAACAGACCATGAATGACATATAAATTTGCAGTGATAGAGCTCATGCACACTATCATATTGCAGGTCTGCACAACCTCCAGATTGTACAGAACTATAATACAGCACCCACAGAAATCCATTGGGACCTGCTTTACCTCCGTATGCGTCCGCATTCATACGGAGGCTCACAGAAGTTTATTCTGCCAGATTAATGCCGTAATACATAGTTATTTTCCCAACAGAATCATTGCTTCTATGCGAGAATATCTCCATACAGTGCTGAACAGAGGCACCGTGCCAGAGTGCGCAACCGGAGGGACTCTTTGTGCCTTCGTACTGGCTCTGCCCACATGGCTCTGAACGCATGGCTCTGCCCACATGGCTCTGCTGTGTTCCTCTGGCCTTATACAGTTACTTCTTTCTACCATTACTTGCTTTCTCACTTCTACTGCTCTGCCTATGTAAGTGTCATCACTTTAGTTCTAGAATTCTATTTCTGAAAATTAGAATGAACAGTTCCATACGATGACTCCTGTAGAAGAACAAAAACAGTGCATGGAATTTTGGGGTGACATATAGAAAAGTGAATTCATAAATAGACAAGACATTTTGTAATTATTAAGAGTAAGCAATGCTGCTGCCGTGATCCATTGTTGCAATCTAAGGGCGACTCTGGGAATTGCTCTTTGACTGTAGCCTTTTTTTTCATTATCTTTACTCTTTAAATGAACTTTAGCTAAGCATATTCCTGGAGGACAAGTGAATAATGACAAATAAAAAAAAAAAACAAACTCACAATTTCTAGGCGAGCAGCATTCCTTCTCCGTTCTAACCTGTAACATTTTCCCCAAGGATCCTCGTGTCCTTTGAAATATCTTCAGACAATGGTAAACAGAGACCAGAAGAGCATTGTTTGAATTGAATCCAGAATAAAAGAAGATAGAATAAGGAAAGGTTAGTATATAAAGGAAAGATCATTTTAGTTTCTTGTAATTTGTTTTATTATTACCAATTAAGTTTCCAAACAATAAATGCTCTGGAATTATATACAAATAAACAATAATAAATACGGCCGACAGCTAGTTATATAATTGTAGCAATATAGAAGAAGACCCGACACTAAAAAATTTTTTAGTAGATGAAAGGATATTTTTAACCCCAAAAGGACCGAGCCATTTTTCATGTTTTAGTTTCGCACTCCCCGCGTTCCAAGAGCAATAACTTTTTTATTTTTCCGTCAATAAAGTCGTGTGAGGGCTTATTGTTTGCGGGAGGAGTTGTAGTTTCTAATAGCACCGTTTAAAGTACCATATAATGTACTGGCAAACGGAAAAAATTATTTTCGGGCTGAAATTGGAAAAAACTGTGATTCCTACATTGTCTTTGGTTTTCGTTTTTTACGGCTTTTGCCGTGCGGTGAAAACAACAACATAACTTTATTCTGCGGCTACAGTGATACCAAATTTATATAGGTTTTTCTATATTTTACTACTTTAAAAAAACAAAACTTTTTGTAAAAAATAAAACTGTTTTGTTTCATCACATTCTGAGAGCCGTAACTTTTTTATTTTCCGTGGATTGAGCGGTGTGAGGGATTTTTTTTTCCAGGACGAGCTGTAATTTTTATTTGTACCATATTTTGGTACGTACGTACAACTTTTTGATCACATTTTATTTAAAAAAAATTAGCGAACTAAGGTGATATTTTTTGGTTTTACGGCGTTCACCGTGCGAGTTAAGTAATGGTTTTTTCACTACTAATAACTTTATGAAACTTTTTTTTTGCACATTTTAGTAGTCCCCCTAAGGACATGAACCAGCGATTGTTAGATCCTGGTTCAATATACCACAATACTAATGTATTGCAGTATATCGTCATTTTCACAGGCTTTTCTTAAGCAATGCCAGAGACAAAGCTTGACAGAGGCAGAGAAAAGGCAGACCTGGGGGCCTTCATTAGGCCCCTGGGCTGCCATGACAACCACCAGCGCCCCCTGATCGCGGTGTGGGGGCACCGATGAGTTGTCGGAGGGGACTGCCCCCTTGTTTCAACGCTTCAGCCCATGAGCGTGCTCCATACTTCTCTATGACGCTCATCACGTACATGTATGTGATAATGTGTCAAGGGGTTAATTAGCAATCGACAGAACAAATAGTGTAATGTTTCGGTCAAGAATAGACATTTATCAAACCGGAACAGGTCAGCAATGGTAAAAAAAAAAATATGACATTAGGCACCTTTAAAGAACCTGGTTGCTGTACTCTAGGTAAGTGGTGTCCTGTAGATTGCGAACTACCAGTTTACCTCAGAGAAGTGACCAAGAGATCTAAATGTTTGGCCACCGGACTATTTATCTGCTGTTTTATACACAAGTGGGAAAACTGTCACTATAGTGTCACGTTTCGTCTTTCAGCATGCATGTCACCAGCATTTTCTAGGGAAAAGATCAGTATTGAGTTATATAGGCTTGCAAAGATTGACCAGCCGGCGTGGCTCACACACACAATGATGTCTGCTATAGTACAGGGCAGAGGAGATGGGCAGGACTGCACATATACAATGAAGGATGCAGAAAGTTATCAGTCACTATTGTGAACAAGTGTGAACAAGTGTGTGCCAATCAGTACCGGAGTAAGTTCTTAGGACCAAAATGCTCTCTAGCAAGATTCTGATCAACCAAAGTAATAGTAACGCATACAGGACCAGCGCTCCATGGATACCTGAACTTTAATCAATGATAGCTCAGTACTACAAGTACTGTTCTGTATACATGTACCATGGGTTGTAGTTGGTTTTCAGCTGTACCAGCATGCAATTTAAGATGCAAACTGGGACTTGGAGAGCCGTAAGGGCACATTCAGACGCGGCGGAACTGCTGTTGAATTCCGCTGTGGACAGTCCGCAGTGGAATTCTGCAGCAGCCTTTTTTTTACATTGGTTCCTATAAATTTGTAGGAAAGTTAGTTCAGACGTTGCGGAAAATAACTGTGGAATTTAGGCTGCGGTGCAGAATTTTCCCTCTGCAGCATGCTCATTATGTTGCGGAGAAGAAGCGGAATTTCACTGCGGATTTCAGCCTTTGCAATGCAAAAACTGAAATCTGTGGCAAGTCCGCTGTGATATCTGCAACGTCTGAATTACCTGTCAAATATGCAAATGTTGGTGCAGATTCGTTGCGTAATTGCCCCAAATCTGCACCAACATTTGCAGCGGAAAAATTCCGCCACGTCTGAACATGGCCTAACAGTTACATATATAGAAAGTACATATAATCAAAACTGGATTTACATTTCAGGAGCCTGTCCCATGAATATAACCACACTCAATGTCAGTCTTTACTCATCTAAAAGTGTAGATTCATTTTTGGCATGCCACAGGTAAACTTACACTTTAATATTAGTATGTCTCCTAATAAATGTACACTAATAAATATGTACCCTATAATGAATGTATGTCCCATTAGTAAAGTTATCTTCCGGTAGAATGGAATTCCTACATTTTTAGACTCACATGGTAATAAGAGATGATACCGATGTCAAAATGCAAGATTCGGAATTTAGGTTGCAGGTGCCTCGTGGCTGTTGAAAATTCAGCTTTGATCAAAGAAAATAATATATAGATAGCTCCCCAGTGAACTGTGATGTAAAAGACATCGGTGATGACATCATAGGGAGGAGGAAGCTGCTGCATACAGAAGATTTCGGCTCCTCCTCTCACAGCAGTCAGTGGCGAGTGCAGTGTCCAGACTAGAACATTCATTCATTTCTTCCTTCAAACCTTGTGAAACCGATTATTGTCCTTGAATATAAAGTCTCTTTTCATATAGTTAGAAACTTTTGCAGCAATGTAAATATAAAGCATTCTCCCCCTGTGTGTGAACACTTTACGTTATTTAATTATTCGTACAGTTCAGGTCACACAATTTGATCTTGTCGAAGTTTCATTCTGTTCCCAGTAAAACTGTGTATTATTGCACTGATTCAACATCCTGTCCTCTGGAGAGGTCTAAAGCTTCTATTTTTTGCTTGTTTTACTTTTTAGAGGCTGTGAAGCATGGAAAACTGACAACCCGGTGCATTAGGAATGTTGAATATGTGTCTCTGCTAAAGTGGTGTGAGCCGCAGGCTCCTGTGTCTTCCTACAGGCACATTTCTCTTCTAATGAAATGGACTGAACTCTTAGAATCACTTTTCCTGTTGTCTTGTTTTTAACAATCTTGGCTCATTTATTATTTTTAAGATTTTTTTTAATGTGTAGCTGTAGTTTTATAGGACCTTAGATAATTCAGACTAAATATATTTACAATGTAAGGTTATGAGAATATGTGCCATTAGTAATAAAACCAGACATACCTGTAATTCCTTATTTGTGTCTAAAATATTTTATTCTTAATTAATAGCAAATGACTTTAATCATTAAGATTTCGAGGCTGTCGCTTGGCAACTCGGATCTTCAGCTCCCTCCATAAGTTTTCGATGGGATTAAGGTCTGGAGACTGGCTAGGCCACTCCATGACCTTAATGTGCTTCTTTTTGAGCCACTCCTTTGTTGCCTTGGCTGTATGTTTCGGGTCATTGTCGTGCTGGAAGACCCAGCCACGAGCCATTTTTAATGTCCTGGTGGAGGGAAGGAGGTTGTCACTCAGGATTTGACGGCACATGGCTCCATCCATTCTCCCATTGATGCGGTGAAGTAGTCCTGTGCCCTTAGCAGAGAAACACCCCCAAAACATAATGTTTCCACCTCCATGCTTGACAGTGGGGACGGTGTTCTTTGGGTCATAGGCAGCATTTCTCTTCCTCCAAAGACGGCGAGTTGAGTTAATGCCAAAGAGCTCAATTTTAGTCTCATCTGACCACAGCACCTTCTCCCAATCACTCCCAGAATCATCCAGATGTTCATTTGCAAACTTCAGACGGGCCTGTACATGTGCCTTCTTGAGCAGGGGGACATTGCGGGCACTGCAGAATTTTAATGCATTACGGCGTAATGTGTTACCAATGGTTTTCTTGGTGACTGTGGTCCCAGCTGCCTTGAGATCATTAACAAGTTCCCCCCGTGTAGTTTTCGGCTGAGCTCTCACCTTCCTCAGGATCAAGGATACCCCACGAGGTGAGATTTTGCATGGAGCCCCAGATCGATGTCGATTGACAGTCATTTTGTATGTCTTCAATTTTCTTACTATTGCACCAACAGTTGTCTCCTTCTCACCCAGCGTCTTACTTATGGTTTTGTAGCCCATTCCAGCCTTGTGCAGGTCTATGATCTTGTCCCTGACATCCTTAGAAAGCTCTTTGGTCTTGCCCATGTTGTAGAGGTTAGAGTCAGACTGATTAATTGAGTCTGTGGACAGGAGTCTTTTATACAGGTGACCACTGGCGTAGCTATAGGGGTCGCAGCGGTCGCAATTGCGACCGGGCCCCGAAGCCAGGGGGGCCCACGGCCCCCCGCACCACATCAATAAAAAGTTACTATAGTAACTCGGGCCGCGGGCCCCTGTTACTATAGTAACATACTTTACTTACCTTCCTGGTTCCGGATCGCAGCGGAGGTCCTGACGTCAAGCGCTGTGCGCAGCGCATGACGTCACAGCGCTATGCCGCCGCGCACAGCATCGAGACTACAGAACTCCCGCCGCGGCCGAAGAGGAAGGTAAGCTTAGCCCTGACTGGCGGGGTCTGACTCCCGAGACACGCCAATCAGCTGTTTTGAAGGGGCCGCAGCACTCGTACGAGAGCTGCTCCCCTTCATTCCTGTCACTTCATTACGGTCACACTGTGAATCGGCGTCGGCGATTCACAGTGTGAGCGAGTAGTGAAATGAAGGGGAAGCAGCTCTCGTATGAGTGCTGCGGCCCCTTCAAAACAGCTGATTTGCGGGTCCCGGGCGACACATCAGCTATTGATGGCCTATCCTGTGGATAGGCCATCAATGTTTAGGGACTGCACAACCCCTAAGCCTACGATGTAGCAGGCTTAAGGGGCCCATGAGACAGGATCACAGATTGTGTGATCCTGTCTGCTGGGCCCTGTATCTAAGCCAATCACATGGTAGGCTTAGATACATGGCCCATGCGTGATCCTGTCTGCTGGGCCCTGTATCTAAGCCTACCACACTGTAGGTTTAGATACAGGGCCCCAGCACACAGTAATCTTATACTGTATAAGATTACTGTCTGCTGGACCCTGTATCTAAGCCTACCTTGTGGTAGGCTTAGATACAGGGTCCCACAGACAGTATCACACATGGGCCCTGTATCTAAGCCTTAGGGTATGTGCACAGACACTAATTACGTCCGTAATTGACGGACGTATTTCGGCCGCAAGTACCGGACCGAACACACTGCAGGGAGCCGGGCTCCTAGCATTATACTTATGTACGATGCTAGGAGTCCCTGGCTCGCTGCAGGACAACTGTCCCATACTGTAAACATGTTTTCAGTACGGGACAGTTGTCCGGCAGCGAGGCAGGGACTCCTAGCGTCGTACATAAGTATAATGCTAGGGGCCCGGCTCCCTGCAGTGTGTTCGGTCCGGTACTTGCGGCCGAAATACGTCCGTCAATTACGGACGTAATTAGTGTGTGTGCACATACCCTAACACATGTGTTACTAATCATTTTTTGTGTGTTTTCTTACAGGTTCGGTCGTTGGACTACGGCGGATTCCAGGACTACTTCGATGACAGCTTTTTTTTTATTAATAAAATGGTTAATGAGGGTTGTGTGTTTTTTTTAATTTATTTCAATAAAATATTTTTTCTATGTCTTTGTGTTTTTTTTTTAAACTATATTACTACCGCCTTAGTAATGGCCGCCGACTGATTGACAGCATCCATTGCTAAGACGGGGCTTAGTGTTAGCGGATGCAGAGGCTAACACTAACCCCCTTTATTACCACGGTACCCACCGCCACCAGGGGTGCTGGGAAGAGCCGGGTACGATCCAGTACCTGACCATCTGTAGTGATGGTCAGCCACTGGGGTGGCCGCAGGCTGGTATTATCAGGAGGCGAAAGGCCAAAAACAGTGGCCCTTCCCATCCTGGTAATGCTGCTGCTTTATTGTATCTGGCTGGTTATGAAAATGGGGGGGACCCCACGTCATTTAAAAAAAATAATAATAATAATTGGAAAGAACGATGTCGGGTCCCCCCCAATTTTCATAACCAGCCAGATACAACACAGCAGCAGCAGGCAGCATTACAAGGGTGGGAAGGGCCACTGTTTTTGGCCTTCCCCAGCCTAATACTACCAGCCTGCGGCCACCCCCGGTGCCTGCCCGTCACTACAGATGGTCGGGTACTGGTTTGTACCCGGCTCTTCCCAGTACCCCTGGTGGCGGTGGGTACCGGGGTAATAATGGGGGTTAGTGTAGCCTCTGCATCGGCTAACATTAAGCCTCGCCTTAGTAATGGAGGTTGTTAATCAGCCAGCGGCCATTACTAAGGCGGTGATAATAAAGTTTAAAAAGATACAAGCACATAGAAAAAATATTTTATTGAAATAAAAAAACACAACCCTCATTAACCATTTTATTGAGAATAAAAAAAACGCCGTCATTGAAGTCCTCGTATCCGAAGTCCAACAACCGAACCTGTAAAAAAAACACAAACACACAAAAATAATCAGTAACACATAAAGAAGCAAAATTATTATTCTTACCTATCCTGGGTCCAGCGCTGGAGCCGCAATGTCAGCGAGCTGGGCCCTGTATCTAATCCTATCATGTGTGATACAGTCTGCTGAGCTGTGTATCTAATCCAATCATGTATGATACTGTCTGCTGGGCCCTATATCTAATCCGATCATGTGTGATACTGTCTGCTGAGCCACTGTATCTAATCCTATCATGTGTGATACTGTCTGCTGAGCCACTGTATCTAATCCTATCATGTGTGGTACTGTCTGCTGAGCCACTGTATCTAATCCTATCATGTGTGGTACTGTCTGCTGAGCCACTGTATCTAATCCTATCATGTGTGATACTGTCTGCTGAGCCACTGTATCTAATCCTATAATGTGTGGTACTGTCTGCTGAGCCACTGTATCTAATCCTATCATGTGTGATACTGTCTGCTGGGCCACTGTATCTAATCCTATCATGTGTGATACTGTCTGCTGAGCTGTGTATCTAATCCTATCATGTGTGATACTGCCTTCTGAGCCACTGTATCTAATCCTATCATGTGTGATACTGTCTGCTGAGCCACTGTATCTAATCCTATCATGTGTGATACTGTCTGCTGAGCCACTGTATCTAATCCTATCATGTGTGGTACTGTCTGCTGAGCCACTGTATCTAATCCTATCATGTGTGATACTGTCTGCTGAGCCACTGTATCTAATCCTATCATGTGTGGTACTGTCTGCTGAGCCACTGTATCTAATCCTATCATGTGTGGTACTGTCTGCTGAGCCACTGTATCTAATCCTATCATGTGTGATACTGTCTGCTGGGCCACTGTATCTAATCCTATCATGTGTGATACTGTCTGCTGAGCTGTGTATCTAATCCTATCATGTGTGATACTGCCTTCTGAGCCACTGTATCTAATCCTATCATGTGTGATACTGTCTGCTCAGCCACTGTATCTAATCCTATCCATAGTTTATAGGGTCGTAGTGCTATAGATATGCTATGCTGTCTCATATACACACTTTTTTTTGGGGCGGACACATGTATTGGGGCTATTTCCCGGACATTTTAAGCCCTGAGGGTATGTTCACACGGCAGCGTCTGTTACGGCTGAAATTACTGTGCTGTTTTCAGGAGAAAACAGCACCGTAATTTCAGCCGTAATGGCATGTGCAGGCGTCTTTTGCTGCGTCCATTACGGAAGTAATTGAAGCTGGTTTTCCATGGAGTCCATGGAAAACGGCTCCATTTACGTCTGAAGAAGTGACAGGCACTTTTTTACGCGCCGCCTTTTGACAGCGGCGCGTAAAAAAAAATGACCGTCGGCACAGAACATCGTTAGACCCATTCAAATGAATGGGCAGATGTTTGCCGACGCTTTTGAGCCGCATTTTCGGATGTAATTCAATGCTAAAACGCCCAAATTACGTCCGTAAATAGTGTGTGTGAACCCAGCCTTAGTGACGCCCCGGCTGCTAGTGCTGCATTGTTGGGTCACTTAGGCCATGAGAAGTTTGCGGGGGGGGGGGGGGCCAGTAAGAATTTTTGCATCGGGGCCCATGAGCCTCTAGCTACGCCCCTGCAGGTGACCATGTAAGACAGCTGTCTTTAATGCAGGCGCCAAGTTGATTTGGAGCGTGTAACTGGTCTGGAGGAGGCTGAACTCTTAATGGTTGGTAGGGGATCAATACTTATTTCTCTGTGCACAATGCAAATAAATATATATAATTGATCCATGGCATCTAAAACAAAAAATGAAGCAACTTTTCAAATAATCTTGAAAAAAAAGATGATCCTACTGTTTTGTGTATGCAGCTCCTATATGGATCTATGTGTCTCCATGGTCACAGACTACAAACAAATCCTGTATGTAGTCTGATCCTTATTCCACCCACGCTGCCCCCTCCACTTGCTAACCTTGCAGTTTGTTTGTAGTGTGTTACCTTGGAGACACATGGGTCTGCATTGAAAATGTAGACACAAAATTATTACATTATTTTGAATCAATAAAGCTGCTTTATTTTTTTTAGGTACCAAAAATGGATGCAATTGGTGCTTGCTACGTCTGTACTATGAATCTTAGGGAGAATTAGGGTACGTTCACATCCTGCAGATTTGTTGCAGAAATTCCTGTGACTGTCCCATTCCTGTGACTGTCTGAATGAGGTTTGCAGAAATCATGAATATGCTGCGCAAACAACCCCATTCAGGTGTATGGGACAGATTTTTAGTCGCAGAAATGTCTGCTATCACTAAGAAACAGGTACAACTAAATCTTAACTTGAATTAGTTACAGTTAATACAAAAAAATTTGTTTTAGGCAAACAGTTTACAAACAATTCAAACGCTCAGTAGATAATGGGCTATAGGACATAGGAGGGAAAAGTAAAGGTAAAAGGTTATAGTAGTGTGGCGGAAAAGGAAATACTGGTTCAACTCAGCAGAATACTCTCCCTTTCACATTTCTGATTGCTATCAAAGTATACCAGCCCCAAAAAGGGCCTTTGTTTGCGATCACCCTCTCCAATCAATACCCCGCCTAGTTTTATGTAGCCCTATCAATATAACTACACCGTGTTCCAAATTATTATGCACATTGGATTTATGTGTCATAAACATTTAATTATTAGTTTTTCAATTAAACTCATGGATGGTTTTGTGTCTTAGGGCTCTTTGGATCATTGTAATCAATCTCAGACACCTGTGATAATTAGTTTGCCAGGTGTGCCCAATCAAAGGAAATCTACTTAAGAAGGACGTTCCACATTATTAAGCAGGCCACAGGTTTCAAGCAATATGGGAAAGGAAAAGGATCTCTCTGCTGCCGAAAAGCGTGAAATAGTGCAATACCTTGGACAAGGTATGAAAACATTGGATATTTCAAGAAAACATAGGTGTGATCATCGTACTGTGAAAAGATTTGTGGCTGATTCAGAGCACAGACGGGTTCATTCAGATAAAGGCATAATGAGGAAGGTTTCTGCGAGACAAATTCATAGGATTAGTAGAGCAGCTGCTAAAATGCCATTGCAAAGCAGCAAACAGGTATTTGAAGCCGCTGGTGCCTCTGGAGTCCCGCGAACGTGTAGGATCCGTGTAGGATCCTCCAGAGGTTTGCAAGTGTGCATAAAGCTATTATTTGGCCACCCCTAAACAATGCTGACAAGCAGAAACGCTTGCAGTGGGCTCAGAAATACATGAAGACTAATTTTAAAACCGTGTTATTTACTGATGAGTTCCGTGCAACCCTGGATGGTCCAGATGGATGAAGTAGTGGATGGTTGGTGAATGGCCACCATGTCCCAACAAGGCTGCGACGTCAGCAAGGAGGTGGCGGAGTCATGTTTTGGGCTGGAATCATGGGGAGAGAGCTGGTAGGCCGCTTTACGTAGAGTACGTAGAGTTTATGACTGACCACTTTCTTCCGTGGTACAAAAAGAAGAACCGTGCCTTCCGTAGCAAAATTATCTTCATGCATGACAATGCACCATCTCATGCTGCAAAGAATACCTCTGTGTTATTGGCTGCTACGGGCATAAAAGGAGAGAAACGCATGGTGTGGCCCCCATGTTCCCCTGACCTCAACCCTATTGAGAATCTTTGGAGCATCCTCAAGCAAAATATCTATGAGGGTGGGAGGCAGTTCACATCAAAACAGAAGCTCTGGGAGGTTATTCTGACATCCTGCAAAGATATTCAAGCAGGAACTGTCCAAATACTCACAAATTCAATGGATGCAAGAATTGTGAAGGTGATATCAAAGAAGGGGTCCTATGTTAACATGTAACTTGGCCTGTTCAGTTTTTTTTGATTGAAAGAGCTTTTGATTTCTGTAAATATGACCTCCTGATGCTGCAAATTCAACAAATTACAATTTTATTTCTCTTTACAACCTTTAAAATGTTTTGATCTCTGTTGTGCATAATAATTTGAAACAGTGTATTTTGAGTTTTTTTACTTCTAAAAAAAAACCTGTTATCATTAGGAGATTTGTTCAATAAAATCTGCATTATACTCCAACGGTTGATGGCTTGAAGATTATGCTGACTGTCATTTGCATCGACTATTTAGGAAAATCAGCGAAAAATAACATTTGGATAATAATTTGGAACGCGGTGTAGTAATTTAATCCTATACATTTAATTGTAGATTAGTAACGGCAAGAAATCATCAGAGGAAAATAGAATAATAAATAGAAAATTCTGCATGCAGCATGGTGCAGTGTGATCACAGCCCAAAGAGCTGTAATAGACTAGGTCTCGGAGTCTGCCTTATAAGGAACAGGTCCCTGCCCCTGCAGGGATCGAGCCCACTCGTATTGATCAGTCGTGTGTCGCACTCAATTAGTGAGTCACGTGTCACATGATTGTAACATCCACCAATAAAGATGTTGCTTGTAGGTAACTAAGCAACGTCACAATAGCGTTCTACAGCACGATTATTAAAACTGAAATCAATGGTGTTGTCGCTACATAGGGTGACAAGTGAATATTATAAACATACACGCTCACTTTCATCATGAAATAACTAATCTGGGATTACTCAAGTATTCCAGTTAGCTGTTTTTGCATGAAGTCCAAACCAATAACCTGGATATAATTTATTAGTTGTTAACTAATTGTCACGAGAGACATCAGTGTCTCATAGGAAACATGTATATGTCAGTTGTTTATTTGAACATACTATATTGGCAAGCCTATAAAACCATTGGGTTTCTTTTTGTAAAAGATGGCCACCATAATTAACTCCTCTAGGGAAGGATCTTATATGATCGATCCCAGAAAAAGTGAGTGACTGAGGATTTCCATGGTGTACAAGGTTCGCATGTTTGCCCAATAGTGTATCCACTTTCCTTATAATATTGCCAAAGTGTTCCAGAATTCTTTTACGGAGCTTTCAAAAAGTATTTTCTATGTAGTTTTTTGGACAATTGCAGGTTACAAGATATATTTCATCCATTGTGGAGCAATTAACCCGTTAGTGACTGGCCATTAGTGTTTCTACGGCGGCCACTAACAGGCTTTATTCTGATGCAATAGCCTTTTTTATGGCGCTGCATCGGAAAAAATAAATAGAGCAGGGAGCCGTTAAATCTCCTTGCTTTCAGCTTCGGTAGCTGAGCTCACCCTGCTCTAACGGGTGAGATCGATATCAGTATCGATCTCAACCGTTTTACCCCTCAGATGCGGCGCTCAATAGCGAGCGCCGCATCTGACTGATTTTGGAGAGAGGGAAGAAACTCCCTCTCTCACCCCACCGGCACCCTGCATGTGATCGCAGAGTGCCAGTGTCTTCTATGGCAGCCAGGGGGCCTAATAAAGTCCCCCAGGTTCCCCAGCAGATGCCTCTCCGTTTTACACGGACAGGCAGTAATACACTGCAATACAGAAGTATTGCAGTGTATTATAAAAGCGATCGGACGATTGCATATTCAAGTCCCCTGGTGGGACTAGTCAAAAAGTAAAAAAAAAGGTTTAATAAAGGTAATTAAAAAAAAAAGTAAAAAAAATAATGAAAAACCCCTTACAAAATGCTTTATTATTTTTTTTAAACAAAGTAAAAAAGTGACACATATTTAGTATGGCCGCGCCCGTAATGACCCCAACTATACAGATATTAAATTATTTAACCCGCACAGTGTTTTCTTTGAATCCTGCCTTAAAAAAAGTGATAAAAGTGATCAAAAAGTCACATCTACTCTAAAATAATACCAATAAAATCTACAAGTCGTCCCGCAAAAAAAAAGCCCTGATACAGCTGAATCGGTGGAAAAATTAAAAGTTATGGCTCTTGAAATATGGAGACACAAAAACAAATACTTTTGAAAAAAAGTGTTTTTACTGTGTAAAAGTGGTAAAACATAAGAAAACTATATAAATGTAATATTGTTGCAACCGCTGAATAAAGTTATTGTGTTATTTATACCACGCGGTAAACGGCATAAATTTAGGATGCAAAAAAGTGTGCCGAATAATGGGGGTTAGTGCTAGCCTCTTCATGTCTAACATTAAGCCCCGCCTTAGTAATGGATGCTGTCAATCAGCCAGCGGCCATTACTAAGGCGGTAGTAATAAAGTTTAGAAAAATACAAAGACATAGGAAAAATATTTTATTGAAATAAAAATCCCACACAACCCTCGTTAATCATTTTATTGAGAATAAATAAAACGTTGTTATCAAAGTAGTCCTCTAATCCAACGTAGTCCAACAACCGAACCTGTAAAAAACACCAAACACAAAAATAATTAGTAACACATAAAAAAGCAAAACAATTATTATTCTTACCATTCCTGGGTCCAGCGCTGGAGCCACAATGTGAGCGAGCTGGGCCCTATATCTAATCCTATCATGTGTGATACTGTCTGCTGAGCCAATGTATCTAATCCTATCATGTGTAATACTGTCTGCTGAGCCACTGTATCTAATCCTATAATGTGTGATACTGTCTGCTGAACCACTGTATCTAATCCTATCCATATCTATAGGGTTGTAGTGCTATAGATATGCTGTCTCATATATATACATACACACGCACACACATTTTTTGGGGGTATATGTATTGGGGCTATTTCCCCTAACCTTAGCGATGCCCCTGGCTGCTAGTGCTGCATCATTGGGTCACTTAGGAGACCCAGCGATGCAGCTGAAAGCTGCGGGCTGTCGGCCATGAGAAGTTTGGGGGGCCCAAGAAGAACCTTTGCATCGTGTCCCCATGAGCCTTTAGCTACGCCCCTGTGTACACATATACGTTAGAGTCTGTGACCACTACTGATTTCCAGGACAAATAAGCTTTATAAAGTGAATGAACCACTTTTACTGATTGAAACTTTTTTTTACTTCAAATCTCTGACACAACATTTCAAGCAATGCATCAATGATTTGACTGGCTTTTTGTTTCGAATGTTGTGTCTGAATTTTATTATGATGGAAATGTCTGTGCATCACTGAATGAATTTAGTTAATCCATAATTTAGGAAATCATCTTTTAACATGTCTGAATGACATAGAAAAAGAGAACTTTTACGTCGATTTTTCATTCAAAGGCGTTGTCCAGTCTGACCAAACCTTTAAAAGATTACAGGACCTCTGCAAATAAGATAACCATAGAGAGCATGGACTATATATACACCAAATGGTAGGGGATTTTTGTTTTCTTAACTAGATTTTTATTGAGATTTTAAATTGATAACTAAAGAAAACAAAACAGTGTTTCGGCCTGTAAGCCACATAATGTTATGGGATTTTTAATCAAGACAATTTGCAAAGTAGCTTAATTTTTATTTTAGATGCATTGTAATAATAAAAAATGACTTCAAAGGTGTATGTATCAAATGATATCATACCAGTAGGTATTTAGGCTTTGGATCATCTTGCAGAAAAACATGGCTTCTTTCTTCCAGAAATAGTGCCACTCTTGTTCATGGGCTGACTGGTATTTCAGCTCAGTCCTATTCACTTCAATAAGGCTTAGTTGCAATACCAGACACGAGTTGCCCAATTTCTGGAAAAAAGCAGCCGTGTTTTTCTAACCTCATACAACTTTAAAGGCACGTTTTTCCGCTGCAAATGTTGGTGCAGATTTGGGGCAATTACGCAACGAATCTACACCAACATTTGCATATTTGACAGGTAATTCAGATATTGCAGAAAACACAGCGGACTTGCCACATATTTCAGTTTTTGCATTGCAAAGGCTGAAATCCGCAGTGAAATTCCGCTTCTTCTCCGCAACAGACAGTGCATGCTGCGGAGGGAAAATTCTGCACCGCAGCCTACGGTTCGCAGCGGACTTTTCCTCAACGACTGAACTAACTTTCCTAAAAATGTATAGAAACGAATGTATAAAAAGGCCGCTGGAGAATTCCACGGCGGACTGTCCGCAGCGGAATTCCACAGCAATTCCGCCACGTCAGAATGTGCCCTAAGGGTATGTATCCAAAGGCAGGAGATGCTGCAGATTTTCTGCTACAAAAAATCTGCAGAAGAATCTCAAAAAGAAAACCTAAAAGCGAACCAAAAAGGGACATAACCC
Organism: Rhinoderma darwinii; assembly: GCF_050947455.1. Taxonomy (NCBI): domain Eukaryota; kingdom Metazoa; phylum Chordata; class Amphibia; order Anura; family Rhinodermatidae; genus Rhinoderma; species Rhinoderma darwinii. The sequence goes on from NC_134690.1 coordinate 110,909,436, forward strand.
TTAAAGAAATAGTATACTAAATAATATACAAAAGTAAAAAATCTTTATTAAATATAATCAACAATAACATAATATGGAATAAAAAGGATACATCATACACGGAGATATATACAACAAGGTCAAATGGAGCAGACCATAGACAAACAGAGTCAACCATCCAAGGATAACCAAGCCACGCTCAAGTAGCCCACAGAAAAAAGAGTAAACCGTGGGCATAAAGTAATCAGACCCGCATACAATACAGTGCTGCCTACCTAGTATACCAATATACGAAAATAGACTAAGAAAGTCCTAAGGAGACATAAAGGCTCAAGTGGCCAAAAGGATAAGGCTGAAAATAGCTAGACACAATGGAAAGATCATACCAGGACAAGAGGCCAGCACATACCCTGGGACATGGTGAGGAGCGATATTGGAGATCAACAACGGATGGATGGGTGAACGCCTCAACGCGCGTTTCGCCCTGTAGACCGGCTTCGTCAGGAGGCTACATTTAGTAAAACTCTAAGGGTTTATATAGTAATGGAATGACTCACCTGTGATGGATGCAAATCGGCGCTCGACACGCCCGCCGGGTGACGCACACATCACAGGACGCGCCGCGCGTCAGATGACTCGGCGCCGCATGATGACAACATCACCATGACAACGCCAGACGCTAAGCGGCACTCCCGGATGCGGGCCCAACCACGCACGTGCGATCGAGCGTCTGTACACACACCACAGGAAAGGCAACAGAAATGGCAGAGACACGACTGAAAAGATGAAAATAACAGAGGTGGGAACTACTGTGAAGTCAAGAGGGTTTTTTTTATATTTATTTTTTATGTTCCAGTATATCCTTTCCAGTGAGTGGGTCTACTTTCCTGTATATTGGAGAAGATTTCGTATGGCCTCAATTTAATTCCAGGAGTGGAGAAGATAAAGATGTCTAGAATTCAATCTTTTCCGATGTATTAAAACCTTCATATTGCTGCTCGTGATTGTATTTATTGTATATTTGTTCTATTTTATTAATAATAATAATTTTTTTTCACTTGTTGGGCATTTTAATGTCGGAGCCTTATATAGCTATATTGTATTATACAATATCATATCTCTATTCTATTTATTTAGCTTCATATATTATTTATTTTTTGCTTTTGTTTGAGGTTCATTCGTTTTCATGAGTATTATTAAATTCATTAAAAAAAAAAAATATTTATTTTTTTTATTTTAATTTCGGTGGCCCTGTTTAATTTAATTTTATTTCAAAAGTATATTTTTTTCAGTGTCTCACATTTTGTCTTTATCCTTTTTCGTATAAGTTATGTATATATGTACACCTACTTTTTGCGTATATATTTGCTTGGTGTTGTTATATTATTATATATTGTGTTTTTTCATCACTATTTCACTTTACTATGTATTTATATATAATATTTATATAATTATTTTAATAATTTTTATATATCTATTTCTATTTCACTATTTATTTATTTTATCACCATTAAATGTTTGATCAATAATTACGGTGCACGTTTTTTCTGGTTTCTCACCTTTATTTATTTTTTGTTTTCATCGCACTTTTTTACTCTGCTTTGCACAGTTCATGTATTTTAATATATGTGCCGCCGCTAATAATATTATATTTTATATTTGTTCGCTTCATCATTGCTCTTGTAAATCATTTCCTACCCCTCTTGACTTCACAGTAGTTCCCACCTCTGTTATTTTCATCTTTTCAGGCGTGTCTCTGCCATTTCTGTTGCCTTTCCTGCGGTGTGTGTACAGACGCTCGATCGCGCGTGCGTGGTGAGGCCCGCATCCGGGAGTGCCGCTTAGCGTCTGGCGTTGTCATGGTGATGTTGTCATTATGCGGCGCCGAGTCATCGGACGCGCGGCGCGTCCTGTGATGTGTGCGTCACCCAGCGGGCGTGTCGAGCGCTGATTTGCATCCATCACAGGTGAGTCTAACTTCATTCCATTACTATATAAACCCTTAGAGTTTTACTAAATGTAGCCTCCTGACGAAGCCGGTCTACAGGGCGAAACGCGCGTCGAGGCGTTCACCCATCCATCCGTTGTTGATCTCCAATATCGCTCCTCACCATGTCCCAGGGTATGTGCTGGCCTCTAGTCCTGGTATGATCTTTCCATTGTGTCTAGCTATTTTCAGCCTTATCCTTTTGGCCACTTGAGCCTTTATGTCTCCGTAGGACTTTCTTAGTCTATTTTGGTATATTGGTATACTAGGTAGGCAGCACTGTATTGTCTGATTACTTTATGCCCACTGTTTACTCTTTTTTCTGTGGGCTACTTGAGCGTGACTTGGTTATCCTTGTATGGTTGACTCTGTTTGTCTATGGTCTGCTCCATCTGACCTTGTTGTATATATCTCCGTGTATGATGTATCCTTTTTATTCCATATTATGTTATTGTTGATTATATTTAATAAAGATTTTTTTACTTTTGTATATTATTTAGTATACTATTTCTTTAAGGGTTATGTCCCTTTTTGGTTCGCTTTTAGGTTTTCTATCTGCAATAATGGACCCCAATATACGCCATTTGTTTGGTGTGAGGTTTGTTTAGGTTGTTCAATTTTTTTGAAGAATCTCAAAAAACCTCAGGTAATTCCGTCACAGAAATCCGCAGCAAATAATTTGCTGCGCATATTGCTGCATAAACGCGGCGTTTTTTCCTACGGATTTATGCCTTATTCAGACAACCGTATTTTACGTCTGTGTGCTGTTCGTTGAAATATCTGACATCTGACAGCACACAGACCCGTGCAATTCAATGGGGCTATTCAAACACGTGTGTTTTTTCACCAAGCATGTGTTCATTGTGTGAAACTCACTTCATGTCCTATTCTGGTCTGTTATTGCGGACCACGTCGCACATTGAAGTGTATGGGTGCCTGAAAAACATGGATAGCACACGGGCGACATCCGTGTGCTGTCCATGTATCACGCATCATTTGCTAAAGAAATGCTGAGAAAAAAAAAGATAAAACCAGGAAGTGCTCGCAGAGGAGAAACACGGACGTGAAAAACTGATGCCACATGGAAGCCACACTGATGGCACACGGTTCATTTTTTGCGGACACCAAACGGACACGCTGGTCTGAGTAAGGCCTTAGTGTCAAGCATTGATTACAGAAAACTTTATGTGCACCTGCAGATTTCCAGCGGTTTTCACTGCGTTTCCGCTGTGTAAATGTTGTACGTACAAAACTCAACTTGCATATCTTAGTGCGGAATTTATGCTCCCCAATGAAGTCTATGGGCCATACATGCAGCAGCTAGACAACGGATTACACAGCGGAAAATGGCGCTGCGGATTTGAAAGTTGCACCGCAGAACATTTTGCTCGAGACATTTCTGAATTTTTTTCTGCAGCGTGTGGCTGAGATTTGCTAAATCTCATTCTCTTTACTGCTACCTAAAATGCTTTACACGGTCTGTTATTGGTGCCATCATATTTTCACAGCTCCGCTTTGGTTGCTGTGTGGCTAATTCATCTTTCTTCATACTACTGTCTCTCTTTGATTGGCTATAAATATAATAGGACAAAATGTATGTTTGCATATTTAGTCATATTTGGTTTGAATAGCAAAGATCAGATAGTTATTTTAATAAACTATAAAGCAGATCTCTATGGAGTACTTCATCAAAAAGTTAATATTATACATAAAAATTATGATGATGAATTGCTAGCAATATTAGACAACATCTATTCATCAAATCATTCATCAAATTAAAAATTTAACATGGCATATAATTGAAACGGAATATACTGCCACCATGCCTGAGAGATCATAAATTCCAAAAAAAAGATGATGAGGACTATGGTATAAAAGGTGTTAAGAAGATTAATGCTTTCAAAAACCTAATTTTAAAAGCCCAACAAATATTTAACTATGAATAGAAACAGTAAAGATTGATTTTTTAATCAGAGAGGACAGCCACGAGGGTGATTGCACCCCCACAACCTACAGTGGTATTTATTTTACAAAAATAATTAACACTGCCTAGTTGTTTGGAACTTTTTCCAATGCTGCACATAACCTACTTTCCTCATCAATCTATCTTCTAGTGCACCCCACTTACATCATTAGTTTGATTCAGGGTCAGACTAGCCCATCAGACGATCCTACAGTGTGCCTAGGCTTGGACACAAAAATGGGCTCCAAAGAAATCAACACCATTTGGAACTGACTTTGGAGACAGTCATTTGCCACTAGTTGGTTAAAATATATGTCCTTTGTGTGCAATAATAATTAACATTATGATGAAATGAAAAGTGACCGTGCACATGTTTTGTATAGATGGAAGGTGGGCCCTCAGAATAATTTCCTCCGGTGGACCCAGGGAACCCTAATTCAACACTGGTTTAATTCTATGTATTCGTGGGTGAAAAGGCCAAAGACATTGGCCAGATGGCAACTGGAACAGTGGTTAAAGGGATTAAACAGTTGATTCAACTGTTTTTATCATCAGTTATTAGTATATTATATTTTTTCTACTATATAAGACATTGTCCATTGTATAGAATTCAAAAGAACAAAAACAATAACTCAGTTTATTCATGGGAAGACTTTATTTCCATGCTCCAGATACACACAGTGAAAGCGGACTGCTATAGAGTATACCTATAATGAGTGTTTGACCAAGCCTTCGCTATAGGCAAGAAGTCCACCATTGACTGCACATTTCAGGTATGTTTGATTACAAGTAACTACTTTGCCTGTACGTTTCTAATGTCAGCGGTGGTTACCTGAATAAGGACCAGTCAAATGCTCTCTTCTAATTGACTTTGGTTATATATAGTTGATATTTTTTGCTTTTTTATACAGTCTACAATCCACAATATAGTAAAGAAAATTAAATATGGAACTGATCACAGGTATTTATTATGATCATACATTTATTAAATTCATTTGTCATTGAACCTGTGGAACTTTGTATGACGTCTACCGACACCAATTTATTTATAAAAATGCACATCACTTACATCTATTGTTTATCGTTAGAAACATTTTAAGTAATTCTTTCTTGAAAGCATCTTAACTTGAGATCATTTTTAACATGCACCGAAAACTTTTGGACAGCCCTATAGCTTTATTTTTATCTTTGCCTCGGTTTTATTTTAGTATTTCTCTAAAAAAAAATATTTAGTCAAAGAAAATAAGTTCAGGAAAGTTACATACAATTTGAAAAATGTTTCCTTTTTTTTATCATCACCTGGGCCATCTTATTGTTGTAATTTCCAACTGACTGTATGTTATTAGCCATTCAGTACTATCATACTACAATCCTGACCTTTATAACTTTGTTAGTTGAATTTTTTTGTAAAGTTTAATATTATATTATTGGGTTTCCTATTAGTATGTGTACTTATGTTGACCTGATTCACATTTGTGCCCATAAGTTCAACTTTCATGGGACTGCAGATAACAAGCAGGGATATATAGAAAAGAAAGAAGCAAGAAAACTCAAAGAGACATACCCTGATGATATATGAGAAAGAATAGCAAAAACACACGACGCCAATAATGGTACGGATCTTCAGGTAAGTAGTTTGGGGTATAAAGCCGTTATCCAATTATGAAAAATCCATAGGACCGCTGCAGCCAGATACACAAAAACCGGAGACTAAACAAAGTCACCGCTGGAGAGGATTGTAGATGAGAGAAAAATAACTTTTTTTGTGAAAAAGGTTTAGAAAGATGAGGAGAAAATATGAAAAACAAAGGTTTTATTATGAGTGGCTACGCGTTTCAACGCCGGACCAGCGTCATCATCAGGCCAAAAATACAGAGCAATAGAAAACAAAGCTCTTTAAATACAGGTGATGTGACAAATACAGACAAGGTTTTGAAAAAAAAAACGCCCAAAAACGGGTCAACGTTCGACTGTGACGTCACATGGAATTGGAGGGGAACAAACAGCTTGTTCTCAGGAAGGTTCCCAGGAGCTGAACCTTGATCAGCCGCAATTTCGGAGACTAAGTCAGAATCAACAGAGGATATTATTATACCTGGGGCAAAACACAAGCAGGATCTTCCTCCGAAGGAGGGCTGGCCATGAAGCTACGCGACAGTGCATCAGCTTTAATATTTTTAGATCCAGCCCTATAGGTGACCACAAAGTTGAATCTAGTAAAAAACAACGCCCATCGAGCTTGTCTCGGGTTTAGCCTCCAGGCAGATTCTAGATAGACCAGATTCTTGTGGTCGGTAAGGACCGTTACCTGGTGCCTAGCCCCCTCCAAGAAGTGGCGCCACTCTTCAAATGCCCATTTAATGGCTAAGAGTTTGCGGTTGCCCACGTCATAGTTACTCTCAGTGGACGAGAACTTCCTGGAGAAGTAGGCACAGGGACAGAGATGGGTGAGGGACCTGGTACACTGGGACAAGACAGCACCCACTCCCACCTCGGAGGCGTCAACCTCCACGATGAATGGCTCCATTTGGTTAGGCTGAATCAGAACTGGGGCAGAGATAAAGCACTTCTTTAGGATCTCAAAAGCCTGGACCGCCTCCGAAGGCCAGTGGAGGAGATCAGCACCTTTGCGAGTAAGATCCGTAAGAGGCTTAGCGATGACCGAGAAGTTAGCAATAAACCTCCTGTAATAATTAGCAAACCCCAGGAAGCACTGTAACGCCTTCAGGGAGGCAGGTTGGACCCATTCAGCCACAGCCTGAACCTTGGCATGTGGAAATCATTAGGAGTGAGGATTTGACCCAAAAATGGTATCTCCTGCACCCCAAACACACATTTTTCAGATTTAGCAAAGAGTTTGTTTTCCCGAAGGGCCTGGAGCACCTTCTTGACATGCTCAATGTGGGAGGACCATTCCTTGGAAAACACAAGTATGTCATCAAGGTACACTACAAGAAATACCCCCAGGAAGCCTCTTAAAATCTCATTTATGAAATTCTGGAAGACCGCGGGAGCATTACACAACCCAAAGGGCATGACGAGGTATTCGAAATGACCTTCGGGCGTGTTAAACGCAGTCTTCCACTCATCCCCTTCTCTGACTCGGATAAGGTTATAAGCCCCCCAAAGATCAAACTTAGAGAACCATTGGGAACCCTGAACCTGATGGAAGAGATCAGGAATCTTAGGAAGGGGATACTGGTTCCTTACAGTGACCTTATTCAAGTTTCGGTAATCGAAACACGGCCTAAGACCACCATCCTTCTTCCCTACGAAGAAGAAGCCAGCACCTACCGGAGAAGTAGAGGGGCGAATGTAACCCTTGGCCAGGCTTTCCTGGATATATTCTCTTATGGCCTCATGTTCGGGACAAGAGAGATTAAATATCCTACCCTTAGGGAGCTTAGCTCCTGGTACCAAATCGATTGCGCAATCGTATTCTCTATCAGGTAACACTTCGGAGGCTTTTTAGAAAAAACATCAGCGAAGTCCTGAATAAACTCAGGTAGAGTGTTCACCTCCTCAGGGAGAGAAATAAAATTAACAGAAAAACAGGACGTCATGCATTCATTACCCAGTTAAATGTGGGATTATGCATCTGCAACCAGGGAAGGCCTAAAACCAAATCGGACAATAATCCCTGCATCACCAGTACAGAACACTGCTCCAAATGAATGGAGCCAACAATGAGTTCAAAAACAGGGGTATGCTGTGTAAAATAACCATTAGCAAGTGGAGTGGAGTCGATACCCACTACCGGGACAGGTTTAGGCAAATCAATCAATGGCATATCTAGAGACATAGCAAATTCCACAGACATAATATTAGCAGAAGACCCTGAATCCACGAAGGCACTGCCGGTGGCAGACCTACCCTCAAAAGAGACCTGAAAGGGAAGCAAGATCTTATTAGGTTTCATATTTACGGGAAATACCTGTGCCCCCAAGCGACCTCCCTGATGGTCACTTAGGCGCGGAAGTATTCCAGCTGGAGTATTCTTACGCCTAGGACAGTCGTTCACTTGATGCTTGTCATCCCCACAGTAAAAGCAGAGACCATTCTTCCTGCGGAGCTCTCTACGTTGTTGGGGAGACACAGAGGCCCCGAGTTGCATTGGTTCATCCGAGTTTTCCGTGGAAGAACGAAGCAACGGAACCTCGGGATCCATCATGGGGGAGCCAGAGGAGAAGGCACAAAAACGTTCAAGTCATCGTTCCCTGAGACGTCGGTCAAGACGTACCGCTAAAGCCATAACCTGATCTAGAGAGTCAGAAGAGGGATAGCTAACTAACAGGTCTTTCAGGGCGTTCGACAGACCCAATCTGAACTGGCACCTCAAAGCAGGGTCATTCCAGCGAGAAGCTACACACCACTTCCTAAAGTCAGAACAGTACTCTTCAACAGGTCTCTTACCCTGACGTAAGGTCACCAGCTGACTCTCGGCAAAGGCAGTCTTGTCAGTCTCGTCATAGATGAGCCCGAGAGCAGAAAAAAAAAGGTAAACAGTGGAAAGTTTAGGGGCGTCAGGAGCCAAGGAGAAGGCCCATTCTTGGGGGCCGTCCTGGAGCCGGGAGACAATTATACCCACTCGCTGGCTCTCAGAACCTGAGGAGTGGGGCCTTAGATGGAAAAAGAGTCTACAACTCTCCCGAAAGGAGAAAAAAGTCTTCCGGTCCCCTGAGAACTGGTCAGGCAACTTGAGATGGGGTTCAAGAGGTGAGGTGGAGGGCACTAGCTGGTTAGCATCACGCTGGTCGCACCTCTGAGCCAGGGCTTGGACCTGTAGGGAGAGACCCTGCATTTGCTGAGCCAGGGTCTCAAGGGGGTTCATAGTAGTAAGAACCAGGGTAGAAAAGGTATATGGGCCTATGATTATGTAATGACGGGGTAAGGAGACAGACAGGTGAGCCCTAATCTACCCACCACTCAGTCCCTGCCTACTTGCACGACCCGTCCTAGGCGACGGCGTACAACTGGGCGACGGTCCCTATGCTCAATATGTGCACGAGAGACAAACAGACAAGGGTACACAGAAGCTAAGGGAAATGGGGCAGTTGCCCACGGCAACACCGTGAGCAACAAGAGTAGTGAACGAGCTGAGTCAAACCAGGAGTGTACGAGGTACCAAATGCAGAGCAGGAGCGTAGTCAGTAAAGCCAGGGTCAATATGAAGCTGAGGTCAATAGTAATAGCTGGAACAGCAGAGCCAGGAAACAAGAGAGACTCACAGGCAAAGACAAGAAGCAAATGAAGGTATTCATAGACCGAGGGCGGGAGCTAGAACCGTCTGGCCAGGCTGTGATAGGTTCTCCTACTCCTCAGCCTACCAGCCTGAGTGGTAGCAGATCGAGTCAGTCTATCAGACCTAGGAGCAGATGCAGACTGATTAACCACGGGCGTCGACACAGAAGCTGTGTCTGGCAGATCCTTTACAATGCCATTGGAAAGTTATAATTAGTTGATACTGAGGTCTAGTACCATATTATGTAAAGTCCCAGTGGGTATGTCTATTGTGTGTTATTGCAAGTGCCATAGCTATCAGTGTCCTGTATGAAGAATGGCATACTAGCCAGTCTGAGGGAGCGACTGGATGTGCGCACTTGTTGAGGTATCCCGCCTGCCCTGGTGAACAACTCTAAGGATCACCTGATATTACATTCTTGAAAGAAGAAAAGTGACGGAGAACCTTCATTACATGTTGCACCTGCAATAACTAATGTATTTACATTGATATATGACCATGGTGTCTATTGAATGTATATGTGGTCAACAGTATTGGAAGTTATTGGGGAGAAGGGAGCCATTAAAATATGCAGAAAGGGATTTTTGATGGGTACATGCACAGCAGGATGATGCAAGATATTTATTTGTTATGTTTCCAGAAAGGTGGTTTTGCAAATGGAACTAATCTGTAATGTACACGAGAACATTGGAGCCATACATTTCTTTCATCACCAAAACTAGACTATTAATAGGTTGCTATTTAACAATGGCTTACCTATTATGTCAGGCTGTACTTTGCCCTACAAACTGGTTTTCCAAATAAGTGCTGCAGACACTTTTAATGTCCTAACAGTGCGCTGACCTGTCTTTTGTCATCCTAGCATTACATTTATTATGTGAAATTCATTCATTTTGGAGTCTTTTAAACAAATGTCAACCTGTGTTTATAGAGTGGAGGGAGTGGTGAGTTATACACTAAAACCTAAAGGGCAGGTCTAGGTGATCACCATATGGCACATTCTTATTTTGAATGTTTTTATTTTTTAAATGATTCTCCACCTGTCCGCAACTATTTGAAAATATTATCATATGTTTGTAATATGCATTTATGACCTATTTCACCTGTAGCACATTGTGAAGCAGTTACTGAGAGTGATGTTTATATGTGAAGTCAAGGCCAGTATATGTAAGCTTTATACATTTCTCCTCTTTTTTTGGGGATAACATACAATTTTTTATAAAAACTGCATGCAACAACTGCAACAAAACTGCACTACACTTTGTATATTCCATACAACTGTGTACAACGTTTCAAAATCCCTGCTACCATCTGTGTTGTAAGTGGTTGATCTCAATGTGTAGCAAAAATATCCATACCTCTAACAAGCCTGAGAGAAATGTGTGCTACCTTTTATTTGCATAATAGAGTACTAAGGAGTGTACTTTAAAGGGGTTTGCCCACATACCTTAGTGCTAAAATTCTACTACCGATGAGTTTCTAAGGTAGTAAATACAATTTTTAGCCACTTTACTTATTTTTTGCCCTCTGCCAGGTCCCCTGCGCTTCAGATCCTTTTACCCTCAAATCTCTGTTCTGAGGTAGGCATAAAGTGGGCGGTCACATTACTATAACAACTCTTTGCAGACTACATTTCCCATGATTTTTCTGTCTGCAGAACTCTTTCAGTGGCTTCTAGTACCTACTTTTTTGTTATAACTTCATGTTATTGCTCCTGCTCCCTGATTTTTCCCGCAGTCTACCGAAAAGTTCCACTAAGAGAATCTATGGGTGCCATCTATATATGCGCGACTGTAAATAAAAGCCGGCTTCATGGTCAGATCCAAGGGTAACAGAAGGGGACAATAGGACTCCTGTCAGGCAGAAGGTTTGTAGATTACTCAGAAACAAAGGATTTTTTTTCATTACTTTCTATTTGCCAAAAATGTAACTTTACATTGACTGTAAATTGAACTAGAATTATGTAAATGTACCAGAAAAACCAAAGAAGTGCAACAAAAAAAGTTGTCATAAATGATGTTCACCAAATTTACTATGGCTATTTATTAAGCAGAAATAGTAATTTTGGTACAGCACATATTTGAAAAGGAAAACGTTCCATATTTGTTAAGTGAAATAAGCCATTTTGATAACTTTTGTTGTAAATACGGAAACCTGTTTAGACAAACATCAACTACAACATAATTAATAAATATGGGCCTTACAGTTGCATCTGTCACCCATAGGCTCTCATGTTAAAAATGTATACCGTGTGGTATGTTTTTTATGGGATTTCTCAGGATGGATGGATCCTTCAATCTTCAAAAAAAGGTATACTAGCTTATACCAGCCCGACAGAGGCCAAAATGACACACTTTTAATCTCCGTTGGGTTAATGGAGTCCCATGAACACGTTTATTGTGTACATCGGGAGCTTTTCCGACGTACAAAATAAACGTAGGCTAATAACATGATGTGAATGGGACCATAAAATTGTTTTGCTTTTTTTAAGACTAATGTTATTTTGTTTTTTGTGTTTGTGTATTTTTACAGGTTCGGTTGTTGGACTACTTTGGATTCGAGGACTCCTTTGATGACGGCTTATTTTTTTTTAATAAAATGGTTAACGAGGCTTGTGGTGGCTTTATTTCAATAAAATATTTTTTCTGTGTGTCTGTTTTTATTGACATTATTAATACTGCCTTAGCAATGGCCGTTGTCTGATTGATAGTGTCCACTACTAAGGCGGGGTTTAGTGTTAGCTTTAGTAAAAAAGCTAACATTAACCCACCCATTATTACTCCGGTACCCACCGCCACCAGGGGTACTCGGAACAGTCGCCTACAATCCAGTACTTGACCATCTGAAGTGATGGCCAGGTCACTGTGGCGGCCGATGGCTGGTATTATCAGGCTGGGAAGGCCATTATAGGGGGCGAACCACCTATAATTTTTTTAGTAATTTTTTTTTTTTTTTTAAAACCATCTGCGATCTCCCCCATTTTTCATAACCAGCCAGATACAACACAGCAGCAGCCTAGCATTAGCAGGGTTTGAAGGCCCACGGTTTTTGGGCTATCCCAGCCTAATAATACCAGCCTGTGGCCGCCCCCGGTGCTGGATTGTACCCGGCTCTTCTAGTTACCCCTGGTAATAATAGGAGGTTAGTGCTTGCCTTTTCACCAGCTAACACTAAGCCCCAACTTGGTAACTGACACTGACAATCAGACAGCGACCATTATGAAGGCAGTAGTAATAAAGTTATAAAAAAAAAACACAGATGCACAGAATTTTTTCAATTAAATAAAACCTCCCCACACAACCCTTGTTAACTATTTTATTAAACATATAAAAAAATATAGTCATAGAAGTGGTCCTTGAATCTGAATTAGTCCAACAACTGAACCTGTAAACAAAACAAAAAAAACATTAGTAACATAAAAAAAAAACAACAATTATTCTACTTACCTTTCCTGGGTCCAGCACTCGAGCCACAATGTCAGCTGGCTGTCCTCCGTGACAGTAAACTAATCAGTGACAGCTCTAAGCTGTCATTGGCTAGTTTACATCACTTGGTTCCAGGTTATCTCCGGGTCATTGGCCTACACTTAAAATTAGGCCAATAAACTGAGGTAAGCGGGCACCACGTGATGTAAACTAACCAATGATAGCTTAGAGATGTCACTGCTTAGTTTACTGAGGCTTGTAAGGGGCGCAGGATCACAGGAAGTGCCTGCCCAACTGATGAAGAAGCAAGAGAAGATTTTACCTGTAGTCTCTGACATGTATAAAGGCTGGATCTTGGGCTCGGAAGTAGCTATCTGCATAATATAGGTATCGTCGGATTTGTAGTGAAAGGCTCTGCAAAAATTATTTTTAGGCAATGTCATTGGAGGTACGATTTAATACAAATAAACCTTAGAGTGTACTTTTAGATGGAACATATAATCAGACAGTGTCCTATTGTTAAAATCAAGTTTTTAATGTTTAGCTTTTTATTGTTTAACTTTTTACCCTTGTCCATGTTACCATTTATATTTTAAAAAGAAATCCTGAAATATTGCAGTTTTCACACTGACCACGGAGACCTCACAATCCGCTAAGACTTGTTTTGTAGAGATCACTTTTCAGCTGTGCTGTGCAAATTGGTGGCATGGTCAGCAGCAGGTAACGCTTTTATTATAAAGCTGGGGACATAACACAGGATCACACCATTGGAAATAAGTGATGGGGTAGTTCACTTCCTTCCCCTCCTTGCACAATGACCTCTGCACATGTCACAGAGCATGCTCACTACACTCTCTTATAGAAGTCAATGAGTCATTTTCTGACCTAGATTACTTATGTCCAGGTGCCTGATGTAAAGCAAATCTCTCAAACTGTTGTTGTAGTAGCTCAGACATTATAGCTGCCTCTTAATAATGTAAATAAAATAGAATAATAAAACATACAATTGTAAACTAAAAACATTTGAAAAAAAGAAGACTATCTTTCAGCATAGAATTTTAATTAGTAGAGAAAAAAAGATACATTACCTTTATGGTGGACTTGCAGATTCCATATATTTTAGCTAGTCGTCTTGTTCTATGTATTCAACATGAACTTGCTGATGGAAGAATATTTCACCTTTGGCATATTTAATTAAATGTCAACACATCATGAGCGAGGAGACTGGCAACGATACATGTGACTTGTGAACAGTGTCATGACTCAAACTGCTGATTTGCTGACACCAGAAACCTATAAAATCCAACAACTTGTCGGAAAAAATCTGCAAACTAAACTCAGGAAGTCAAATGTTTGTACAGATCATATTCACCTTCTAGCGCTACCACTTCACATGTCTATTTCTTTCTGTCATTTGCCTTACTGAATATTTACGGTGTATCCTACAAATTTTACTAAACAGAATACAATAAAGTTTGCTACTGTATGCATAATATTTTACCATATTTTATGTGAGAAGCATCATGATTCCCAATCCAGAAATTATGAATATGTTTTCAAAATATCAGATGCCGCAATGAATCTCAATTAATTAATTAAATTGTTAATTTATACAATGTATTCAATAGACATACGTCTGAACACATCTATTTGTTCACAACTCATTTTATTCTGATTGGTTGGTCCCTTGAGTATGTTTAACTAGCACAAATAACTGTTATATACACTGTATGAAAGCATCATACAGCAGGACACAGAGTTCTTAACCCTCCACAGTACGGAGCTGCATGCACCGCGTGTACCTTCGTATGGCATCTGTGCACACTGCTCTGCTGAGTGCATGAGGCTGTATTCTCAGACTATCAAGCAGCGTGCTTCCATTAGCGAACGGCACTTACACCACAGGCCATTACCAATACAATGAAACTCTCCAAAAGACCACTTTGATGAGACAACCACCCCCATATAGACCAAAAGTTTGTGTGACAGGATATAAGGGAATTTAAAATCTATGTATATTGTCCCTCTTCTTTGAGAGGACCACTGTATTAACTAACCATTTTCCCTCCAATTTTGGGCGGTCGTCTTAAAAGGGGTATCCACGATCGGACAACTGATGACCTACCCTTAATGAATGTTATGTTTGTATAATTAAAAGTTATACAAATTTTCAATATCCTTTCTGTATTAATTCCTCACGATTTTCACGATCTCTACTTGCTGTTATTCAGTAGGAAGATTCATTGTTTACTTCCAATGGATACAATTCTGTCCATGGTCATATGATGGACACACAGGTGCTGTCTTTGTGAGGGTATGTTCACATGGAAGTAAAAAACCAGAAAAATGGCTACAAATACGTAGGCTGAACACCTCCAAACATCTGCCCATTGATTTCAATGGGAAAAACAGCGTTTCGTTCCCACAGGGAGTTTTTGTAAAAACAGCGGGTAAAAAAAACGCCCTGTAAAAAAGAAGTGCATGTCACTTCTTGAGCCGTTTTTGCAGACGTTTTTCATTGGGTCAATAGAAAAACAGCTCCAAAAACAGCCGTAAAAAAACGTATCAAAAAATGCCTGATGCATACAAAACTGCTGAAAATCTGTGGCTGTTTTCCCTATTTTACAGCCGTGTTTTGTTAAGCGTGTGAACATACCCTTAGAATAGACATCTCTGATACACATACTGTAATGAGCCACGCACCTGTCTCTCCATCACATGACCAACACAGATCTGTATCCACTGAAAGCAAACAATTCATGTTCCTACTGAATAACAACAAGCAGAGATCTTGAAAACTATGAGGAATTAATACAGAAAGTCTATTGGAAAATTATATAACTTTCTTAATCTTGTGATTGACCATAACTACAAACCTTGCTATGTGCCAAACCAATTGCTTTTAGCTTTGGAAACACATAAATTCAAGTTATAAGTCTATAATAAGCGTCTTTCATGAATGTAATGTGCCTGAAGAGTAAAACCAAAGCCTGATTTTAATACATTAACACATTATAAAGTATCATCAAATACATCCTCGTAATGCGAAGGAAAATGTTTGATTCATAGAGAAAATTGGCAGAATTCCAAAAATAGACGTTTCCGTTCGAGCCTTCCAGCAATGGACCTTGTGCAGCAGTACAAGGATGAAGGACTAATTTTCCAGTTGAGCTTAAAATACAGCAACTTAAGCCAGTTAATTTAACAAAAAGTTATACAGTATAGCTATGCGACTCCCTGAAACCAGTAGTTTCCTATTGTAATTATTAGTTAGGGAATCACAGAGCTAAGTGGTTTGTTGAGTGTAGGCCTCAATATGTTTTGGCTGCTGCTTAACAACAGTGGATGTGGTCTGTGAGTGACAATCTGCACAAACCTATCTGTTGTCATCCCAGACATGGAAATAAAGTGCTGGAGGACGGTTTTTGTACATGCTTCCAGCGTCCAAGTAGAGGAGCATTTTTTTTCCACACACACATATTACCAATTAGCCCTGGACTATAAATAGGGCTCTGCCCATTCACTCCTTGCCTGAGCATTGTTGTGTATTCTCATGTTAGTCTTAGCAAATGGTCCCTTAGTGTTATCCTGTTCCCGTTGTTCCCATGCCCTGCTACCTGTATCCTGTGATGTGTTTGTTCCTGAGCCATAAAGTGTTGGAGTCGTGTTGTGCCACCTGTCATGCCTGCTGTCATACACCATCTATGGTGTCATCTGCCACGCCTGATATCATCCGCCACGTGTGGCGTCATCTACCTTCAAGTTTCATCTGTGCTACTGTCTGGACTATCACTTCCATTATGTACTTCCATTAATGAGTCCTTGGTACATTTTAAAGGGAGGCTTCAATCCGCCAGTACCTGCCGAGTAAGAGGGCAAGGTATAGCGTGAAGATGTATAAGCTGTGCGAGAGTGCATCGTGGTATATCTACAAATTTAGGATATATGAAGGGAAGGACACCAGTATTCAGCCCCCAGAATGCCCCCCCTTACTGGGAATTAATGCAAAAATTGTGTGAGATTTGGTGCAGCCACTGCTGGACCAGGGTTACCACCTCTACCTGGATAATTTTTATACCAGCGTCCCACTCTTCAAGTGCCTCGCTTCCAGAAGTACTGCGGCATGCGGCACTGCTAGAAGAAATCTGAGAGGCCTCCCTAAGACACTGCTTGGGCAAACACTCAGAAGGGGTGAGAGCAGGGCACAATCTAGCAGCAACATATTGTGTGTCACGTACAAGACAAGAGAGATGTCACACCAGTACCCATGTACCTGTACGAGGTACCAGTACAGAGACCCCCCAAACCAGACTGCATCCTGGACTACAATAGTTACATGGTAGGGGTGGACTTGTCAGATCAAGTCCTGAAGCCCTACAGCGCCATGCGGTGTGGTATAAGAAGCTGGCCGTGCACATCATACAGATGGCATTGTAAAATGTGTACATGCAACGTCCATGTGCAGGCTAGACGGGAACTTTCCTGGAATTTCAAGAGGTGGTTATCACAAACCTAATCTTTAGAGACTAAGAAGGGGGGGGGGGGGCACCCAGTACTTCTGGAAGCGAGGCCACACGCATCGTACCAGGGCAACACTTTCCAGGAGAAGTTCCCCCGAACTGGCAAGAAGGGAACAAGTCAAAAGAGGTGCAAAGTCTGCTATAAGAGGGGGATAAGGAAGGATACAATATATCAATGTGACACGTGTCCCGAAAAACCAGGGCTCTGTATGAAAGTGTTTTAAAATTTATCATACATCCCTTGATTTTCAATCTACCCCAGTTTTACTTACCCTGATGCACTCCGCACATCTTATCCCCCTCATCTTTCCCCTCTGGGCCCGGCTGTGTGCCCAGGCAGCTGTTAACAGCCACATGTAGGGTATTGCCGTACCCGGGAGAACCCACATTACAGTTTATGGGATGTATGTCTCCGGTGGCACATGCTGGGCACAATATATCGGACACTGAAATGGCATACATATATAGAAAATTTCAAATCTCACACTGCACCATCTGCTGCGCATTATCTTTTACACAATACCTGTGGGATCAAAATGCTCACTACACCTCTAAATGAATGCCTTAAGGGGTGTAGTTTTTGAAACAGGGTCACTTCTCGGAAGTTTCAACTGTTCTGGTACCTCAGGGGCTTCTGCATACATGACTTAGCACCAGAAAATCCCCAGTAGGCCAAATGGTGGTCCTTTCCTTCTGAGCCCCCCCCCCCCAAGGGCCCAAACGGCAGTTTATCACCACAAATGGTGTATTGCCGTATTACCGCACTCAGGACAAATTGGCCAACAAAATGGAGTATTTTATCCCTTGTGAAATTAAGAAATGTTGAGCCAAAACTACATCTTATTGGAAAAAATTAAACTTTTTTTAATTCACAGCCCAACTCAAATAAATTCTGTGAAAAAACTGTGGGTTCTAAATGGTCACAATACCCATAAATTAATTCCTTGAGGGGTGTAGTTTCCAAAATGGGGTCACTTCTGGTGGCTCTGCAAATGCGACATAGCACCCGAAAACCAAAACAGCAAAATCTGGACTCCTAAGAACACATAGCGCCCCTTTCCTTCTGATCCCTCCCATGGGCCCAAATGGCAGTTTATCACCACAAATGGGGTATTGCCGCACTCAGGATAAATTGGGCAACAAAATGGGGTATTTTATTCCTTGTGAAAATAAGAAATTTTGAGCCAAAACTACATCTTATTGGACAAAATTAAGTTTTTTTTTAATTCACAGCCCAATTCAAATGAATTCTGTGAAAAAACTGTGGGGTCTAAATGGTCACAACACCCATAAATGAATTCTTGAGGGGTGTAGTAACCAAAATGGGGTCACTTCTGGTGGGTTTCCATTGCTTTGATACCTCTGGGGCTTTGCAAATGCGACATGGCACCCGAAAACCAATCCAGCAAAATGTGGACACCAAAGAACACATAGCGCTCCTTTCCTTCTGAGCCCTCCCATGGGCCCAAACGGCAGTTTATCACCACAAAGGGGTATTGCCGCACTCAGGACAAATTGGGCAACAAAATGGGGCATTGTGTTCCCGTGAAAATAAGAAATTTTGATAAAAAATGACATCTTATTGGAAAAAATTATTTTTTTTTAATTTCACAGCCCAATTCAAATACATCACTTTTGGGGGATTCCTACTGTTTTGGCACCTCAACACCTCTTCAAACCTGGCATGCTGCCTAAAATATATAAAAAATATATTCTAATAAAAAAAGAGGCCCCAAAATGCACTAGGTGCTTCTTTTCTTCTGGGGCTTGTGTTTTAGTCCACGAGCACACTAGAGCCACATGTGGGACATTTCTAAAAACTGCAGAATCTGGACAATACATATTTAGACTTTTTTTCTCTGGTAAAACCTTCTGTGTTAGAAAAAAAAAATAGAATAAAATTGAAATTCAGCAAGAAAAATGAAATTTGCAATTTTCACCTCCATTTTGCTTTAATTCCTGTGAAATGCCTAAAGCATTAAAAAACTTTCTAAATGCTGTTTTGAATACTTTGAGGGGTCTAGTTTTTAAAATGGGGTGTTTTATGGGGGTTTCTAATATATAGGCACCTCAAACCCACTTCAGAACTGAACAGGTACCTTAAAAAAAAGGCTTTTGAAAATTTTTTAAAAATATGAGAATTTGTTGTTTATGTTCTAAGCCTTGTAACGTCCAAGAAAAATAAAAGAATGTTCAAAAAAGGATGCCAATCTAAAGCAGACTTATGGGAAATGTGAACTAGTAACTATTTTGGGTAGTATAACCATCTGTTTTACAAGCAGATGCATTTAAATTCAGAAAAATTCTATTTTTTCTAAATTTTCTCTACATTTTTCTATTTTTCACAAATAAACACTAAATATATCGACCAAATTTTACCACTGTCATAAAGCCCAATGTCTCACGAGAAAACAGTCTTAGAATCGCTTGGATATGTTTAAGCATTCCGACGTTATTACCACATAAAGTGAAATATGTCCGATTTGAAAAATGGGCTCTGAGCCTTAAGGCCCAAACTAGGCAGCGTCCTTAAGGGGCTAAAGGGCCAGCGCCCACATGTAAAATATTACCAATTAGCCCATGATCACCCTGGACTATAAAAAGGGCTCTGCCCTTTCACTCCTTGCCTGAGCTTTGTTGTGTATTCCCATGTTAGTCTTAGCAAATGGTCCCTTAGTGTTATCCTGTTCCCGCTGTTCCCGTGCCCTGCTAAATGGTTTCCTGTCTCCCGTGCTGTGTTTGTTCCTGAGCCTTAGAGTGTTGGAGTCATGTTGTGCCACCTGTCACGCCTGCTGTCATACACCACGTCTGGTATCATCTGCCACGCCTGTTATCATCCGCCACATGTGGCATCATCTACCTTCAAGTTTTATCTATACCTAAGCCACTGCTACTGTCTGGACTATCACAGGTACTCTTGTACTATGACTTTGTATAGACTGGCCAGCTGCTACTCTGCTACGGTGGTGCAGCCTAGTGGGTCCACATACCCACGGATTGTGACATATATATATATATATATATATATATATATATATATAATGTGTAGATCCACCTTTTGTCTACCTACACCATTTAAATAATCATATCATTGGATTATTGTCAGCCGAATTATATTACCAGGGCCCGATTACAGTGAGGGCACACATGACACATGAACTGGTGTCTCCATCACCTTGGAAACCTGGAAACCTATCACCACCAGCCCACCCTGGTGATCATATCCAGCTGAGAAGAGAGCTCTTGAAATCTAAGAAAGTCACTAGCTTGGTTGTCCCCTAAAGGCTGGCTTGGTTCCCAGAGGTGGGAAGGGGCCCCTCACTAAAGTTTTTTAGTCCAGAAGTCTACACCAACTTTGAGCTGGCTATGGATATTTCAGAATTTATTGTTAACAGGCTTGTCCATAGCCTGCATTTTGGAGGAGAAAAAGGTTTTGAAGTATTAGGTAATTTTCTAAACTGTGAAACTTGCTAGAGGGTACAGGGGAATGGAAAAGGTCGCTCTGCTGGAGAAGTTAACAAACTTTTCTATGCCCTAACCAAATTACACAATGGTCATGGGGTCTGGTACCCCCCTACACATTAGATTGTTTGAAAGTCACCAGAAAAATATTGTCTGCCCAGACCAATATATCGTAGGTGGCTTCACTATTCAAAGTAAAACAATTACTGTACACATGGGGAGGCAGAGTCATTGAAGGTGCACAAAAAAGCATGTAACCCACTCCAAGAGGAAGATTAGACTACTGAATAATGCTTGAACATCTATTGTCATTTTGGTGAGTACCCCGCAAAATTGTACACACTAACCTACATTTATTATGCAGTTTACGCCAGTTTCTGGCATAAACTGTACAAAAAAGTCGCAATTAATGACATGCGACAAGTTCATGCTAAAAATTGGGAGTCGCCAAAATTAAAAAATGATTCGAAAAGTGGGCGTGGTCTCCAAGGAGACTTAGATTTAGACAAATTTATTAAAAGTGGAATGCAGAGCAGCCCGCTTTAGCTAACACTAGCGGCGTTACAAATAGGCTGTTATTCGGCAAGATACGCCATGCCTGACGACCAGCACATTATCCCTCCACGTATTACACATAGTACTGACACCCCATGTACTATTCACAGCACTGACCCCTATTCATCACATTTATTTATTTATTTTTATTACATTATTACACAGTTCTGACACTTTCATACATACATATTTATTTTTTACCATCCATTCACACCCTAGCACTACACTGACACACATTTATCGCACACCTTTGAGCACTTAGTTCGCCACTCCCCTCAAGACTAGTGGGAGGGGCTATCACTATTTAATGCACACTCCTTCTGCAGCATTCTTTGACCCGTCTGCGTCCTGATGGGAACGGGTTTTCACCCACCCACCTACCTAGTGAGTATGGCCTTTTTTGTGGTTTTGATGATATCTATGTCCCATTTTTTCTGTTTGTGTTTTTAAATTAGGAACGAAAAGTTCTGGTTAGGGACTCGCAAGGCACTGGGGACCCTTGACGTTGGGTTGCGAGCTTTGCGTATTTTGGCCAAAATAACAACTAATACCCCATGTTTCATGGATATTTCTTACTACGTATACTACACTTTTTTTCAGGACGCAGCCAGGTCTTATATGCTGGGAGGGCATGATGTGCTGGCGTTTGGTTTGGAATGCAGAGCAGCCCGCTTTAGCTAACACTAGCGGCGTTACAAATAGGCTGTTATTCGGCAAGATACGCCATGCCTGACGACCAGCACATTATCCCTCCACGTATTACACATAGTACTGACACCCCATGTACTATTCACAGCACTGACCCCTATTCATCACATTTATTTATTTATTTTTATTACATTATTACACAGTTCTGACACTTTCATACATACATATTTATTTTTTACCATCCATTCACACCCTAGCACTACACTGACACACATTTATCGCACACCTTTGAGCACTTAGTTCGCCACTCCCCTCAAGACTAGTGGGAGGGGCTATCACTATTTAATGCACACTCCTTCTGCAGCATTCTTTGACCCGTCTGCGTCCTGATGGGAACGGGTTTTCACCCACCCACCTACCTAGTGAGTATGGCCTTTTTTGTGGTTTTGATGATATCTATGTCCCATTTTTTCTGTTTGTGTTTTTAAATTAGGAACGAAAAGTTCTGGTTAGGGACTCGCAAGGCACTGGGGACCCTTGACGTTGGGTTGCGAGCTTTGCGTATTTTGGCCAAAATAACAACTAATACCCCATGTTTCATGGATATTTCTTACTACGTATACTACACTTTTTTTCAGGACGCAGCCAGGTCTTATATGCTGGGAGGGCATGATGTGCTGGCGTTTGGTTTGGAATGCAGAGCAGCCCGCTTTAGCTAACACTAGCGGCGTTACAAATAGGCTGTTATTCGGCAAGATACGCCATGCCTGACGACCAGCACATTATCCCTCCACGTATTACACATAGTACTGACACCCCATGTACTATTCACAGCACTGACCCCTATTCATCACATTTATTTATTTATTTTTATTACATTATTACACAGTTCTGACACTTTCATACATACATATTTATTTTTTACCATCCATTCACACCCTAGCACTACACTGACACACATTTATCGCACACCTTTGAGCACTTAGTTCGCCACTCCCCTCAAGACTAGTGGGAGGGGCTATCACTATTTAATGCACACTCCTTCTGCAGCATTCTTTGACCCGTCTGCGTCCTGATGGGAACGGGTTTTCACCCACCCACCTACCTAGTGAGTATGGCCTTTTTTGTGGTTTTGATGATATCTATGTCCCATTTTTTCTGTTTGTGTTTTTAAATTAGGAACGAAAAGTTCTGGTTAGGGACTCGCAAGGCACTGGGGACCCTTGACGTTGGGTTGCGAGCTTTGCGTATTTTGGCCAAAATAACAACTAATACCCCATGTTTCATGGATATTTCTTACTACGTATACTACACTTTTTTTCAGGACGCAGCCAGGTCTTATATGCTGGGAGGGCATGATGTGCTGGCGTTTGGTTTGGAATGCAGAGCAGCCCGCTTTAGCTAACACTAGCGGCGTTACAAATAGGCTGTTATTCGGCAAGATACGCCATGCCTGACGACCAGCACATTATCCCTCCACGTATTACACATAGTACTGACACCCCATGTACTATTCACAGCACTGACCCCTATTCATCACATTTATTTATTTATTTTTATTACATTATTACACAGTTCTGACACTTTCATACATACATATTTATTTTTTACCATCCATTCACACCCTAGCACTACACTGACACACATTTATCGCACACCTTTGAGCACTTAGTTCGCCACTCCCCTCAAGACTAGTGGGAGGGGCTATCACTATTTAATGCACACTCCTTCTGCAGCATTCTTTGACCCGTCTGCGTCCTGATGGGAACGGGTTTTCACCCACCCACCTACCTAGTGAGTATGGCCTTTTTTGTGGTTTTGATGATATCTATGTCCCATTTTTTCTGTTTGTGTTTTTAAATTAGGAACGAAAAGTTCTGGTTAGGGACTCGCAAGGCACTGGGGACCCTTGACGTTGGGTTGCGAGCTTTGCGTATTTTGGCCAAAATAACAACTAATACCCCATGTTTCATGGATATTTCTTACTACGTATACTACACTTTTTTTCAGGACGCAGCCAGGTCTTATATGCTGGGAGGGCATGATGTGCTGGCGTTTGGTTTGGAATGCAGAGCAGCCCGCTTTAGCTAACACTAGCGGCGTTACAAATAGGCTGTTATTCGGCAAGATACGCCATGCCTGACGACCAGCACATTATCCCTCCACGTATTACACATAGTACTGACACCCCATGTACTATTCACAGCACTGACCCCTATTCATCACATTTATTTATTTATTTTTATTACATTATTACACAGTTCTGACACTTTCATACATACATATTTATTTTTTACCATCCATTCACACCCTAGCACTACACTGACACACATTTATCGCACACCTTTGAGCACTTAGTTCGCCACTCCCCTCAAGACTAGTGGGAGGGGCTATCACTATTTAATGCACACTCCTTCTGCAGCATTCTTTGACCCGTCTGCGTCCTGATGGGAACGGGTTTTCACCCACCCACCTACCTAGTGAGTATGGCCTTTTTTGTGGTTTTGATGATATCTATGTCCCATTTTTTCTGTTTGTGTTTTTAAATTAGGAACGAAAAGTTCTGGTTAGGGACTCGCAAGGCACTGGGGACCCTTGACGTTGGGTTGCGAGCTTTGCGTATTTTGGCCAAAATAACAACTAATACCCCATGTTTCATGGATATTTCTTACTACGTATACTACACTTTTTTTCAGGACGCAGCCAGGTCTTATATGCTGGGAGGGCATGATGTGCTGGCGTTTGGTTTGGAATGCAGAGCAGCCCGCTTTAGCTAACACTAGCGGCGTTACAAATAGGCTGTTATTCGGCAAGATACGCCATGCCTGACGACCAGCACATTATCCCTCCACGTATTACACATAGTACTGACACCCCATGTACTATTCACAGCACTGACCCCTATTCATCACATTTATTTATTTATTTTTATTACATTATTACACAGTTCTGACACTTTCATACATACATATTTATTTTTTACCATCCATTCACACCCTAGCACTACACTGACACACATTTATCGCACACCTTTGAGCACTTAGTTCGCCACTCCCCTCAAGACTAGTGGGAGGGGCTATCACTATTTAATGCACACTCCTTCTGCAGCATTCTTTGACCCGTCTGCGTCCTGATGGGAACGGGTTTTCACCCACCCACCTACCTAGTGAGTATGGCCTTTTTTGTGGTTTTGATGATATCTATGTCCCATTTTTTCTGTTTGTGTTTTTAAATTAGGAACGAAAAGTTCTGGTTAGGGACTCGCAAGGCACTGGGGACCCTTGACGTTGGGTTGCGAGCTTTGCGTATTTTGGCCAAAATAACAACTAATACCCCATGTTTCATGGATATTTCTTACTACGTATACTACACTTTTTTTCAGGACGCAGCCAGGTCTTATATGCTGGGAGGGCATGATGTGCTGGCGTTTGGTTTGGAATGCAGAGCAGCCCGCTTTAGCTAACACTAGCGGCGTTACAAATAGGCTGTTATTCGGCAAGATACGCCATGCCTGACGACCAGCACATTATCCCTCCACGTATTACACATAGTACTGACACCCCATGTACTATTCACAGCACTGACCCCTATTCATCACATTTATTTATTTATTTTTATTACATTATTACACAGTTCTGACACTTTCATACATACATATTTATTTTTTACCATCCATTCACACCCTAGCACTACACTGACACACATTTATCGCACACCTTTGAGCACTTAGTTCGCCACTCCCCTCAAGACTAGTGGGAGGGGCTATCACTATTTAATGCACACTCCTTCTGCAGCATTCTTTGACCCGTCTGCGTCCTGATGGGAACGGGTTTTCACCCACCCACCTACCTAGTGAGTATGGCCTTTTTTGTGGTTTTGATGATATCTATGTCCCATTTTTTCTGTTTGTGTTTTTAAATTAGGAACGAAAAGTTCTGGTTAGGGACTCGCAAGGCACTGGGGACCCTTGACGTTGGGTTGCGAGCTTTGCGTATTTTGGCCAAAATAACAACTAATACCCCATGTTTCATGGATATTTCTTACTACGTATACTACACTTTTTTTCAGGACGCAGCCAGGTCTTATATGCTGGGAGGGCATGATGTGCTGGCGTTTGGTTTGGAATGCAGAGCAGCCCGCTTTAGCTAACACTAGCGGCGTTACAAATAGGCTGTTATTCGGCAAGATACGCCATGCCTGACGACCAGCACATTATCCCTCCACGTATTACACATAGTACTGACACCCCATGTACTATTCACAGCACTGACCCCTATTCATCACATTTATTTATTTATTTTTATTACATTATTACACAGTTCTGACACTTTCATACATACATATTTATTTTTTACCATCCATTCACACCCTAGCACTACACTGACACACATTTATCGCACACCTTTGAGCACTTAGTTCGCCACTCCCCTCAAGACTAGTGGGAGGGGCTATCACTATTTAATGCACACTCCTTCTGCAGCATTCTTTGACCCGTCTGCGTCCTGATGGGAACGGGTTTTCACCCACCCACCTACCTAGTGAGTATGGCCTTTTTTGTGGTTTTGATGATATCTATGTCCCATTTTTTCTGTTTGTGTTTTTAAATTAGGAACGAAAAGTTCTGGTTAGGGACTCGCAAGGCACTGGGGACCCTTGACGTTGGGTTGCGAGCTTTGCGTATTTTGGCCAAAATAACAACTAATACCCCATGTTTCATGGATATTTCTTACTACGTATACTACACTTTTTTTCAGGACGCAGCCAGGTCTTATATGCTGGGAGGGCATGATGTGCTGGCGTTTGGTTTGGAATGCAGAGCAGCCCGCTTTAGCTAACACTAGCGGCGTTACAAATAGGCTGTTATTCGGCAAGATACGCCATGCCTAACGACCAGCACATTATCCCTCCACGTATTACACATAGTACTGACACCCCATGTACTATTCACAGCACTGACCCCTATTCATCACATTTATTTATTTATTTTTATTACATTATTACACAGTTCTGACACTTTCATACATACATATTTATTTTTTACCATCCATTCACACCCTAGCACTACACTGACACACATTTATCGCACACCTTTGAGCACTTAGTTCGCCACTCCCCTCAAGACTAGTGGGAGGGGCTATCACTATTTAATGCACACTCCTTCTGCAGCATTCTTTGACCCGTCTGCGTCCTGATGGGAACGGGTTTTCACCCACCCACCTACCTAGTGAGTATGGCCTTTTTTGTGGTTTTGATGATATCTATGTCCCATTTTTTCTGTTTGTGTTTTTAAATTAGGAACGAAAAGTTCTGGTTAGGGACTCGCAAGGCACTGGGGACCCTTGACGTTGGGTTGCGAGCTTTGCGTATTTTGGCCAAAATAACAACTAATACCCCATGTTTCATGGATATTTCTTACTACGTATACTACACTTTTTTTCAGGACGCAGCCAGGTCTTATATGCTGGGAGGGCATGATGTGCTGGCGTTTGGTTTGGAATGCAGAGCAGCCCGCTTTAGCTAACACTAGCGGCGTTACAAATAGGCTGTTATTCGGCAAGATACGCCATGCCTGACGACCAGCACATTATCCCTCCACGTATTACACATAGTACTGACACCCCATGTACTATTCACAGCACTGACCCCTATTCATCACATTTATTTATTTATTTTTATTACATTATTACACAGTTCTGACACTTTCATACATACATATTTATTTTTTACCATCCATTCACACCCTAGCACTACACTGACACACATTTATCGCACACCTTTGAGCACTTAGTTCGCCACTCCCCTCAAGACTAGTGGGAGGGGCTATCACTATTTAATGCACACTCCTTCTGCAGCATTCTTTGACCCGTCTGCGTCCTGATGGGAACGGGTTTTCACCCACCCACCTACCTAGTGAGTATGGCCTTTTTTGTGGTTTTGATGATATCTATGTCCCATTTTTTCTGTTTGTGTTTTTAAATTAGGAACGAAAAGTTCTGGTTAGGGACTCGCAAGGCACTGGGGACCCTTGACGTTGGGTTGCGAGCTTTGCGTATTTTGGCCAAAATAACAACTAATACCCCATGTTTCATGGATATTTCTTACTACGTATACTACACTTTTTTTCAGGACGCAGCCAGGTCTTATATGCTGGGAGGGCATGATGTGCTGGCGTTTGGTTTGGAATGCAGAGCAGCCCGCTTTAGCTAACACTAGCGGCGTTACAAATAGGCTGTTATTCGGCAAGATACGCCATGCCTGACGACCAGCACATTATCCCTCCACGTATTACACATAGTACTGACACCCCATGTACTATTCACAGCACTGACCCCTATTCATCACATTTATTTATTTATTTTTATTACATTATTACACAGTTCTGACACTTTCATACATACATATTTATTTTTTACCATCCATTCACACCCTAGCACTACACTGACACACATTTATCGCACACCTTTGAGCACTTAGTTCGCCACTCCCCTCAAGACTAGTGGGAGGGGCTATCACTATTTAATGCACACTCCTTCTGCAGCATTCTTTGACCCGTCTGCGTCCTGATGGGAACGGGTTTTCACCCACCCACCTACCTAGTGAGTATGGCCTTTTTTGTGGTTTTGATGATATCTATGTCCCATTTTTTCTGTTTGTGTTTTTAAATTAGGAACGAAAAGTTCTGGTTAGGGACTCGCAAGGCACTGGGGACCCTTGACGTTGGGTTGCGAGCTTTGCGTATTTTGGCCAAAATAACAACTAATACCCCATGTTTCATGGATATTTCTTACTACGTATACTACACTTTTTTTCAGGACGCAGCCAGGTCTTATATGCTGGGAGGGCATGATGTGCTGGCGTTTGGTTTGGAATGCAGAGCAGCCCGCTTTAGCTAACACTAGCGGCGTTACAAATAGGCTGTTATTCGGCAAGATACGCCATGCCTGACGACCAGCACATTATCCCTCCACGTATTACACATAGTACTGACACCCCATGTACTATTCACAGCACTGACCCCTATTCATCATATTTATTTATTTATTTTTATTACATTATTACACAGTTCTGACACTTTCATACATACATATTTATTTTTTACCATCCATTCACACCCTAGCACTACACTGACACACATTTATCGCACACCTTTGAGCACTTAGTTCGCCACTCCCCTCAAGACTAGTGGGAGGGGCTATCACTATTTAATGCACACTCCTTCTGCAGCATTCTTTGACCCGTCTGCGTCCTGATGGGAACGGGTTTTCACCCACCCACCTACCTAGTGAGTATGGCCTTTTTTGTGGTTTTGATGATATCTATGTCCCATTTTTTCTGTTTGTGTTTTTAAATTAGGAACGAAAAGTTCTGGTTAGGGACTCGCAAGGCACTGGGGACCCTTGACGTTGGGTTGCGAGCTTTGCGTATTTTGGCCAAAATAACAACTAATACCCCATGTTTCATGGATATTTCTTACTACGTATACTACACTTTTTTTCAGGACGCAGCCAGGTCTTATATGCTGGGAGGGCATGATGTGCTGGCGTTTGGTTTGGAATGCAGAGCAGCCCGCTTTAGCTAACACTAGCGGCGTTACAAATAGGCTGTTATTCGGCAAGATACGCCATGCCTGACGACCAGCACATTATCCCTCCACGTATTACACATAGTACTGACACCCCATGTACTATTCACAGCACTGACCCCTATTCATCACATTTATTTATTTATTTTTATTACATTATTACACAGTTCTGACACTTTCATACATACATATTTATTTTTTACCATCCATTCACACCCTAGCACTACACTGACACACATTTATCGCACACCTTTGAGCACTTAGTTCGCCACTCCCCTCAAGACTAGTGGGAGGGGCTATCACTATTTAATGCACACTCCTTCTGCAGCATTCTTTGACCCGTCTGCGTCCTGATGGGAACGGGTTTTCACCCACCCACCTACCTAGTGAGTATGGCCTTTTTTGTGGTTTTGATGATATCTATGTCCCATTTTTTCTGTTTGTGTTTTTAAATTAGGAACGAAAAGTTCTGGTTAGGGACTCGCAAGGCACTGGGGACCCTTGACGTTGGGTTGCGAGCTTTGCGTATTTTGGCCAAAATAACAACTAATACCCCATGTTTCATGGATATTTCTTACTACGTATACTACACTTTTTTTCAGGACGCAGCCAGGTCTTATATGCTGGGAGGGCATGATGTGCTGGCGTTTGGTTTGGAATGCAGAGCAGCCCGCTTTAGCTAACACTAGCGGCGTTACAAATAGGCTGTTATTCGGCAAGATACGCCATGCCTGACGACCAGCACATTATCCCTCCACGTATTACACATAGTACTGACACCCCATGTACTATTCACAGCACTGACCCCTATTCATCACATTTATTTATTTATTTTTATTACATTATTACACAGTTCTGACACTTTCATACATACATATTTATTTTTTACCATCCATTCACACCCTAGCACTACACTGACACACATTTATCGCACACCTTTGAGCACTTAGTTCGCCACTCCCCTCAAGACTAGTGGGAGGGGCTATCACTATTTAATGCACACTCCTTCTGCAGCATTCTTTGACCCGTCTGCGTCCTGATGGGAACGGGTTTTCACCCACCCACCTACCTAGTGAGTATGGCCTTTTTTGTGGTTTTGATGATATCTATGTCCCATTTTTTCTGTTTGTGTTTTTAAATTAGGAACGAAAAGTTCTGGTTAGGGACTCGCAAGGCACTGGGGACCCTTGACGTTGGGTTGCGAGCTTTGCGTATTTTGGCCAAAATAACAACTAATACCCCATGTTTCATGGATATTTCTTACTACGTATACTACACTTTTTTTCAGGACGCAGCCAGGTCTTATATGCTGGGAGGGCATGATGTGCTGGCGTTTGGTTTGGAATGCAGAGCAGCCCGCTTTAGCTAACACTAGCGGCGTTACAAATAGGCTGTTATTCGGCAAGATACGCCATGCCTGACGACCAGCACATTATCCCTCCACGTATTACACATAGTACTGACACCCCATGTACTATTCACAGCACTGACCCCTATTCATCACATTTATTTATTTATTTTTATTACATTATTACACAGTTCTGACACTTTCATACATACATATTTATTTTTTACCATCCATTCACACCCTAGCACTACACTGACACACATTTATCGCACACCTTTGAGCACTTAGTTCGCCACTCCCCTCAAGACTAGTGGGAGGGGCTATCACTATTTAATGCACACTCCTTCTGCAGCATTCTTTGACCCGTCTGCGTCCTGATGGGAACGGGTTTTCACCCACCCACCTACCTAGTGAGTATGGCCTTTTTTGTGGTTTTGATGATATCTATGTCCCATTTTTTCTGTTTGTGTTTTTAAATTAGGAACGAAAAGTTCTGGTTAGGGACTCGCAAGGCACTGGGGACCCTTGACGTTGGGTTGCGAGCTTTGCGTATTTTGGCCAAAATAACAACTAATACCCCATGTTTCATGGATATTTCTTACTACGTATACTACACTTTTTTTCAGGACGCAGCCAGGTCTTATATGCTGGGAGGGCATGATGTGCTGGCGTTTGGTTTGGAATGCAGAGCAGCCCGCTTTAGCTAACACTAGCGGCGTTACAAATAGGCTGTTATTCGGCAAGATACGCCATGCCTGACGACCAGCACATTATCCCTCCACGTATTACACATAGTACTGACACCCCATGTACTATTCACAGCACTGACCCCTATTCATCACATTTATTTATTTATTTTTATTACATTATTACACAGTTCTGACACTTTCAGACATACATATTTATTTTTTACCATCCATTCACACCCTAGCACTACACTGACACACATTTATCGCACACCTTTGAGCACTTAGTTCGCCACTCCCCTCAAGACTAGTGGGAGGGGCTATCACTATTTAATGCACACTCCTTCTGCAGCATTCTTTGACCCGTCTGCGTCCTGATGGGAACGGGTTTTCACCCACCCACCTACCTAGTGAGTATGGCCTTTTTTGTGGTTTTGATGATATCTATGTCCCATTTTTTCTGTTTGTGTTTTTAAATTAGGAACGAAAAGTTCTGGTTAGGGACTCGCAAGGCACTGGGGACCCTTGACGTTGGGTTGCGAGCTTTGCGTATTTTGGCCAAAATAACAACTAATACCCCATGTTTCATGGATATTTCTTACTACGTATACTACACTTTTTTTCAGGACGCAGCCAGGTCTTATATGCTGGGAGGGCATGATGTGCTGGCGTTTGGTTTGGAATGCAGAGCAGCCCGCTTTAGCTAACACTAGCGGCGTTACAAATAGGCTGTTATTCGGCAAGATACGCCATGCCTGACGACCAGCACATTATCCCTCCACGTATTACACATAGTACTGACACCCCATGTACTATTCACAGCACTGACCCCTATTCATCACATTTATTTATTTATTTTTATTACATTATTACACAGTTCTGACACTT
This sequence comes from Rhinoderma darwinii, assembly GCF_050947455.1. Lineage (NCBI taxonomy): Eukaryota > Metazoa > Chordata > Amphibia > Anura > Rhinodermatidae > Rhinoderma > Rhinoderma darwinii. The sequence continues at coordinate 110,941,721 of NC_134690.1, forward strand.
TCATACATACATATTTATTTTTTACCATCCATTCACACCCTAGCACTACACTGACACACATTTATCGCACACCTTTGAGCACTTAGTTCGCCACTCCCCTCAAGACTAGTGGGAGGGGCTATCACTATTTAATGCACACTCCTTCTGCAGCATTCTTTGACCCGTCTGCGTCCTGATGGGAACGGGTTTTCACCCACCCACCTACCTAGTGAGTATGGCCTTTTTTGTGGTTTTGATGATATCTATGTCCCATTTTTTCTGTTTGTGTTTTTAAATTAGGAACGAAAAGTTCTGGTTAGGGACTCGCAAGGCACTGGGGACCCTTGACGTTGGGTTGCGAGCTTTGCGTATTTTGGCCAAAATAACAACTAATACCCCATGTTTCATGGATATTTCTTACTACGTATACTACACTTTTTTTCAGGACGCAGCCAGGTCTTATATGCTGGGAGGGCATGATGTGCTGGCGTTTGGTTTGGAATGCAGAGCAGCCCGCTTTAGCTAACACTAGCGGCGTTACAAATAGGCTGTTATTCGGCAAGATACGCCATGCCTGACGACCAGCACATTATCCCTCCACGTATTACACATAGTACTGACACCCCATGTACTATTCACAGCACTGACCCCTATTCATCACATTTATTTATTTATTTTTATTACATTATTACACAGTTCTGACACTTTCATACATACATATTTATTTTTTACCATCCATTCACACCCTAGCACTACACTGACACACATTTATCGCACACCTTTGAGCACTTAGTTCGCCACTCCCCTCAAGACTAGTGGGAGGGGCTATCACTATTTAATGCACACTCCTTCTGCAGCATTCTTTGACCCGTCTGCGTCCTGATGGGAACGGGTTTTCACCCACCCACCTACCTAGTGAGTATGGCCTTTTTTGTGGTTTTGATGATATCTATGTCCCATTTTTTCTGTTTGTATTTATTATGCAGTTTACGCCAGTTTCTGGCATAAACTGTACAAAAAAGTCGCAATTAATGACATGCGACAAGTTCATGCTAAAAATTGGGAGTCGCCAAAATTAAAAAATGATTCGAAAAGTGGGCGTGGTCTCCAAGGAGACTTAGATTTAGACAAATTTATTAAGTATTAAGCCACATTTTGGCGCAAATCTATTCTTGGGTACGTAGGCATTGGTTTTATTTTCTAGCTTTTAAAACAGTTCCAAATGCGACAAATTTATTAAGAGCCGTGAGCCTTTTATGAAATTTTGCGCAAATTCCTCCATCTCCTTTTCTTAGACTGATGTAAGATATACAATTCCTGTGTGTGCAGAACAGTTAACTTCACTATAAAGCTGTATCTGGCAGTACTAATTGTGACATATTGAGAATTCTTCTGTACTGACATTATTAAAGGAAATTGGAATATATTTTTTATGAATAATGCCTTAATATTCTTTTAAATGTCTCATGATCAATGTCACTAATATAACGATCCATTATAATAAAGGCACAAGCTGTATTTTGTAGTTCTGACTTATAAAAAATGTGCTCCAGTCTTATAAGAGAAAGTTCTGTCTTGTGACAATGATAAATATGTATTACAGCTTGACTAGCACATCTTGTCACTACCACACTTCTTCAAAGCCACTTCTGAAAGACAAAATTGAATGTCTTAGGTGTCATTAGCAGCCTCAAAAATATGTCTTAGGGCCTGTACGCATCACATTTTTTCCGTCCGGCGTATACATCTGACGGAAGACACCAACATATCCCACTGTATAGGCATACAGTGAGATACGTCGCCTGAGATCCCTGGGCACATCGCTTTAAGCCTGATGTTAGGGGCTTTCAACGATGGAGCTCTGGCCGGGGACTCTTGTCTTGGGAAAGCCCTTTGAAGTCACTGTTCATGCATAGACAGTGATGTCAAGCACTTTGAGATGCCAGAAACCCTGGCCAGAACATTGGCAATGCTCTGGCCGGGGATTCTGCTGTTGGAGCAGCCCCTGACGTCACTGTCCATATATGAAATATGATGTCAGGGGCTTCTCCAGTCCCAGGGTGCTTGGCCAGAGTGCAACCTATGCCCTGGCCGGGGACTCCGTAGTTGAAAGCCCCTCATATTACTGTCCATGTATGGACAGTGACGTCAGCGGCTTCCCTGGGGCTGGAATTCCCGGGCCGAGTGCTACATGATTCTCTTCCTGTGAATTCCGGCCCTGGGAAAGCTCCCCAAAGTATACGTTTAAAGTAAACCTGTAACGGATACCATACAGTGGCATCCGTCACACATAGGCTCCCATGTAAAGAAAACTTATACCGCGTGGTATGCTTTTTTTTTGCGGGATCTCTCAGGATGGACTAGCGGAATATACTACGTTATTCCATCCTGCAAGAAATGGTATACAGACGCATACCAGCCCGATGGAGGCCAAAAGGACACTCTTTTGGACTCCGTCAGGCTAATGGAGCCCTATGGACACGTTTAGCATATACGTATGGAGATTTTCCAACATGCACGCTAAACGTAGGGCAAAAAAGGGAAAAAGGGCCTTAGCTGTTTGATAATTAAATCATCTACAATATTTTTCAGGACCCTCTTACTCAGTTTCAAGACGTTACAAGGCATTGATACATGAGCCTCAAGTAACCAATTGGTTCACCACCATCTTCTGACAAAGAAAAAGAAAATTCAGCTTTGCAGTTTCAGTTCGATAAAGAAGGTGATTCCTGTAAAATATTAGACCTCAGAGTAGATAAAGCTTCATTCACATCTGCGTTGAAGTCTCCCTTATGAGCCTCTGCCGCAGATGCCACCAAAATTCCCACTAACTAAACTAAACAACGCAGCATGCATCGCTCTTTTGTCCAGGAAAATGATGAAAACCATGATGAAAACCTGACGGAACCCATTAAAGTCAATGAGCTTCGTTGGGCGCTGTTGGTGTCCGGTAGGTGACGGATCCGTCAGATCTGTAATTTCCGTGGTTTCCATTTTTCTGTTCCTATGACGGAACAGGAAAAATGGAAATACCAAATGCAGATGTGAACTGAGCCTAAGGAACAATACTTTACAATCATTTTTTCCACAGCTGCTTCTTTTGTTCATTATGATTTGCTGTTGTGTAACGCTCACAAAAGAGGACGTTATTCATAAAGGTCCCATGGAGTTTCCATGTAATGCTAATGTTCCTGGCACTATCAGAGTCCCATTAATTATACTCCCACACGTTTCAAAGGCTCTACTTTCTGGACAAGTGCAAAGAGTAATATAAAACTTATCATAGGGCTAAACTGAGCTATGCTGTGCATGATGAAAACAGAAAAATGCCACAGGAAGATTGGAAATGCGGGTGTAATGTTGTCTGTTTATATATTTTTTTCTTCAGTGTGTCAGTAAAGGGGCTGTTTTATGTGTTAAAAGAGGGGATCCACAAAAGGGTGGGCTTGTAAAACAAGTGGTTTGTATATCAAGTGGAGTTACAAAACCGGATTGACTTACTGTGTTGTGTGTGACAAAGTGGGGGCCAGTGTATGTGATATATGAATTGATTGCTTGCTTGCTAAAATAAGTTTTCAAAAGTGACACAATTTAAAACCATTTTTTTCTTTGCAGCTTACTTCCTGCTGAGCAGCTGACTAGGGGTAGGGGTTAACTGGTCCCAGGTGGTATAAATTAGCCCTCAGGGCTCTAGAGAGCCAGCTCTAGTGGGCTTGTAAAACAAGTGGTTTGTATATCAAGTGGAGTTACAAAACCGGAGTTAAAAAGAGGAGTCAAAGCCCCAGCAAGTACTCTTCTTTTCTTTTTGCATTAACAACTGTTCGCTGTTTTTTTGTAACTGGGATAATGGACAGCAAGATTGGAGGTTTTCTTCAGTGCACAGTTTGCCATATGTATGCACGACTGGAGCCTGAGTTCCAGGGTTAATACCTCTGTGGCAGATATGAGCATGTTGGTCACCTGGAAGCTCGCATTAGAGATCTGGAGGAGCAAAATGCAACACTGAGGAAGATAGACAATCTTGAGCGGAGCATGCTGCTCACAGAACATGCAGTTAGTGGGTTAGAACTGGAGGGTGAAGACATGGGTGAGCAGGATCAGGCAAGTGGTTGGGTTAATGTAGTTAGGGGCAGTAGAAAGGGGTCCAAGAAAAGGAAGGCCAATCCTGTTTCTGACATTCCAAGCAAAATTGCCAAGTTGGGTGATGATGCGAGGGTGTCGGTCTCAGAAATGGCAGCCCTAGTGGATACTGATCTCCCTAACAGCCGGGAGAAAAGCCCAGCTAGTAGTCGGCGGGATGGTAATGCAGGTAAGCCAAGACAATTGATAGTCATAGGTGATTCTATAATCAGGAAGACGGATAGAATGATTTGTCGCCAAGACCGCCACAAACGGATGGTTTGCTGTCTCCCTGGTGCCACGGTTCGGCATGTGGTGGAACAGGTGGACAAATGGCTGGGAGGAGCTGGTGATGATCCAGCTGTTGTGGTCCATGTCGGTACCAACGACAGAATAAATGGTAGGTGGAGGAGCCTTAAGAATAACTTTAAAGAACTAGGCTACAAGCTGAAGGGAAGGACCTCCAAGGTTGTATTCTCAGGAATACTGCCTGTACCATGCGCATCACAGGAAAAACAGCGGGAACTCAGGGAGTTAAATGCATGGCTTAAGTCTTGGTGTAGAGGAGAAGACTTTGGGTTCCTAGAGCACTGGGCTGACGTTTCATTGGGGTACAAACTGTATTCTGCAGATGATTTGCACCTAAATGGAAGGGGGTCCACTGTGCTGGGGGAGAGAATTCTAGCTGGGGTGGTGGAGTATTTAAACTAGGGCTGAGGAGGGAGGTCAATGTAGAAAAAAAAGGTTAGAGAGGGGTCAGACTATATTGGTGGGGGGAGAAACAGACTGTGGGGAGAGGACTAGACAACAGGATAAGGAGATCCTTTTGTTACAAAACAGCAGTGTAAATAAAAATGCCCAAATAATGTCAAATCACATTTCTGATAATAAAAGTGAAAAACTGAAAGGCAAGTTAAAGTGTATGTTCACAAATGCCAGAAGTCTAGCAAGCAAAATGGGGGAGCTGGAGGCCTTGGTACTGGAGAAACATATAGATATAGTTGGTGTTGCTGAAACATGGCTGGACTCTTCACATGACTGGGCTGTAAATCTACAGGGTTTTACACTGTTACGGAAAGAAAGGACAAATAGGAAAGGTGGTGGTGTTAGTCTGTATGTGAGAAGTGATATGAAGGCGAGTGTGAAAGAGACAATAGTGGGTGAAGATTGTGAGGAGGTTGAAACCTTGTGGGTGGAACTAGAAAGGGAGGTAATTACTGAAAAAATTACTTTTGGTGTAATCTATAGACCCCCCAATATAACTGAGGAGATCGAAGGTCAGCTATATAAACAGATGGAGTGTGCTGCACAGGCGGGTACTGTAGTAATAATGGGAGATTTTAATTTCCGGGATATTAATTGGTGTCATGGTTCGGCTTCAACTACAAAGGGAAGACATTTCCTCAACCTGTTGCAGGAAAATTTTATGGGCCAGTTTGTGGAAGACCCGACTAGAGGTGAAGCTCTGTTGGATCTGGTCATTTCTAATAATGCAGATCTTGTTCGGAATGTCAATGTTCGTGAAAACCTTGGTAACAGTGATCACAATATAGTTACATTTTACCTATACTGTAAAAAACAAACACAGGCTGGGAGAGCAAAAACATTTAATTTTAAGAAAGCCAATTTCCCCAGGATGAGGGCTGCAATTCAGGATATAGACTGGGCAGAACTAATGTTAAATAATGGGACAAATGATAAATGGGAGATTTTCAAATCTACTTTGGGTAATTATAGTGCAAAATGTATTCCTATCGGTAACAAGTATAAACGACTAAAATTAAATCCCACATGGCTTACACCTTCTGTGAAAGGGGCAATACATGACAAAAAAAGGGCATTTAAAAAATACAAATCTGAGGGTACATCTGTAGCCTTTGTAAAATATAAAGAGCTTAATAAAATCTGTAAAAATGTAATAAAATTAGCGAAAATAAAAAATGAAAGGCTGGTGGCCAAGGATAGTAAAACAAATCCCAAAAAATTCTTCAGTATATAAATGCAAAAAAGCCAAGGTCTGAACATGTAGGACCCCTAGATAGTGGTAATGGGGAGTTGGTCACAGGGGATCAAGAGAAGGCAGAGTTACTAAATGGGTTCTTTAGCTCTGTATATACAACAGAAGAAAGAGCAGCTGATGTAGCCGGTGCCAGTGCTGTTAATATATCAGTTGATATACTGAATTGGATGAATGTAGATATGGTCCAAGCTAAATTAAATAAAATAAATGTGCACAAGGCCCCGGGACCAGATGGGATACACCCTAGAATTCTTAAAGAGCTTAGTTCAGTTATGTCTGTCCCCCTTTTCATAATATTCAGAGATTCTCTAGTGACTGGTATAGTGCCAAGGGACTGGCGCAGGGCAAATGTGGTGCCTATTTTCAAAAAGGTCTTCCCTGGGTAATTATAGACCAGTAAGCTTAACATCCATCGTGGGGAAAATGTTTGAGGGGCTATTGAGGGACTATATACAGGATTATGTGACAAAAAATAGTATTATAAGTGACAGCCAGAACGGTTTTACTAAGGGGAGAAGTTGTCAAACTAACCTGATCTGTTTTTATGAAGAGCTGAGCAGAAGCCTAGACAGAGGGGCCGCTGTGGATATAGTGTTTTTGGACTTTGCAAAGGCATTTGACACTGTCCCTCATAGACGTCTAATGGGTAAATTAAGGACTATAGGTTTAGAAAATATAGTTTGTAATTGGATTAAAAATTGGCTCAAGGACCGTATCCAGAGAGTTGTGGTAAATGATTCCTACTCTGAATGGTCCCCAGTAATAAGTGGTGTACCCCAGGGTTCAGTGCTTGGACCACTATTATTCAACTTATTTATTAATGATATAGAGGATGGGATTAATAGCACTATTTCTATTTTTGCAGATGACACCAAGCTATGTAATATAGTTCAGTCTATGGAAGATGTTCGTGAATTGCAAGCGGATTTAAACAAACTAAGTGTTTGGGCATCCAGTTGGCAAATTAAGTTTAATATAGATAAATGTAAAGTTATGCATCTGGGTACCAACAACCTGCATGCATCATATGTCCTAGGGGGAGCTACACTGGGGGATTCACTTGTTGAGAAGGATCTGGGTGTACTTGTAAATCATAAACTAAATAACAGCATGCAGTGTCAATCAGCTGCTGCAAAGGCCAGCAGGATATTGTCGTGTATTAAAAGAGGCATGGATTCACGGGACAGGGATGTAATATTACCACTTTACAAAGCATTAGTGAGGCCTCATCTAGAATATGCAGTTCTGTTCTGGCCTCCAGTTCATAGAAAGGATGCCCTGGAGTTAGAAAAAATACAAAGAAGAGCAACGAAGCTAATAAGGGGCATGGAGAATCTAAGTTATGAGGAAAGATTAAAAGAATTAAACCTATTTAGCCTTGCAAAAAACGACTAAGGGGGGACATGATTAATTTATATAAATATATGAATGGCACATACAAAAAATATGGTGAAATCCTGTACCATGTAAAACCCCCTCAAAAAACAAGGGGGCATTCCCTCCGTCTGGAGAAAAAAAGGTTCAACCTGCAGAGGCGACAAGCCTTCTTTACTGTGAGAACTGTGAATCTATGGAATAGCATACCGCAGGAGCTGGTCACAGCAGGGACAGTAGATGGCTTTAAAAAAGGCTTCGATAATTTCCTAGAACAAAAAAGTATTAGCTCTGTGTAGAAAATTATTCCCTTCCCTTTTCCCGTCCCTTGGTTGAACTTGATGGACATGTGTCTTTTTTCAGCCGTACTAACTATGTAAAATTTATAACAGGTTCCCTGTTTTGCGAACAAAGAAATATGGAGGGGTGGGGTGGGGGAGGGTTGCAGTGTTTTGCGGTGTATCTCACCATGGTAAATGAATCTAATAATCAAATTAAACAATTACAATATTCCAAATACACCCTATATTAAAGTGGAATCTAAATAAAGAAATTCCCTGTACAGATTTCCACACTATGTATATATCTACATAAGCATACATACATACCTACCCACACATTATATTAAACTCACCCATTACGTATAGACCTATATGCGCACTTTCAATATCATAAGCGTGCTTAGCCAATTTAGTTAGGCTGTGCACTGTGAGAAGGGTAAAGGACAGTGCAGCGTGCGCAGTGAAACTGCAACAATCTCCCGGCTAATACACAGATACGGTGCCAGGACCAAACTCAGTACATATATACAACTCCAGAACCGAGCTCAGTACATCAGTGGCGGATCATCATATGGCCTGAACAACAGATAATTTAAAAAAATCACTATTGCAGCACGCTAGTGCCGCTAATGGGCGCACACCGCTTCTGATGGGGAAGAGGGGCAGGGAAAGCAATAGCAGGGGCGGGCTGGGACAGAACAGGGCTGCCTGCTGCCTAGTCTGAGGAGGCGGCGGTGCAACTGAAACCAGCCGCCGCCACCCCTCCTGCAGTAATTGTACCTGCTTCTATAGGACGCAAATACACTTACAAGCATAAGCGCTAAATGGCCGGGCACGTTCCATACCCGATCATTCAGCGCTATACAATGACGCTGAATGGCAGGGCAGAATGACTTGCCCCACCAATCAACGCCTTTCAACAACAGAAGAGATTACGTTATTGCGCTGCTAGCGTCGTTGAAATGTGCTGATTGGAGGGTCAAGTCATTCTGCCCCGCCAATCAGCACCTTTTAACGATGCTAGCGTTGTGATGACATCACTGTGCCACTTCCGTAGTTAAAGGGCACTGATTAGCGGGGCAAGTCATTCTGTACTGCCAATCCGCGTCATTGTAAGGTGCTTAATCGTCAGAGCTTATGCATGTAATTGCCGCATGCATTCAGCGCCGCTTGCGTCATTCAGCCCCATCAGACCTGCTCAGAAGAGAGCAGGCCAGCATTGACACAGGACAGCGCAGGGATAGGATCAAGGTTATTATGTAATGTTTTGTTGGTTTTTTTTCACTTAAAAGTGTGAGTGGCTTTCTCTGGGGGGGAGCCATATGTGGGGCACAATCTACAGGGGAGGCTATATGTGGGATACTATCTACAGGGGGGCTATATGTAGGGCACTATTTACAGGAAGGCTATATGTGGGGCACTATATACAGGGGGCGCTATATGTATAGTGCTATCTATAGAGGGCTATATGAAGGGCACTATATACAGGGGGTGCTAAATGTGGGGCACTATTTACAGAAGGGCGCTATATGTGAAGCACTATCTACAGGGGGGCTATATGTGGGGCACTATCTACAGGGGGGGCTATATGTGGGGCACTATCTATAAGGGGTCTATATGTGGGGCACTATATACAGGGGGTGCTATATGTGGGGCACTATATACAGGGGGTGCTATATGTGGGGCACTATCTACAGGGGGGCTATATGTGGGGCACTATCTACAGGGGGGCTATATGTGGGGCACTATCTACAAGGGGGCTATATGTGGGGCACAGTCTACAGGGGATCTATGAAGGGCACTATCTACAGGAGGCTCTATGGGGAGTACCATCTACAAGGGGCTCTATGGGGGGCACTATCTACAGGGGGCACTATCTACAGGGGGCTCTATGGGGCACTATCTAGAGGGAGCACTGTGTGTGTGTGTGTGTGTGTGTGTGTGCGTGTGTGTGTGTGTGTGTGTGTGACACAGTGTATGGTGCTATTATAATCAGGAACACAGTGTATGGTGCTATTATAATAAGGGACACTGTGTAGGGTTCTATTATATTTAGGGGCGTACTGTGTTGCACCATGAGAATTTTATCTTCGTTTATAGGTCAGAAATATTTGAAAAGAGAGAAGATGAAGACATCTGAGAGGCGAATTGCAGAAATGAGTCATGGCCAGGAGAAGTCATCATAGAGGTCTGGACCGGATGGAGAAGAAAAGAGAAAAAGAACAACTAGAATCTGAAAAGATGTCACCGGTGAGTCACTTAATGTAAATATTTATTCTGCCTCTAATAACTACTGTAGTTACTGTCACGATGCGGGGTGTGGACCCAGTGGGCCGTACCGCATAGCAGGATAGCAGCTGGCCAAACAGGCATAGGCAATGTCTATAGTTCTGGAAAGGGTACATGAGGAAACGTAGACAGTAGCGATGGTTTCAGGCTGAGATGAGGCTCCGGCAGTAGGCAGGCACCAGGCGGGGTGCAACACAGCAGATGCAGCAGAGAGCACAACACAACTCCAACACTTTAAGGCACAGAGAGAAGGTAGCATGGGATATGGGGTACTGGAAGAAGGATCGGAACACTGGGAAACACTAAGGAACCATTTGCAAAGACAGACTAAGGTAACACAACAATTCTCAGGCAATGAATGGAAGGGCATAGCCCTTTTTATAGTCCAGAGGCATTCTGGGCTTATTTGCAGATATTCTGCATGTGTGCGTACTGGCCCTTTCAGGCCGAGCACGCGCACCCTGCAGGAGCCAGTACCTAGATGCAGAAGTGAGTGCCGGTGTCTCCCAGGAGGGAGATGCCGCCCGTCACTCACTCGTCCCTGGCCGCAGCCGTCATGGGGGTAAGTCAGGACGACAGTAGATGTTACAGTTACTATATGGTCTGCAGCGAGATAATGGGTGTTGTTTTTTTGGGTGAAACAGCAACTCCCAGCATATTCTTACCATTTTTCGGGTCATCCTGGGAGCTGTAGTTTTACGCTGTACAAACCTATACGGCAGGGGTTGCACTAAATTGAGCTGTATTTGTGCTGGTGTTGTATTTATGTGCTGAGCTTGGTTCTGGAGCTCTATATATGTACTAAGTTTGGTTTTGGGGCTGTATATATGTACCAAGTTTGGTTCTCGTGCTGTATTTATGTACTGAGCTTGGTTCTGGAGCTGTATATGTGTACTGAGCTTGCTTCTGGTTTTGTATATATGTATTGAGCTTTGTTCTGTTGCTGTATATATGTATGAGCTTTGTTCTGGTGCTGTATATATGTACTTAGCTTGGCTCTGGTGTTGTGTATATATGTACCGAGCTTGGTCCTGGTGCTGTATATATGTACTGAGCTTGGTTCTGGGGCTGTATTTATGTACTGAACTTTGTTCTGGTGCTGTATATATGTATTGAGCTTTGTTCTGGTGCTGTATATATGTACTGAGCTTTATTCTGGTGTTGTATAAATGTATTGAGCTTTGTTCTGGTGCTGTATATATGTATGAGCTTTGTTCTGGTGCTGTATATATGTAATGAGCTAGGTTCTGGGGCTGTAAATATATATTTATATATATATATATATATATATATATATATATATGTACACAGGTTGGTTCTGGTGCTGTATATATGTATGAGCTTTGTTCTGGTGCTGTATATATGTACTGTGCTTGGTTCTGGGGTGTATATATATGTACTGAGCTTTTGTTCTGGTGCTGTGTTTATGTACTGCGCTTGGTTATGGTGTATATATGTACTGAGCTTGATTCTGGTACTGCATATATGTAATGCGCTTGGTTCGTATGTGTGAGCCTGGTTCTGGAGCTGTATATGCCAGAGCTTGGTTCTGGAGCAGTAATTATGTAGGATATTTTTATAATAACAAAATTGCAGGGCAGATGGATTGGTTTTCAATTCATTGTATATTTAATGGGAACCTGTCTGGTAGTTTTAACCCCTTGAACCACAACCATGAGGTAATACGTGACCTTACATTATTTCCAAACATTCTATTCCCCTGTATGTTTTCTTGAAATGCAGAAAAATCTATAAACTCAAGTTTTAAAACGACACACACTATATGCTAAATTACTCATTAAAGGGTGATGGGGCGGTGCAGCTATCCTGAAGAGTCACATAGCCCTGCCTCCAAACCCACCTTTCCATGATTGATTGACATCTCTCTAGCTGTTATACATCACTACCAGTCTACTCCAACTTTCTCGGATACGCCATTGCCTTGTACTACTTGGGCACGCACCAGGCAGCCAGGTGTACTCTACCCAGCTGCACCGCGCATGTCAGTACAAGGCAACAGCGCATCTGCAAGAGTTGGAGGAGGCTGCTAGTGATGTAAAACAGCCAGGGAGATGTCAATCAAAATCTGGGGGTACCATTTAAATTTTTGCCTCAGGCAGCAGAAAAGCTAGAATCGGCCCTGGGGGAGGGACAGCATTTCCAGTGGCGAGATAGGGCTAGCAGACATACTTCATAATAGGCACATCTGCTACTGGTAGAAGTTAGAACATGCCTCTATGATGATGTAAGCACTGCCAGAGAGGAACAGGAAAGCATGGCGGGGGTCATGTGGTGAGGTTAGTGTGGTACTCGCCTCCTGCCCCAGCCAACTTTAAACTGATTGTCTGACGCCAGGGAGGGATTACTTATACAGCAAGGGGGGTCCATCTAACTCACTGCAGAGGGCTCTATGAGGGATAATAATTTTCTCCCGTAGAGCACTCAGCAGTTAGACGCTCAACCCCCCCTGCTATATAATAAGTACTGAGGCTCTATGGGGGATGGGGGGATTATTTCCCCCTTCATAGAGTCCTCTGTAGTCACTTATATGGTTATACCCCCTTTCAGTATAATCCCCCCCTTCTCATAGAGCCCTTAGTAGTTACTAATATATTGGAAGGGGAGGTCAGATTGTCTGACTGACTGCTGGGGGCTCTATAGGGGTGTCTGAGTGACTAACTGCTGAGGTCTCTATGGGAGGGATATCCCCCCACAGTGACATCCGAGTCACACACTTAGACCCCCCTGTAGAGCCCCCAGTTCTCAGTCAGACAATCTGACGTCCCTTTGCAATATAATCCCCACAATATAGCCCACGGTAGTTATTTTCTGTCTGACTACTTAAAGGGGTTTTCCCCATGAGGGACCTTTATGACATAGCCACAGGATATCCAAAAAGAAAGTATTTGAAGCAGCACAAATCCCGAAAACAGGAGCGATCATCTCTGTCTGTCAACTCCTTCTCGATCTATATAGGATTTGACTAATCCAGACATAAACACACCACAGGCATGCGCAGTAACACTAGCTGAACGCTGAGAACTGCTACAGTGTGGTGAGCTGATCCACTCTTTGTGTTTTGCTTTGTGCTTTTTCTGCAGTGATATGTATAACTGATTGTCATTTAGGGGGGATTCACACGAACGTGTATTGGGTCCGTGCGGGCCGCGTGGTTTTCACGCGCCACGCACAGACCAATACAAGTCTATGGGGCAGTACAGACAGTCCGTGCTTTTTGCGCAGCGTTTGTCCGCTGCGCAAAAAGCGAGACATGGTCAATATCTCCGCGTATCTCGCGCATCACGAACCCATTGAAGTAAATGGGTGCGTGAAAACCACGCAGGTCGCACGGAAGCACTTCCGTGCGAACTGCCTGTTTCGCGCACCAGCTGTCAAAAGGATGAATGTAAACAGAAAAGCACCACATGCTTTTCTGTTTACAAACATCCAAACGGAGTGTCTTTGAGATGAGCGAACCCGGACAACCGAACCGAACGTCACCGGGGTCGGCCGAACTCGTTTTGGCCGAACCTGGCAAAAACATTTCCGGTACGCGACGTCAGGAGATAGTCACTGTCCAGGGTGCTGAAATAGTTAAACTGTTTCAGCACCCTGGACAGTGACTTCCGATCCCAATATACATGAACGTGTAAAAAAAAGTCCTGACTTACCGATAACTCCCGGCTTCTTCCTCCAGTCTGACCTCCCGGGATGACAATTCAGTCCAAGTGACAGCTCCAGCCAATCACAGGCCAAGCACAGGCTGCAGCGTCATCCAGGGAGGTGGGGCCCGATGTCAAGAGAGGCGCGTCACCAAGGACGCGTCACCAAGGCAACGGCCGGGATGGAAGTTCTCGGTAAGTACAATCTTTTTTTTTAACAGGTTTCTCAATATTGTGATCGGCATTCACTGTCGAGGGTGCTGAAAGAGTTAACTGCCGATCAGTTAACTCTTTCAGCACCCTAGACAGTGATTGATGTCGACTAGACTAATCTCTATTATGGCGGCTGCGCGAAAATCACGCAGCCGCGCATCATACATGGATGACACACGGACCTGTAAGTGGTTTTTGCGCGCGCAAAACGCAGCGTTTTTTGCGCGCAGAAAAACGCAACGTTCGTCTGAATAAGTCCTTAGTGAAATGTTGAATATGATGCACTATGAACACTTTTATATGAGATGCACTATGAACACTTTTATATGAGATGCGCTATGAACACTTTTATATGAGAACAATGCTATGCATTTAATTGTACACCTGTGTGAGTTTCCCTATGATGATGTCTCTATTGGATTAAATGCACCATGTGATGCTGTATACTTACCTATTTAAACTCACACTGTTAGACGCATTGTTAGGTTTGAGAAAGACACTTCACTTGTCAAGGGTCGAAACATAAGCCATTTTTTACTGGATGTTTGACCAATAAAAGAATTTATTGATTTAATTTGGGAGATGTGTGCTGCTGTTCAACCATGTTTTTCTGAATATCCACAGGATATGTCACCTCTGGGACCCACACCTATCTCTAGAACCGCGGCCCTCTAATCCCAGTTCTACCTCTTTTTGCTCTCGCTGCCTCCCGGCCACTTCCTGACTTCATGGTCGGGAGTTACGAAAACAGCGTAGCTCGCTGAGCTATGCTGTTTCCGTAAGTCCCATAGAACTGAATGGTAGTTACAGAAACAGCGTAGCTCGTAACTGCCATTCACTACTATGAAATTTACGGAAACAGCGTAGTTCAGCGAGCTTCGCTGTTTTTATAATTCCCAACCATGAAGTTAGGAAGAGGCTGGGAGGCAGCAAGAGCAGAAAGAGGTAGAACGGGGTTAAGGGGGCCTCATTCTAAAGATAGGTGCGGATCCCAGAGGTGGGACCCGCATCTATCTGACATTTATGACATATCCTGTGGATATGTCATAAATGACCCTCATGGAAAAAAAAACCTTTAAATTCTAGCTAAACTCCTAAAAAAAACTTCTGACATATCATAATGAAGTGTCAGAAGTTTTGATCGGTGGGGGTCCGAGCACTGAGACCCCACCGATCGCTAAAAAAAAGTGGCAGAAGCGCTCAGGTGACCGATGTGCCGCTTAGTTTCTGATCTGCTTTTCTCGGAAAGCCGAGCAAGCGATGTACAGACATACACCACTCCCAGGAATGCCTTTCAGAAACGAAGCGGCACAGCATTCAACAGATCGCTTCTGCCACTTCATTTTAGCGATCGGTGGGGGTCTCGGTGCTCAGATCCCCCACCGATTAAAAGTTCTGACATATCACTATGACAAATCAAAAAATTTAAAAACATTTAGTTACATTTTAAAGAGAGGTATTACAATTTTTATTAAAAATTATTTTAACTTTTTGAGATACAGCTGCTTTGTATCCTGTATACAGAGAATCTGTATCTAGTGCTAAAACCTGTATGCGTCAGGTCAGTGGCACTGACGGGTAAAGTGGTAAAGTGTCATCGGGTTGAGGGGGTTGAATCGCATGCGATGAGGAAGGTGGGGGCACAAGTTGTGTCAACAGCCCAGGGCCCATGGTACACTTAATCCGTCAGTACAGTACATAAATCCAGCACCAGTACCAAGCTCAGTACATATATACAGCACCAGAACCAAGCTCAGTACATATATACAAAACCAGAACAAATCACAGTACATAAATACAACACCAGAACCAAGCTCAGTACATAAATACAACACCAGAGCAAATCTCAGTACATATATACAGCACCAGAAAAAAGCTCAGTACATAAATATGCTTGTGTCTATGAAAGACGCTGATTGGCAGGGCACCATGACTTAGCACCTTTCAACGATGCAAGCGGCGCAAAGAATTAATCGTGCCGCTTGAGTCGTTGAAAGGTGCTGAATGGCCAGGCACGGAATGTACCCAGCCATTCATCGCCTATAGTGCTGGAGGAGGGGATGGCAGCGGCTTTCAGTGGAGGCAGCAGTCCGCCGTCATGGATGGTGCGGCACTGGCGCACCCCCCACTTTCCCCCACCTTCCCTCTTAGTTGCGCCAGGGGCGATTGCCCCGCCTTCCCCAGCCTAGCTACGCCCCTGCTCACTACATATATTCAACACCAGAACCAAGCTTTCTACATAAATACAGAACCAGAACAAAGTTCAGTACATAAATACAGTATCAGAACCAAGCTCAGTTCATATATACACAGCATCAGAACCAAGATCAAATTCTAAATACAGTACCACAACAAAGCTCAGTACAAATATACAGCACCAGAACCAAGATCAGCACAAATTTACAGCACCAGAACAAAGCTCAGTGCATAAATGCCCAGTACAAATATACAACTCCAGAATCAAGCTCAATACATATATACAGCACCAAAGAGAAGCTCTGTACATATATACAACTCCAAAACCAAGCTCAGTGTAGCATCGGGTTTACTCACCTCCCGACGCCCGCAGCCATGGATCCGTGAGCGCTGGTCCCCATCTCCTTCCTAGGAGACGCCTGCGCTCACTTCCGCTCCACTTTGCTGTGTCCCGTAGGGTGTGCACTCATGCTCGTGCCCGACCTTAAAGTTCCAGCGCGCGCATAAAGGAAATTGTCATCATCATCAACTGCCATGATTTCCTGGTCTATAAGAAGGCCCCAGGCCTTCTGCTCCTTGCCTGAGCGTTGTTAATTTATCCCAGTCTGTCTTGCAAATGGTCCCTTAGTGTTTCAAGTTCCAGTTGTTACCCGTGCTCTGTTACCTGTTCCTGTGTCCCGTACTGTTCTTGTTCCTGTGCATACCAGTGTTGGAGTCGTGTCTACTGCACCTGCTGTCGTTTGCCACGTCCAGTGTCTTCTGCCACATCCAGTGTCTTCTGCCATGTCCAGTGTCTTTTGCCACATCGGATACTGCCCACCATGTCTGGCGCTACCTGCTGCACCGGCCTCCATCCGTGCTGAAGTCACAACCACCGTCTGGACTAGCTCAGGTACCCAGGCGTTACTATCTACTATTGACTTTCATATAGAGTGTGACCTGGTCAGCTGCCTCTCCGCTACGGCGGAGCGGCCTAGTGGGTCCACATACCCTGTGACCGTGACAGTACGCTCAGGCCATGGAACCCGCTGGCCAGCCCAAGACCGCAGTCCAGAAGATACAGACGGAGATGCATGACCTACCCACACGTCAGCATCAACTCCTTGAGGCTGTGAAGTCTATCCTGGTCCGTCTGGATCTACTCACTGTTCCACCTCCGGTTCTTCCTCCTGAAGCTGTTGCTGTGCCACTGCCCGTTGCTCCTCCTGTTTGTTCCGGATCCACAGTTCCTCTGCCTCTTCCTCCTCACTACGACGGTGTTCCCAGAGCATGTAGAGGATTTATTAACCAATGCACGGTTCATTTTAGGCTACGGGCTCATCTCTTCCCCTCCGAGGAGGCCAAAGTGGCGTTTATTATCTCCCTCCTCACTGGCAAGGCCCTCGCATGGGCAAACCCAATCTTGGATCAATAAGGACCTGTATCCTCGGACCTAGCCTTGTTCCTGCAGTCCTTTCGTGCCGTGTTCGAGGAGCCGGGTCGAACATCCTCTTCCGCAGCCACTCTGTTGACCCTCAAGCAAGAGGACTCCACAGTAGGGGAGTATGCTATCTCCTTCCGTACCCTAGCAGCCGAGCTGGCATGGAACAATGAGGCACTGGTGGCGACCATCTGGCAGGGTCTGTCCTCTCACATCAAGGACGAACTGGCAGCCCGCGACCTTCCTTCTACCTTGGATGCCCTCATCCCGTTAGCCACCAGGGTTGATATGAGAGTCCGGGTTCGACAGGAGAGCCGGGTTCACAGACCAGCACCCTCGGTCCAGAGACCACTATTGCCTTCCCCTAGTGCGCTACCTGAAGAACCCATGCAGGTAGACAGAGTCCGGTTATCTGAACAGGAGAAGCAGTACAGACGCTCCTCTGGACTATGTATGTATTGTGGCCTTAAAGGTCATTTTGTATGCCAGTGCCCACAGAAATCAGGAAACACCAGTACCTAGGGTTGGTTGGAGAGGCAACTATAGGTGGAACGTCTCCAAATGTTAAAACCTCTCCCAAATTATCGATTACTGTGGCCATCGTCTCCGGAGAGACGTCTCATCCTTCCTCAGCCTAGCTTAATTCTGGAGCAGCTGTTAATTTCATCCAGCATGATCTAGTGGATCGTTTACGTCTACCCACAGTCTGTCTGGAGAGACCCCTGGCTGTTGCCTCTGTGAATGGTCTACAATTGCCCGATCCGATTATGTTCATCACAGAGCCATTGACGGGTCGGAGCTCTTCACTCAGAACTTATCACCTTCCTGGTACTACCTAAGGCTATCAATCCCATCCTGCTGGGTCTGCCATGGCTCTGCTTACACGCCCCGGTTCTTGACTGGAGTTCCGGAGAAGTTCTTCAATGGGGTTCCAGATGCTATAGCCATTGCCTGTCACAAATCCATCCTGTTATGCCCCCTCTGCCTCAGTCACTCTCCGGTCTACCATCTCAGTATGCCAATTTTGCGGATGTCTTCTGCAAACAAGAGGCTGAGACGTTGCCTCCACATCAGAATTATGACTGACCCATTGAACTGGTTCCTTATGCTTCTCTTCCCCGTGGACGAGTATATCCTGTCTCCTTGCCAGAGACTTTATTTATGTCAGCCTATATCAAGGAGAATTGGAGAGAGGTTTTATTCTAAAATCTTCCTCCCCGGCTGGGGCCGGCTTCTTCTTCGTTAAGAAGAGAGATGAATCTCTTCGACCCTGCATTGACTACCGTGGTCTCAACCAGATCACGGTCAAGAACAAATACCCGTTGCCACTTATATCCGAGCTGTTTGATCGCATATGAGGAGCCAAATTTTTTTCTAAGCTAGATCTGCGGGGGGCTTATAACTTAATCCGGATTCGCCAGGGTGACGAATGGAAGACAGCATTTAACATCCGCGATGGGCACTACAAATACCTAGTGATGCCCTTCGGACTGTATAACGCTCCCGCAGTATTTCAGGAATTTGTCAATTATATTTTCCGAGATCTCCTCTATATGTGTGTTGTAGTTTATCTCGATGATATTTTGATTTTCTCCCCTGATCCGATGACCCATCGGAGGCATGTCCGTCAAGTTCTTCTGCGACTAAGAGAGAATCGCTTATATGCTAATTTGGAGAAGTGCATCTTTGAAAATAAATCTTTGCCCTTCCTGGGCTACGTCATCTCGGATCAAGGTCTTAAGATGGACCCTGAGAAACTAAAGTCTGTCCTGGAGTGGCCACGTCCTCAGGATCTAAGGGCCATACAACGGTTCCTGGGATTCGCCAATTTCTACTGGCAGCTTATTCCGAACTTTTCATCTCTGACGGCTCCCATCTCTACCCTTACCAAGAAGGGTGTGAACGCCAAGGTTTGGACTCCAGAGGCAGAGTCTGCATTCATGAGCCTCAAGAAAGCCTTCACTTCAGCTTCGATCCTCCATCACCCTGACGTATCTCGACAGTTCTCATTGGAGGTGGATGCTTCCTCTGTTGGTGCAGGTGCACTTCTGTTCCAGAGGAGCTCCAAAGGAAAGGCAGTAGTATGTGGCTACTACTCAAAACTTTTTTCTTCTGCTGAGCGCAATTACTCTATTGGAGATCGGGAGCTACTGGCCATCAAATTGTCTCTGGAGGAGTGCAGACATCTTCTAGAGGGCGCAGCTCACCCCATCTTGATCTACACCGACCACAAAAACCTTACCTACTTCAGTCCGCTCAAAGACTGAATTATCGTCAAGCCAGGCGGTCGCTGTTTTTCACCCGTCTCCAATTTCTGCTCCACTACTGTCCCGCTGACAAGAATGTGAGGGCCGATGCCCTGTCCCAGATCGTTTGAGACGGAAGACACGGTGGAGTCCCTTCAGACTATCATAAACCTGTCCTGCATTGTCACTGCTAATCCTCTGCAGATTAGAGACATCCCTCCGGGAAAGACTTTTGTTCGGTTGGCAAACAGGAGAAGAATTCTCCGCTGGGGACACAGAACTAAATTAGCTGGGCACGCTGGTGTCCGTAAAACCCGAGACCTGATTGCTCGTCACTTCTGGTAGCCCACGCTACCTAAAGATGTTCTGGACTTTGTCTCTTCTTGCACGGTGTGTGCTTCTAACAAAGTTACTCACTCCAAGCCGGCCGGCCTGCTTCAACCTGTGCCTGTACCCAATGCCCCTTGGCAGGACATTGCAATGGACTTTGTCACAGACCTTCCCCCCTCAGCAGGATGTAACACTGTCTGGGTGGTGGTGGACCGGTTCTCTAAGATGGCACATTTCATCCCGCTGACCGGCCTACCTTCTGCTCCCCGACTGGTGAGTCTCTTCATTCAACACATCTTTCACTTGCATGGCTTGCCTCTTCACATTGTGTCCGACTGGGGGGGTTCAGTTTACCTCAAAGTTCTGGAGAGCCCTCTGTAAACTCCTGGATGTGAGTTTGGACTTTTGCTCAGCCTATCACCCCCAGTCCAATGAGCAAGTTGAGAGGGTCAACCAGATCATGGAGAATTATCGCCACCACTTCATCTCTTCACAGCACGATAACTGGGTACAGCTTCTTCCATGTGCCGAGTTCTCAAACAAACACACAAGTGAGTCCATCACTTCCACTCCATTTCAAATTGTATACGGTTAACATCCTAGAGTCCCTCTGCCAGTGTCGACCACATCTGAAGTACCCGCTGCTGACTCTGCATATGGGGACTTCCTGCAAATCTGCCAACAGACCCTGTCCTCTATTTTGCTGGCAGTCGATCGCATGAAGCGAAAGGCAGATACAAGGAGAAGAGAGCCGCCTGAGTATCTTCCAGGTACTAAAGTCTGGCCGTCCTCTCTGAACATTCGCTTGAAGGTACCCTCATACAAGTTCGAGATTCTGCAACAGATCAACTCTGTCTCCTATAAGCTGCGGCTGCCTCCTACCCTCAGAATCCCCAACTCCTTCCATGTGTCCCTCCTGAAACCAGTGGTCCTGAACTGCTACAGCAAGACTTCTAGTTCCACAGTTGCTCCCAGCGGTCCTTCTGATGTATTCGAGGTAAAGGAGATCCTGGACTGCAAAAGGGTAGGAGGAAGGACTTTCTATTTGGTGGACTGGAGAGAGTTTAGTCCTGAGGAGAGGTCCTAAGAGCCAGAAGAGAACCTCAGTGCTCCTGCTCTTATTAAAAAGTTCCTCTATCACTCTGGCCCCAAGAAGAGGGGGTGTAAGAGGGGGGATACTGTAGCGTCCATGGCCACGGGCCGTCGGGTTTACTCAGCTCCCGACGCCCGCAGCCATGGATCTGTGAGCGCTGGTCCCCATCTCCTTCCTAGGAGACGCCAGCGCTCACTTCCGCTCTGTTCTGCTGTGTCCCGTAGGGGCTAGCGCGCGCACAAAGGAAATCGTCATCATCCTCAACTGCCATGATTTCCTGGTCTATAAGAAGGCCCCAGGCCTTCTGATCCTTGCCTGAGCATTTTTAGTTTATCCCAGTCTGTCTTGCAAATGGTCCCTTAGTGTTTCCCATTCCAGTTGTTACCCGTGCCCTGTTACCTGTTCCTGTGTCCGGTACTGTTCTTGTTCCTGTGCATACCAGTGTTGGAGTCGTGTCTACTGCACCTGCTGTCATTTGCCACGTCCAGTGTCTTCTGCCACGTCCAGTGTCTTCTGCCACGTCCAGTGTCTTCTGCCACGTGCAGTGTCTTCTGCCTTGTCGGATACTGACCGCCACGTCTGGTTGCTACCTGCTGCATCGGCCTCCATCCGTGCTGAAGCCACAGCCACTGTCTGGACTAGTTCAGGTACCCAAGCATTACTATCTACTATAGACTTTCATATAGATTGTGACCTGGTCAGCTGCCTCTCCGCTACGGCGGAGCGGCGTAGTGAGTCCACATACCCTGTGACCGTGACTCTCAGTACATGTATATATGTTTTGAGATTTGTTCTGGTGCTGTATCTATGTACTGAGCTTTGTTCTGGTGCTGTATTTATATGCCGAGCTTGGTTCTGGACTTGTATACACCGCGTTCCAAATAATTATGCAAATGTTATTTTTCGCTGATTTTCCTAAATAGTCGATGCAAATGACAGTCAGTATAATCTTCAAGCCATCAACCGTTGGAGTATAATGCAAATTTTATTGAACAAATCTCCTAATGATAACATATTTTTTTTTAGAAGTAAAAAACTCAAAATGCACTGTTTAAAATTATTATGCACAACAGAGATCAAAACATTTTAAAGGTTGTAAAGAGAACTAAAATGGTAATTTGTTGAATTTGCAGCATCAGGAGGTCATATTTACAGAAATCAAAAGCTCTTTCAATCAAAAAAAACCTAACAGGCCAAGTTACATGTTAACATAGGACCCCTTCTTTGATATCACCTTCACAATTCTTACATCCATTGAATTTGTGAGTATTTGGACAGTTTCTGCTTGAACATCTTTGCAGGATGTCAGGATAACCTCCCAGAGCTTCTGTTTTGATGTGAACTGCCTCCCACCCTTATAGATATTTTGCTTGAGGATGCTCCAAAGGTTCTCAATAGGGTTGAGGTCAGGGGAACATGGGGGCCACACCATGAGTTTCTCTTCTTTTATGCCCATAGCAGCCAATGACACAGAGGTATTCTTTGCAGCATGAGATGGTGCATTGTCATGCATGAAGATAATTATGCTACGGGAGGCACGGTTCTTCTTTTTGTACCACGGAAGAAAGTGGTCAGTCATAAACTCTACGTACTTTGCAGAGGTCATTTTCGCACCGTCAGGGACCGTAAAGGGGCCTACCAAGTCTCTCCCCATGATTTCAGCCCAAAACATGACTCCGCCACCTCCTTGCTGACATCGCAGCCTTGTTGGGACATGGTGGCCATTCACCAACCATCCACTACTCCATCCATCTGGACCATCCAGGGTTGCACGGCACCCATCAGTAAACAACACGGTTTGAAAATTAGTCTTCATGTATTTCTGAACCCACTGCAACCGTTTCTGCTTGTGAGCATTGTTTAGGGGTGGCCGAATAATAGCTTTATGCACACTTGCAAACCTCTGGAGGATCCTACACCTTGAGGTTCGCGGGACTCCAGAGGCACCAGCGGCTTCAAATACCTGTTTGCTGGTTTGCAATGGCATTTTAGCAGCTGCTCTCCTAATCCTATTAGTTTGTCTGGCAGAAACCTTCCTCATTATGCCTTTATCTGAACGAACCCGTCTGTGCTCTGAATCAGCCACAAATCTTTTCACAGTACGATGATCACGCTTAAGTTTTCTTGAAATAGCCAATGTTTTCATACCTTGTCCAAGGTAAATGTTTATGACACTTAAATCCAATGTGCATAATAATTTGGAACACGGTGTATATGTACTGAGCTTCTTTTTGGTGCTGTATATATGTATTGATCTTGGTTGTTATGATGTATATAACTCCAGAACTAAGCTCAGTACATATATACAGCAACAGAACAAAGCTCAGTACATATATACAGCACAAGTACAAATACAGCTCAGTACACAGATCATTTGCAAATTCAGTTTAACCCCTGCCATATAAGTTTGTACGGCATAAAAGTACAGTTCCCAGTATAGCGTGAACAACGCTAATGATATGCTGGGAATTGCTGTTTCACAAAAAAAGAACGATACACCCATCATCTCGCTGCAGATAATACAGTCACTACAGTACTGATCAGTCACAGGGAGAATAAACATTTAAATTTAATGGTTCACAGGTGACATCTTCTCAGATTGGAGTAGTTATTTTTCTCTTTTATTCTCTATTCGGTCCAGACCTTCCAGACCTCTATGGTGACTTCTCCCATCCATGACCCATTTCTGCAATTTACCGCTCACATGTCTTTGAAAGCTCATTTTCCCAACATTTCCACACCTATCAACGAAAATAAAATTCTCATGGTGTCAGACTCTATGCCCCTGAATATAATAGTATCATACACTGTGCCACCTGTATATAATAGTACCATAAATTTTGCCCCTGAATATAATAGTACAATACACTGTGCCCCTGAATATAATAGTACCATACACTGTGCCCATAAATAAAATTGTTTCAAACACTGTAAATTAATGCACCACACACACATTGCCCCTGTAGATAGTGCCCCTCATAGAGCCCCCTAAAGATCGTGCCCCTAATAGAGCCCCCGTTAGATAGTGCCCCTCATAGAGCCCTCTGTAGATAATGTCTCTCAGATAGTGACCCTCATTGAGCCCTCTGTAGACAGTGCCGCTCATAGAGCCCTCTGTAGATAGTGCTTCCCTAGAGTTCCCTGTAGATTGTGCCCCGCCAGAGTCCCCCTGTAGATAGTGCTCCCTGTAGTTTACAGGCTGTAAATAGTGCCCCCTATAGAGTCCCCTGAAGATTGTGCCCACTGTAGATAGGGCCCCCTATAGAGTCTCCTGTAGATGTAGTGCTTCCTATAGATGTAGTGACCCCTGTAGATGTAGTGTCCCTTGTAGATAGAGTCCCCTATAGAGTCCCTTGTAGATTTAGTGCCCCTGTAGTTATGGCCCTCTATGGAGTCCCCTGTATAGTTAGTGCTCCCTGTAGATTGAGTGCCCCTTGTAGATAGGGGCCCCTATAGAGTCCCCAGTAGATTTAGTGCCCCCTTTAGATAATGCCCCTTGTAGATATGGCCCCTTATAGAGTCCCCTGTAGATTTAGTGCCCCCTGTAGATTTAGTGCCCATTGTATATATAGCCCCCGATAGAGTCCCCTATAGATTTAGTACCTTCTGTAGATTCAGTATTCCCTGCAGATGTTTACCTGTCTTTATTCCCGAGCAGCCTCCAGCAATGCCAGGTATCATCCTGCGGAAGGATGCAGCGGCGCGATGATGCCATTGTGCCGACTGCATTATTGCCACTGGCGTAGCTATAGGGGTCGCAGCGGTCGCAATTGCGACCGGGCCCCGAAGCCAGGGGGGCCCACAGCCCCCCGCACCACATCAATAAAAAGTTACCATAGTAACTCGGGCCGCGGGCCCCTGTTACTATAGTAACAGACTGTACTTACCTTCCTGGTTCCGGATCGCAGCGGAGGTCCTGATGTCAAGCGCTGTGCGCAGCGCATGACGTTACAGCGCTATGTGCCGCGCGCAATGAGAGGACAGAACTTCCGCCACGGCTGAAGAGGAAGGTAAGATTAGTAGCCCTGACTGGCGGGGTCCGACTCCCGGGACCCGCCAATCAGCTGTTTTGAAGGGGCCGCAGCACTCGTACGAGAGCTGCTTCCCCTTCATTCCGGTCACTTCATTCCGGTCACACTGTGAATCCGTGTCGGCGATTCACAGTGTGAGCGAGTAGTGAAATGAAGGAGAAGCAGCTGTCGTACGAGTGCTGCGGCCCCTTCAAAACAGCTGATTGGCGGGTCCCGGGAGACGGACCCTGGACACATCAGCTATTGATGGCCTATCCTGAGGATAGGCCATCAATGTTTAGGGACTGCACAACCCCTTTAAGCCTACGATGTAGCAGGCTTAGAGGGCCCATTAGACAGGATCACAGATTGTGTGATCCTGTCTGCTGGGCCCTGTATCTAAGCCAATCACATGGTAGGACTAGATACATGGCCCATGTGTGATGCTGTCTGCTGGGCCCTGTATCTAAGCCTACCACACTGTAGGTTTAGATACAGGGCCCCAGCACACAGTAATCTTATACTGTATAAGATTACTGTCTGCTGGAACCTGTATCTAAGCCTACCTTGTGGTTGGCTTAGATACAGGGTCCCACAGACTGTATCACACATGGGCCCTGTATGTAAGCCTAACACATGTGTTACTAATCGGTTTTTTTGTGTGTTTTCTTACAGGTTCGGTCGTTGGACTACATCGGATTCCAGGACTACTTCGATGACGGCTTTTTTTTTATTATTAATAAAATGGTTAATGAGGGTTGTGTGTTTTTTTTTTATTTCAATAAAATATTTTTTCTATGTCTTTGTGTTTTTTTTTAAACTATATTACTACCGCCTTAGTAATGGCCGCCGGCTGATTGACAGCATCCATTGTTAAGGCGGGGCTTAGTGTTAGCCGGTGCAGAGGCTAACACTAACCCCTTTTATTACCCCGGTACCCACCGCCACCAGGGGTGCTGGGAAGAGCCGGGTACGATCCAGTACCTGACCATATGTAGTGATGGTTGGCCATTGGCGTGGCCGCAGGCTGGTATTATGAGGAGGGGAAAGGCCAAAAACAGCTAACATTAAGCCCCGGCCTAGTAATGGAGGTTGTCAATTAGCCAGCGGCCATTACTAAGGCGGTAATAATAAAGTTTAAAAAGATACAAGCACATAGAAAAAATATTTTATTGAAATAAAAAAAACACAACCCTCATTAACCATTTTATTGAGAATAAAAAAACTCTGTCATTGAAGTCCTCGTATCCGAAGTCCAACAACCGAACCTGTAAAAAAACACAAACACACAAAAATAATCAGTAACACATAAAGAAGCTAAATTATTATTCTTACCTTTAATGGGTCCAGCGCTGGAGCCGCAATGTCAGCGAGCTGAGTCCTGTATCTAATCCGATCATGTGTGATACTGTCTGCTGAGTCCTGTATCTAATCCGATCATGTGTGATACTGCCTTCTGAGCCACTGTATCTAACCCTATCATGTGTGATACTGCCTTCTGAGCCACTGTATCTAATCCTATCATGTGTGATACTGTCTGCTGAGCCACTGTATCTAATCCTATCATGTGTGATAGTCTGCTGAGCCACTGTATCTAATCCTATCATGTGTGATACTGTCTGCTGAACCACTGTATCTAATCCTATCATGTGTGACAGTCTGCTGAGCCACTGTATCTAATCCTATCATGTGTGATACTGTCTGCTGAGCCACTGTATCTAATCCTATCATGTGTGATACTGTCTGCTGAGCCACTGTATCTAATCCTATCATGTGTGATACTGTCTGCTGAGCCACTGAATCTAATCCTATCATGTGTGCTACTGTCTGCTGAGCCACTGTATCTAATCCTATCATGTGTGATACTGTCTGCTGGGCCCTATCTCTAATCCTATCATGTGTGATACTGTCTGCTGGGCCCTATCTCTAATCCTATCATTTGTGATACTGTCTGCTCAGCCAATGTATCTAATCCTATCATGTGTGATACTGTCTGCTGAGCCAATGTATCTAATCATATCCGTAGTGCTATAGATATGCTATGCTGTCTCCTATACACGCATTTTTTTGGGATGGACACATATGTATTGGGGCTATTTCCCCAGACATTTTAAGTCCTTAGTGACGCCCCTGGCTGCTAGTGCTGCATTGTTGGGTCACTTAGGAGACCCAGCGATGCAGCTGAAAGCTGCGGACCGTCGGCCATGAGAAGTTTGCGGGGGGGCCATGAGCCTTTAGCTACGCCCCTGATTATTGCTAAAGCGCCTAATGGCAAAGCGTCCTGTGCCTCGCCATGGCAGTGCTATGCAAATTAATTGTATCCGCTTCCTAAGGACACGGATACAATTGAGTGTAGGGGACCGATTCCGGGCTCTGGCTTCAACCCTGGTTCTGTGGACCGGCTGTAAACTGTAATTTTAACAACCGGGTTGGGAGGATCGGGGCGAACCGGCTGGATCCACAGTTCAGAACCCTCAATTAATAAGAGTGGACTCGGCACACCATTGCATTAATTGGACAGCACTTTGAGTTAAATGGAAACTGTGTAGTAGTTATTTTCTCCTGAATGGGAATGAAATACTTACTGCAGGGTTCCCCCACAGATTACAGCTGATAGTTAATACAGAAACGGGATTCCCTGTCATAAACTTTATGTTGGAGGACACTTCTAATAAAGGGGCATTGTCCAAAATGGAGAACCCCTTTAATATCACAATTTGAAATATAATTCTGCTCAGGAGCTACCATTTTCACTAAATATTTGGAAATTGCTTTTGTCCTATGACTGCCCAGTCTTTTGCTGGCTAACATACCTTTGACTAGAGACTCAAAAATCCCCTGACTTTCAGTTCCAAATATCTGTGTATTTATTGGCTGCAAATAAAATGTTATTTATAATACTGCATAACTATATTGTCAGTTTATGGGTATACACTGGCAAAAGCGTCACTTTATAGTGTCATATACCTATCAAGTATAACTGCTCGTATCTAATCACCTCTAACATACATGTAAGATGAGTATAGGATATTTATCTCACACACCGTAGTCGTATCCTTTATTGATGATTACATTATCATGGATGAAGCATTCATAGAAATGTGATTACATGCACACGGAGAGGATTCATCCATGATGCCTCAAATTTAACCTGTCCAAACGTGTTTTGAAATTCACATAGAATACTAGAATAACTCCCCCAGTTTTAATGGGATTTTTTTATTTTATTTTTTTTCTAATTCAAATCACATTTTTCCCTTTGACTGCATTCCGGTGAAATAAGCAACAACACATTTATGTGGCCTGCACCAGTGCCATGCCTGTGATAATAAGGATATATAAGCTGTAAAAACGATAATAACACAAGGTTTAGCCAAAGTGTGGCCAATGTACAGACAAAAACTACAACAGAATTCATTTTTTTCTGCAGGAAGAGACCAGAGCTGTATTGTGAGCTGGCTGAGATTTAGGGGGCAGGAACAGAGAAAAAGATGCTGGATCATTTCTGTTCAAAACAGCTTTTTTCCCCTTACAGGTGCCAGCCACAGAGTAAGTAAGTAAGTAAGTGTTGGGTTCCCAATCTGAGATGATGGTAGGTCATGGTTGTCTTGTGGTGGCCACTATGGCTGTCACTGCTATGGCGGCAATGTGGCTAGCACTATTATGGGAGCAATGTAGCTAGCAGTGTTATAGGGGCAATAAGGATATCACTGTTATGGAGGTACTATGACTGTCACTGTTATGGAGATAACATTTGGCTATCACTGTATGGAGGACAGATGAAAGGGGAGGAGTTATAGGGAGGCGGAGGTCTCTGGAGCCAGTGGCAGTTGGTGAGGCGCCATTTTGGAGGGATAAGGAGCTCCTGGTAACACAGTGAGGGAGGAATCCCTGGGTGAAATTGGCTTTTCCCAGGCAGCACCATTGATTTTTGGCTCCCTATAGTGTGTGGGAATCCCTGAACACTTGACAACAAGATATAGAGACATTGTGCTGCGACTCCATAGGAGAAGTGTGCTTCTTGTTGGTGTTAACGGGCGATATACTGTAGAGTCTCAGTCAGATTCTCAGTGGGGCCTACAAATTGGTCACCTGACATGCGACCAATGACTGCTGAACAGTGTTCCCTATAAGATGCGCGGCTGCGTGGCCGCGCACCTTCCACGATCCGCCCGCTCACTAAACTTTAAAGGCCGCGCACTGTCACGGGCGGTGGGTGGATGCAGTGGCGTCGCTAGCACCGGAGGGGGCTCCGGTGCTAGCGACAGCCACATTTACTTGTATGTGCGTCATCAGGACGCACATACAAATGAATACTATAGGCTGCGGGTCACGTTAGGCCTGCAGCTTATAAGATGCTGGGAGTCGTGCAGGCTGTGGTGATGACGTCACATCATCACACCGGTCTGCGCATGCGTCCCACCGGAGAGGCAGTGTAGCGCTCTGTCTGTCACTGAAACGGAGCAAGGTAAGTACAATCAGATTTTTACTTTTTTTAAAGGAACTGTGTGGCAGTATATACTGGGGAGGGGGACGGTGTAGCGCTATATACAAGGGGAGGAGGGGGTTGAGTAGCGCTATATACAGGGGAGGGGGACTGTGTATCAGTATATACAAGGGGAGGGGGCTGTATAGCACTATATACAAGGGGAGGAGGGGGACTGGGTAGCACTATATACAAGGGGAGAGGGGGGCTGTGTAGCGCTATATACAAGCGGAGGGGGGGTTTGTAGCACTATATACAAGGGGAGGACGGGGACTGGGTATCTCTATATACAGGGGGAGGGGGCTGTGTAGCACTATATACAGGGGGAGGGGGCTGTGTAGCACTATATACAAGGGGAGGGGGCTGTTTAGCATTATATACAAGGGGAGGAGGGGGGCTGTGTAGCGCTATATACAAGGGGAGGGGGGCTGTGTAGCACTATATACAAGGGGAGAAGGAGAGTTGTGTAGCAGTATATACAAGGGGAGTAGAGGGGATGTAGCGCTATATACAAGGGGAGAAGGGGGGATGTGTAGCACTATATACAAGAGGAGGAGGGGGGCTGGGAAGCGCTATATACAGGGGAGGGTGACTGTGTAACACTATATACAAGGGGAGGGGGGCTGAGTATCGCTATATACAGGGGGAGGAGGGGGCTGTGTAGCACTATATACAAGGGGAGAGGGGGACTGTGTAGCGCTTAATACAAGGGGAGGAGTGGGCTGTGTAGCGCTATATACAGGGGGAGGGGGCTGTGTAGCGCTATATACAAAGGGAGGAGGGGGCTGTGTAATATAGATGGGATGGGGGCTGTTTAGTGCTATATACAAGGAGAGGGGGCTGTGTAGCGCTATATACAAGGAGAGGGGGACTGTGTAGTGCTTAATACAAGGGGAGAAGTGGGCTGTGTAGCGCTATATACAGGGGAGGGGGGCTGTGTAGCGTTATATAGAGGGGATGGGGGCTGTTTAGTGCTATATACAAGGAGAGGGGGCTGTGTAGCGCTATATACAAGGGGAGAGGGGGTTGTGTAGCGCTATATACAGGGGGGAATTGGTGTGCAGCGCTATATACAAGGGGAGGAGGGGACTGTGTAGCACTATATACAGGGGGGGCTGTATGGCAGTATCTACAGGGGTCTGTGTGGCACTACCTACAGGGGGGGGGGTCTGTGTGGCACTATCTACAGGGGGGGGGTCTGTGTGGCACTATCTACAGGGGGGGTCTGTGTGGCACTATCTACAGGGGGTCTGTGTGGCACTATCTACAGGGGTTTGTGTGGCACTATCTACAGGGGTCTGTGTGGCACTGTCTATAGGGGGGTCGTGTGGCAGTATCTACAGGGGGGTCTGCGTGTGGCGCTACCTACAGGGGGGTGAAGCTGTCTATAGGGGGATGTGTGTGGCGCTATCTACAAGGGCTGTGTGGTGCTCTCTACAGGGGGTCTGTGGCACTATCTACAGTGTGTGTGTGTGTGTGTGTGTGTGTGTGTGTGTGCGTCGCTATCTACAGGTGGTCTGTGTGGCGCTATCTATAGGGGCAGAGGTGTAATGAGGGATTCTTTCATTGATGCCTATAATTTGTTTTTATAACTGTCTATTTTACTGCTGTACTTGTAATATTATAGTATTTAACAAAGTAATTTATAATAAGTTTTCTTATTCTCTTATTTAGTCACTATATTAGCGTTTACTGGTGTTATTACTTTTGGTCATCAGAACGCCCACCATTGATGGAGACTCGCCCTGCTCCCTAACTGCCCCGCTCAGGAGCTGCCAAGAGGGAACATTGCTGCCAAATTGATTTGGCAAAAAGGCAGTAGTTAGCCATCGCAAGGACTCATTGCGCCACATTCTGCCAAGAAACTGGGTGGCACCACAGTGACACGCAGAGGCACAACCGGAAGGAAACAAGAGTGACCTGCTCACCCACCCTACATAGATCCAGGTGGGACTCCCATGAGGTTCCTGACATTAGTTGTCTACTGCTTCCTCAGTTCAAGTTCCTAAAAGTGTGCATACTTGTTAAATAAACCAAAAGTTGAAGCAATCTTGTGTGTCCATAGATGTATTCATAGCAGGTCCCTGTTACACGCTGTTGAAAGACATACTGCAACCTAGCCCTTACTATTGGATCAGAAAATAATCGAATTTATGATCAATATTTGAGTTGATAAAGCATTAGTAAAAAAATTTCAGCTGTCCCAGATTTTTTTCTTTGTTGTCAGTAAAAAACAACAAAATTGAGGTTTGCAACC
Source organism: Rhinoderma darwinii (assembly GCF_050947455.1). Classification (NCBI taxonomy): domain Eukaryota; kingdom Metazoa; phylum Chordata; class Amphibia; order Anura; family Rhinodermatidae; genus Rhinoderma; species Rhinoderma darwinii. The sequence continues at coordinate 110,973,696 of NC_134690.1, forward strand.
CTGGTGGCTGCTTGTCAGCAGTTAGAGCTGGCTTGTTAAAGGCACGGATGGTGCAGAATTGTAAGTAACTTGCACTAGGCTCAATAAGGGGAAGAAGAAAACATCCACTTGTCTATACTTGATTTATTGCAGCTAAGCAAACTTAAAAAATGTATGAACATGAGGTTCTTAGTAAACATTTTGATCAAACTGTAAAAGCCCACTTGGCACTTCATGGCAACCTCTTTTAAGTGGGTCCCTACGCAATCAAGTATAGTATCCCAAGGCAACCAGCGCCACTGCAACACAGCACCTGCAGAGGGAGCAACCCAGAAGACAAACAGCACCCGTGCTGCCAGTCTGAGCCACTTTGGCTCTGGGCCACGTCCCCCCACAGATACAGCAGTACAGCAACAAAGACCACCACACAACACCACAAAAAAGTAAACAGATGGAAAGAGCTCATCTTTCTTTGTAGTCTCAGTTTCAACTTGCACTAGGCTGCATATACAAATTGATGCTTCAATGACAGTCCGTCTAAGGGTACAGTATGTTCACACATTGCGTAAACACTGCGAATTTTCCACAACGGATTTCATTGCAGAAAATCTGCAGCGTATTACAGTAGCAGCAGAGTGGATAAGATTTTAACAAATCTCATCCACAAAATACGTTAAAAATCTGCAGAAAATATGTTCATAAATTGACCTGTGGTGTGTTTTTTTAATCCGCAGCATGTAAATTTATACTTCGGAATCGCTGCTTTTCTGTTGCAGGTTTTCCTTATTGAATTCAATGGGAAGGTAAAACCTAGCAGACATTCCGCCCGAAAAACTCCACCATAATTAGGTGACATTTTTCGGCCAGAATTCCCTGTGGGTTGCACGGCGGATATACTGTTTACTTTTATGCAGTGTATCTGCCCTGTGTGAACATAGCCTTAGGCTAGATTCACACGAGCGTTGCGCATCTCGGACGTGAAAAACAGCAGTTTTTCACTTCCGAGGTGCATCCGTGCTGTACGCTGCGGGTCGCGTTATCACGCATCTCCCATAGACTAGTATCTATGGAGGGATGCTTGAAGCGCAAAAAAATAGTACATGTCCTATTTTCTCACGGACCCTTCACACGGTCCGTTGAAACAACGGCCCTATTGAATTACATAGGTCTGTGTGATGGCCGTTGTTTTAATGGCCGTCACACGGACGTATGACACGTTCGTGTGAATAAGGCCTTACAGTATCACAATGATCATAAACACAATGCTAAATTAACATTGGCTTTATAACTGCTTCTATGTAGGAGAAAAATAATATAACGATCCGCAGGCACTTATTCTAATTACACCATTCGTATCTTAATTATGTATTATTAAAGGGAGCCGGTGTCCTGTTCATTTGGTATGTTGACTTACGTTTATTTGCCTTTTCTTTATAGAAATCTGTCTCTTTAATTCTTCCCTAAGTACTGTTTAATCCTATAATCAAATAAAGCATGAGGCGTGTATTACGACTACCGGAGTGCTGAAACTAATACTGCCAATGAATTGTATTACTAGATTCTACTCCGATTACACACTTGGAAATACAATTGACACCAAATGTGGGGTCGTGCACAGTTACACCACATTGAGCAATGCAAGTACATTTAACATAGGACAGAGTGTAACAGGTTCTACTGAAAATCCAAGACTTATATTTTAATGTTAGGCTTTAAGGGGTTCTCCGCTTTGGACAATCCCTACTTGTTAGAGGGGTCCTTTGACAAAAGGTGGATTACAAAGTGTCTTCCTGCTGGGACCCCCAGCAATCAGCTGTAATCTGTGGGAAACCTGGCAGTTAGTGTTCAATTTCCCCTGCAGCGCCACCACAGGGAAAATTAAGCATTACACAGTGCTCATTTATATCAATGTGTTGTCTGTGTAAAGCAGGACAGGACAGGTCCTCCAGAGCAAGAGAGGCACTCTTAGTAACCACTCTCCCCTCTGGCCAAGAGATAAGAACCCAAAACAGAAGACCCCCTCTATTAACTCAGAATTCCCCAATAGGGTATATAATAATGGGTTTTCTAGGTGTTCAATAGATCAGTTCTTTCCATAGTTAGGCTCTGTTCATATTGGAATCATTATTTCTGTTATTACAGGAGCCATGATGCATATGGCAAACCTGTTGTGTCCAGAGAGGCCCTATTGACTTATAATGGGTCGGTCAGTAGACTAGGCTATTCTGTATTTAGAGGGCAACAGAAACCAGACGGAACAGACCCTAAGGTCAGTTTGAACGAAGGCTTATTACACTTACAGTTACAACTATTTCATCCAGTATGAAAAGCACAGACCTATCCTGTAGAGTGAATAAAAAGTTGCCCTACCCCTGCCAGTCTCCATGCACAAAACCGTATTCTCATCCGTAATTACGGATCCATTCATTTCTATTGGCCACAAACACCTTTGCGTATTTTTACGGATGGGTGTCTGTGCTAAAAAATTATAGAACCTGTCCTACTCTTGTCTGTAATCACGGCACGGACTCTCCCATAGAAGCCTATGGGCGTCTTCGTAAATACGGACGGCTACAAATGTGCATAAGTAAACTGTCCATATTTAGGGAAGCGTTGCTTTGCAACATGTTGGTAACATCATTTGTAGCCTCCCTCTTTTTTACGTATCCGTATATACAGATCAAATACGGATGCATTACGGACCATATTTGCGGATACCGTTCCGTATATGCGGATAAGTTACGGATGACTACAGATCCGTATTTACGGACAATATTTACGGATAGATGAAAATATGGTCGTGTGCATGGAGCCTTACCAGCATTACTGGGTAGAGGCCTGATCTTGCCTCTCTTTATTTAATTTGTGCCATCTTTGTTATCAAGACATTTTCCCCTGTCACCTCTTTCCCATCCTGCCTCATTGCCTGTCATCCTGCGCTTAAATAATGAGGCTGGACACAAATAACAGTGACTATCAAATGATCCCCCTTATCACATCAGTAGAAACTCCATATAATACATCACCTACAAAACATGAAAGGAGTAATAGACTACACACACGTAAAGATAATAAAGGTCATAAAGTTCATAAAGTTTATTTATACCAATTAAAATTGTTTTTCAAACAACGAGGTAGACTAGGAATCAATCCGAAAAATGACAGGTGTGAAAAAAAGAAGGATTGGACTCATGGCACATAGCAATACCATAGCACCAATATCAAACTATAACTAATCGACTTGTTACTCAATGTAGTGTGGCACCTCTTAGTAAAATGGTAAACCAGTTTATATCAGTAGTAAAAGCATGGTGTCAATGATGACAAGCCTTCTTGCTCTTTTGCTGCTGTCAGTTCAGTGGTGACTGCATTAATCTGAGTAATCTGATAATAACATGTTGCTAGGGATGTGTTGCCATTCAAAGAAAGGCTGAAAAAGGACTGTTGTATCCCTAGCAACCAGACTGTCAGAGCTCAAAACAGGACTGGCACTGTGCTGACATCAGAGAATGAGAAAATAAAATCTTCGGCAGTCATGCCTCATCATCTACCATCTCAGGCTTCTATATTAACCATGGGTCATTGATGCCCCTGTGTCCAGGTCAAATTTTCCATTTCTGATATGCACTTCTTTAACCCCTTCACGATTGCCATACGGCTATACATGTTCTAACTCTGATGCCCTGTGCAGTTAGCACGTGCATAGACGTTTGCAGTGTGCATCGGGGTTTAATGTGTGCAGAGCTGCTTCAGTGTGAGCAGCTCTGCACTAATCGATGTGTTGGCACTCGATACAAGTGCTGACATATCTTTGAATTAGTTTCATAAAACAAACGTGTTTTTTTTAATGAAACTAAACTTACATGTGCAGCTCTGCTCACAATGGAGCCAGTCTGCACTTATCTCTCTGTCCCCCACCCCCATCGGCTTCTGCCCAGAGATAACGAGTGTGCTCCTTATCTGGGTAGATAAGGAACTGATAGTTCTTCTTCTCACTCCTGGATAAAGAAGGCTAACTGTCACAGAGCTGCAACAGTGTGTGTGTGTGTGTGTGTGTGTGTGTGTGTGTGTGTATACATACAGATAAATGACAGATAGATTTATAAATTACATTTATATTGATTTGTCTGCTCATAATAAAAATGTAAAACATGGAATTAATTAAACTAATCTAGAAAATGAAAGCCTAAGGGCATGACCACACATGGCGGAATTCCTCCGCAACTGTCCGCATCAATGCCGCACCTAATCCGGGTTGCGGATTACGGCTGCGGATCTGCACAAAATGTGCAGTAAATTGATGCGGACTAGCTGCTGCGGACTGCGGGAAAAGTGCTTCCCTTCTCCCTATCAGTGCAGGATAGAGAGAAGGGACAGCACTTTCCCTAGTGAAAGTAAACGACTTTCATACTTACCGGCCGTTGTCTTGGTGACGCGTCCCTCTTTCGGCATCCAGCCCGACCTCCCTGGATGACGCGCCAGTCCATGTGACCGCTGCAGCCTGTGCTTGGCCTGTGATTGGCTGCAGCCGTCACTTACACTGAATCGTCATCCTGGGAGGCCGGACTGGAGACAGACCCAGGGAGTTCTCGGTAAGTATGAACTTATATATTTTTTTACAGATACATGTATATTGAGATCGGTAGTCACTGTCCCGGGTGCAGAAACAGTTACTGCCGATCGCTTAACTCTTTCAGCACCCTGGACAGTGACTATTTACTGACGTCTCCTAGCAACGCTCCCGTCATTACGGGAGCCCCATTGACTTCCTCAGTCTGGCTGTAGACCTAGAAATACATAGGTCCAGCCAGAATGAAGAAATGTCAAGTTAAAAAAGCAAGACGCATCCGCAGCACACATGACATGTGCATGACAGCTGCGGACTTCATTGCGGAACTTTGAATCTCCATTGAAGTCAATGGAGAAATTCCGCCATGAGTCCGCCACTGCTCCGCAACAGACAGAGCATGCTGCGGACACCAAATTCCGCTCCGCAGCCTATGCTCCGCAGCGGAATTGTACGCATCGTGTAAACGAACACTGCTAAATTAAAGTGAAAGTCAATGGAGAAACGGCTCCGCTGCGGATTAACGCTGCGGAGTGTCCGCAGCGGAATTTAAGTGAAATTCCGCCATGTGTGAACCCGCCCTAATAAGTCTTGTAAAAAAAACAAAAAAGTTTAAAATAGATAGGATATTCAAAGCGGTTGCAAAGATATTATCCTTTAAAGAGGCTCTGTCACCAGATTTTGCAACCCCTATCTGCTATTGCAGCAGATCGGCGCTGCAATGTAGATTACAGTAACGTTTTTATTTTAAAAAAACGAGCATTTTTGGCCAAGTTATGACCATTTTTGTATTTATGCAAATGAGGCTTGCAAAAGTACAACTGGGCGTGTTGAAAAGTAAAAGTACAACTGGGCGTGTTTACAGTAAAAGTACAACTGGGCGTGTATTATGTGCGTACATCGGGGCGTGTTTACTACTTTTACTAGCTGGGCTTTCTGACGAGAAGTATCATCCACTTCTCTTCACAACGCCCAGCTTCTGGCAGTGCAGACACACAGCGTGTTCTCCAGAGATCACGCTGTGTCGTCACTCACAGGTCCTGCATCGTGTCAGACGAGCGAGGACACATCGACACCAGAGGCTACAGATGATTCTGCAGCAGCATCGGCGTTTGCAGGTAAATCGATGTAGCTACTTACCTGCAAACGCTGATGCTGCTGCAGAATCAACTGTAGCCTCTGGTGCCGACACGATGCAGGACCTGTGAGTGACGTCACAGATCTGCACTGCCAGAAGATGGGCGTTCTGAAGAGAAGTGGATGATACTTCTCATCAGAACGCCCAGCTAGTAAAAGTAGTAAACACGCCCCGATGTACGCACATAATACACGCCCAGTTGTACTTTTACTTTTCAACACGCCCAGTTGTACTTTTGCAAGCCTCATTTGCATAAATACAAAAATGGTCATAACTTGGCCAAAAATGCTTGTTTTTTAAAAATAAAAACGTTACTGTAATCTACATTGCAGCGCCTATCTGCTGCAATAGCAGATAGGGGTTGCAAAATCTGGTGACAGAGCCTCTTTAAAGAAGTGCATATCTGAAATGGAAAATTTGACCAGGACACAGGGGCATCAATGACCCTTGGTCATGAAAGGGTTAAACCTTAATATCTTTGCAACCGCTTTTGAATATCACAACTATTTTAACTTTGTTTTTTTACAAGACTAATGAGGCTTTCATTTTCTATATTAGTTTAATTAATTCCATGTTTTTAATTTTTATTATGAGCAGGCAAAGCATTAAAAATATGAAAAAAACACTATATTATATGTAAATAGATATATATATATATATATATATATATATATATACGCTGTTGCAGCTCTGTAACAATTAGTTTTCTCTCCGTCACCCTGGATCGCTGTGAGGGGAGAGTGAAGAGGGCCATAAGGCTAGATTCACACAACATGAAAAAAAGGACAGTCAACAATGGATCAACTGTCAGTTGTTATGGCTGTTTTGCATCAATGTGTCTCAAAATTGTAATCCATTTCCTGGCCGTCTGTCCATTTTTAACCACCATTTGCCATTCGTTTTTTCATGACCGTTAAAATAAAATATGAATGAATTTTATTTGTTAGGGTTTTTTTGTTCCAGCCACCTGAAAACACTACAGTGCCCATGTAGATAGTGCCACAATACCCCTTTAGATAGTGCCACATTGCCCTCTGTAGATAGAGCCCAGAGCGCTCTGGCCGGGGATTCCGCTCCTAGAGGGAGCTTAGGTGGCACTATCTACAGGGCGGTCGTGTGTTGCGCTATCTACAGGGGGGGGGGTATTTTGGGGCTCTCAAAGCCCCGGCAGACATGAGAGTGCAGTGCTGCTTACAATGAAGCAGCACTGCACTCATTAAACCCCGTTCCAGGCTGCCAACGTTTATATGCATGACAACTGCACGGGGCATCGGCAGTTGGAACGTATATAGCCGTATGGCAGTTGTGAAGGGGTTAATCAAAGTTTTTTTAATATGGTGGGAGATCTGTTTAACCCTTTAAAGGGGCTCTGTCACCAGATTTTGCAACCCCTATCTGCTATTGCAGCAGATCGGCGCTGCAATGTAGATTACAGTAACGTTTTTATTTTTAAAAAACTAGCATTTTTGGCCAAGTTATGACCATTTTTGTAGTTATGCAAATGAGGCTTGCAAAAGTCCAAGTGGGTGTGTTTAAAAGTAAAAGTCCAAGTGGGCGTGTATTATGTGCGTACATCGGGGCGTTTTTAATACTTTTACTAGCTGGGCGCTCTGACGAGAAGTATCATCCACTTCTCTTCAGAACGCCCAGCTTCTGCCAGATCACGCTGTGACGTCACTCACAGGTCCTGCATCGTGTCAGACGAGCGAGGACACATCGGCACAAGAGGCTTCAGTTGATTCTGCAGCAGCATCGGCGTTAGCAGGTAAGTCGATGTAGCTACTTACCCGGTCGTACTTTTAACTTTTTTATTTTTCCATCAATAGAGTGGTGTGAGGGCTTATTCTTTGCGGGAGGAGCTGTAGTTTCTATTGGCACCACTTAATGTACTGGGAAACGGAAAATAAATTCTTTGTGTGGTGGAATTGGAAAAAAAAATAATTCCTCCATGTTTTTTTGGGTTTTGATTTTATGGCTTTCACCGTGCGGTAAAAATGACAGCGTAACTTTATTCTGCATTTTAGTACGATTACGGTGATACCAAATTTATAAAGTTTTTTTTTACTACTTTTACAAAGAAAAAATGTTTATATTATTTTTTAAATTGTTCTGTTTCACCACATTCTGGGAGCCATAACTTTTTTATTTTTCCGTTGATTGAGCAGTTTGGGGGCTTATTTTTTTGCTGTAATTTTTATTAGTACCATTTTTTGGTACATGCGATTTTTTGATCACTTTTTATTTAAGGGTCGGGAGAACTAAAATACATCGCCTCCAGCCAGGAGGCGATGTCTTTTCATGCTCCCAACACTCCGGTAAAGTTGCTGTGGGAGTAAGGCTGGGTTCACACGACCTATTTTCAGGCGTAAACGAGGCGTATTATGCCTTGTTTAACATCTGAAAATAGGGCTACAATACGTCGGCAAACATCTGCCCATTCATTTGAATGGGTTTGCCGACGTACTGTGCAGACGACCTGTCATTTACGCGTCGTCGTTTGACAGCTGTCAAACGACGACGCGTAAATTGACTGCCTCGGCAAAGAAGTGCAGGACACTTCTTTGCAACGTAATTTGAGCCGTTCTTCATTGAAGTCAATGAAGAGCAGCTCAAGATTACAGGCGTCAAAGACGCCTCGCATAATACGAGGAGGAGCTTTTACGTCTGAAACTACGCAGCTGTTTTCTCCTGAAAATAGTCTGTCTTTTCAGACGTAAAAGCCTCTCATCGTGTGCACATATCCTAAGTGACATCTTGCAAAATCACACTGTGCTGTGAGTACAGCTGAACATGAATGAAGAGAAGTGTATGACGCTGATTGGACAGCGTCATACTCTTCTCTTTACAACGCCCATTTGGTCAAAAGTAAAAAAACGCCAACTTGGGCTTTTAGAAGAAATTAGCATAAAACGAAAAATAGTCATAACTCCGTAAAAAATAAACGTTTTAAAAAAACACAAAAAAACCTGTTGTTATCTATATTACAGCGACTATCAGATTAGGTAGGAGATAAGGCACTTATAATCTGGTGACATAGAGATTTACCTTTAAAAGGGACTGTAGATAGGCATTTTTACATATTCTCAATTGGTATGGCAGTCAATGAAATGGCAAAAAAATGGCAAACTATTTTTTTGTAGTATTAATACATTAGGCCAATACTTCTACACATAAAAGTAATTATTTTACTGCTTAAGAGCCGCTCTTATTTCAGGCATTCACACTGGTGGTTCAAAGGTAGCAGACCAAAAAGGAAATAAAAACGGACTCTTAGGGCTGATTCAGACGAACGTTGCGGTTTTGCGCGCGCAAAAACCCCTTGACAGCTGCATGTGTCATCCGCGTATGATGCGCGGCTGCGTGATTTTCGCGCAGCCGCCATCATAGAGATGAGTCTAGTCAACGTCAGTCACTGTCCAGGGTGCTGAAAGAGTTAACTGATCGGCAGTAACACTTTCAGCACCCTCGACAGTGAATGCCGATCACAATATCGAGAAACCTGTTAAAAAAAAAGAAAAAGTTCGTACTTACCGAGAACTTCCCTCCCGGCCGTTGCCTTGGTGACGCGTCCTTGGTGACGCGCCTCTCTTGATATCGGGCCCCACCTCCCTGGATGACGCCGCAGTCCATGTGACCGCTGCAGCCTGTGCTTGGCCTGTGATTGGCTGGAGCTGTCACTTGGACTGAATTGTCATCCCGGGAGGTCAGACTGGAGGAAGAAGCCGGGAGTTATCGGTAAGTCGGAACTTCTTTTTTTTTTTACACGTTCATGTATATTGGGATCGGAAGTCACTGTCCAGGGTGCTGAAACAGTTTAACTCTTTCAGCACCCTGGACAGTGACTATCTCCTGACATCGCGTACCGGAAATTTTTTTGCCGGGTTCGGCCAAAACGAGTTCGGCCGAACCCGGTGAAGTTCGGTTCGGTTGTCCGGGTTCGCTCATCTCAAAGACACTCCATTTGGATGTTTGGAAACAGAAAAGCACGTGGTGCTTTTCTGTTTACATTCATCCTTTTGACAGCTGGTGCGCTGTTTCAGTCGGTTCGCACGGAAGTGCTTCCGTGCGACCTGCGTGGTTTTCACGCACCCATTGACTTCAATGGGTGCGTGATGCGCGAAATACACGGAGATATTGAGCATGTCGCGCTATTTGCGCAGCGGACAAACGCTGCGCCAATAGCACGGACTGTCTGTACTGCCCCATAGACTTGTATTGGTCTGTGCGTGGCGCGTGAAAACCACGCGGCCCGCACGGACCCAATACACGTTCGTGTGAATCCCCCCTAAGGCCGAATTTACACGAGTGTGTGCGTTTTGTGCGCGCAAGAAATGCGGCATTTTGCACGCGCAAAAGGTACTTAACAGCTCCGTGCGTCAGCCCCGTATGATGCGTGGCTGCGTGATTTTCGCACAGCCGCCATCATTATAACACTCTGTATGTTTGTAAACAGAAAAGCACGTGGTGCTTTTCTGTTTTCATCCATAGTTTTAACTGCTGTTGCTCGAATCATGCGCGTCACATTGAAGTGCTTCCGTGTGCTGCGCGTGATTTTCACGCACCCATTGACTTCAATGGGTGCGTGATGCGTGAACAACGCACATATATAGGACATGTTGTGAGTTTTACGCAGCGGACACACGCTGCGTAAAAATCACGGACAGTCTGAACGGCCCCATAGACTAACATAGGTCCGTGCGAGGCGCATGAAAATCACGCGTGTTGCACGGACGTATTACACGTTCGTCTAAATAAGCCCTAAGAAAGAGTCGAAGACACATGACTAAATATGAGTTCAGATGCGGCGGAATATTGACAATTTACAGTACAATACACGTAGATTGTTTTTTTTCAAAACCGCAATGACTGGTCTTACCCTAAGATGGAAACATAGGCCCTGTTCACACTGAGTTTTTTTGCAGGAGGAAAATTCTGCCTCAAAATTCCATTTGGGATTCTGAGGCGGATTTTGACCTGCCAGCATGCCGTTTGACGCGATTTTCACTGCGTTTTTCGCTCGCGCCCATTGAGTGCTCAGGGCAAAAAACGCAGCAAAATACGCTTTCTCTTCCTCCCATTGATGTCAATGGGAAGTCAGAGGCGTAAAAGCCCAAAGATAGGGCATGACGCTTCTTTTTACCGCGAGACAGTTTTTCCGCTCGCGGTAAAGAAACACCTCCGCCTCCCATTGACATCAATGGGAGGCATTTTCTACTGTTTTTCGCGCAGTTTCCAACGCGGTTTCCGCGTCAAAAAACGTGTAAAAAAAACTCATTGTGAACAGGGCCTAATGTTGCTTCTTTGCGTTACTCATGAATATTCTTTAGCAATTGGCATTCAATTTGTATTCAATACCATCTGTGCTCAGGGGCGTAGCTAAAGGCTCATGGGCCCCCCGCAAACTCCTCATGGCCGACGGTCCGCAGCTTTCAGCTGCATCCCTGGGTCTCCTAAGTGACACAACAATGCAGCACTAGCAGCCGGGTGTATCACTAAGGCTGGGTTCACACACCCTATTTACGGACGTAATTCGGGCGTTTTAGCATTGAATTACGTCCGAAAATGCGGCTCAAAAGTGTCGGCACACATCTGCCCATTCATTTGAATGGGTCTTACGATGTTCTGTGCCAACAGTCATTTTTTTTACGCGCTGCTGTCAAAAGGCGGTGCGTAAAAAAGACGCCCGCGTCAAAGAAGTGCCTGTCACTTCTTCAGACGTAAATGGAGCCGTTTTCCATGGACTCCATGGAAAAGCAGCTCCAAGTACGTCCGTAATGGATGCAGCGAAAGACGCCTGCACATGCCATTACGGCTGAAATTACGGTGCTGTTTTCTCCTAAAAACAGCACCGTAATTTCAGCCGTAACAGACGCTGCCGTGTGAACATACCCTCAGGGCTTAAAATGTCAGGGGAAATAGCCCCAATACATATGTGTCCGCCCAAAAAAAATGTGTGTATAGGAGACAGCATAGCATATCTATAGCACTACGACCCTATAAACTATGGATAGGATTAGATACAGTGGCTGAGCAGACAGTATCACACATGATAGGATTAGATACACTGACTCAGCAGACAGTATCACACATGATAGGATTAGATACAGTGGCTCAGCAGACAGTACCACACATGACAAGATTAGATACAGTGGCTCAGAAGGCAGTATCCCACATGATAGGATTAGATACAGTGGCTCCGCAGACAGTATCACACATGATTGGATTAGATTCAGGGCCCAGCTCGCTGACATTGCAGCCCCAGCGCTGGACCCAGGAAAGGTAAGAATAATAATTTTGCTTCTTTATGTGTTACTGATTATTTTTGTGTGTTTGTATTTTTTTACAGGTTCGGTTGTTGGACTTCGGATTCGAGGACTTCAATGACGGCGTTTTTTTTATTCTCAATAAAATGGTTAATGAGGGTTGTGTTTTTTTATTTCAATAAAATATTTTTTCTATGTGCTTGTATCTTTTTAAACTTTATTATCACCGCCTTAGTAATGGCCGCTGGCTGATTGACAACCTCCATTACTAAGGCGGGGCTTAATGTTAGCAGGTGCAGAGGCTAACACTAACCCCCATTATTACCTCGGTACCCACCGCCACCAGGGGTACTGGGAAGAGCCGGGTACGAACCAGTACCCGACCATCAGTAGTGACGGGCAGGCACCGGGGCGGCCGCAGGCTGGTAGTCTTGGGCTGGGGAAGGCCAAAAACAGTGGCCCTTCCCACCCTGGTAATGCTGTCTGCTGCTGCTGTGTTGTTTCTGGCTGATTATGAAAATTGGGGGGGACCCCACATCGTTCTTTCCAATAATTATTATTATTTTTCATAACCAGCCAGATACAATAAAGCAGCAGCAGCCTAGCATCACCAGGGTAGGAAGGGCCACTGTTTCTGGCCTTTCCCCTCCTGATAATACCAGCCTGCGGCCACCCCAGTGGCCGACCATCACTACAGATGGTCAGGTACTGGATCGTACCCGGCTCTTCCCAGCACCCCTGGTGGCGGTGGGTACCGGGGTAATAAAGGGGGTTAGTGTTAGCCTCTGCGCTGGCTAACACTAAGCCCCGCCTTAGCAATGGATGCTGTCAATCAGCCGGCGGCCATTACTAAGTAATTACGGTAGTAATATAGTTTAAAAAAAAACACAAAGACATAGAAAAAATATTTTATTGAAATAAAAAAAAAAAACACACAACCCTCATTAACCATTTTATTGATAATAAAAAAAAAGCCGTCATCGAAGTAGTCCTGGAATCCGACGTAGTCCAACGACCGAATATGTAAGAAAACACACAAGAAAAACGATTAGTAACACATGTGGTAGGCTTAGATACAGGGCCCATGTGTGATACTGTCTGTGGGACCCTGTATCTAAGCCTACCACAATGTAGGCTTAGATACAGGGTCCAGCAGACAGTAATCTTATACAGTATAAGATTACTGTGTGCTGGGGCCCTGTATCTAAACCTACAGTGTGGTAGGCTTATATACAGGGCCCATCAGACAAGATCACACATGGGCCATGTATCTAAGCCTACCATGTGATTGGCTTATATACAGGGCCCAGCAGACAGGATCACACATGGGCCATGTATCTAAGCCTACCATGTGATTGGCTTAGATACAGGGCCCAGCAGACAGTATCACACAATCTGTGATCCTGTCTCATGGGCCCCCTAAGCCTGCTACATCGTAGGCTTAGGGGTTGTGCAGTCCCTAAACATTAATGGCCTGTCCACAGGATAGGCCATCAATAGCTGATGTGTCTCCCGGGACCCGCAAATCAGCTGTTTTGAAGGGGCCGCAGCACTCGTACGAGAGCTGCTTCCCCTTCATTTCACTACTCGCTCACACTGTGAATCGCCGACACCGATTCACAGTGTGACCGGAATGAAGTGACCGGAATGAAGGGGAGCAGCTCTCGTACGAGTGCTGCGGCCCCTTCAAAACAGCTGATTGGCGGGTCCCAGGAGTCGGACCCCGCCAGTCAGGGCTAATCTTACCTTCCTCTTCAGCCGCGGCGGTAGTTCTGTCCTCTCGATGCTGTGCGCGGCGCATAGCGCTGTGACGTCATGCGCTGCGCACAGCGCTTGACGTCAGGACCTCAGTTGCGATCTGGAACCAGGAAGGTAAGTACAGTCTGTTACTATAGTAACAGGGGCCCGCGGCCCGAGTTACTATAGTAACTTTTTATTGATGTGGTGCGGGGGGGCTGTGGGCCCCCTGGCTTCGGGGCCCGGTCGCAATTGCTATCGCTATTTATTTGTGTTCGTGTGTTCTACTTTTTTAAAAAATTTTTCTTCTGTATGGGGGCTGCCATTTTTTTTATCTCTGTATGTGTCGATTAACGACACATACAGAGATGGACTACGGCACCTACAACCCCATAGAGAATGCGAACGGGAGCCGTTCCATTCTCTGCAGCGCACGGCGTCTGTGTGGGAACGGCGTAAGCTCGCTAGCAGATCGAAATCCGGCGCCATTTTCATTTGGACCGGAAGCCGCTGCCGGACAATAATATGACGACTTCCGGCCGCGGCTTTTGGCCATATGCGAAGGCGCAAAGAATAGGAGCAGAGGTGGCAGCGGCGGCAGGAGCAGGTAAGTTATGTTTGTGTATGTGATGTGTGTATTATGTTCGTGTGTGTTCGTGTTATACTGTCTGCTTAGCACTGTATCTAATCCTCCTACATTGTGCATTCGCTCCGAAAATGGCGGCACACAGTGTAGGAGGTTTGAAGATTCAACCCCCTCCTTCTCCTGGCATTAGCCAGGATAAGGGAGGGGAGATTGTGTGAGGACACTAGAGCGAGTGTGTCTACCCCAAATTTGCAGCATAAAGCAATGAGGTTGCTTTACCACATTGACCATGCTGCAATTTTGGGAAGTGCTCCCTCTAGTGCCCAGCACATGGAAATGTTATAAATTAGAATCTAATTTATAATATTTCCTGACTTGTGAAAAAATTAAAAAAATTAAAACAATGTGTAATCACTCAAATAATAATTGTTTAACTAAAAAAAATAAAAAAATTCTAGCGACACATTCCCTTTAAACCTCTGCGCATACTGGGTTTAGATCTACTCCTACTCAGTGATCGACAGCTATCTCTGTATTTACACTCTAAGGGTCAGTTCACACGTTGCGTAAATACTGCAAATTTTTTGTAACGGCATTCGTTGCAGAAAATCCGCAGCATAATACTGTAGCGGCAAAGTGGATGAGAGCAAATCTGTAAATACTGAGCGGAAAAAACTCTCAGAAATTGGCATGTGGTGCGGAATTTTATTCCGCAGCATGTCAATCTTTTTGCGTAAATGCTGCTTACTTGTTGTGGGTTTTCCCCATTGAATGGGGAGGTAAAACCTGCAAAAAATGCAACTCAGAAAAATTAAAAAAATCTCATACTTACCCAGAAGTCTGTGTTTCTTAATCCAGGCTGTCCTCCTGGGATGATGTTTCATCCCATGTGACCGCAGCAGCCAATCACAGGCTGTAGCTACGGTCACACGGGATGAAACATCCTCCCAGGAGCCCGGCCTGGATGACGTAAGAGGGCCAGCCCCCTGGGATAACGCTTCATCCCATCTGACCACGACTGCAACCAATCACAGCTGCTGAAATGTCATCCCACGAGGCTGGCCTGCTAACAGACCGGTTAATGCTGCAGTTTTCCACATACTTTGGTGCGGTTTTTCGCCCGTAATTCCCTGCGGCACACAGGGCGGATACGCTGCTTGCTGTTATGCAGAGTTTCCGCCCCGTGTAAATTCAGCCTTACAGGGAAGGCTGTCAATCACGGAGTAGGACCGCCCAGTGGACTCCTAAGCATAGCAATAGATTTAGATAGATGAATTGCAAGTTACAATAAATATTTTTCCACAAATCTATTTCGCAATCTGCTCAGCTCCTCCTTCTCTACAATATGATGCCTGTGGATAGGAAATCATGTTCAATGTGTCAGGTTCCCTATAAGTCACACACTCCCTGTGTCATCGACAGTTGGGAAAGTATCCATCAGTTTAAGGCTGGGTTCACACACACTATTTACGGACGTAATTCGGGCGTTTTAGCCCCGAATTACGTCCGAAAATGCGGCTCAATAGTGTCGGCAAACATCTGCCCATTCATTTGAATGGGTCTTACGATGTTCTGTTCCGACGGTCATTTTTTTTACGCCCCGCTGTCAAAATGCGGGGCGTAAAAAAGACGCCCGCGTCAAAGAAGTACCTGTCACTTCCTCAGACGTAAATGTAGCCGTTTTCCATTGACGCCATGGAAAAACAGCTCCATTTACGTCCGTAATGGACGCAGCGAAAGACGCCTGCACATGCCATTATGGCTGAAATTACGATGCTGTTTTCTCCTGAAAACAGCACCGTAATTTCAGCCGTAACGGACGCTGCCGTGTGAACATACCCTTAGTGTTATCTATCCATTTATGACTGCGCTTATAAATACAAATTGTGAGATAAGTTAGAAATCTTCTATACTAAATAATCATATTGTTGGACAGGCACAAAGCTTAAAGACTGTTAAGGCCCTTTTACTCGAGTCAATGATCGGACAAATGAGCATCCATGTGAACGCTCATTCCCGATCATTGCCCTGTGTAAAAGACAAATAGACGCGTTAGAGCCACATAACAGAAAATCGGAATCAGGGACCAAGTCACAACTCTCAACATACAGTCCAATGCTAGACATTACAACGTATAAGGGTGACCCCACAAAAATCTTAACTAAGTTCTTATAACAAACTGGCCAAAAATGTTTGAGCCATTTCTTAGGGCCCTTTTACACGGGCCAATTATCGGGCAAACAAGCGTTCACAGAATGCTCGTTCCCGATAATTGCCCTGTGTAAACAGGGCAATGATCAGCCAATGAACAAGAAAACGCTAGTTTATCGGCTGATGGTATAATTTTAAGGCCGGATTCACATGAGCGTGTGTGTTTTGCGCACGCAAAAAACTCGGCATTTTGCATGCGCAAAAGGCACTTAACAGCTCCGTGTGTCAGCAGCATATGATGCGTGGCTGCGTGATTTTCGCGCAGCCGCCATCATTATGATACTCTGTTTGGATGTTTGTAAACAGAAAAGCACGTGGTGCTTTTCTGTTTACATTCATAGTTTTACAGCTGTTGCGCGAATCATGCTGGTCCCACGGAAGTGCTTCCGTGTGGTGCGCGTAATTTTCACGCACCCAATGACTTCAATGGGTGCGTGATGCGCGAAATACGCCCAAAGAACGGACATGTCGTGAGTTTTTCACAGCGGACTCACTCTGCGTAAAAATCACACAACTGTCTGCACGGCCCCATAGACTAATATAGGTCCGTGCGACGCACGTGAAAATCACGCGCGTTGCACGGATGTATATCCCGTTAATCTGAATAAGCCCTAAAAGTGCAATATATTATCGTTGTCTTACGAGCTGCCGACATGATAGGAATATATGGGGACGAGCGATCGTTGCTTGTGAAAGGAGCAAACGAGCGCCAATCAACAAGCTGTCTTGTTGATCGGCGCTCGTTTACATGGCCAAAATGGGCTGTGTAAAAGGACCCTTCGTTATATTTCCTTCCATCTCTTTGTTTCAAAAGTCACAAAACTAACGACTTCCTCAGGCTTCTGAATGACAAATTTGCTTGCTCTACCCGACTTATCCAGGAGTCTGAGAAAGCTAAATTAAGTTACCTGTGAGAAATGTATGGCAATCATTGTTTGAATAACTTTTTTGGCAACAGAAAGGAAAGAAACAAATAACTTATTGATAAATAGTTTTTTTTTTATGACAGACCTTCTGGGATTAAGTTCAATTTCATTCCTGGTTAAGATTGTAATGTTGAGTCTTGTCTTGTGACGTCAGTATACACAGTGCACAATTGTGTTAGTAATTATTTGTCATGTATAAACAGATTTGTGGGTCAGAAGACCTTGAGCTTATTTAATGCCTGAATATTTCTCTTCTGAATATTTGGCTCATCCAGAAATCTAGACCTCAGTCTGAATAATTAGGAATTGTCTTCCATTCAGTCATGCAGAGTTGCCTAACAGATCAGTCACTGTATGGGGTTCCTGTATTTATCTTCATACTGAGAAGTAAGAACTTACTGAAGGAAAAGGCAAAGCATGTGTTTATTTTCCAATGAATCAGAGAGCCACATATTTTTATATACTGTAAGTGTCAATGCGTTGCCAAAGTCACAAATATCAGTAATTCAGTAATTCAGACTAAACACTCCACTTTCATTCTCTAGGTGTTGTATAAAACACTCATGCTTGTACAGTATAACACAGGACAATGACAATACAATTCAGATGTTGTTTTATATAATAAATGTATGAATTCTAGACACATAGGAAATGAATGGAGTTCATAAGAATGTTGGTGTCTATTAACCATTCAATATAAAGGTCAAAATATCAGAATATTGGTCATTCTCTTTGGTTCTTCATCACATCTTCCTGAAGAAAGATATGGCCATATTAATGTGGTTGTCACCTAGGTTTGCCATTCAGAAGTTTGGGTAACCTGAGAGCTAAAATAGCCATATTAGATATCACAGCTTCTTTAGAAATATATATGGTAGGTTTTTTTGTTGTTTTTTTCAATTATAAGCAATTTTTAGCTATTACTGCTAAAGTTTTGTCCATATTGCACTTTAACCATAGATTTTACCCAAGCAATTAATCTACATTCATAGTCCAGGAGTGTGCATACCCTTACACCTCAGACCAGGTCACTGGTTTCTGAATATTTGGGGTCCACAAACATGTTATTTTTTTTACAGATCTATTATTGCAGTCTAGTTCTAAGATGCAGTTAATGGAGTTATTGAGATAAACTAACACCCAAAAGTTATCTGTACAGCACCACTCCAGACATTCTCTAGTTGCCTCCCAGAAGCCGCAGATGAAGCCTGTGCTGACCATGACAAGATTACTTCTTAGCAGCACTGTCAAGAGCCACTCAGGAGATTGACATATATCAGTCAGTTTTTCAGTTTGGTCAATGCACCAAGGGGTATGTACCCAACAGTTACGTACTATACATAAACTAAATGTTACTTGACTCTGGATCAGCTATAGTCAAAATAAAGAATGCTCTACTGAAACTGTGGCTAAGGTTTTTAGCTGTGGTCACAGTATACTCAGAGGAGCTACTGTTGCAGGACCATTAATCACACCATATCAAATCAATATGATTCAGCATTAAAAATTTATTTGTTTTGTAATTTACCTTATGTTACAAAAATGCTCCAGTTGTGAGATATTTCCTTTGTTTCATTATACTGACGCCCCCTGGAGTTTAATCTGTATGGTAAGGTGTACGTCCTCCTACTGGGCTGAATGAGGGAGGATGCACATGCTCAGTTTAACTCCAACTTCCACCAGCCAATAGAAATGCCTTCTCTGCAGCAGAAAGGAAACGCCCCCTGAGCTGCCAGCCTGAAGAAAATCTGGCAGAGTAATTGACGCAATGAATGGGAAAATCTCTGGAGCCATGTAAGATATAGGACTGGTTCTAGCTTAGTTAGGATGATATTGCCATGCACTATATTATGCATGATTTTCTTTTTTTCCATTAGTTCTGGGACAATCCCTTTAAGGTTTGGTTGGGAAGCAGTGGTGGACATCTGCAGGTACTACATGCTTATTATTGATCTAATATGTCATTACGTACCAGTTTTAGTGCCCTATGCAACCCAAAATATTATTAGTGTTGTGTGCACTCTATATGATGTTTTAGGGTGATGGGTGGACCAGGTCTTCCTTGTTTATGTGGGTGTGCTTTTCCATATGTATTTATTCACTTTGTTTATTTTATTATTTGGATTTCCTGAAGGATGTATTATTTTGTCGGTCCTTCCTGATGCTTTTTGATCATGTATGGACTATTTATTGTAGATTTCTAATTCTATTTGTACTTATAGAGAAATCTTTGCTATATACATAGTGAGCTGTATGAAGAATAAGTTCACTATTTAAACTAACTATTTATATTGTTCGTAATAAGCAGAATTATATTATCTAGCAAGATCAATCCTGTCATCAGTTTTGATCCTATTCTGTATACTGCTGACTGTAAAATGGCTTGTGGGTGCTGAATACATTAATATCTCTCTACATACAATTGATACTATTATGTGGGGGCTTTTTTTATCCACTTTTTTTCTTCATTAAATCAAAGGCACATTAAATGCTTTGATATCTTAGAGACAAGAGTACAAAATGACCATAACTTCTTATCAAAGGCTGCTGAATGATTAAGTATGGAACCTTTTAGACTGAGGTCAACTAAAGCAGATAAAAGAAAATGTATCATTCTGAGTTCCTGTGTTTCTTGTCTCATGAAGTGATAAAATAATAAAGACAATTTAAAACTTGAGTCAGAACAATGGGAGAATGGCATATAATGGCACCACAGTATGATATGCCCCATCTACAACTAAGTGTAGTGCTAGGCTGATGGAACAAATAGAAAGGGGTAGACACAACCTGAAAAATTATGGCAATTTATCTAGCCACTACTTCAAGGGTCATTGCACAAGCTCATTTTTAACTATGCCTAAACAATACCCATTTTAACCCCTTCCCACCGGATCACGTATATATACGTCATTAAAATCGGTGGCTTACCGCCTTTTCACGTAAATGTACGTCATGGAGATGAAGCTGGCTCAGGAGCTGAGCCAGCGACATCACCGCCGGGTGACAGCTGTATGTTACAGCTGGCACCCTAAGGTATCGGCCAGGACCGGAGCTAGCCTCCGATCCGACCGATTAACCCCTCACATGCTGCGTTCAATAGAGATCGCAGCATGTGGGGAGTTTATAGCCACCGGCACCCATGCAACGTGATCGCTGGGTTGCCGGTGGCTGCAAAGGCGATCGGAGGGCTAATGCTTACCTCCCGATCAGCCTGTAACGGAATCCTCCTATGCCCCGTCGTCGGCGGGGCCCAGGAGGCTTCCGGTAACATCGGCAAGATGGCGCCGGCTCAGCTTCCGGCTCAAAAGCTGAGCCGGCGTCATCAGCAGTGGGTGTCCGCTGTATGTAACAGCGGACACCCCGATCTATCGCCAGGAACCGGAGCTAGCTCCGATTCCTGGCATTAACCCCTTCGATGCAGCGATCCATTGTGATCGCTGCATCCTAGAGGTTTGTAGAAAATCGGCAGCCTTGCCATGCGATGGCAAGGCTGGTGGCTGCTACCATGGCAACAGGAGCCCTAACAATGGACTCCTGTCTGCCATTACGTAAGCTGATTAGGCCCCGCCCAGAGGCGGAGCCTGATCGGCTTGCTGTCAGTGAACAACTGACAGTTCCAATACATTGCACTACATAGGTAGTGCCATGTATTAGAACATCAAAAAAACAGTTGGACATTCAAGTCCCCTAGTGGGACTAAAGAAAAGTGTAAAAAAAAGTGTAAAAAAAGTAAAAATAAAAGTTGGAAAACATACAATAAAAGTTTCAAATAATAACACAAAACACAATCGCCCTTTTTCCCTTATCAAGTCATTTATTATTGAAAAAAATAAGAAAGCCATACATATTTGGTATCGCAGCGACCGTAACGACCTGAACTATAAAAATATTATGTTATTTATCCAGCGCAGTGAACGCCGTAAAAAAACAACTCAAAAACACTGCCATAATTACTGTTTTTTTGGTCACTGTCTTCCAAAAATTGAAATAAAAAGTGATCAAAAAGTCGCATGTATCCAAAAATACCGAGTAAAAGTACCGATAAAATCTATACCTCGTCTCGCAAAAAACAAACCCTCATACAGCTCCATCGATGAAAAAATGTAAAAGTTATGGCTCTCGCAACATTGCGACAGAAGAAATACATTCTCTTTCCAAAAGTAATTTTATTGTGCAAAAAGTTATAAAAAAGTTCTATAAATTTGGTATCGCCGGAATCGTACTGACCCGCAGAATAAAGGTAACATGTAGTTTATAACGTACGGTGAACGGTGTATATAAAAAAAAAAGTGGCACAAGCTGGTCATGACATATTTGACACTGAATTGGCATATCTAGGGAACATTTTAATTTGTACCTTCCGCAGCGCAATCATTTATGGAAAAGACCTGTGGGGTGAAAATGCTCACTACACCTCTTAATAAATGCCTTGAGGGGTGCAGTTTCCAAAATGGGGTCACTTCTCAGGGGTTTCTTTTATTATTTCACATCAAAGCCTCTGCAATTGTGAACCAATACTTTATAAGTCGCCAAATTAGGCCTCAATTTTACATGGTACTCTTTCACTCCTGAGCCCTGTCGAATGTCCAGGCAAAAGATTAGGGCCACATGTAGGGTGATTCTAAAACAGGGAAACACCGCATAATAATTGAGAGCTGTCTTGTTATGGTGGCACAAGCTGGGCACCACATATTGGCGTATCTAAGGAAAAATTCCCATTTTCATTCTCCCACATCGTGTGCACACGAATTTCTGCAAAACACCTGTGGGGTTAACATGCTCACTACACCCCTAGGTGAATACCTTGAGGGTGTTTTTTCCAAAATGGGGTCACTTCTGGGGGGGATCCACTGTTTTGGTCCCACAGGGACTTTGCAAATGCAACATAGCGACCAGAAACCAAATGCAGCAAAATCTGTACACCAAAAGCAAATGGCGCTCCTTCCCTTCTGAGCCCTGCCGTGTGCCCAAACAGCATTTTACGACCACGTGTGGGGTATTGCCGTACTCCAGAGAAGTTGCTTTACAAGCGTTGGGGTTCTTTTTTTCCTTTATTTGTTGAGAAAATTAAAAATTTGGAGCTAAAGCTACGTCTTATTGAAGAAAAAGGATTTTTTTTATTTTCACTGCCCAATTCTAATAAAATCTATGAAACACCTGTGGGGGTAAAATGCTCACTACACCCCTAGATGGATTCCTCAAGGGGTGTAGTTTTCTCAATGGAGTCACTTTTTTGGCGTTTTCACTGTTTTGGTACCTCAGGGGCTTTGCAAATGCGACATAGCCTGCGCAAACCATTCCTGCTAAATTTGAGCTCCAAAAGCCAAATGGCGCTCTTTCCCTTCTAAACTCCGCCGTGTGTCCAAACATCCGTTTATAACCACATTTGGGGTATTGTTTTACTCGGGAGAAATTGCTTTACAAATGTTGTGGTGCTTTTTCTCCTTTAGTCCTCGTGGAAATTAGAAAAAATTAGCTAAACCTACATAATCTTTGAAAGAATGACGATTTTTATTTTCACGGCCTACTTCCAATAATTTCTGCAAAAAACCTGCGGGGTAAAAATGCTCACTATACCCCTAGATAATTTCCTCAAGGGGTGTAGTTTCCCAAATGGGGTCACTTTTGGTGGATTTCCACTGTTTTGGCACCGAAAGAACCCTTCAAACCTGACATGGTGCCTAAAATATTTTCTAATAAAAAGGAGGCCCAAAATCCACTGGGTGCTCCTTTGCTTCTGAGGCCGGTGCTTCAGTCCATTACCACACTAGGGCCACATGTGGGATATTTCTAAAAACTGCAGAATCTGGGCAATAAATATTGAGTTGCCTTTCTCTGGTAAAAAGTTCTGTGTTACAAAAAAAATAGAATAAAAATGAATTTCTGCAAAAAAAAATGAAATTTGAAAATTTCACCTCTACGTTGCTTTAATTCCTGTGAAACGTTTAAAGGGTTAAGAAACTTTCTAAATGCTGTTTTGAATACTTTGAGGGGTGAAGATTTTAAAATGGGGTGACTTTTTGGCGGTTTCTAACATATAAGGCCCTAAAAGCCGCTTCACAACTGAACTGGCCCCTGTAAAAATAGCCTTTTGAAATTTTCTTGAAAATGTGAGAAATTGTTGCTAAAGTTCTAAGCCTTGTAACGTCCTAGAAAAATAAAAGGATGTTCAAAAAACGATGCCAATCTAAAGTAGACATATGGGGGATGTTAATTAGCAACAATTTTGTGTGGTATAACTGCCTGTCTTACAAGCAGATACATTTACAAAAATGCTAATTTTTGCAATTTTTCACCAAATTTTGGTGTTTTTCACTGGTAAATATTGAATTTATCGACCACATTTTTCCACTATCATAAAGTCCAATGTGTCACGAGAAAACAATCTCAGAATCGCTTTGATAGGTAAAAGCGTTCCGGAGTTATTACCACATAAAGTGAAATATGTCAGATTTGAAAAAAATGGGTCTGGTCCTGAAGGCCAA
This sequence comes from Rhinoderma darwinii, assembly GCF_050947455.1. Taxonomy (NCBI): domain Eukaryota; kingdom Metazoa; phylum Chordata; class Amphibia; order Anura; family Rhinodermatidae; genus Rhinoderma; species Rhinoderma darwinii. The sequence continues at coordinate 110,997,588 of NC_134690.1, forward strand.
AATGAGCTTGGTCCTGAAGGGGTTAACTAAAGTTGCAATGCAACATATTGCATTTATTCCTACTCTTTGAATAGATTTATGATTCTAGTGCTCGGTTTGGAGAGTTCAAGGTCATTGCACATTGCAGTGTTATTCATACAGATTTTAGGACTACTGAGTTAATCCATTTGTGATAAAAAAAATCTTAATAGTTTTATACAGTATTAAAAAAAGTCAGCTTTTTTTTTCCCCACTAAAAGCACCACTCTTGTCCATGGTATTGTAGCTAAGCACCATTTAAGTGCATGGGGCAGAGCTGCAATACTAGACACAGTCCATGAACAAGAATGGCACTGTTTCTAAAAACAGCGGACTCTTTTTTTCTTCTAATCTTGTATATCCCTTACAGTCATTGACATTCAGCACTAATGTTGGTTCCATCTAAATAAATGCTGTGCCCCTTCTTGAAAACATTAAGGGGGAATGTATCAACCTTTCTACAGGATGCCAGTATTCTGGCGTAGAAAAGTCGCTAAAGGGCCCAAAAGTTGCAATTTGCGTTGCATGGGATGGGAAGGGAAAATGGATGGAGCACGGCCATGCAATAATGTTGCATAGTTGGCCTGAAAGATGCAACATATTTATTAAGAGGCGCTTACTTCTTAATAAATATGTTGCATCTTACTCCAACTTTTTTTATATTAAAGAGGCTCTGTCACCAGATTTTGCAACCCCTATCTGCTATTGCAGCAGATCGGCGCTGCAATGTAGATTACAGTAACGTTTTTATTTTTTAAAAACGAGCAATTTTGGCCAAGTTATGACCATTTTTGTAGTTATGCAAATGAGGCTTGCAAAAGTCCAAGTGGGTGTGTTTAAAAGTAAAAGTCCAAGTGGGCGTGTGTTATGTGCGTACATCGGGGCGTTTTTAATACTTTTACTAGCTGGGCGCTCTGATGAGAAGTATCATCCACTTCTCTTCAGAACGCCCAGCTTCTGGCAGTGCAGATCTGTGACGTCACTCACAGGTCCTGCATCGTGTCGGACACATCGGCACCAGAGGCTTCAGTTGATTCTGCAGCAGCCTCGGCATTAGCAGGTAAGTCAATGTAGCTACTTACCTGCAAACGCCGATGCTGCTGCAGAATCATCTGTAGCCTCAGGTGCCGATGTGTCCTCGCTCGTCCGACACGATGCAGGACCTGTGAGTGACGTCACAGCAGTGATCAGGCAGAAGCTGGGCGTTCTGAAGAGAAATGGATGATACTTCTCATCAGAGCGCCCAGCTAGTAAAAGTATTAAAAACGCCCCGATGTACACACATAATACACGCCCACTTGGACTTTTACTTTAAACACACCCACTTGGACTTTTGCAAGCCTCATTTGCATAACTACAAAAATGGTCATAACTTGGCCAAAAATGCTCGTTTTTTAAAAATAAAAACGTTCCTGTAATCTACATTGCAGCGCCGATCACAGGCAATAGCAGATAGGGGCTGCAAAATCTGGTGACAGAGCCTCTTTAAGACTGTCGTATAAAGTGCCAGTCTTATTAAATTCCCCCCTACGTTTTTGAAGTTATTAATAAAGTAATAAAGTTGTCCAGCTTCAAATCCTAAATAGCAGCAACATTATTTTATTTCTCCCCAAAAAATAATTAACAGATCAAAATATATTGATAGATACCTTAGGTAAGATTGACAATTACGTGCTACTTTGTTAGGTTTGGGATTGAAAACCGAGAACATCTCAATGGCCTCACCCTCGCAGCAGAGCTAAAGCATTAAAGGAACAGTGTCATCACAATTTTTTTTTTAATATGTTAAAGATGTTAGTGCTTTATTAAAAACGTTTATATTTATTTGTGTGTTTGTGTTTTACTTTTTCTTCCCTATGGGGGCTGCCATTTTTTGTTCCATTTCTGTATGTGTCGATTAACGACACATACAGACATGGAATACGGCAGCCACAGTCCCATAGGGACTGCGAACGGGTCCCGTCCCATCCACTTCTGTGTACGCCGTCTGTGTGGGAACTGCGCATGCGCCGCTCCCACACAGTCCAATTTGAAATTGGCGCCGTCCGGCGCCATTTTCCTGTGGACCGGAAGTCGCGGCCAGACAGTAATATTACTACTTCCGGTCGCGGCTTCCGGACTTGTGCACTTGGACCAGCGGCAGCAGACGGAGCGGACGGGCCGGAGGGAGCCGCGGCGGCAGGAGCAGGTAAGAGATTTCAATGTATGTTCGTGTTTGTGTACGTTTACTACTGTATGTAAACCTACTACACTGTGTGTTAGCTCAAAAAATGGCGACACACAGTGTAGGAGGTTAGACCGTTCAAACCCCTCGTTTATCCCGGCACTAGCCAGGATAAAGGAGGGGGGGGGGATGCTGAGAGCTCACTAGAGCGAGGGCTTTTTACCCAATTTTGCAATGCTGCAATTTTGGGAATAGCTCCATCTAGTGACCAGCAATGGGAAATATTATAAATTAGAATTAATTTATAATATTTCCTGACTCGTGAAAAAAATAAAAAAAATTAGAACAATGTTTAATCACCTACACACTAAATGTTTAATTAAAAAAAAACAAACATGTTTTTCTGGCAACACATTCCCTTTAAACAGCCGTTTATAAGGAATCTGAGTGTAAATAGGTAATCTAAGAGCAAGAATTACATGACCAGGGATAATAGAGTTCAGTTCTGTCTTACCCATTTTCTTACCACTGTAAGGCTGGGTTCACACGACCTATTTTCAGGCGTAATGGAGGCGTTTTACGCCTCGAATTACGCCTGAAAACACGGCTTCAATACGTCGGCAAACATCTGGCCATGCATTTCAATGTGTTTGCCGATGTACTGTGCCGATGAACTGTAATTTTACGCGTCACTGTCAAAAGACGGCGTGTAAAATAACAGCCTCGTCAAAGAAGTGCAGGACACTTCTTGGGACGTAATTGAAGCCGTTTTTCATTGACTTCAATGAAGAACAGCTCCAAATTACGTCCGTAAAAGACGCCCCGCAAAACGCAAGTACATGCAATTACGTTTGAAATTCAGGAGCTGTTTTCTCCTGAAAACAGCTCCGTAATGTCAGACGTCATTGCATTTATCATGTGCACCTACCCTAACAAACAATTCACACCAGCTCTCCTTCAATCATCCCCTTTTATATCTCTGATCCCTTTAATGATGACACAGAGACTTAGGCTATGTTCACACGGGGTATTTTGCAGAGTTTTTTGACGCGGAAACCGTGTCGCAAAACTCGGCAGAAACGGCCCGAGAACGCCTCCCATTGATTTCAATGGGAGGCGTCGGCGTCTTTTTCCCGCGAGCAGTAAAACTGCCTCGCGGGAAAAAGAAGCGACATGCCCTATCTTCGGGCGCTTCCGCCTCCGACCTCCCATTGACTTCAATGGGAGGCAGGAGAAAGCGTATTTCTCGCTGTTTTATGCCCGCGGCGCTCAATGGCCGCGGGCGAAAAACGGCGCGATAATTGCCGCGAAAATCGGCGTGCAGGGAGAGGAATATCTGCCTCAAAGTTCCAAACGGAATATTGAGGCAGATATTCCTCCCCCAAAATACTCCGTGTGAACATAGCCTTACAGTTTGAATGAATTGGCCACAGCAGCCATTTTATTAACAAACAACAAACAAGTCAATAATAAATACTAATAAATACAAAATAAATTAACAAAAACTTAACTTTTTCACGCAAACCCATACTATCATCATTCACGTGAAAACCATTCACCCCTATGGAAAATGGGAAGGTCCTTGGAGCTAAAAAACAGGTTCTGGCGCCACTCTGCGCATATCTCTATTTTACCCCCAGCCATCCTACCACAGGCTCAGGGGCACCGTGACCAACCGCAAATGGCTAAAATTCTAATTTTTTTGCTCCCACTATGAATCCCTCTACCACCAATTTCAACCAACTCCAAGGACCCCCCAAACCTGCCATGGACTGCTTTGACACCATAACAAACCCATATATGCCACACAATAGACCAAAAAAACAAACAAACCCCATAATCGCAACCATAACACCAAGCATGCAACGAAAATTAAGACGTGAGGGTGGGACAACTGCTCCGTGTGCACCTTCCGGTCAGACTGGCGCTCAAACTAGAGCGCCGTCTAAGACTCAGCCTCGTGTCCCTCGGCTCCACCCCTTCCTATTTCCCCCATCATGCAGCCTTCCCCTATGCCTGTGGCATAGCTACAGCCATTCTGTAATATGAAGAAACATATAAAAATTCTTGGTAAGAATGTCTGAGGTCACCATATACTGAAGTCATATTTATATTACTCAACAAAACTGCAAAACTACAACAAAAATCTCATAGACAATTAGAGGGTTAAATATCTTGATACATGACCCAGAGAGGAAAAAGTTCTGCACTATCTGTGATTTACACATGAAAACTGCAGTGCTTCTAACTGTTAGAGCAATCATCTGTACCATAAAGCATTGCAGGGAACAAGCTCTTTATTTCAGAGGATTTAGAACTGGAAAAGGTGAAGTTAAGGTGACCAGATAACTTCAGATCATAAATACAAGGTCCTAGACGGTGTTATTACCAATCTTACAGCATACGATATTGCAAACGACACTTTCTCCCACCCAATGCCTATATACTAGGGAGCCACTGTGCATATGTTGCATATTATTGGTTTTTGCACATAGGCAAAAAAAAATTAAAAATTATAAAAATTATACATTTTATAGTTTTAAAGATATTCTCCTCTGTATTAATAAAACATTACTATTTGCAGTTACATTATTTTGGGGCTTTAAAGATCTACATGCAGGTATGTTAATGCTAAAATGGTTACAAACTGAAAAAGTTATAGGGGTCTTCATAGATCAGAAAGAATTTGGCAAAGGGGGGGGGGGGGGAAACGCCATAAAATAATAAGAGACCAATTACTCACTTGATAAATCCCCTGCCGTTCCAGCACTGCTGCAATGGTGGGCCCAGCTTGTCTTTGTTTACTGTACTGCAGTGATGACATGCTCGTATACCCAAGCAGGGCCGGCCCTAGGATAGATGGTGCCCTGTGCGAAATGATCTTTCGGCGCACCACCCCATCATTAAAAAAAAATGGCCCATAAAAAAATTATAACGCCCCTTTAGTGCCCCCATACAGTATAATAATAATATTTAATAATATAATATATTACAACCCCTTCAAGGACACAGTATTTTATCCTCTAATTGTGCCCACAGTATTATGCCATCTGTAGTACTCCTACACAGTATAATGTCCGCTTAGTGGCCCCCACACAGTATATTGCCCCACTGTAGATTTTGCCATACAGCCTCCCTGCAGACAGTGCCATAATCCCCCAACTCCTTTTTGTAGATCGTGCCATACAGCCCCCCACACATCCCCCTTGTAGACAGTGCCATACAGTCCCCCACCTCCCCCTTGTAGACAGTGCCATACAGTCCCCCACCTCCCCCTTGTAGATCATGCCATACAGTCCCCGCATCTCCCCCTTGTCGACAGTGCCCCCAAACAAAAACAAAAATTGTACTCACCTAGGCCCCGTTCCCACGACGAACTGCGCTGCTCCATGACGGGACCCTGTAGCCTAGTACAGAGTTTCCCAACCTTTTCGGACTCGAGGCAGCACTGGAAAAACAACATTTCCTCAGGGCCCCTCTACCAAAAATTGTTTTGAGAAAGACAGAAAACGGCTAAGAACAAGCACTCCACTCGTAGGGCATGTTCACACACGTTTTTTGTAAGGCAAAAAGAATCTGCCTCAAAATTCCTTCAACAACTGACTCCGTTCTGTGACCTTTTTTTTGTGTTTTTTCTTAAAGGAACAGTGTCATCAGAAATTATTTTTTTATATGTTAAAGATGTTAGTGCTTTATTAAAAACTTTTATATTTATTTGTGTGTTTGTGTTTTACTTTTTCTTATTTTTACACTTTTTCTTCCCTATGGGGGCTGCCATTTTTTGTTCCATTTCTGTGTGTGTCGATTAACGACACATACAGACATGGAATACGGCAGCCACAGTCCCATAGGGACTGCGAACGGCTCCCGTCCCATTGACTGCAGTGTACGGCGTCTGTGTGGGAACTGCGCATGCGCCGCTCCCACACAGTCCTATTCGAAATTGGCGCCGTCCGGCGCCATTTTCCTGTGGACCGGAAGTCGCGGCCGGACAGTAATATTACTACTTCCGGTCGCGGCTTCCGGATTTCTGCACTTGCACCAGCGGCAGCAAACGGAGCGGACGGGCCGGAGGGAGCCGCGGCGGCAGGAGCAGGTAAGAGATTTCAATGTATGTTCGTGTTTGTGTGTGTTTACTACTGTATGTAAACCTACTACACTGTGGGTTACCTTAAAAAATGGCGACACACAGTGTAGGAGGTTACACCGTTCAAACCCCTCGTTTATCCCGGCACTAGCCAGGATAAAGGAGGGGGGGGATGCTGAGAGCTCACTAGAGCGAGGGCTTTTAACCCAATGTTGCAATGCTGCAATTTTGGGAACAGCTCCATCTAGTGACCAAAAATGGGTAGTATTATAAATTAGAAATAATTTATAATATTTCCTGGACTCGTGCAAAAAAAAATAAAAAATTTGAACAATGTTTAACCACCCACACACTAAATGTTTAATTTTTAAAAAAAAAACATGTTTTTCTGGCAACACATTCCCTTTAAGCTGTTGAAGCGAATGCAAAAGACGCAGGAAAAAAAGCTCCAAACGGGCGCTGCAGGTATTTTCTGCCTCCTATTAATTTCAATTGGAGGTCAGAGGTGGAAACCACTTGAAGACCATCAGCCCCTCGCTCACAGTAAAATGACCATCAGCCCCCCACTCACAGTAAAATAAGCATCAGCCCACCACTCACAGTAAAATGACCATCATCCCCCCACTCACAGATTCCCCCTGTAGGTAGCGCCACACAGCCCCTTGTAGGTAGCGCCACACAGCCCCTTGTGGGTAGTGCCACACAGCCCCTTGTAGGTAGCGCCACACAGCCCATTGTGGGTAGTGCCACACAGCCCCTTGTGGGTAGCACCACACAGCCCCTTGTAGGTAGAGCCAGACAGCCCCCTTGTAGTTAGCTCCACACAGCCCCTTGTGGGTAGCGCCACACTGCCCCTTGTGGGTAGCACCACACAGCCCCTTGTAGGTAGCACCACACAGTCCCCTTGTGGGTAGCGCCAGACAGCCCCCTTGTAGGTAGCGCCACACAGCCCCCTTGTAGGTAGCGCCACACAGCCCCCTTGTAGATAGCGCCACACAGACCCCTTATAGATAGCGCCACACAGCCCCCTTGTAGATAGCGCCACACAGCCCCCTGTAGAGTGCGCCACACAGCCCCCTGTAGGGAGTGCCGCACAGCCCCCTGTATGGAGTGCCGCACAGCCCCCTGTAGGGAGTGCCGCACGGCCCCCTGTAGGGAGTGCTGCACAGCCCCCTGGTAGGAAGTGTCGCAAAGACCCCTGGTAGGGAGTGCTGCACAGCCCCCTGGTAGAAAGTGTCGCAAAGACCTCTGGTAGGGAGTGTCACACAGCCCACAGCCCCCTGGTAGGGAGTGCCACACAGCCCCCTGGTTAGTAGTGCCCCACAGCCCCCTGGTTGGTAGTGCCACACAGCCCACTCGTTGGTAGTGCCCCACAGCCCCCTGATTGGTAGTGCCCCAAAGCCCCCTGGTTGGTAGTGCCACACAGCCCCCTGGTTGGTAGTGCCACACAGCCCACAGCCCCCTGGTTGGTAGTGCCACACAGCCCCCTGGTTGGTAGTGCCACACAGCCCACAGCCGCCATGGTTGGTAGAGCCACACAGCCCACAGCCCCCTGGTAGGTAGTGCCACACAGCCCCCTGGTTGGTAGTGCCACACAGCCCACAGCCCCCTGGTTGGTAGTGCCACACAGCCCACAGCCCCCTGGTTGGTAGTGCCACACAGCCCACAGCCCCCTTGTAGGTAGTGCAAGGACTACGAAATGACCCTGATAGCTGGCGAGCAATAGACATTCAAAAAAGGACAACTGTGCAGGAGCACACAAAATACCCAGCTTCCACAGCTATCAAATAAATGTGTGGAAATAAACTAAGATATAACTTTTATTTAGTCTGAGTAAAAGATTAATCCTTTTAGCTATATTAAATAAAAGTTATATCTTCGTTTATTTCCACACTTTTTTTGATACCCGGGAAAGCTGGATATTTTGTGTGCTCCTGCACAGTTGTCCTTTTTTGTAGGTAGTGCCACACTGCCCACAGCCCCCCTGTAGATAGCAACCCCCCTTCCAGTATAGATAGCGCCACTGTAGCTCCCTGAAGGAGCGGAATCCCCATGTGGCCGGGGATTCCACTCCTGGAGCGCTGCTTGATGTCTATGTCCATATATGGACAGTGACATCAGGGGAAACTCCTGAAGCGGAATCCCTGTCCACAGCGTTGCAGACGCTATGACCTTCGATTCCACTCCAGGAGAAGCTCCTGTCGTCTGTGTCCATGACGTCATTGGCAACGCTGTGACCAGGGATTCCGCTTCAGGAGTTTCCCCTGATGTCACTGTCCATATATGGACAGAAACATCAAGCAGCGCTCCATGAGCGGAATCCCTGGCCACACGAGGTTTCCGCTCCTTCAGGGAGCTACAGTGGCGCTAGTAGATAGCAGAGCAGGGAGATACCTCCCTGCTCTGCTATAGTGCCGTCGCTACCGCTATAGCAGCCGCAGCAGCTGCTAGCGGCTCCACCGTCCTCATGCCCGGTGTCACCGCTAGCAGCCGCTATGGCTGCTACAGCAGTAGTGACGGCCACTAAGTGAAGAAGCGCCCGGGTGGAGAGGCGACTGCAGTTATTGTGTGTATCCCCGCTGGTAATTGCAACGGTGCAGGGATACACACACTCGCTGGCTCTCCTCTTGCAGTGTGGCGGCTGGCGCCCTGTACGACCGCACTGGTCAAACATATCTAAGGCCAGCCATGTACCCAAGTGACCAATCACTGGCCTTAGTGGTTTTCGGCACTTAACCAATTTTTTTCTGATTTTGGTGAACCCTTTTAAGAATAAGGAAGCAGCTGAGCTTAGTAAAATACAAAAATATCTAATGTCTATAAAATTAAATGATAAGAAATATACATGATAGAAAAAAATTAGATACATTACTTTGACACTTGTATACAAGATACAACACACAACGTTGGTGACCTAAGTTCTGTTTGATAAGGACACCATAGTAGGGAAAAGCACGGGTAGGAATCCCTGTCAGAAAAAAATATAGATCTGCAGATTAATAAGTAGTAGACATGCTCAAGTGCATTATTTACTTAGTCAAAAATGAAACACTCACTGATATATGATATATTTTCACATTAAGATTACGCAGAATTAGATAAAGCATAATAATTATTTATACACGCCTTGTTCCCTGCAGAGTATACTGAAATAAAGTCCCCTAAACTGTGGTACCAGATGGTAGCTCAGTCTCTTGTCATTATCAGCCATTACCACTGATAATATCTGCTATCTGTCTCAATACCTTCAATTTTTTGTGTCAAATTCTCAATGACATTTCCAGGACATTCATTCCATAACAGTCAAGCCAGTGCATCACGGTCAAAATCTATCAATCACATACTATAATCACATCTATTGTGCAAATATTTCATTAGCATTATATATAGTAATAATCCCGAGTGATGTGTGTATACATATGACAAGTATGATGCATTTGTCTGTTTTCTTACATGTCATTTTCAATAGAAAAATATTGTTGATTAAAGAGAAAGCATAAAGAATGTAAGGAAAAATCCTGACAGCAAGAGTAAAATTGTCTTCTCTATATATTGCTTTCTGGTTTAAACATCACATGCTCAACATATCCTCAAAGAAAACCTTCCCAAGAAAACATATGTAATCCTTAGGCCCCATGCACACGAACGTGTTTTTGCGTCCGCAATTCCCCCGCAAATCTACGGGAGAATTGCGGACCCATTCATTTCTATGGGCCCATACACACTATCCGTGTTTTCACGGGTTTCCGCATGTCCGCAAATTCGTGCCGCAGAAACTCAGGACATGTCTTATTACGGCCCGCAAATTCGATGCGGACATGCCCATAGTAGTCAATGGGCCTGTGGAAAATGCGGGTACACCTCCGTGTGTCAACCGCAGTTTGCGGATTTGCGGAAGTGTTGCTAGGCGACGACCGGGAATGAGTTCTGTCGTCATCCTGTCGTCATCCTGTTTGCGGATTACATACGGATGAACTGCGGATTACATACGGATGAACTGCGGATGACATTTCACGGAACACGGTCCTGGAATTTGCGGACCAGAAAAACACTACGGTCGTGTGCATGAGGCCTTAACTTGATTCAGTGGCGTAACTACCGCTGTAGCAACCGTAGCGCCTGCTACGGGGCCCGCGGCATGAGGGGACCCGTGCTGCCCGCCGCCACGCCGGCCCATATGCCCCGTGGCGCCACTAGCAGCCGTTATGGCTGCTACTGCAGTAGCGACGCTACTACGGAGCCTGCGCCACCGAATCACTAACATTTATGGACCGGGCGGCACGGGCCCTCTTATGCCCAGTGGCGTCACTAGCACCAGAGGGGGCCCCAGTGCTAGTGTCAGGATAGCACGCAGGTACAAATACATGCATTAGCGCTGAATAGCCGGGCACCTTTCGTGCCCGACCATTCAGCGCCTTACAATGACGCTGATTGGCGGGGCAAAATGATTTGCCCCGCTAATCAGCACCTTTCAACGACTTCATCGCGCCGCTTCCGTGGTTGAAAGGCGCTAATTGACGGGGCAAGTCATTCTGCCCTGCCAATCGGCGCCTTTTAACGATGCGCCGCTTGAGTCATTCAGGTCCAGCAGACCTGCTCAGAAGAGAGCAGATCTGAGAGTGGCATTATCTATAGTGGGGGCTCTATCTACATGGGGTGGTCTATATGTGGGGATGTGGAACACTATATACAGGGGGAGCTATATGTAGGGCACTATCTACAGGGGTGGGCTATATGTGGGATACTATATACAGAAGTGGGCTATATGTGGGACAATATATACAGGGGTGGGCTATATGTGGGACACTTTATACAGGGGTGAGCTATATGTGGGATGCTATATACATGGGTGGGCTATATGTGGAGCACTATCTAATGGCGGAGCTATTTGTAGGGCACTATCTATAGGGGTGGGCTATATGTGGGACACTATATACAGGGCTGGGTTACCTGTGGGGTACTATCTCCATGGGGGCTATATGAAGGTCACTGTCTACAGGGGTGGGCTATATGTGAGGCACTATCTACAGAGGTGGGCTATATGTGGAGCACTATCTATAGGGAAGCTATATGAAGGGCAGCATGGTGGCTCGCACTACTGCCTTGCAGCACTGGAGTCCATATGTTTGCACTATCTACAGAGGCTCTATGGGGGCACGGTGTGTGTAGGACACAGTGTATAGTATTATATTTAGAGGTGTTGATAATTTTATCTTCGTTTATAGGTGCAGAAATGTTTTAAAAGTGAGAAGCTGAAGACATCTGAGAAGAAAACTGCAGAAATGGGTCGTGGCCGGGAGAAATCCATCATAGAGGTCTGGACCGGAGGGAGAGGAAAAGAGAAAAAAAACTAGAATCTCAGACGTCACCGGTGAGTCACTTAATATAAATGTTTATTCTGCCTCTAATCAGCACAGTAGTCACTGTATGATCTGCAGCGAGATTGTAAAGGATCTGCCAGTCACAACTTCTGTGTCGACGCCCATAGGTAATCAGTCTGCACCTGCTTCTATGTCTGTGAGACTGACTCCATCTTCCACCACCCAGGATGGCAGGCTTAGGAGTGGGAGAGCCTATCACAGCCTGGCCAGACGGAGCTAGCTCCCACCCTCTGTCTATTTATATCTGCCTTTCCTGTTCCTCCTTTGCTTGTGATTCTTCTCTGTTGGTTTCTATACAAAAATGGCCCTGCTGCAGCTTCTTGAACTACTGATCCTCTGCTTGTGATTGACCTTGGCTTTTCTGACCACTCTTCTGCTCTGTGTTTTTGTACCTCGCTCATCTCCTGGTTTGACTCGGCTCGTTCACCTCGCTTGTTGCTCACGGTGTTCCCGTGGGCAACTTCCCCATTTCCCTGGCTTCTTTGTACCCTTGTCTGTTTGTCTGTCGTGCACCTATTGAGTGTAGGGACCGTCGCCCAGTTGTACCCCGTCGCCTAGGGCGGGTCGTTGCAAGTAGGCAGGGACTGAGTGGCGGGTAGATTAGGGCTCACTTGTCTGTTTCCCTACCCCGACATTACATAATCACAAGCCCATATACCTAGTCTACCCTGGTCCCTGACACTACTATGGACCCCCTTGAGACCCTGGCTCAGCAAATACAGGGCCTCTCCCTACAGGTCCAGGCCCTGGCTCAGAGGGACAACCAGCCTGATGCTACCCTGGTAGTGCCCCTCACCTCACCTCTTGAACCCCACCTCAAGTTGCCTGACCGGTTCTCAGGGGACCGGAAGACTTTTTTCTCCTTTCGGGAGAGTTGTAGGCTCTATTTTCGCTTAAAGCCCCACTCCTCTGGTTCTGAGAGCCAGCGGGTGGGTATAATTATGTCCCGGCTCCAGGACGGGCCCCAAGAATAGGCCTTCTTCTTGGCTCCTGATGCCCCTGATTTTTCCTCCGTTGATCTTTTCTTTTCCTCTCTCGGGCTCATTTATGACGAGACTGACAAGACTGCCTTTGCCGAGAGTCAGCTGGTGACCTTACGTCAGGGTAAGGGACCTGTTGAGGAGTATTGTTCTGACTTTAGGAAGTGGTGCGTAGCTTCTCGGTGGAATGACCCTGCCTTAAGGTGCCAGTTTAGATTGGGTCTGTCGAATGTCCTGAAGGACCTGCTAGTTAGCTATCCCTCTTCTGACTCCCTAGATCAGGTTATGGCTTTAGCGGTACGACTTGACCGACGTCTCAGGGAACGACGACTTGAACGTGTTTGTGTTTTCTCCTCGGACTCCCCCATGATGCCTCCCGAGGTTCCGTTGCTTCGTTCTTCCACGAAAGACTCGGAGGTACCTATGCAACTCGGGGCCTCCGTGTCCCCCCAACAATGTAGAGAGTTCCGCAGGAAGAATGGTCTCTGCTTCTACTGTGGGGATGACAAGCATCAAGTGAACAACTGTCCTAGGCGTAAGAATAAGCAGCCGGAAGAACTTCCGCGCCTAAGTGACCATCGGGGAGGTCACTTGGGCGCACAGGTATTTCCCGTAAATATGAAACGTAACAAAATCTTGCTTCCCTTTCAGGTCTCTTTTGGTGGTAGGTCTGCCTCGTCAGGAGTCTCCCCCTTTTTCTGTAATTTTGGGTTTAATCCACGGTTCTCTTCCGTTTCACCTGGCAGTTCCAACAATCCTGAGGTAGATGTCGTTCATCGGGAACTGTGCACAGTCTGGGCCCAGGTTCAGAAGAACCTAGAGGCGTCCCAGAGCATACAAAAGACTCAGGCAGATAGAAGACGTTCTGCTAACCCCTTGTTTGTGGTCGGGGATCTGATGTGGCTATCGTCAAAAAATTTGCGCCTTAAAGTCCCGTCCAAGAAGTTTGCTCCCCGGTTTATAGGGCCATACAAGGTCATTGAAGTCCTTAACCCTGTCTCCTTCCGACTGGAGTTGCCCCCGTCTTTTCGAGTACCCGACGTGTTTCATGCCTCCCTCCTTAAACGCTGCTCCCCATCCTTGGCTCCCTCGAGGAAACCTCCGGTCCCTGTTCTCACCCCTGAGGGGGTAGAATTCGAGGTGGCCAAGATTGTGGACAGCAGGATGTTCCAAGGCTCCATCCAGTTCCTGGTCCATTGGAGGGGATACGGGCCTGAGGAGAGGACTTGGGTACCCGCCCGGGATGTTCACGCTGGGGTATTGCTCAGGAAGTTCCACCTTCGTTTCCCCAATAAACCAGGTCCACCTAGAAAGGGTCCGTTGGCCCCTCATAAAAGGGGTGGTACTGTAAAGGATCTGCCAGTCACAACTTCTGTGTCGACGCCCATAGGTAATCAGTCTGCACCTGCTTCTATGTCTGTGAGACTGACTCCATCTTCCACCACCCAAGATGGCAGGCTTAGGAGTGGGAGAGCCTATCACAGCCTGGCCAGACGGAGCTAGCTCCCACCCTCTGTCTATTTATACCTGCCTTTCCTGTTCCTCCTTTGCTTGTGATTCTTCTCTGTTGGTTTCCTGGCCCTGCTGCAGCTTCTTGAACTACTGATCCTCTGCTTGTGATTGACCTTGGCTTTTCTGACCACTCTTCTGCTCTGTGTTTTTGTACCTCGCTCATCTCCTGGTTTGACTCGGCTCGTTCACCTCGCTTGTTGCTCACAGTGTTCCCGTGGGCAACTTCCCCATTTCCCTGGCTTCTTTGTACCCTTGTCTGTTTGTCTGTCGTGCACCTATTGAGTGTATGGACCGTCGCCCAGTTGTACCCCGTCGCCTAGGGCGGGTCGTTGCAAGTAAGCAGGGACTGAGTGGCGAGTAGATTAGGGCTCACTTGTCTGTTTCCCTACCCCGACATTACAGAGATGATTGGTGGTATAGTTTTTTTTTTGTGAAACAGCATCTCCCAGCATATCCTTACCATTGTTCAGGCCATGCTGGGAGATGTAGTTTTATGCCATACAAAACCTATACGGCAGAGGTTGCAATAAATTTAGCTGTATTTGTTCTGGTTTTGTATATATGTACTGAGCTTGGTTCTGAGGCTGTATATATGTACTGAGTTTTGTTCTGGTGCTGTATATACAGTGGAGGAAATAAGTATTTGATCCCTTGCTGATTTTGTAAGTTTGCTCACTGTCAAATACATGAACAGTCTAGAATTTTTAGGCTAGGTTAATTTTACCAGTGAGAGATAGATTATATAAAAAAAAAAAAGAAAATTACATTGTCAAAATTATATATATTTATTTGCATTGTGCACAGAGAAATAAGTATTTGATCCTTTTGGCAAACAAGACTTAATACTTGGTGGCAAAACACTTGTTGGCAAGCACAGCAGTCAGACGGTTTTTGTAGTTGCTGATGAGGTTTGTACACATGTTAGATCTAATTTTGGCCCACTCCTCTTTGCAGATCATCTGTAAATCATTAAGATTTCGAGGTTGTCGCTTGGCAACTCGGATCTTCAGCTCCCTCCATAAGTTTTCGATGGGATAGATGGGATTAAGGTCTGGAGACTGGCTAGGCCACTCCATGACCTTAATGTGCGTCTTTTTGAGCCACTCCTTTGTTGCCTTGGCTGTATGTTTCGGGTCATTGTCGTGCTGGAAGACCCAGCCACGAGCCATTTTTAATGTCCTGGTGGAGGGAAGGAGGTTGTCACTCAGGACATGGTTCCATCCATTCTCCCATTGATGCGGTGAAGTAGTCCTGTGCCCTTAGCAGAGAAACACCCCCAAAACATAATGTTTCCACCTCCATGCTTGACAGTGGGGATGGTGTTCTTTGGGTCATAGGCAGCATTTCTCTTCCTCCAAACACGGCGAGTTGAGTTAATGCCAAAGAGCTCAATTTTAGTCTCATCTGACCACAGCACCTTCTCCCAATCACGCTCAGAATCATCCAGATGTTAATTTGCAAACTTCAGACGGGCCTGTACATGTGCCTTCTTGAGCAGGGGGACCTTGCGGGCACTGCAGGATTTTAATCCATTACGGCGTAATGTGTTACCAATGGTTTTCTTGGTGACTGTGGTCCCAGCTGCCTTGAGATTATTAACAAGTTCCCCCCGTGTAGTTTTCGGCTGAGCTCTCACCTTCCTCAGGATCAAGGATACCCCACGAGGTGAGATTTTGCATGGAGCCCCAGATCGATGTCGATTGACAGTCATTTTGTATGTCTTCCATTTTCTTACTATTGCACCAACAGTTGTCTCCTTCTCACCCAGCGTCTTACTTAAGGTTTTGTAGCCCATTCCAGCCTTGTGCAGGTCTATGATCTTGTCCCTGACATCCTTAGAAAGCTCTTTGGTCTTGCCCATGTTGTAGAGGTTAGAGTCAGACTGATTAATTGAGTCTGTGGACAGGAGTCTTTTATACAGGTGACCATGTAAGACAGCTGTCTTTAATGCAGGCACCAAGTTGATTTGGAGCGTGTAACTGGTCTGGAGGAGGCTGAACTCTTAATGGTTGGTAGGGGATCAAATACTTATTTCTCTGTGCAAAATGCAAATAAATATATATAATTTTGATCGTGATTTTTTTTATTTTTTTTTATATAATCTATCTCTCACTGGTAAAATTAACCTAGCCTAAAAATTCTAGACTGTTCATGACTTTGACAGTGGGCAAACTTACAAAATCAGCAAGGGATCAAATACTTATTTCCTCCACTGTATGTACTGAGCTTGGATCTGGTGCTTTACATATGTATTGAGCTTGGCTCTCATGCTGTCGATATGTATGAGCTTGGTTCTAGTGCTGTATATATGCATGAGCTTGTTTCTAGTGCTGTATATATGTATGAGCTTGGTTCTGGTGATGTATATATGTCAGAGCTTGGTTCTAGGGCTGTATTTATGTACTGAACTTGGTTGTGGTACTGTATATATGTACTGATCTTGGTTCTGGTACTGCATATATTTCCAAGCTTGGTACTGGAGCTGTAATTATATAGGATATATTTATAATAACAAAATTGCAGGGCAGATGGAATTGTTTTCAATTCATTGTACATTTCATGGGAACCTGTCTGGTAGTTTTAACCCCTTGAACAACCATGCGGTAATACATGACCTGACAATATTTCCAAATGTATGTTTTTTTCAGATGCAGCAAAATCTATAAAATCAACTTTTAAAACGGCGTACACTATATGCTACTTACTCATTAAAGTGTCATGGGTCGGTGTCGCTATCCTGAAGAGTCACATAGTCCTGCCTCCAAGTCCACCTTTCCATATTTGATTGACATCCCCCTGGCTTTCTCAGATGCGCCATTGCGTCGTACTACTTGAGGGGCTGTGTGGCACTATATACAAGTTGGGCTGTGTGGCACTATACACAAGGGTGAGCTATGTGGCACTATCTACTAAGGGGGGCTGTGTGCCACTATATACAAGGGAGGGGGCTGTGTGGCGCTATATACAGGGGGGCTTTATGGCGATATCTACAGGGGGCTGTATGGCACTATCTACAAGAGGGGGGTTGGGGCGCTATCTACAAGTGAGGTGTGACACTGTAAACAGGCGGGACTGTATAGCACTGTCTACAGGGGGCTGTATGGCACAATCTACAGGAGGCACTATCTATAAGGGAGGCTGCGTGTAGAAGCTGGGGGGGGAGCCCCAGTCAAGAGTTTGCTATGGGGCCCAGTTTTTCCTAGTTACGCCCCTGACTTGATTGTTTTATCTTCTCTCATTGCATCAGTCTTTGTTCATTGGGGAGGCAGCCACCTAGCACCAGCTAATGGGTGCAGGCGGCAGTCTCCACGGTCCATCTAAGATGGCTGCGGTCACATGATCACGGGAGAAGTTCTCACGAGAGCACAAGAACTCTCCTTCTAATTTTTTAGGCGGCGATGGAAGAGGACGCCTGCTCTCTAGCAGCCTCCCACATTCCCACAGACAAGAGATAGGGCTTCTAAACGCCCACTATCCTCTCCATCCTGTTCTAATTCCTCCTCTGATGAGGAAACATAAAGAAAAAGCATAGGGTGGCTGTGGAATGCAGCACCTAGGCATCACCTCAGTCTGTCAGTGATACTGAGGTTTCTACACATAGCGTCATTACACCTCATTGGAGGCATACTTCAATGGCGGAAAAATTGGTCCTTTGCAGGTTCCATAGTACCCCACTTGCTGATAATAGAGCTCATTGGAGTTCTTAATTTCCTCATGCAGGGCACAAAAGAGAGATGTTGTCCCTGAGTAGTGTTTTTGCCATTATACTAAACTATATTATTCCATGTCTGAGGTGGATTAGGATTCTAAGGCAGTCGTTCACTCCTCTGCATCTTCTGAGCAAGGTAAATGAAGCAAACTCCAAATGTTGAAAGTGAGTCTCGCTGGTAGAACACTGCCTTCTAAATTATTCACTTAGAGGTGGGCTATACCAGATCCCTCAGAGGTGAAAGAATTTATTAAACTCGCCTTAAGTTCATCTCTTGTGAAGGAAGATGACCTAGTCCTTGGAACTTTTGTGTGGATTCCTGATATTCAGGCCTTCGTAGCCTCTGAGATAGACCCGACCAGCTTTCCCAAAAGATAATATGGATCAGACCCTCAAACGTATTCAAATTAAAATACCGGATGCGCCAGGGCCTTTGCTCCTTATGTTAATTAAATCGGAACAAGAAGGGGAACTCCCCACACCTCTAAATGCTAAGGCTCTTTTTCCCTCCAAATTGGCATTACTTGTAACGCTGGCGGTTGGTCGCACTCCTGCCAGCGGTCCCAGCCGCAGGGTCCTGTACCTTGCTTTGGGGCCTCTTCCCCCACGAGGCCGCCAACGTCCGCTGGTGTCTTCTTCTCACGGCTGCCAGACCCCTAATGCTCGGGTCCCGGCCATCTCTTAAAGTACCAGCGCGCGCAAAAATACTAAATGACCCAATCACCCCTGCTGCTCCCCAGGACTGTTTAAGTCACCTTCATCATCTCCTAGGAGGTGGAACAATTTTGGAACAACTTAGAGTTATCCTGCAAAGGTTTCTGTATGCACCTGATCCTGTCAACTATCGCTTCCAGTTATCAGTCTGTATCCAGTTGTTCGTTACCAGTCTGTATCCAGTGATCCGCTAACAGTCTGTTTCCAGTGATCCAATAACAGTCAGTATCCAGTGAAGGCAGCCAGTAGGGCTGTATTATTAATAGATCCACAAACAACCAGGACATCCAGGAAAAAGGGGAATTTATTCACCCACCAATGCAACGTTTCAGTCCAACAGGACCTTTCTCAAGCATGTGAAAATACCACACAAACATAGTACATAATGACTCACTGAGTCATAAGTGATAATAAATAATCAATTTTAAAAAATGGAAGATACAATACAATACAGATAATAAAAATAGGCAAAATACATCTTATAATAAATATCAAATGTTCTAAGAGTTAATCATAGGAAAAGTGCATATAAACAATGTAATGCTACTAAATAATCAATAAAAGTAGCTAAAGTGCCTAATTAACCAGGTGAAAGTGCATTAAAAATCCAATTTGCATTGCTACATACATTGTAATATATGGACTTCCCATTGCTCTGTCTCAGCATCTCCAGATCCGCAATGTGCATGTCCATCAAATCATTCTATAAGACGGCACTAGGGAGTGCTAAAATATCACATTGCGCATGCGCACCCGACAAACACAGTAATATCTGTATATAGCCGGCGTGGGTCAACACTTACATCACTCACGCATGCGCATATCAGTCAGTGATCCTCCAGGCACCATCTTAAGCTGGGGAAACAGCGCTGCTGACTATACAGAACTGAATCAACTGCCTGTAGAGAAGTGTGGATCAAAATACGAGAAACACTATGTTACTAGAATGTATTTAAAATGTGTATCTCGACCAGAACATATGTTACAGAATGAATTATGCCCTAAATATATATCACAGAGATATACAGATAGGATTCAATAGATCATATAGACCAAAGACCACCATCAATCTGAAACCCAGTGGAAGACCACTATACGAGGGACCGAGTAGATATAGGGTACCGGACGGCCAAATTCATAGGGTAAAGCATATCGATGCAAAAATAAGCACCAGCCACAATAGGGTCTCCACCACCCCCCCCCCCCCCAGTAAGGGGCCACAACCCATTTCCAAGAAATGGGAGGGACCCTAACAAACATGGAATCAAACTAAACCAAGCCTAGAAATTAAACCCAGCCCATGGTAAGTAGATAAAGGTGGTCAAAAAATCACTAATGTAGTAAAATGGCTAAAATAATGTACAATTATAATATATAACGCGGCCAGGTATAACACTAAATTCCAAGCAATGAAGGTAGACATCCACAAAAGGTCAATACATGGTGATACGACAATAATGACTGGTCTATGATATAAAACATCACTATAGTATCGTGTAAATATGGCTAAATACACTGTATAAATACATATCATTTATTTAAAAAAAATAACAGACTAAAAGGCAGAAAATAGTGCACACCACAGTGATCAGCATGTGGGGAGGATGAGACTTATAAGTTCAGAGGAGGAAGTCCACGTGCATATTTTTATCTAGGAAGATATAAAAATTATATATAAATATACAAGTGCAGTCATATAGAGTCTATACAAGATTACTCGACATACAATAATAAGGTTTAAATGAAACAAGAATATATTCAAGTTCTTATACAATGTTGAAGACATATCAGAAAAATACAAGTAATCCCCATGGAGCAGGACAGAATCTCAGTAAACCCCTCAAGTGACCCCGGAGCTGACCTTAAAGTCGATATTCAGGCCATTAGGTGATAATGCATTTAGTCGAAAGATCCATTCGAGTTCCTTAAACTTAAGTTTAGCTGTCCTATCTCCTCCCCTCCTGTGGACAGGAATATGCTCAATGACCCATACTTTAAGGTCACTGACAAAATGTCCGGCCGTCACAAAATGGCTTGAAACAGGCAAATCAAGTCTTTTTGTGCAGATAGTAGACTAACGTTTTTTAATTCTAATCCTACACTCCTGTGTGTTTTCTCCAACATCATTTAATTTGCAAGGGCGTTGTAAAACGTATATTACAAAAGTTGATGATCAAGTCAAGAAATATTTAATCTGGAATGTTCTACCACTAGCAGGATGAAGAAACTAATTGCCCTTTACAAGATTCCCACAGTTCCCACAATTAAGGCAAGGAAAACAGCCAGTCTTAGGTGGGGCCAATATAATCTGATGGCATCTACGGGACGGTCTTACGTCAGCAAGGACCAGATGGTCCTTAAGGTTTCTAGACCGTCTAAACGCCATCCTGGGAGGGCAGCTAAATTCGGGTAAGGAACCAGACAGACAATTCAATGTATGCCACTCACGGTGAATAATATCGCCGATTTTGTCACTAATATAAGAATATATGGAAACAAAGAACAATATAGATGGTGATTCACGTCTATGAGGACTTAATAAAGAGTCCCGAGGTGTAGTACTAACTTTGCTTCTTTGTCTACTAAGAAGAGAGGGTGGATTTTAGCATCTGTAGAATTTTTCGCTCATCTCAAAAAGCCATTTAGGGGAGGGATTCAAGCATCCATTTAGGATGCAACAGATTGTTACAATCCGTGGGTTTGATATATAAATCTGTTACTAATCCTCCATCTACCCAATAGACCATTGTGTCAAGGAATTGTAAAGAGACTTCAGATGAACTCATGGTAAATTTAATGTTAATATCCATATTATTCAGGAAAGAGTAGAACTCTTCTAGTTCACTTCGGATACCATTCCAAATGGCAAAGATATCGTCGATGTATCTCCACCACCTCAGTACATGACTGAAGTGGTGGGATACATAGGCGTATCTTGTCTCCATGGCCGCCATGAATATGATGGCGTACGTGTGAGCCTGTTTGAGCCCATGGCAGTCCCTCTCCTTTGTACATACAAATTGTCACAGAACAGGAACAGAAATGTATTATTATTAGGCAGGACCTTCAATCACATCTCTAACATGAGAAGGGAAAAATGGCTGACCTCTGCGGGCATGGCGGAACTCGCTCCTAATTTCATGAGTTTTCCAACCTAGAAAACAGTAATTTGAGGTGAAGGCCAGAGACAGGGCACTGTCTTGCTGAGCTGAAGAAACCCATACTCTCTAAAAAGCCCTCTCATTTAGAGGGCCATCCATTCAAGCCCCAAGGACAGGCCCGTGATAATCTGGGACAGTCCAAGAGGTCCTTCATCAGACCTATTACCCAGACGAAAGGAACCCCTTCCAGACCTGGACCCTCCAGGAAATATCAGTCAGGTAAGGACATAAACAATCTCTCTTACTTCAGTTCATACCAAACTATGGGACCAAATCTTCATGGACCGTTAGGTCACAAACAAAATGAAACATGGCCTTAAGTTGCAACTTCACGCTTATACCTTCCAAAGGCACACCCCAAAATTAGACACCAAAAATTGCTTAGACATGGTGCTGGAATTAGCCCTGTCTCCAGGAAAGATATCTCTGGCCAAGCCGGGAGAAAAAAAGCTGGAAATGCCACATCTTTCCTATCCAAAAATCAGACGGGTCCAGCCTTAAATGTGGAACCCTTAAACAGGTTTCTAAAACCCAAAAGATTCCGCATTAAGAGCATTTCAAAACTGAGGTACCTACTAGAGAAGGACATGTATCTCGCAAAACTAGACTTGAAGGATGCCTTTCATTCCATTTTTATACCTCCAAAACACAGACGCCTTTTACAATTTCATCAGAGAAAACAAATTTATTATTGGAATGTGATGGTGTTTGGCCTCTCCAATGCCCATTATACATACACAGGGATCATGAAAGTACTAGTTTCACACCTAGTATCATCGAGTATAATGTGACTAATATACTTGATGACCTTCTCCTCTTTCACTTAAATTTGGAAAAACTCCCCTCTCCGAGAAATACCACATTGTGACTACTAAGGGAAGCAGGATTTTCTATCAATTCAGGAAAATCTGTTCTACTTCACACACAAAGTCTCGCGTTTCTGGGTTTTCCAGAAAAAAATTGTCAAAGGTGGTAGCCGATTTTTTAGAGACATGATTCAAAGTAGAGGTGACAGTAAGAGTCCTTGCCAGCCCCATAGGGAAACAATTGACGACACAACTGCGGTTCCACATTGTTCCGATATGTTGCCAGATGCAATTTTTCACTGATCTTTCTATTGAGACAGGGCACAAAATGGAACTCAGTTGACCATCTCACTCCAGAGGTCAGGTTAAAGATGACAAAAGTATTGAAGCTAGCTCTCCATCGACCTTGTCCTATCATACACTGCTCCCGATGCTTCCCTGATGGGATGGGGGTGCCTTCTCTCACAAGACAGCAGTTCAAGGGAGATGTAATTCCTTGGAGTTCAAACTACACATCAACCTTGGAACTCAGAGCTGCAAAGCTAGGTCTCCAGAGATTATATACTCCATCGCTCACACAGTACTAATCCAAATGGACAGCAGAACTGCTGTGGCATATGTGAACAAGATAGGGGGCACAAGATCCAACACCTTGCGCTCGGAGGCTCTGGAATTGTGGAATTGGGCACTAGACAGGGGTCTAGTCCTCAAAGCCCAGTATGTTCCGGCCATTGTAACGAAGTCGCGGATGTGATGTCACGACAGAAGATGATGTTGTCTTCCGTGACTCTGAAACAAGAGGTCTTCCAAAAAAAACTTTAGGTGTCAGGGAAATAGATCTTTTTGCCTCAGCCACCTTGGCTCTGACAAAAACGTTTGTATCCAGAACTTGGTCTCAAAGGGCATGAAGAGTGTACGCCTTGTCCTTTTCATGGACCCACTTGAAGAACCTTTATGCTTTCCCTCCTCCACTCCCAAGTGTTGCAGAAGATTCAGGAGGATCAAGTAGAGGAGATGGTACTAGTCTAACCAGTTTGGCCTTCTAGACCGTGGTACCCAGTAGTTCACGAATTAATCCAAGGGAGCGAGGTTCAGATAGGCTCTTGTCCTTCCTGAACTTATCAGACAACGTTAATCAACTAATCCACCACACTTTGAACCCTAGAACTAGGAATAGATCTAAACTTATTTTTGCTGAATTTCAGACCAGGTACTCTCATACGATATCTAGAGTTAATCCTCTCGCCCAGAATTTCCTTGGATTTCCGGGTTTGGCTTGCAACACCATTAAGTCCATGGGTTCTGCATTAAACTTGTTAATACCAAATCTTACTGAGGATAAGCTATACCTTAGGTTAATTAAGGGCACTTCTTGTGTAAGACCAATTGTTCCTAAATTCTTATGCACCTGGGAAATGGATCCCCTATTACAGTTTCTTAGTACCATGACCGAAAAAGACTGTGACCTTAGGAACAAAGACATAAAGCTAGCATGCCTTCTTTCTCTAGCCATTTCAGGATGTACAGCAGAACTTACTCTTTTGCATATTACTGAACCTTGGCTATGTGTCACACCAGGAGGTTTCCATCTAGTTAATACCCTTCAGGAATATCTTACCCTTTCTGCTCCTTACAGAGCTGAGATTACGAGTCTTTTCATCACTTCCAAACCTCCATTCTTAAAAGCATCTTCTAATGCAATTGCAGCCAAAGGGATTCCCCTTGCTTCCATACGCCGAGCTGCAAGATGGTTCTCTAGCCAAACCTTCGTCAAGTTCTATTGGAGTCTTTCCAAAACACAACGCCTTGAGTTTCTCAGAGCTACCACCAGGTGTGTGTTACTCTACCTATTAGCTGGTGCTAGGTGGCTTCCTATCCTATGAACAAAGCACAATTTGCGGAATCTATGACCTGCAAACTATATTTGTTCTAGGGATAAGGAGAGCCACCTAGCAACAACAACTCTCTCATTCTCTCTCCCAACAAGGTTGTCCTGTGGTAGCAGCCTTCATTAATGTCTCTATCTTTTAGGTCAGCAAAAAAAAACAGAGACAAGGGAGCCATCTACAAGCTGAATCCAAGAAATAGACACTGGTCTTGAAGCTTCACTCCTAGACTGAGATTTACTTCACACTCTCAGGACCCTTCACCTATGTATTACTTGTCTTCACTTCAAGTTCAGTTCCTTCTCTAACAACCCTTCCCAGATGAGATAGACATCTGTTATACTTCATCTAAATCGCTGTTTTGACCTTTTCATTGTTATTAAAGGCTATGTACACCTTCTGGCTCCGTACATTGCATAATGTGCCATAACATAGGTCATCAGTTGTCCTGTAGTGGAAAACTCCTTTAACTAATAGCGAGGATGAAGATGAATCTTTGTAATTATGATGGGTAATATGGAGTCGGAAAGAAGTTTCAAGGAGGTTGCTGCCACAATTTATTTAGCTCTTGAAAATAGACACAGATTATTCTTTAATTCAATAAACTGGGAAATAACGAAGTGAAAAAAAAAATCAAAGTGTAATTCTATCAGCATAGTAGTATATATTTTCCATCCCTCCCTTGCTGTCATGCATGGCAATGATCAAACTGGCCCACAATGGTACAAGAGGATTCTCTGGTCAGAAGCGTAGCTAGGTTCTCCGGCACGCGGAGCAAAAATTCAGATTGGCGCCCCCCCCAACTTCTTTCCCGACATCTCCTTCCCTTTCGATGTTTGCTTTCGCTACCAATCAATGAGGTGTAATCTTTTTTCACAATTTTTTTAATGTAACTCGAGCATAAAACCATTTCTACATTTTACAAGCTA
Source organism: Rhinoderma darwinii (assembly GCF_050947455.1). Lineage (NCBI taxonomy): Eukaryota > Metazoa > Chordata > Amphibia > Anura > Rhinodermatidae > Rhinoderma > Rhinoderma darwinii. The sequence continues at coordinate 111,022,935 of NC_134690.1, forward strand.
TATAGTTCTATAAGGTAGTTTAACATAACAATAAGTTAAAAGAAAATAAATTAGAGACAACACACAGCCCTCTTGTAGCTAGCGCGAGACACAACCCCCTTGTAGATAGCGCCACACACAGCCCCTGTAGATAGCGCCACACACAGCCCCCTTGTAGATAGCGCAACGCATAGCCCCTTGTATATAGCGCCACACACAGCCCCCTTGTAGATAGCTCCACACACAGCCCCCTGTAGATAGTGCCGCGCAGCCCCCTTGTAGATAGCGCCACACAGAGCCCACTTGTAGATAGTGCCACACACAGACCCCTTGTACATAGTGCCACACACAGCCCTCTTGTAGATAGCGCCACACACAGCCCTCTTGTAGATAGTGCCACACACAGCCCCTCCTATATATAAGGCCACACAGCCCCCTAGAGATAGCTCCACACACAGCCCCATGTAGATAGCACCACAAATAGCCCCCCAGGTGATAGCGCCACACACAGCCCCCCTGTAGATAGCTCCACACACAGCCCCCCCATGTAGATAGCTCCACACACAGCCCCCCGTAGAGAGTGTCACACACACCCCTTGTAGATACCTCCACACACAGCCCCCCTGTAGGTAGGGCCACATGTAGCCCCCTTCTAGATAGCTCCACATACAGCCCCTTTTAGATAGTGCCACACACAGCCCCCTCTTGTAGATAGCGCCACAATCAGCCCCCCTTGTAGATGTTGCGCACAGCCCTCCCTTGTACTTAGTGCCACAACCCCCTTGTACTTAGTGCCACACCCACCATTGTACTTATTGCCACACTTCTCTCCCTTGTACTTAGTGGCACACTGCACCCTCTCCCTTGTACATAGTGCCACACAACCGCCCTCCCCTTGTACGTAGTGCCACACAACACCCCTCGTCCTTGTATTAGTGCCAAACAACCCCCCACCCCCTTGTACTTAGTACCACACAACCCCCCTCCTCCTTTGTACTTAGTGCCACACAACCCCACTCCTCCCTTGTAATTAGTGCTGCGCAACCCCTCCTCGCTTGTACGTAGAGCAAAGAACTAGCGAAAGGTTTATTCTTTCTAAGAACTAAGGGGAAAGCATTGGGAATCATATGCTTTACCTGACAATTATCTCATGTGTATGGATGACTTTAAAGTAGACAGTGGAACACCTAGGATGAAGAAAGAAAATAGTCTTAATGATAGATAGATAGATAGATAGATAGATAGATAGATAGATAGATAGATAGATAGATAGATAGATAGATAGATAGATGGATGGATGGATGGATGGACGGACGGGCGGACGGGCGGACAGACAGACAGACAGACAGACAGACAGAATTGAGTAATTTCTGTCATTTGTCAGACTCTAATTGATTTTATTGTGCGATCCTTTAAGTAATAAGTAATAAAGCCAAAACATTATAATAATAATTTCATCCAAATGACTTTAATGCAGCCACAAAGTCATATTAGTATTGGTATTTTTTGTTCCAGTATATACTGTATTTATTTTATTATTGGCTGCTTTATGCAGTTGCTGCCTTCCTGATCTAATTTTTTAACAGGAAATTAAAGTTCTTATCTTTTACATTTTAGGTATCTTCAGGCAAATGATACATGCTAAACAGTAGTGATCAAACAAGGCCCATCGCTTTTGAAGATAGAAGAGTCTGTGTAATCCTGGCTCTAACATCACCTGTGTTTATTCACTTGTCAAGTTGTCATTGTTATTTCATTTATGTGTATTTTTATCCATGGCTAACACTAAGTTTAAAGTTCAGTGACCCAAATCCTAGGTATATCAGAGACAACTCCTATTTCGTATATAAAATCATAGTTTTTGTGTTCAGGCGGTGTGGCTTTGACATGGTGGTGTGAAGCAGTAATACTCTGGAGCTCTGTGCAAACACAGCCAAAATTACCCTGATTACCTAGACTTGCAGCCCTCTAAGTGATGCCAATGAAGCAAAAATAACATCCTCTCTCATGTGTGAACCCTTCTTCTCAATCCATTTGCAGATTCCTACACAATCAAGCGCTCACACCACTCCCAGGGGCGGACATCACGGTGGCATCAAATAGACCGTATTCTGCACTCACGAGCATTTACCAGTGTGGTAATGAACCCCTACTTAGGCAAGTACTCCAGCGGCGTTTCCTAGCCCCATGTTGGCCGGCAGCCACCCCAGAGCCGCAAGCCTCTACACAACTAGTAGAGCCTACTGTAGCGAAGATATGAACACTCCTAAAAGCCCTCCCGACACAGGCATGCACATGGCGCGGTTTAAGGAAAGATAGGCTGCAGTCCTACAGGGGATCATTACTATGGTACAAGCAGTGGAGGGTAGAGTGGTGTGTTTAGAACAGTAAAATTTCTCAGTGGCTACTGACCTACATTATCTGTCCTCCACACTAGCTAATCATTCTTCCCAGCTAAAAGACCTCTCTATGCAGGTTGACAATTTGAGAAGAACAGGGGTCGCCAGGAGTAATTCTTGGAGGGTACCCTGATACTAGGAGGTGGTCTTAACATCCCACTAGAACCGCACTTAGATAAACTCTAGGGATTCACAACATCTGTCCTTATCCATACACCATAGAGTAGGAAGATTTCTTTATTCACATCAATTGGTAGATGCGTGGTGGAGGCTACAACCTGCCCCTTGAGATTATACCTTTTTCTCCTCACCACACCACTCCTACTTCAGAATAGATGACTCTTCCATGGTTCTTCCATTGATACCATCTCCTTCTCCGATCCTGCGCTAACCTCCATGTCTCTCTCCCTGCCTGCGATTCATCCACCTAGTGGACCATGGCACCTTAATGAATCTATATTGCAGGATTCTGTCATTTCGGAGGAAATTGCCCATAACCTAGACTCTTATTTTTTCATGCCATGAGTAAGTGATTTGTCTGAAACGCGTAGGCCTGCTATCTGATGCATTCACCCCTTTGCATATGGACTTTTTAACATATTTGGAATAAAGTTGGAATATTACTTCCTTTTAAACCCAGCGCTGGATCAAGTTTCTCTTCTTCTGCTCTTATTTTTTCACCAAAGTCCAGCCTGATTCTCATCCGCTGTTTGTCTAGGAAGCCAGGACACATTTATAAAAATTGGCTCTTGTTTGAAAAAAGAACGGGCAGCTGTGATCTCTGCCCTTTTCATACAAATTGTGACTTTAGAACATCATCACAAACAAACATCTGATAAAATATTCGGATCTGAATTGGTGGGGTTGAGGGAGAAACTTAGGTCTCTCGTTCTTTCCAAAGCCAAATCAATATTGACTAAATGTTTTAGACATTTCTTTGAGTCACGTAAAAATCTGGACAAGTGTCTAGCTAGGGCTTCACGTGTCCAAAGGACCCACACATATGTTCCATATATCATGGATGCGCAAGGTGTACAACGCCACCTTCCTAATCACATTGCGAAGGTGTTCCACTCTCTATACAATCTTCCACATCCACTATCTACCCAGGATAGGGTGAAACGCACCTCACGTCAGTCAGGTATGGGTTGTTTCTCTTCAGAAATCTTGGAAGCGTTGGATTCCCCTATTTCCAATGTAGAACTCTTCCTCGGCATTAAGAATTATCAGCCGGGAATGGGCCCGGGTTTTTATTAACCTAATATTAATGCTTTATTCCTAATCTGAAAACTTACTTTAAAGCAGCGTTTAACTCTCCGACTCAGGGTTACACACATTTGCCGCATCTGTTTTTCACTTCCCTATCTTCCATGCTGAGCAAATTCATCTGGGTGGGTAAAGAGGCTAGAATTGTGAAAACCCACATGGCACGTTCCAAACCATGTACTGGACTTCCAGACTTCCAAGCGTATTATTAGGCAGACTATTTCCTCAGGATTGTCGACTAGTGCAGACATGGATCTTCCAACCAATGGATGTCAGTGAAACAGGCCTTCTCTGTCTGCCCTCTGCCAGCTTTACCATTGGTACATAGTAGACATTTGAGGTCTCTCCTGATACATTCTACCTTTTCACCCACTCTCAAGGTAGCAGCCCGTTTGTTTCCTAATAGTGATGTTTCCCCCCACTCCTCTTCACTGTTCCTTGTCCTGGGTAATCCAGGTTTTTCTTCCAGGACTGGAAAGAGGTCCTTTCCAATCTTGGCTCTCTTCCATTCGGTTTAGAGCCACTGATTTTCTCTTAGGTCTGGCAAGGAAGTTGGCTTCTGACCTGCTGGAATGTGTGGAACCTTGCCCCCTCTCTGCCTGGCAAGTTACATAAGTTAGACATTACTTGTATTCTCTCCAGTGCTCAGAATAATTTGCACAGAGATTTGGGGTCATCTGACATGCTCTGTCCCATTTTTCGGAACTCTCAGCTCCCCATTTAATGCCCATCTTCCTCCATATGTCCTGCACTTGAAGAGAGACCTTAAGATGACCCATACATCGGAACAGCAGTCTAGGCCACTTAAATGTACACATGGGTTATCTATCTCAAGTAGGATTCAAGAGGCTGATTTTACAGTGCTGTCCTATTGGTACAAGGTTCCCTCCAAGATTCATGCCATGATACCTTTAGTTTCGCCTCTCTGCTGGAGATGTGGCTATAAAGAGGGCTCCATATTACATATTCTTTGGGATTGTTTTATGTTATTCACCTTCTGGTCTACTGTGTGGAGAATCACCTCCAAATGCAGAGACTTCACTATTCCACGTACACTTGTTACATCTCAGGTATATTCACAATTCCACTATCAAGAAATCTGTGATTCCACATCTGATTTATGCAGCTCGCACCTGTATCTCGGCATTGTGGCTCTAGATGACTGCTCCTACCATTTGGCAATAGTTTGCTAGAATTCATGAAGTTATGTGAATGGAAGAACTCACTGCTACGGTGCATAACTCTTAATTTAATAAAACATTATTTCATTGGATGCGTTTTCAGAGGTCTACAAACTACTCTCCGCCTCTAGGAAATAGAAGACGGGCACAGAACACCTCCAACTTCTTTTTTGAAGCTTTATGGTGCACGCAAGACCAGTGGCATGGTTCCAATCGTCCCCCAAATAAATAGTAGAAAAAAACAAGGTAGGCTGCATTCAAAGGGTGATAGATTACCAGTGGTTTATTCCAGGGTGCAACATTTTGACTTGTATCAAGCCTTTATCAAGCCTACATTCAACTGATAGAATGCAGTTTTATTTAGCAAGCAGTGTCATAATCAATTAAAAAATCAATTAACGAATCCAAGGACCCGTAACAAACAATTTGGGCGGATACAAGTGTGAACCAATAAATTTGTCCGTGTATGACTGAGGCCACTATGGTTATCATGGCCACAATGTATAAACAATGGGTAATGAGATCGTGACAAAACACATTGTTTAGAATAATCATATAGTTTAAAATGTGCATGTGTATGTATATATCTTGGGAGGATACATACCTATGGAGAGATCATGGCTGGGAGGTAATATAAGTAAACCAGAACATGTATGTAACCTGCCTGTTGCGCCGTCGCACTCAACAGAGGCCCTATGATGTCGCCACGGTCAGAGTTCACAAGCATAATGACGTCACACACAGAGTATGGGCGGAGTCCAGCGTGATGCTGGAGTCTGAAGCGTGTTGACGCAACTGCGACAAACGCAAACAGAGGGTGGGCGGAGTTATATCAGGATCTAGAACATGTTGACACATCCGCGTCACACGCAGTGGTGAAGCAGCACCGCCGCAGAGATAGGCGGAGCCTGGCAAAATTACGTCAGTCTACGCTATGGCCATGGCAACGCCGTAAGTATATTATTGTGGTTGTACTGTGGCTTTGTGAACCGCCCAATGGGGAGGCGTTTTTGCTTGGTAGGGAACAAACGTGGTATGCTATCCATGGCCATGTGTGTTGCATATGTGTACATTGTAATCAGGCCCCAATCAGAGGCTGCTGTATGGCAGGCAACAAGGAATACATATGCATGCAAAAAGTAAAGCGCATACAAGTAGTAGATACATAGTATAGGGTGCATAACTTATACAGTCACTATGGCATGTATGATAATATAGCATAATAGGTATTCAGCATCAGAAATAAAGTGCATACAAGCAATGGACATATAGTATAGAGTGCATAACATATACAGTCAGTATAGCATATATGGTAATACAGCATAATTGGTATATAGTACCATAGTGTTCTAGCCCCACAAGAGGCAGTAGATGTACAGAACTGACAAAATGAGAGAGTATATGTCTGTATATGCCACTATTTTAACCACCATATTTTACCCTCCCGGAAAGAACATATTTCTCTCATACCTAAAAAAGAAAATAGGTAATTAGAGTAAAAAATTGCAAAACTATGCCACAGCATCTATTGGAAAGGAAAAAATAAGAACATTATAGAAAACATATGGAGCCTTTTGGTAAATTACAAGTCCTGAGAAAAAAAGAGGGTATATGGAAGAAAAAAAGGTGGGGGGGGGCTCTCATACTTTCGTCCTATTCATTTAGAGGAATGGGTTATTAAAAAGTCATATATAAACCTGCATTTTATCGGTTGATAAAGGCTTAATACAAGCCGAAACGTCGCACCCTGGAATAAACCGCTGGTGATTTATCCTCACCCTTTGAGTTTGGCCTACCTTCTTTTTTCTATTCTTCGTCTCTGACCTAGATTCATTTTCGGATATAATTTTCTCTTTCTTCCCTTTACCAGAGGAGGAATGGAAGAAAGAGCAAATTATATCCGCAAATCCCCATTCTACCAAACTTTTATTTTCATTCTGTCTTTCTCTCTTTATTAAGCCTAAATGTGTATATACAGTATATGTATATATATTCCTGTACCTATGTCTGTGATTTATGATAAGTAGAGAGCATTGTTGACTAGTACTACTTGGCTCGTTCACCGTTTTGCACAGACAATCCTTGGTTTGCGTGTTCTTCTTGAAAAATGTATAAATAATGCTTCATAAAAAAAATCTTACATTATAGTTTAGTAGCTTGTTGAGGTGTCATGTCTTCACAAATTTGTTGTTTTCTTGAATTAACACCATGAAGTAATTAAATACAGAAATGGCACAATAAAGGTCACAACTTTTAGATGTTAATGATAGTTTTATGCTGACTCCAGAAAGTTACAGATATATTGTTCTCTAATGCTATATGATTTTGATGAAGTGTTTGAATTTATCAAAAGTTTTGGTTTTCAGCAACTGCATTGAGATGAACTGTTATAACGGTAACAGTCCAATAAATTGCCATCCTTAGAACCATCGAGGTGCTAGAATCAATATGCCGGACTATTGGAGTCCGAACAAAACACAGTGGCTAAATGTAATTATTTCGTCCCAATACATTGATCTCTACAGGCCCCCTATGGAAAGCATAGATGTCTGCATTATGACATCAGCATGATGTCATGGTGTAGATGCTTCTGTGTTAGTAGTAAATGTAGTCGTTTTATGTAAATCTCCTATTCTTTTATTTAATTATCTATATAAATCCCATGCAAAAGCCTACATTAAATGCTTTTGGATGTCTGCACTAATGTTATGACTCAGGATTTTTTTGTTCCTAAAAGGAGGCTTATAGTAGGTAATGTAGGCCCCTGTATATGGAGAACATAGATTATCACATTATTAGCAGAAACTTTCGGCCAACCCACAGGACTGTCAGGTTAGTTTCATGATAATCCAGTATGGGACCAATTTTGACACAAGGGGAAATGTTTAGGTAATATATTAGCCTCCAGTTATTTCTCTAGAAACGGTATATTTCATAGCTGGCTATCACAGCATGGTTTTTACATGTGTGGATCAAATCTTTGCAATGTATGCCACCTTGTGATTAAAACAACCTCCTTGTACTCAGCAGATGACTTTCCACGCTCGTATACGATCACTATCAAATCCACATGAATTGTGGTTATACCCAAGTGGTTTATATCACTTTATGCACTGCCTGTAAAATTGGAAATATATCTGTTGCACAGTAAGAAAGCACAGCTGAACACATATTGGATGACACAAAAAGTAACTTGTAGAGCAATGCATGAAGTGCACCCAAGCATTTCAAACATTTGCATTCACGAAATATATCTACTTTACGCTTTTATCAAAAAAGTTTATAAACCTAAGAGAGGATGAAACTGGTGATGTCCTCTGCTGACTCGAGAGGCATTTTGGATTGTTTGTTTGAATACTAGTTTCCCTCAAGGTATGAATTATAAATGTAACTAGTTGTTATATTAACCATACACAGAAGAAAAGACCAGAGCTTATAGCCAATTTTATATAAAAGTAAAACATTTTTTATTGAACACATATAACAGACAATATATTAAAATGTATATAAGGACAAGACCCTAGTGAAATCAACGGAGCGAATAATGACAACTGCTGGATAACGTGTATAGATATGTAGGCTATATTAAATAATTTAGAAGGTATATATTTAGACCCAGAAAGGGTTCCCTATTCCTAGTCCATAAACCCTGTAAACATATTTGATTGGTGGAAGAAGGGGAAATGGGATAAAGAGTCAGTGCATCAATATATCGTTTGTAACAACAGCCTTACCCATAGCAGCAAAAGGAAGTAATGGTCAATACTCGCTCCTCCACATGAACCCCAACGCGCGTTTCGCTATAGGTGCTTCCTCTGGGTGTGTGTGTGTGTAGTTGTTATATTACTAACGTATTTGAAAACAGTATGTGATGAGGAAAGACCCGGTGTGGTCTGAAAGGCATTAAGAAATTATGACATGTTTTATATGAATGCTTTTTAGATGAATACCAGATAAAACTTTTTTGATTTGGATTCTTAAATTCTCTTTTTATTTAGGAGAGTTTAAAAGATACAAATAGAATATAAGTGAGACCAGATATGTTTTCATAAATTTAGCCGTGAGCATGCAACTCCCATACAAAAAGAAGTGAGACCAAATGAATGAGCAGATTCCACAATCAACAAAACATAAGTCGATTTTGAAAGAATTTCCATGTAGGTTGTATAGAGCAGTGGTTCTCAACCTGGGGTACATGTACCTAAGAGGGTATGTGACGCAGGCTCAGAAGGTACACCAAGCTCTGAAAAATAAAAACTGCCCCAGCATCCAGAAATGTTTAATTGCTGACTGCTAGGGCACTGACTTGCATGCCAACATTCCTACAGAGTAAGAACGTCATGTTTTAAAGCCCGCCAAGCGTGCATGTGCATTCAATGGGGAGAGGGGTATAAGCTTGTACCCTGCGGAAACAAAGGAGTCCAACATCCTTGATCCTGCTTATCCACAACACCAGTAAATTTAAGTATGCGGTCTGCCCATGCATGTCTATGCCTCCCTGTGGTTTTTTTTAAGCAGAAGTAGTCTGTGATGGTCTTGGGTGTTTCTTGGCCCACAGAAATTGGGTAAACATTTGTTTTACACTAGTGAAGAAGGATATAGGTAGGTAGATCAAGACCGTCTGGAGCATATACAGAAGTTAGGGGAAAATGTATGTTTTCAAGAGTTATTTTGAGGTTGTCTAGTTTGGATTTATTTGATGTGGCAAATGCTGATAATTTAATGAGGGAGTTATATCCTAAGGTATTTAATTGTTTTGTCTGGCCACTTAAACGGAGCAAGAGGTTCTGTCACTAGTTTAATAATGCCCTATCTCCCAGCTGATCTAATAAGCGCTGTCACACTGATAATGCTAGTGAAAATTGTGTCCCAAAACGTTTATTGTTTTAAAAGTTATGAGATTTTTAAAAAAATATGTAAATGAGCCTTTATTAGACAAGTGGGAGGTAACAGCAGCGATTCTCCTGAGGTGGCGCTACCTCACAGCCTCTGACACTGTCCTATCAGCATGAAGCTGAGACATTCTAGAGGGAAGGGGGTCACTTAAAATAGCCATATCTCGGGCTGTGGACCACCTAGAACAGCGGAGTTCTGGTGGCGTATGAAAGAGGGGATTCAAATCTTTCATATGACACCAGTATCGCAGCTGTGACACAACCGGAGATATCGCCAGTTGAATACAGTGTCTGGAATGGAAGCCGTATACTATAAGATCACACTGTGTTGTAGAAGAATGATCGAGGCACTCACCGAAGCTGGCAAAACAGTTTCTTTATTACAAAAAGATCTCGGTCAGGATGTGGAATTGCCTACGGCCGTTTCACGTGCGTACACGCTTTCTCAAGGCCCTGTGTTGCTGGGCAGGGGGAGAAGCTGTATGCTGATTGGACAGTGTCATACAGAAAACATTACACCGCCCAGAGTGAAAAGAAAAAGTAACTTCCTATTTGGCTATTAGAGCCACATTAGCAGATTTAGAAAAATGCTCATAACTTTGCAAATAATAAAAGTTTTTGAAAATATATCACACTGTAGTGATCAGCAGCAAAGCGCCTATTGAACAAGTTAGTAGATAGGGAATTAATAAACTGGTGACAGAGTCTCTTTAACCCCTTAATGGCCAGGCCTGAAAAGGCCTTAATGACCAGCTACATTTTTCAGTTTTTATCTCTCTGTATTTCAGCAGCCATATAATTAAGTTTATTACGGTTGTTACGGTCGTTTAGATACCTAATATGAGTAGGTTTTTTGTTTTTATTTAGTGTAGGGGCAATAAAATATGTTTCATGCAAAATAATGACTTTTTTTTTTTACTTTTTCATTTATTTATTTATGTAGTTACTTTCTTTTTAAATCCCATTAAGGGATAACTTTATTTATAACTTTATTTTTTACTTGTAATGTATTAGCATACTCTTGTATTTTAATACATTACACTGTGTTACTATGACACAGGCTGTTGTTAGGGCAGCACATAGTGTGCCAGAACAGCAGGCTTACTGAACATACAGCCCTGGGGTCCTTTGTAGGTTCCCAGGGCTGACTGCAGAGGGATTCCCTGGTGTTTGATCATGTCAGTGGTTTTCCGATGACGAGATCAAAGCGGGGAGTTCCCTTTAATCTTCCCACGGTCATGGACCGCGGCGATCAAAGGGTTAAACAGCTGGGGTCCGAATGTTTTCTGTCCCCAGCTGTATTCAGCAGGCTGCTCTGAGATCAGAAGCTGTAAGTTACAGCTCCTGCTTAGAGAATGAGCGCTCACAGGAGCGCTCATCAGCCTCTTCTACAGCGACGCCAAAAGACGTCACTGTAGACTAAGGACCTGCACCGCCTGCTGTCAAAAGATGGTGGGCGGTCATTAAGCAGTTGATGGGAATTTGAGTAAAGGCAAAATGGAGAGGTTGAGAAGCTTTTTGGATTTTAAAGAGGCGAAGTGCTGGATTAATCTGTATTTTCTGTAGCCTTGATCCATGCACCACTAGATGATTTACACATATGGTCCTTTAAAGAATGTATATGGTTTTACACAAAGCTAGTGGGTTTATATGAACCTATTTTGACTTTGCTACATTGCATCGCACTTAACACTAGAGGTAAAAAGGTACGATGTTTACATTATATTAGGGTTGCTGGGTTTTCTTGCTTATCACCCAAGATCACGATGAAGCAGACAGAAGGCCCTTTTACACAGGCTAATGATCTGGCAAACGAGCGTTCATATATACGCTCGTTCCCGATCATTGCCCTGTGTAAACAGGGTAATGATCAGCCAATGAACGAGCCAACACTTGTTCCTCGTCTGATCTGCTCGTTTATGCGGCAATAAATATTATCATTGTCGGCAGCACATCTCCTTGTGTAAATAGGGAGATGTGCTGCCAACATGATGGAAATGTATGGGGATGAATGATCGTAGTAACTATCCTTTGTCCTCTTACATAACCAATCATTGCTCCTTGTGAAAGGAGCAAACGAGCGCCAATCAACGAGCTGCCTAGTTGATCGGTGCTTGTTTTCACTGCTCATATCAGCTGATTAAATCTTAAGTTTTGTTAGGGTCATTAAGTTTACCAATTCCACCTCACTCAAGAATGAAAAGACCCCTACTAGGGGTATAGGGATTATTTAATATTACCTCAGCCCTACGTTTTCCCAGCTTCAGCGAATTATCATCAGTAAGGGCGGGTTCACACGTGGCGGAATTTCACTTAAATTCCGCTGCGGACACTCCGCAGCGTTAATCCGCAGCGGAGCCGTTTGTCCATTGACTTACACTTTAATTTAGCAGTGTTCGTTTAGACGAGGCGTAAAATTCCGCTGCGGAGCATAGGCTGCGGAGCGGAATTTGGTGTCCGCAGCATGCTCTGTCTGTTGCGGAGCAGTGGCGGACTCATGGCGGAATTTCTCCATTGACTTCAATGGAGAGTCAAAATTCCGCAATGAAGTCCGCAGATCTTATGTGTGCTGCGGAGCGTATTGGTTTTGCTACCATGACATTTCTTCATTCTGGCTGGACCTATGTATTTCTAGGTCTACAGCCAGACTGAGGAAGTCAATGGGGCTCCCGTAATGACGGGAGCGTTGCTAGGAGACGTCTGTAAATAGTCACTGTCCAGGGTGCTGAAAGAGTTAAGCGATCGGCAGTAACTGTTTCTGCACCCGGGACAGTGACTACCGATCTCAATATACATGTATCTGTAAAAAAACATATAAGTTCATACTTACCGAGAACTCCCTGCGTCTGTCTCCAGTCCGGCCTCCCAGGATGACGTTTCAGTGTAAGTGACGGCTGCAGCCAATCACAGGCCAAGCACAGGCTGCAGCGGTCACATGGACTGGCGCGTCATCCAGGGAGGTCGGGCTGGATGCCGAAAGAGGGACGCGTCACCAAGACAACGGCCGGTAAGTATGAAAATCGTTTACTTTCACTAGGGAAAGTGCTGTCCCTTCTCTCTATCCTGCACTGATAGGGAGAAGGGAAGCACTTTTCCCGCAGTCCGCAGCAGCTAGTCCGCATCAATGTACTGCACATTTTGTGCAGATCCGCAGCAGAATCTGCAACGCAGATTCTGTGCGGCATTGATGCGGACAGTTGCGGAGGAAATCCGCCACGTGTGGTCATGCCCTAATATTGCATCTCTATAATATGTTTATTTAACCCTGTCTTTTTCATCATTGAGGATGTCATTATAATGTGTCCTTTTTTGTTTTTTCTTTTTGCATGTAGTTTTGTTATATCTATTTTATATTATACTTCAGTAAAAGTTATATTTTATTATAAACTCCAGTCCTTTTCCAGTGATTTATTATTTTTTTTGCATCTCTACAATAGCAACAGGGCCATTACCCATTATTTTGTACATATATGCCTGACGAAGACCACAGTGCGTGGTCGAAGCGCGTTGCAATACAGCCTTTTATTATATTTTTAACTGTATCCGAAATAAAACCGTTGCTTTTATACTGACGGTTTTCTGGAATAATTTTTCACTGACACCTGAGCGCCCATTCCAAGGAGCTTCTTTTTTCTTCAAATCCGTATCATTATTTTGTAGCTCATTCTCTATTGCTGTCAAAGTAAAAGGTGACAGATTTGACCCTTTGTCTACAGTTAAATATTAGATCCCAATACAGCAGCCTTCTTAAGGCTTGTCACTCTGACAGCACTCAGACACTCAAAGACTGAGCTCAATAAATCTCTAATGTTTTCTAATACACAGATTACAATGTATCACTGCAAGAAACTGAATGTGAAGATGTCTAATTTTTTATTCCTTTTTTTGTACAAATTATAGTATAGACAAAGCCTAATGCTGACTACAGCAGGATCATACAGTGCAAAATATCTTAGGAAGGCCTTATCCCCTTTCTAACAGGTACAGATTGAACACAATACAAATTATATAAACTATAGTGTGCAGTAAGAGTTTCAGCCATGGTCCCCACATAAATGTCTACTTTTTTTTTCTGTATAATTAAAAGTTATTATTTTTTTCATTTTCCAATATACTTTTATTAATTTCTCATGATTTTCAGTATCTCTGCTTGTTGTTATTCAGTGGGAACATTCACTGTTTACTACCAGTGGATAAAATTCTGTCCATGGTCATGTGATGGACACACAGGTGCTGAGATCATTAAAAGACACAGGTCTGATACACATACTGTAACTGTAACGAGCCGTGCACCTGTGTGTCCATCACATGACTATTGGTAGAACTGTATCCACTGGAAGTAAACAATGAATGTTCCTAGTGAATAACAACAAGAAGAAATCTTGAAAACCAAGAGGAATAAATAAAGTATATTGGAGAAAATGTTATAACTTTAAATTTTCGACGAAAAATAACATTAATTTGCTTAAACCGGACAACCCCTTTATGATTTGTCATACTACTCATGTTAAAGTACCATAACAAGTGTGTATCTATTATCCATAGGGTCCACAGCTCACTTACCTGCTTTATGCTCTCACCCCTTTCATTCTTTCTCCATGTACTGTCAGGAAATGACTGACTGGTCATTCGGCGTCCGCTTGCAGGTAACTAACTACCTTTACATATGTTAAACTCTGTCATCAAGGGTCAGTGCAAGAAGATTATCAAATGATCAGTTTCCTGATATGGAGATTAAACAGAAAGCTTAACCTGAGAAATCTACAAATGCAAAAACAACTGCTTCAAAGTTTAGAGTAATACTACAAAAACCAGACATTGTAAGAATGTCACTGGTGCCCCATGGAGGATGGAATGTTGCTCAGAAAGACATGATTTTTAAAGATAAAATTACAGAAGTATTAAATGAAGGCTTAGCTTTGGGAATTTTAAAATATTTGAATCCTGATTGTCTGGTTAATCCAATATTTGACAAATTGCCGAAAGTGCAACCCTCCGGCCCTAAGAATATACTTAGTGAGTGGACAGATTCTCTTTTAAAACCTTTGGTGACTAGAATTTGTGACTATTTGAGTGACTTAAAGGAAATATTTAACTTCTTTGATAGATTTTAGTGGAAAGAACAGTTTTTATAGTTAACTTGTGATAAACGTGCACTCTATTTTTGTATACCACACGAATAGATACTCATCACATCACCTACGTAATATAGCAATTATTCGACGGCTCTCTGAGTTATTTTTGGTGGTTGCAGATTATCTGCTAGACCTTAATAATTTTGAAGGATGCTCCGGAAGACATGGTGTCTTCCCAGCATTCCTCTATTACAGATCTCTGATAGCAGTGATATAATGGCCAACAGTCATTAAATCACTATTATCTTTTATCTGTACCTCGAATTCCAAAGAAAATAAAGGTTAAAATATATATAAATAATAATTATTATAATAATAATAATTAAAAAATAATAATAATAATAAAAGTCTATAAAACTAAAAATACATATAAAAACTGTAATCGCTAAATATATAAACACACATACCTCTTAGCCAATTTGTATTGCCAGGGGCGTAGCTAAAGGCTCATGGGCCCCGATGCAAAGATTTTTCTCTCCTAAGTGACCCAATGATGCAGCACTAGCAGCCGGGGATGTCACTAAGGTCTTGAAATGTCAGGGGAAATAGCCCCAATAAATACAGACAGCATTTTTTTTACAAGTTCGGTTGTTGGACTACTTCGGATTCGAGGACTACTTCGATGACGGTGTTTCTTTTATTCTCAATAAAATGGTTAACGAGGGTTGTGTGGGATTTTTATTTCAATAAAATCTTTTTCCTATGTTTTTGTATTTTTCTAAACTTCCACCTACTACCACCTTAGCAATGGCCGCTTGCTGATTGACAACGTCCATTGCTAAGGCGAGGCTTAGTGTTAGACGGTGCAGAGGCTAACACTAACCCCCATTATTACCCCGGTACCCAGTGCCATCAAGGGTACTGGGAAGAGCCAGGTACGATGCAGTACCTGACTATCTGTAATGATGGTTGGGCACTGGCATGGCCACAGGCTGGTATTATTAAGCTGTGAAAGCCCAAAAACAGTGGCCCTTCCCACCCAGGTAATGCTGCCTGCTGCTATGTTTTATCTGGCTGGTTATAAAAATGGGGGAACCCCACATCATTCTTTCCAATTATTATTTTTTTTTAAATGACGTGGGATCCCCCCCATTTTTCATAACCAGCAAGATACAACATAGCAGCAGTAGGCAGCATTACCTACTTAAACTCACCTTAATCCCGCTCCCACGCTGGCCGGCAGCAATGGAGACCTGCTCTCTTCTGCGCAGGTCTCCTGGCGGTTGAACGAAGCATCTATGAAAGGCGCTGATTGGCTGGGCAGAATGACAATCCCTGTCAGTCAGCGCTTTTCAGCGACGGAAGCGCAATGTCGCTTCACTGGTACAAAAGAGCTGAATAGCCGGGCACGGAACGTACCCAGCCATTCATTCCTTCAAATTGTACCTGTGTCCTATAGACACAGGTACAATTATAGTGCAGGAGGAGGTGGCGCTGGCGCCCCCCTCCAAGTTGCGCCCCGGGGCACATGCCCCGCCTGCCCCCCCCTAGCTACGCCCCTGTATACAGTATAACATTACTGTCTGTTGGGGCCCTGTATCTAAGCCTACCACATGGTAGGCGTAAAAGGGGTTGTCCAGTCCCTAAACATTGATGGCCTATCCTCAGGATAGGCCATCAATAGCTGATGGGTCGTGGTCCGACTCACGGGATCCCCGCCAATCAGCTGTTTTGAATGGGGTGCAGCGCTCGTACAAGCACTGCTTCCCCTTCATTGTCCTTACTTGCTCACACAGTGAATCGATGACACGTCCGTGTCAGTGATTCAGTGTGTAAAAAAGTAACCGGAATGAAGGGGAAGTAGCGCTCGTACAAGCGTCTGCACCCCCTTTAAAACAGCTGATTGGCGGGGGTACCGGGAGTCGGACCCGACCCATCAGCTCCAGCAGAGCATTATTAAACTGACTCTCCTCTTCGGCCGCAGCGGAGGTCCTGACTACATCCAAGGTCGGGATGTTGTGCGCAGCTCATAGCGTTGTGACGTCATGCGCTGCGATCAGCGCTGTGACGTTAGGATCTCCGCTGCACTCCGGAAAGAGGGGGGGGGGGGTAAGTACTGTCAGAAACTATAGTAACGGGGGCCCGTGTGGTTTATTACATAGGCCCCAGTTACTATAGTAACTTTTCATTGATGTGGTGCGGGGGACAGAGGGCCCCCCTGGCTTAGGGGCCTGGTCGCAGTTGCGACCTTTGCGAACCCTTTAGTTACGCCACGGCGTATTGCCTTTATCTTACATAAGCATTATTACAAAAGTGGTGTTACAAAGGAATCTAAAATGTTTAGGAGTTGATAATTATTTGTAACACTCGTTTATTTATTATTATTATTATTTATTATAAAGTAACATTTATGAAGAATGCAAATGTCCCTTTATTCCAAAGTAGAAGTATATACTTTTTCTTCAGTCATACAACAATGTACAGTGCCTTACGAAAGTATTTACCCCCTTTGTGCTTTTCCTGTTATGTTGCATAACAAACTTTAATTAAAATAGATTTTTAGTGGGTGTGGACTTTGTGGAAAGAATTCTTAGTAAAAACGTCAGCGAAACGCACATCAGTGTGGTTAATAGACTGTTAATATATTTATAGATGATCCAAAACACAATTGAACAATACTCAAAATACATATTAAAACTGACACTCGACCGTAACTGAGTAATGTCAATAGTATGGGTATAAAATATATACTTTTATTATGATGAATTAAAAACAAAGAACACGACGGAAAATATACAAAAATGAAAACAACAAAAAGCTGATACATATGCAGTAATGTCAGACTCTACACACAGGTAAGCCAAATGTATAAATATAGTAATATAATGGCCAAACCAGGACCGCTAATATGTGGTAAGTGTGAGTGATAAAGGTAATATATCAAGAAATTGATATGAATGAGTATTCAAACAAAAATTTATTACATTTGCACTAAGTGAAAAAGTGACACTTCTAAAAGAGAAGTCTAGGAAAGTAAAGTCAATGTATTACAAATTCTGGACGAAAATACAGGGTTAAGGCCTCATGCACACGACCGTAGTGTTTTTCTGGTCCACAAATTCCAGGACCGTGTTCCGTGAAATGTCCTCCGCAGTTCATCCGTATGTAATCCGCAGTTCATCCGTATGTAATCCGCAAAATGCGGATAAAAAAAAAAAGCCTAGGTAAAACAAGATGACGACATTCCCGGTCGTCGCCTACCAACACTTCCGCAAATCCGCAAACTGCGGTTGACACATGGAGGTGTACCCGCATTTTTCACGGGCCCATTGACTTCTATGGGCGTGTCCGCATCGAATTTGCGGGCCGTAATAAGACATGTCCTGAGTTTGTTCGGCACGGATTTGCGGACATGCGGGGACCCGTGAAAACACGGATAGTGTGTATGGGCCCATAGAAATGAATGGGTCCGCAATTCTCCCGTGGATTTTCAGGGGAATTGCGGATGCAAAAACACGTTAGTGTGCATGGGGCCTAAGAGATTACATGGGTGTACCTGGTTTAAGAGTCTAGGTAAGGGTATGTGCACACGACCAATTTTCAGGCATAATGGAGGCGTTTTACGCGTCGATTTACGCATGAAAAGATGGCTCCAATACGTCGGCAAACATCTGCCGATTGCTTGCAGTGGGCTTTACGATGTTCTGTGCAGACGAGCTGTAATTTTACGCGTCGATGTCAAAAGACGGCGCGTAAAATTACGCCCGCGTCAAAGAAGTGCAGAGCACTTCTTGGGACGTAATTGGAGCCGTTTTTCATTGACTCCATTGAAAAACAGCTCCAATTACGTCCGTAATGGACGCCGCGAAAAACGCGTGCACTTGTAAAAACTTCTGAAATTCAGGAGCTGTTTTCTCCTGAAAACAGCTCCGTAATTTCAGACGTATTTGGCGTTGTCGTGTGCACATACCCTAAGAGTCAACCAGCCGCCTCGACATGCGTTTCACAAGGTATTCCTCAGGTTAATAGACTGGTCTGTATATGTTGCTATGATCTTGGATGTTATGTGTTTTGGGAGGCTCATCTTGATGAACTGACTGTATTACTGGGAACTGTGATTAGCTACTTGCCTTTTATGCAATAGAGTCCCATTCCTTGATTCCAATGCACTTATTCACTTTATTATTATTACCTTTATACTTACCTGCATTTTATGTATACCATACTGCCAGCTTATTTTCTGCTTCAGTGTTTTATGCTTTGCCTTTTTAGACTGGGTTCACACTGAGTTTTTTGCAGGTGGAAAATCTGCCTCAAAAGTCAGTTTGGAAGTTTGAGGCAGATTTTCCTCTGCTTGCACGCCGATTTTCGCTGCGTTTTTCACCTGCGACCATTTAGCGCCGTGGGCATAAAACGCTGCGAAATACGCTTTCTCTGCCTCCCATTGGGTGGGATGTCAATGGGAGGTCAGAGGCGTAACCACGCGAAGATAGGGCATGTCGCTTCTTTCTCCCGCGAGCCGGTTTTACCGCTCGCAGGAGAAAACCGCCTCCGCCTCCCATTGAAATCAATTGGAGGCATTTTTGGCCGGTTTTTGGCGAGTTTTGCGGTGCGATTTCTGCGTCAAAAAACTTGTCAAAAAACTCTGTGTGAACTAATAAACATACTTTGATTATATACTTTGCCTAGTACCAACTTTTGTATCGTAGGTTATCTAGTTGTATATTGGTGCATGGCTTCAGTCTGAGGGTATGTTCACACAGCTTAGGGTATGTCCACACAGCTTATTTTCAGACGTTTTCGGGCCGTAAACGGCCGAAAAACTGGCAAAAAATCGGAAGCAGAACGCCTCCAAACATCTGCCCATTGATTTCAATGGGAAAAACGGCGTTCTGTTTCGACAGGCCGTTTTTTTATGTGGCCGTTTTGAAAAACGGCCACATAAAAAAACGGCCACGAAAAATAAGTGCATGTCACTTCTTGAGACGTTTTTGTAGCCGTTTTTCATTGACTCAATAGAGTCAATAAGTGTGTGAACATAGCCTAACTTTTGCAGTGGTCCATTGCATAAAATAAAATCCATTTTCAATTCCAGGTTGTAATGCAATAAAACAGGAGAAACACCAAGTGGGTGGATACTTTTGCAAGGCAATGTAAATACATAAGAACTAAGTAAGGCCCTATTCACACGGCAGGGATTCCCGGTTATTTTTTGAATGGCTGTCACACGGCCGTTTTTTCAATGGCTGTCACACGGCCGCAGTAGCAACAATAGACCCCAAATGGAGCCATTCACACGGCTGATTTTTTGACGACCCGATTTACCGGGCCATCAAAAAACTGGTGCATGCCCTATTTTCGGCTGTTCTCCCGGCCGCATGGCTCCCATAGAAGTCTATGTGCCCGTGTAAAGCATGGCTGTCACTCAGATGTGATCCGAGTGACGGCCGAGCTTTCTGCTGCTCGATCGCTCTCTTCTCCTCCTCACAGTGTGAAGTGCAATTGAGGAGGAGGAGGGTATTTTTTTGCTCTCTGTAGGAGTGGAATCCCTAATCCCCGGCCACAGCGTTGCCGAAGCTGTTGCCAGGGATTCCACTCCAGGAGAAGGGACTTCTGAAGTGGAATCCCCGGCTCTATGGCCAGTGTTTCCGCTCCAGGAGAAGTCCCTGACTTCACTGTCCATATATGGACACAGTGACGTCAAGGACTTCTGAAGCGGAATCCCCGGCGATGTGGCCGGTGTTTACGCTCCAAGAGAAGTCCCTGACTTCACTGTCCATATGTGGACCTTGAAGTCAGGGACTTCTCCTGGAACGGTCCCCTACAGTAGTGCTATTTACAGAAAGGTAGGTTGGGTGTCATTTATGGGGGGGTGCTATGTAAAAGGGTCATGTGTAGAACTACCTACAGGGGGGCTGTGAGGCATTACCTACACGGGGGCTGTGTAGCATTACCTACAGGGGAGCTGTGTGGCATTACCTACAAGGGGGGCAGGGTGGCACTACTTACAAGGGGGGCTGTGTGGCACTACCTACAGGGGGGGCTGTGGCAGTATCTAAAGAGGGCAGTGTGTGGCATTATCTACAGAGGGAAGTGTGTGGCAAAAAATGTACAAAAGAAATTCATCCGTTTTTAAAACGGACATGGAAAAAAAACGGCTGCAAAACGGGTCAAAATCGGCCGTTAAAAACGGAAAGCCGGCCCGGAACAGAAATGGAACGGATGCAAAATGGACGAGAAAAACTGACCAACGGCTGTTTTTATCGGCCGACACTCGGACCCTGTCGTGTGAATACAGCCTAACTGCAATTGTAAAATTACTTCCCTTAGGCTAGGGCTACGCAGGGAATTGGTTCCTCGACAAAAGCATCCATAGAAATGCATTAAGTTACACAACTTGTGTGACTTAATGCATATTCAACATTTGATCACACCAAAGTTTCAATTGATGTGATGCAACTTTTTTGTGTGACTTTTTTGTTGCTTGACAGAGACGTATGACTTATCAACAGTGCGATTAATGACATTTTCATGGCTGGGAATCAAGCAACAAATTTCGCCATGAAGCCTTGGACTTTGATACATGACTGAGCAGTGGGGACAGCCACTGGTACTTTCACCTATCCTGAGAACAAGATTGTCCTATTCCACATTTCTGGTGTAAAGTTGGCTGTGCATACTCACTATGCCATTTCTGCATTCCAGCTAAATCTTTGTCAGGAATGGGGAACCAGGCACCCCTGTTCTCAAGTACATAACTATTATTAGAAAGGTAAATTCTAGTGAAAACCCCTTTACTGTGAAGCTTTACCTTGAAGCCACTTTAAAATAAATTAGGGCATTATAACAGCTGTTCAGTAGGGTAGATATGATGTCAAGACTGAATATAGCTAGGTTTAGTTCTGATGTACAGTTTAGCGGGAATGGAGTGGGCAGGCTCAGCTGATGATGTCAATCACCAGCATATGTCTGCTCGCGTCATTCTGATGCGGCAGGCAGGAGGAGCAGCAGGGGAACTTTGGTAGGTCAGTATTATTATTATTAATTTTTTTATTTTCTTTTAAACCCACCATTGATACCTACTATGAGGGGGGGGGGGTGGTATGGTAGAATTTCAGTCAAAGGAGAGTTACTTTAAATAGCCATTTCATAATATGGTGCAATAATGTGACCAGTCTTTAATAACATAACAATACAGCGTCCCTGAAGACCCGTCAGCTGATACACGTGTTCATTGACTCCATAGATTTTTTTAATTTCTTAATGTGCAAAGAGCCAGATGCGAACACTTAACACTCTGTGATAACTAGACAAGGTTTACTATAAACAATGTATCATTTAGTTGTCCCATCATCTTATATTACAGGCTACAAAATAATAATTTCCACTTGACCAAAAACCACTAATGATAGACCCCATAGCCTTTTTATTTAAATCTTCCAAACAGAAAAGAGCTTTCCACTTCAGCGTGATATCTAATGGAAATTCAAAGGCGGATCTGTAAGAATCAGAGACAAATAATGTCAACCATTAAGAATAATTGTTCTCAATTCATCATCTGTGAGTGAGCATATACTTTGTGCTGCATACAATGGCCTCAGTCTTGCCAGTGCTCATTACAAATCTTATCTAATGGCTAATTTTGTACTGGTATTATGTTCAGAGAGCATATCATTCAGATCATTCTAATTCTACTCGCCGGAGGCATTAATGAGGATTAATTCTCAACTCAAATAGAAGCTTGGGACCCACAAAAGAATACAATTAATAGGTATTATATTAATAAAGGTAACTGGACTCTGTCATTGTTTGTTTCTTCTAAGAATGTTTTAAATAGCTCTTAAGAAAATGTTAATCTTATTATTCAGTCTGGTTTCTCACAACAGAAAATTGTACAAATTTGTCCATTGTATTAAAGGAAACCGGACATCATAACTGTCTCCCAAAAGATTAGGGAAACTTTGTCATGCTGTTTTAAAACAAAGCTGAATCGGTCTGATAAATTTCCCCCAGTTAATCGCCCCTTTCAAAGTTTCCCCCAAAAAAGTGAGCCCAGTACTTTAACTCTATAGTTTGGGAGGGTCATTTCCTGTTTTCTGATAGTTACTAAAAATAAGTATTTTCGTGTACCCTCCAGTTAGGTTTGTAATATGTTATAATGTAAAAGGACCTAACACAGTACACAGTACAGTTTCAAATATGCATTATATCAACATATCATTTAAAAAAACTTGTTTTCCAGGTTCTTTTTTCAAAAATATACAAGGCTATGCACAAAAAAGCATTTAAATAAAAGTAATGTTAGGCTAAGTTCTCATCTGTGTTGGAGGTTCCGTTAAAGTCATTGGGTTTTTGTTGGGTGCCATTGGTGTCCGTCATGCGACGGATCCATCATCACCGTCATTTTTGTTGTTCTGCTTCTATGACGGAACAGAGAAACATAAATAAATAGTGCAGCACGATGGCTGAGTGGTTAACATTGTTGCCTTGCAGCACTTGGGGCTTGGGTTAGACTCTGACCATGGCTAACATCTGTATGAAGTTTGTATGTTTTTCGTGTTTGTGTGTGTTACTTTCAGATAGTTTTTTTTCTCACACTATCTAAAAACATACTGATGGCTTAATTGGCTTCCTATAAATTGGCCCTAGTGGGTATGTTTCTGAAATAGGAAAATCAAACTGTGAGCCCCATTGGGGAAAAGAACAGATGCGAATGGTGGCGATCTATGTACAGTGCTTCCAGAATAGGTTGGTGCTATATAAACAGTTTTAAATACATAAATAATAATACATTTTCAAATGTTAAATATTTGGGGTTCTCTCGCTGTCAGTAAAACATCATCAGTGAGCAATGTGTGTTTACAAGTTGTCTCTTATATGTACTACATGCATGCTAACAGTATCCTAAGTTTGCCTTGTGAGTTGAAACCACTAAGATTTGTCATCCCTGCTTCAAGAAAAATGGTTGTGAGGATGGATTAGAAAGTTGGGTAGGTAGGTTTGATAAAAACGTTCATAAAGAGGAAGTTGAAGGGAAATCATTCTCATACCAAACCATGAAAGGCCATCCAGGCAATCAAAAGCTCTTCCTTCCTCAATGGTGGCAGACTTCAAGTTGACCTAGTGGCTATTACTTTAGCTGATATTTTTTAGCACACTCATATGCATATCTACATGTTGTTATGTCCACGGTCGCTTACCGCCAGCCTCCCCCTCTTGCTGGCAGCTGTGACCACAGGACTGTGCATCCCCGCCAGCGTCTCCTTTCCTAGGGATGCCGGCGCGCTCTGCTCTCTGCCTCCTTCTCGCCCAGACTGCGCCTGTACAGTGCGCGTGCACGCTAGTTCCTAAAGGGCCAGCGCGTGCACCAGTAAAAATGTCCCCAACATATCCTTGCACACCTTGGCCCTTATAAGTGACCTTGCCCCTTTCCCCAGTGCCTGAGCAAAGTTGGACAAACCTAGTGCTATCCTGTGAACGTTCTGTACCTCATATCCTGAGTCTGTAACCTATTGGTATCCTGTATCCAGAGTCGGTTACCTGACAATATCCCGTGCCCTTTGTGTGCTTCCAGCATTCCGGCACCAGCGTGCTTCTAGCATTCCGACACCAGCGTGCTTCCAGCAATCCAGCATCAGAGTGCTTCCAGGAATCCGACACCAACGTGCTTCCAGCAATCCGACACCAGCATGCTTCCAGCAATCCGGCACCAGCGTGGTTCTAGTAATACGGTTCTTGTCTACTACCACCAAGGTTCCATCTGCCTGTCTCTGCCTAGCTTCCGTTTGGCCAGCAGCTACTCCACCGGGACCACCTCAAGAGGTAGCGACCCGGCAGTCTCCCTGCAGCAAAGACTAGATCCCTGAAGAGGGGTTAAAGGGTGAAGTTCAGGGAGGCTGCTTAGACAACGCCCTTAGAGGTAGCCCTACGCCAATCCAGTGGATTAACCCGGTGGTCAACAAACCTGCTGGTTGTTACACCTGTCTTGTGGATCACACGGATATATGAGTGCCAGTATAAGTATGCTTTTGGCTGTGTTGGCTAAAATACCAGCTTTTCTATATACTTGTTGTCCATGAGACCGCCAACTAATTTGTAATGCAATACTTAGCCCTTTGACTCTTATTACAGTTAGTGTACGGGGCTTAGGCTGAAAGTTGTCACTGTGCTTTGGAAATACAAAATAAAATGTTATTTAATAAGGGAATGTCAAATGTGTGCCACCCCTCTAACTTGCATATTAAAGATCTGCAATAATCAGGTGGTTGTAAATGTGGGACTCTGATTAAAACAGTTACGTCAACCAACTATATTAAACCGGTAGAAGGAAACACTTTCCGGAGCTGCTTCTTCTCAAAATGTATCCATGCTGCCGTATATACAGTATCTGAACAGAATAGTGCAGATAAGAAAACACAAAAAAATTGTGATATTATCTTTGTGTGGATTAAACCTACAGAGCTCTGCAGACTTCACAGCAATTTGTGCTAACACATCCTTGACCTTGGCTTTGAGTTTGTTCTTGAAGTTCTGTTTGAAATATAATCAATTACTCCAATAAAAATTGCACTAACCATTTCAAGAAGTAAAGAATATAAAATAAGAAATAGGTCAGGACGATTCAAATTTTGTAAAAAAGCCCCGCAACCCTATTATAGCATGTTAAAACTACCATGAAAAAACATGTAACATGTAAAAATTACCATGGGGAAACAGGCTAAAGTGCTCACACAGTGAACAAACAGCGCTTACCAGCAAAGGGTGCTTCAGTCAAATCTTATCCACTACAAGACAGATGCCTATTTTATTCCTACAGATTTTTTACATCATATTATTAACCATGACTGTAATGATGGGGGTAGGGAAACAGACAAGTGAGTCCTAATCTACCCGCCACTCAGTCCCTGCCTACTTGCAACGACCCGCCCTAGGCGACGGGGTACAACTGGGCGACGGTCCCTACGCTCAATAAGTGCACGACAGACAAACAGACAAGGGTACACAGAAGCAAGGCAAAAGGGGCAGTTGCCCACAGCAACACCGTGAGCAACAAGAGTGGTGAACGAGCCGAGTCAAACCAGGAGTGTACGAGGTACCAAACGCAGAGCAGGAGAGGAGTGAACAAGCCGAGTCAAACCAGGAGTGTACGAGGTACCAAACGCAGAGCAGAAGAGTAGTCAGTAAGCCAGGGTCAATATGAAGCAGGGTCAAATAGTTCAAGAAGCTGCAGCAGGGCCAGGAAACCAACCGAGAAGAATCAAAAGCAAGGAGGAACAGGAAAGGCAGGTATAAATAGACAGAGGGCGGGAGCTAGCTCCGTCTGGCCAGGCTGTGATAGGCTCTCCCACTCCTAAGCCTGCCATCCTGTGGTGGAAGATGGAGTCAGTCTAACAGACATAGAAGCAGGTGCAGACTGATTACCTATGGGCGTAGACACAGAAGCTGTGCCTGGCAGATCCTTAACAGTACCCCCTCTTTTATGAGGGGCCACCGGACCCTTTCTAGATGGACCTGGTTTATTGGGGAAATGAAGGTGGAACCTCCTGACCAATACCCCAGCGTGAACATCCCGGGCGGGTACCCAAGTCCTCTCCTCAGGCCCGTATCCTCTCCAATGGACCAGGTACTGGAGGGAGCCTTGGACCATCTTGCTGTCCACAATCTTGGCCACCTCGAATTCTACCCCCTCAGGGGTGGGAACGGGGACAGGAGGTTTCCTTGAGGGAGCCAAGGACGGGGAGCAGCGTTTAAGGAGGGAGGCATGAAACACGTCGTGTACTCGAAAAGATGGGGGCAACTCCAGTCGGAAGGAGACAGGATTGAGGACTTCAATGACCTTGTACGGCCCTATAAACCGGGGAGCAAACTTCTTGGACGGGACTTTAAGGCGCAAGTTCTTTGACGATAGCCACACCAGATCCCCGACCATAAACAAGGGGTTAGCAGAACATCTTCTATCTGCCTGAGTTTTTTGTATGCTCTGGGATGCCTCTAGGTTCTTCTGAACCTGGGCCCAGACTGTGCACAGTTCCCGATGAACGACCTCTACCACGGGATTGTTGGAACTACAAGGTGAAACGGAGGAGAACCGTGGATTAAACCCAAAATTACAGAAAAAGGGGGAGACCCCTGACGAGTTACTGACCCGGTTATTAAGGGAAAATTCGGCGAGGGGAATGAATGAGACCCAATCATATTGACAGTCAGAGATAAAACACCTTAAATATTGTTCTAGAGATTGATTAGTCCTCTCAGTTTGGCCATTAGTTTCAGGATGGAAGGCAGAGGAGAAGGACAGATCAATCTCCAACTTTTTACAGAAGGCTCTCCAAAACAAAGAAACAAACTGTACCCCTCTGTCAGAAACAATATTGACAGGGACCCCATGGAGACGCAGGATGTGTTTGACAAACAAGGTAGCTAACGTCTTAGCATTGGGTAGTTTCTTGAGGGGCACAAAGTGGCACATCTTACTGAAGCGGTCTACTACAACCCACACCACCGACTTGCCTTGAGATGGAGGCAAATCGGTGATAAAATCCAGGAGATATGGGTCCAAGGTCTCTGGGGATTGGGCAAAGAACGTAGTAAGCCCGCTGGTCGGGACCTGGGAGTCTTGGACCTAGCACAAAACTCACAAGCGGCGACGTAGGCCTTAACGTCTTTAGGCAACCCAGGCCACCAATAGTTTCTGGCAATGAGGTGCTTGGTACCCAGGATGCCTGGATGACCAGATAGTGCGGAGTCATGATTTTCCCTAAGTACCCTTAGCTGGAATTGCAGGGGAACAAACAGCTTGTTCTCAGGAAGGTTCCCGGGAGCTGAACCTTGATCAGCAGCAATTTCAGAGACTAAATCAGAATCAATAGAGGAAATGATTATACCTGGAGGCAAAATACAAGCAGGATCTTCCTCCGAAGGAGGGCTGGCCATGAAGCTACGCGACAGTGCATCAGCCTTAATATTTTTAGACCCAGCCCTATAGGTAACCAAAAAGTTGAATCTGGTAAAAAATAACACCCATCGAGCTTGTCTCGGGTTTAGCCTCCGGGCAGATTCTAGGAAAACCAGATTCTTGTGGTCGGTAAGGACCGTTACCTGGTGCCTAGCCCCCTCCAGGAAGTGGCGCCACTCTTCAAATGCCCATTTAATGGCTAAGAGTTCGCGGTTGCCAATATCATAGTTACTCTCAGTGGGCGAAAACTTCCTGGAGAAGTAGGCACAGGGACGGAGATGGGTGAGGAACCTGGTACCCTGGGACAAGACAGCCCCCACTCCCACCTCGGACGCGTCAACCTCCACGATAAATGGCTCCATTTGGTTGGGCTGAACCAGCACCGGGGCCGAGATAAAGCACTTCTTAAGGACCTCAAAAGCCTGGACAGCCTCAGGAGGCCAGCGGAGGAGATCAGCACCCTTGCGAGTGAGATCCGTAAAAGGCTTAGCGATGACCGAGAAGTTAGCAATAAATCTCCTGTAATAATTAGCGAACCCCAAGAAGCACTGTAACGCCTTCAGGGAGGCAGGTTGGACCCATTCCGCCACAGCCTGGACCTTGGCGGTGTCCATGCGGAATTCATGAGGAGTGAGGATTTGACCCAAAAATGGTATCTCCTGCACCCCAAACACACATTTTTCGGTCTTAGCAAACAGTTTGTTTTCCCGAAGGACCTGGAGCTCCTTCCTGACATGCTCAATGTGGGAGGGCCAGTCCTTGGAAAACACAAGTATGTCATCAAGGTACACTACAAGAAATACCCCCAGGTAATCTCTTAAAATCTCATTTATGAAATTCTGGAAGACCGCGGGAGCATTACACAACCCAAAGGGCATGACGAGGTATTCGAAATGACCTTCGGGCGTGTTAAACACAGTCTTCCACTCATCCCCCTCTTTGATGCGGATAAGGTTATACGCCCCCCGTAGATCAAACTTAGAGAACCATTGGGTCCCCTGAACCTGATTAAAGAGATCAGGAATCAAAGGAAGGGGATACTGGTTCCTTACAGTGACCTTATTCAAGTTACGGTAGTCAATGCATGGCCTAAGACCACCATCCTTCTTCCCTACGAAGAAGAAGCCAGCACCTACCGGAGAAGTAGAGGGGCGAATATAACCCTTGGCCAGGCATTCCTGAATATACTCTCTCATGGCTTCACGTTCGGGACAAGAGAGATTAAATATCCTACCCTTAGGAAGCTTAGCTCCTGGTACCAAATCGATAGCGCAATCGTATTCTCTATGAGGAGGTAACACTTCGGAGGCCTCCTTAGAGAAAACATCAGCAAAGTCCTGAACAAACTCAGGTAGCGTGTTCACCTCCTCAGGGGGAGAAATAGAATTAACAGAAAAACATGACGTCAAGCATTCATTACCCCATTTGGTAAGATCCCCAGTATTCCAGTCTAACGTGGGATTATGCAACTGCAACCAGGGAAGGCCTAAAACCAAATCGGACGATAATCCCTGCATCAACAGTACAGAGCACTGCTCCAAATGCATGGAGCCAACAAGGAGTTCAAAAACAGGGGTATGCTGTGTAAAATAACCATTAGCAAGAGGAGTGGAGTCGATACCCACTACCGGCACAGGTTTAGGCAAATCAATAAAAGGCATAGCTAGAGACATAGCAAATTCCACAGACATGATATTAGCAGAAGACCCTGAATCCGCAAAGGCACTGCCGGTAGTAGACCTACCACCAAAAGAGACCGGAAAGGGAAGCAAGATTTTATTACGTTTCATATTTATGGAAAATACCTGTGCGCCCAAGTGACCTCCCCGATGATCACTTAGGCGCAGAAGTTTTCCGGCTGCTTATTCTTACGCCTAGGACAGGTGTTCACTTGATGCTTGTCATCCCCACAATAGAAACAGAGACCATTCTTCCTGCGGAACTCTCTACGTTGTTGGGGGGACACGGAGGCCCCCGAGTTGCATAGGTACCTCCGAGTCTTCCGTGGAAGAATGAAGCAACGGAACCTCGGGAGGCATCATGGGGGAGTCAGAGGAGAAAACACATAAACATTCACGTTGTCGATCCCTGAGACGTCGGTCAAGTCGTACCGCTAAAGCCATAACCTGGTCTAGGGAGTCAGAAGAGGGATAGCAAATAGCAGGTCTTTCAGGGCGTTCGACAGACCCAACCTAAACTGGCACCTTAAGGCAGGGTCATTCCACCGAGAAGCTACGCACCACTTCCTAAAGTCAGAGCAATGCTCCTCAACAGGTCTCTTACCCTGACGTAAGGTCACCAGCTGACTCTCGGCAAAGGCAGTCCTGTCAGTCTCGTCATAAATGAGTCAGAGAGCAGAAAAGAAAAGATCAACGGAGGAAAGTTCAGGGGCGTCAGGAGCCAAGGAGAAGGCCCATTCTTGGGGCCCTTCCTGGAGCCGGGACATAATTATACCCACCCGCTGACTCTCAGAACCTGAGGAGTGGGGCTTTAAACGAAAATAGAGCCTACAACTCTCCCGAAAGGAGAGAAAAGTCTTCCGGTCCCCTGAGAACCGGTCAGACAACTTGAGGTGGGGTTCAAGAGGTGAGGTGAGGGGCACTACCATGGTAGCATCAGGCTGGTTGACCCTCTGACCCAGGGCCTGGACCTGTAGGGAGAGACCCTGCATTAGCTGAACCAGGGTCTCAAGGGGGTCCATAGTGGTGTGAGGGACCAGGGTAGAGTAGGTATATGGGCTTGTGATTATGTAATGACAGGGATAGGGAAACAGACAAGTGAGCTCTAATCTACCCGCCACTCAGTCCCTGCCTACTTGCAACGACCCGCCCTAGGCGACGGGGTACAACTGGGCGACGGTCCCTACGCTCAATAAGTGCACGACAGACAAACAGACAAGGGTACACAGAAGCAAGGGAAAAGGGGCAGTTGCCCACGGCAACACCGTGAGCAACAAGAGTGGTGAACGAGCCGAGTCAAACCAGGAGTGTACGAGGTACCAAACGCAGAGCAGGAGAGTAGTGAACAAGCCGAGTCAAACCAGGAGTGTACGAGGTACAAACGCAGAGCAGAAGAGTAGTCAGTAAGCCAGGGTCAATATGAAGCAGGGTCAAATAGTTCAAGAAGCTGCAGCAGGGCCAGGAAACCAAACGAGAAGAATCACAAGCAAGGAGGAACAGGTAAGGCAGGTATAAATAGACAGAGGGCCGGAGCTAGCTCCGTCTGGCCAGGCTGTGATAGGCTCTCCCACTCCTAAGCCTGCCATCCTGAGTGGTGGAAAATGGAGTCAGTCTCACAGACATAGAAGCAGGTGCAGACTGATTACCTATGGGCGTAGACACAGAAGCTGTGCCTGGCAGATCCTTAACAATGACAATTATGAATCGTTTGATATTTAACGGCTTTTTAAAATTCGAATAACCTAGAACAACTGAATAGTAAAAGAATACCAGATTTTACAATGTACAAAACAATGGGATGGATTTAAATTAAAAAAAATAACATCTTGCATTTAGCTTTGTAATATTCAAAACACGTTACTTATAAATTTTTAGCTCGGTGTGGTCCTCCTCTGTGCACGTTCAGACGTGGCAGAAAATTACCACTGCAGACTTTGCCCCAAATTCGTCGTTATTACGCAAATATTTGATGAAAATATTTAACCCCTACAGGACCTGTTTTGGCCTTAAAAACTAAGCCGATTTTTATAAATGTGACGTGTCACTTTATGTGGTAATAACTTTGGAATGCCTTTATTAATCCAAGCGATTCTGAGATTGTTTTCTCAAGACATACTGTAATTTAAGTTAATGAAAAAATTTGGTCGATAAATTCAATATTTATTTGTGAAAAACACCAAAATTTTGAGAAAAATTGCAAAAATTTCCATTTTTCTAAATTTGTAAGACAGATAGTAATGCCACACAAAATAGTTGCAAGTTAACATTTCCCATATGTCTACTTTATGTTTGCATAATTTTTTGAACATCCTTTTATTTTTCTAGGACGTTACAAGGCTTAAAACATAAGCAGCAAAAGTCTATTTTTATACTGTCCAGTTCAGTTCTGAAGTAGCTTTGAGGGGCTTATATCTTGGGAAACCCCGATAAATCACCCCATTTTAAAAACTGCACCCTCAAAATATTCAAAACAGCATTTAGAAAGTTTCTTAACCCTTTAGGCATTTCACAGGAATTGAAGCAATTTGTAAAATGTACAAATTATTTTTTTTTTGCAGAAATTCAAATTTGAATCAATTTATTTATGTAACACAGAAGGTTTTATCAGAGAAACACAACTCTACATTTATTACCCAGATTCTGCAGTTTTTAGAAATATCCCACATGTGGCCCTAGTGTGCTACTGGACTGAAACACAGACCTCAGCAGCAAAGGAGAACTCCGTGGATTTTGGGGCCTTCCTTTTATAAGATTATATTTTAGGTATCATGTCAGGTTAGAAGAGGTCTTGTGATGCCACAACAGTGGAAACACCTCTAATAGGCCCCCATTTTTGAAACTACAACCCAAAAGGAATTCATCTGGGGGTGTAGTGAGCATTTTGACCCTACAGGTGTTCCTTATATTTTATTAGAATTGGGCAGTGAAAATAAAAAATTAAATTTTTTCCACTAAGATGTAGCTTTAGCTCCAAAATTTTAATTTTCAAACAAAGGAGAAAAAGCACCCCAACATTTGTAAAGCAACTTCTCCAGAGTAGGGAAATACCCCAAATGTGATCATAAACTGCTGTTTGGGCACACGGCACAGCTCAGAAGAGAAGGAGCGCCATTTGGCTTTTGGAGCGCAGATTTTGCTGGATTGGTTTCTTGGCACCATGTGGCTTTTGCAAAGCCCCTAAGGCACCAGTACAGTAAAACTCCCCAAAAGTGACTCTATTTGGCAAACTAAAATTAATCTAATTTGACAAAGAACCCCAACATCTGTAAAGCAACTTCTTCAAAGTAGGGAAATACCCCATATGTGGCCATAAACTGCTGTTTGGATACACGGCAGGGTTTAGAAGGGAAGGTGTACCAGTTGGCATTTGGAGTGCAGGTTTTGCTGGATTGATTCCTGGGTGCCATGTTGCATTTAGAGCCCCTGAAGTACCAGTACAGTAAAAACCCCTGAAAGATTACTCCATTCGGTAAACTACGCCTCTTGAGGAATTATTCTTAGGGGTGTAATAAGCATTTTGACAACACAGGTTTTTGTTGAATTAATTGGGACATGAAAATAATAATTAAAAAAAAAATTCCAATAAGATGTAGTTTTAGCTCAAAATTTTACATTTTCACAAGGACTATAGAACTATAGAAGAAAAGCACCTCAACGTTTGTACAGCAATACCCCATATTCGATTGCAAACTGCTGTTTGAACACACCGCAGGATTCAGGAGGGAGGGAGCGCAATTTGGCTTTTTCAGCACATATTTTACTGCATTGGTTTCTGATCGCCATGTCGCATGTGCAAAGCCTCCTGAGGTACCAGTACAGTAGAAATTCCCAAGATATGACCCCATTTTTGAGACTTTACCACTCAAGGAATTAAATTAGGGTTGTAGTGAATATTTTGACCCCCACAGGTGTTTTATAGATTTTATTGGAATTGGGTCATGAAAATGTAAATTTAAGTTTTTTCCAATAATATGTCATTTTAGCACAACATTTTTCATTTTTACAAGGAATACAGGAGAAAAAAACACCCCAAAATTTGTCACGAAATTTATCCCGAGTAAGACAATACCCCATATGTGGTCTTAAACTGCTATTTGGACACACAGCAGAGCTCTAAAGGGAAGGAGCGCAATTTGGTTTTTGGAGTGGAGATTTTACAAAATTAGTTTTCTGACACCATGTTGCATTGAGCTAAGGTATCAGTACAGTGTAAAGCACCGAAAAATCACCCCATTTTGGAAACTACATCCCTCAAGGAATTCATCTATATGTGTACTGAGCATTTTGACTCCACAAGTGTTTTGCAAAAATTAGTGCACATTGGATGTTGCAGATTGAAAATTGAAATTTTTCCACAGATATGCCATTTCAGTGCCCAATGTGTTGTGCCCAGCTTGTACCACTGTAGACACACACCCATAAATTGTTAAGCGGGTTCTCCAGAGTACAGTAATACCCTATATGTGGTCATAAACTGTTGTTTTGGCACATTGCTAGGCTCAGAAGGACCGCCATTTTGCTTTTGGAGTGCAGATTTTGCTTGGGGTTTTACTGGTATTTCAGCTTGTAATGTGGGGCATATGTAATCTGTGGGGAGTACATCAGGGTATATGTAATCTGTGGGGAGTACATCAGGGTATATGTAAACTGGGCAGAGTACATCAGGGTATATGTAGCTGTGTGGAGTACATCAGGGTATATGTAAGCTGGGCGGAGTACATCAGGGTATATGTAAGCTATGTGGAGTACATCAGGGTATATGTAAGCTGTGCGGAGTACATCAGGGTATATGTAAGCTGTGCGGAGTACATCAGGGTTATATGTAAGCTGGGCGGAGTACATCAGGGTATATGTAAGCTGTGCGGAGTACATCAGGGTATATGTAAGCTGGGCGAAGTACATAAGGGCATAATAGGATGATGTAATAATGAGGTGAATCTCTACATATAATAAAACTGTAAACTTTGTGTGTCTGTACATTGAAAATATTTGCGAAAAAAAATTAATTGGAGGGGTGAAGGATAAGTGATAGAATGCATTAAGTTCATTTTTGGAATTTTTGTCTGTGCACGCATCACGTAAAAACTACTGACCCAATTCGGATGGAGTTTTTAGAAAAACATAGGCGTCAACTTGAAGTAACATTTAGTTTTTATTTCATCGCAATCGGTTCACTCGATCAGAAGATATACAAATTTAATGTTTTCAAAAATTAATTTACATTGCATTAGTACAACAACAAACACTACAATCTGATTGGTTGCTATGGACAAAAGTTCCAACATTTGTTTATTTTGGTATTTACACATAGAAGGGAGATAAAATAATCAATCAGGTTGCTGCTTTCATTCTCAGCGCTGCCTCACAAGAATGTAAACTGTAGTCTGATTGGTTGCTATGGACAACAGTTCCAACATTTGTCTGTATTGGATATTACACATAGAAGAGAGATAAAGAAACCAATCTGCTCGCTGCTCTCATGCACCTAAGCTGACTCAAAAAAATTTAATCTGACTGTTTGCCTCAAAGGGCTTGGACAGTGGCCTCTTGGTCTCAAGTAGAGATGAGCGAACTTTTCAAAAGTTCGGTTCGGCTAGTTCGCCGAATTTCACAAAAAAGTTTGATTCGGACCGAACCTGTCACTTCCGTGCGCCGAGCATGCTACTGTCCAGGGTGCTGATAGAGTTAATGGGCTGCACTAACTCTTTCAGCAACCTTGACAGTACATGCTCGGCGCGCGGAAAATACAATTCTAATGTAATAAAAAAATAAAAATAATATGTTCATACTTACTTTCCTCCTGTCCGGCCTCCAGCGATGACGTTTCATCCCTTTCGCCGCTGCAGCCAATCACAGGCTGTAGTGGCGGTCACGCACGTCAGGATGACGCTTCATCCCACGTGACCGCCTCTGCAGCCAATCACAGGCTGCAGCGGCGACATGGATGAAACGTCATCGCTGGAGGCCGGACAGGAGGAAAGTAAGTATGAACGTATTATGTTTTTTTTTTGGGCATGTATGTATGTATGTATGTTGGCATGTATGTATATATGTGCATGTGTGTATGTATATTTGCATGTATATATTTACATGTATGTATGTTTGCATGTATGTATGTATGTTTGCATGTATGTATGTTTGCATGAATGTATGTTGTCATGTATGTATGTTGTCATGTATGTATGTATATATGTGCATGTATGTTTGCATGTATGTTGGCATGTATGTATATATGTGCATGTTTGTATGTGCATGTTTGTATGTATATTTGCATGTATATATTTACATGTATGTATGTTTGCATGAATGTATGTATGTATGTATGTATGTTTGTTTGCATGTATGTATGTATGTTTGCATGTGTGTATGTTTGCATGTATGTATGTTGTCATGTATGTATGTATGTATGTATGTATGTATGTTGGCATGTATGTATATATGTGCATGTGTGTATGTATATTTGCATGTATGTATGTATGTTTGCATGAATGTATGTTTGTATGTATGTTTGCATTTATGTATGTTTGCATGTATGTATGTATGTTGTCATGTATATATGTGCATGTATGTTGGCATGTATGTATGTATATATGTGCATGTATGTTGGCACGTATGTATATATGTGCATGTTTGTATGTATATTTGCATGTATATATTTGCATGTATGTATGTATGTTTGCATGAATGTATGTTTGCATGTATGTATGTATGTATGTATGTATGTTGTCATGTATGTATGTATATATGGGCATGTATGTTTGCATGTATGTATATATGTGCATGTTTGTATGTATATTTGCATGTATATATTTGCATGTATGTATGTTTGCATGTATGTATGTATGTATGTATGTAGTCATGTATGTATGTTTGCATGTTTTTATTTTTGCATGTATGTTTGCATGTATGTTTATATATATGTGCATGTATGTAATTATGTTTGCATGTATTTATGTTTGCATGTATATTTGTGCATGCTTGTATATATGTATGTATGTATCTTTGCATGTTTGTTTGTATGTATGTATGTTTTCATGTGTGTGTGTATGCATGTATGTATGATAGTTTGCATGTATGTATGTATATATGTGTGTATGTTTGCATGTATATATGTGCATGCTTGTATGTTTGTATGTATGTATGTTTGCATGTATGTTTGTTTGTATATATGTCTGTATGGCCATGTATGATACTGTCTGCTGGCGCCCTGTATCTAAGTCAACTTTGCGGCAGGCTTCTATACATGGTATAACAGTCAGTATCACACATTAAACTGAATCTAAGCCTACGACATGTTTTATTTCTTTTTTTTTTTTTTACAGGTTTGGTGTTTGGACTACGTCGGTTTCGAGGACTACTTTGATGACGGTTTTTTTTTCTACAATAAAATGGTTAATGAGGGTTGTGTTGGGGGTGCTTTATTTCAATAAAATATTTTATCTTTATCTTTGTCTTTTTCTTTTCAAATTTTATTACTACCACTTTAGTAATGGCCGCTGTCTGAGTGAAAACATCCATTACTAAGGCGAGGCTTAGTGTTAGCCGGTGCAGAGGCTAACACTAACCACCATTATTACCCCGGTACCCACCACCACCAGGGGTGCCGGGAAGAGCCAGGTACGATCCAGTACCCGACCAGCTGTTGTGATGGTCGGGCTCTGGGGCGGCCGCAGGCTGGTATTATGAGGCCGGGAAGGGCCAAAAACAGTGGACCTTCCCACCCTTGCAATGCTAGGCTGCTGCTGCTGTGTTGTATCTGGCTGGTTATAAAAGTGGGGGGGACCCCACGTCATTTTTTTAAATTATTTATTTTTATTTTTTATTTTTTTTTAAAAGACATGGGGTTCCACCCAATTTATCATAACCAGCCACATACAACACAGTGTTATTAGCCTGGGAATGGACAAAACCAGTGGCCCTTCCCACCCATGTAATGCCAGACTGCTGCGGCCTTGTATATGGCTGGTTATTAAAAATGTGGGGGACCCAACGTCTATTGTTAAATTTGTTAAATTCAAAAAAAAATGACGTGGGGTCCCCCCCCATTTTTATAACCAGCCCGATACAACACAGCAGCAGCCTAGCATTACAAGGGTGGGAAGGTCCACTGTTTTTGGCCCTTCCCAGCCTCATAATACCAGCCTACGGCCGCCCCAGTACCCGACCATCACAACAGATGGTCGGGTACTGGATCGTACCAAGCTCTTCCCGGCACCCCTGGTGGTGGTGGGTACCGGGGTAATAATGGGTGGTTAGTGCTAGCCTCTGCACCGGCTAACACTAAGTACCGCCTTAATAATGGACGCTGTCAATCAGCCAACTGCCATTATCTAGGCACTAATAAAGTTTAAAAAAAAAACACAAAGACAATTATTTTTTATTGAAATAAGAAATCCCCAACAAAACCC
This sequence comes from Rhinoderma darwinii, assembly GCF_050947455.1. Lineage (NCBI taxonomy): Eukaryota > Metazoa > Chordata > Amphibia > Anura > Rhinodermatidae > Rhinoderma > Rhinoderma darwinii. Next base: position 111,060,772 of record NC_134690.1, read on the forward strand.
TCGTTAACCATTTTATTAAAATTTGAAAAAACGTAGATCTACGCAGTAGTCCAACGAATCGCAAATGTAGTCCAATCGGTACATCAAAATCTGAAAGAACATAAAAAAACAGTTATCAATGTGAACAATACCAATACTTCTACTCACCTACACACACGCACACACAAACAAACAACCATACACAAACACACACATATACACAAACACACATATACACAAATACACACATATAAACAAACACACCCATATATACACAAACACACACACACAAACACACATATACACAAACACACACATATACAAAAACACACACACACACAAACATATACACATACACCCATATATACACACACATATACACAAACACATACACAAACACACCCATATATACACAAACACACATAAACACACATATACACAAACACACATATAAAAACAAAAACAGACAAAGACACATACCCAAACACACACACTGTTTATTTTAAATGCTGCTGGGGAACCCGCTCGATCCACTATATAAGGCTGCGCTATAGTGCAGCATTTAAAAGAAACAGGATCCTGACCTGTTCATAGAGTTTAAGGCAGCACAGAGTATTTCAGGAGATGAGCGTGCAGATTCAGTGCTGCTGTGAACTCTGCTCTTACCATTACGTAGCTCTCAGTCTGTTACCTCTCCTCCACTCCTGTCCTCAAGAACACCTTCACATGATTGGCAAGTCACCACCGCGCACAAGATCCGCACGCTCATCTCCTAAAATACTCTGTGCTGCTGTGAACTCTGCTCTTACCGTTACGTGGTGACTTGCCAATCATGAAGGTGTTATTGAGGACAGTAGTGGAGGAGAGGTAACAGACTGAGAGCTACGTAATGGTAAGAGCAGAGTTCACAGCAGCACTGAATCTGCACGCTCATCTCCTGAAATACTCTGTGCTGCCTTAAACTCTGTGGACAGGTCAGGATCCTGTTTCTTTTAAATGCTGCACTGTAGCGCAGCCTTATATAGTGGATCGAGCGGGTTCCCTAGCAGCATTTAAAAGAAACAGGATCCTGACCTGTCCACAGAGTTTAAGGCAGCACAGAGTATTTCAGGAGATGAGCACGGCCGGCCACAGGCAGCCGGTCGTTTTTCCAAGCCGTGCTCCCATTATGCACACGACCGTAAATACGGGCTCATAGACTTCTGTTACCCACGGGTACCTTCCCGTTTTCTCACGGGAAGGTGCCCGTGCAGTTAAAAAAATAGAACATGTTCTATTTTTCTATTTTACGGGCCGTGCTGCTATAATTAGAGTATGTTCACACGACAGCGTCCGTAACGGCTGAAATTACGGGGATGTTTCCGCCTGAAAACATTCCCGTTATTTCAGCCGTAACGGCATGTGCAGGCGCTTGAACGCCGCGTCCATTACGGACGTAATTGCCGCTGCTATTCATTGGAGTCAATGAATAACGGCTCCAATTACGGCCAAAGAAGTGACCGGTCACTTCTTTGACGCGGGCGTCTATTTACGCGCCGTCATTTGACAGCGGCGCGTAAATATACGCCTCGTGTGAACAGACAAACGTCTGCCCATCGCTTTCAATGGGCAGATGTTTGTCAGCGCTATCGAGGCGCTATTTTCGGGCGTAATTCGGGGCAAAAACGCCCGAATTACGTCCGTAATTAGTGCGTGTGAACACACCCTTAGGGTATGTTCACACGCACTAATTACGGACGTAATTCGGGCGTTTGTGCCCCAAATTACGTCTGAAAATAGCGCCTCGATAGCGCTGACAAACATCTGCCCATTGAAAGCGATGGGCAGACGTTTGTCTGTTCACACGAGGCGTATATTTACGCGCCGCTGTCAAATGACGGCGCGTAAATAGACGCCCGCGTCAAAGAAGTGACCTGTCACTTCTTTGGCCGTAATTGGAGCCGTTACTCATTGACTCCAATGAATAGCAGCGCCAATTACGTCCGTAATGGACGCGGCGTTCAAGCGCCTGCACATGCCGTAATGGCTGAAATTACGGGGATGTTTTCAGGCGGAAACATCCCCGCAATTTCAGCCGTAACGGACGCTGTCGTGTGAACATACCCTTATAATGACAGCACGGCTCGCAAAAGCGGCCGGCTGCCCGTGGCCGGCCGTGCTCGTAATTACGAGTCGTAATTACGAGCACGGCCCGTAAAATAAAAAAATAGAACATGTTCTATCTTTTTAACGGCACGGGCACCTTCCCGTGAGAAAACGGGAAGGTACCCGTGGCTAACAGAAGTCTATGGGCCCGCTATTTCGGGTCGTAATTACGACCCGTAATAACGGGTGTTTTTACGGTCGTGTGCATGAGGCCCCGTAATGACGGGTGGCTACATGTGTGCCCCCGTCATTACGGCAGCGTTGCTAGGCGACGTCAGTAAATAGTCACTCTCCAGGGTGCTGAAAGAGTTAACTGATCGGCAGTAACTGTTTCAGCACCCTGGACAGTGACTACCGATCACAATATAGAGTACCTGTAAAAAAAAAAAGACGTTCATACTTACCGGGAACTCCCTGCTTCCTCCAGTCCGGTCTCCTGGCCGTTACCTTGGTGACGCGTCCCTCGCGACATCCGGCCCGACATTCCTTGATGACGATGCAGCCCATGTGAGCGCTGCAGCCAATCACGGGCTGCAGAGGCCTCTGCAGCCAATCACAGGCTGCCGCGTCAGAAAAGAAGGTCGGACTGGAGGAAGAAGAGGGACTCGTCACCAAGACAACGACCAGGTACGTATGAAATGCTTTTTATTTTATTTTTAATCAGCAGCCTCTTTTCTCTATCAGTGATTGATAGAGATAAGTGGCTGCCGATTTGTATAATATTTTTGACCGGGTTCGGTCAAAACGGGTTCGGCCGAACCCGGTGAAGTTCAGATTCGCTGCGAACCGAACTTTTCCGGAAGTTCGGACCGAAACCGAGTTCGGTTGTCCCGGTTCGCTCATCTCTAGTCTCAAGAAAGTAAAATACCTTCCAGAAAAAGATAAAATATTTCTCAATATAGTAGAAATGCAAAAAGAATGAGACTAATTAGGTCTCAAGAATTTGAACATACTTAGGGTATGTTCACACGCAAACACAAAATACGTCTGAAATTACGGAGCTGTTTTCAGGCGAAAACAGCTCCTGAATTTCAGACGTTTTTGCAAGTACTCACGTTTTTCGCGGCATCTTTTACGGACGTAATTGGAGCTGGTTTTCATTGGAGTCAATGAAAAACGGCTCCAATAACGTCCCAAGAAGTGTCCTGCACTTCTTTGACGCGGGCGTATTTTTACGCGCCGTCTTTTGACAGCGACGCGTAAAATTACACCTCGTCTGAACAGATCGTAATACCCATTGCAAGCCGTCTTTTCAGGAATAATTCGAGGCGTAAAACGCCTCAATTAAGTCTGAAAATAGGTTGTGTGCACATACCCTTACTGCAGCTCAAGAACGTCAGGCCAGAACTCGTGCATCAGAAACTTCTACCCAGTGTGAGTCTCGGCTAAGTGCACAGTGTGCTCACATGGCGGCCTCTCGGTTTCTGGAGAGGAACGAGGGACGCGAAGCACGACTATCTGCTGACCGACAGTGCCATGCATCGTCACGCGAGTCTGTAGCTTTCACTGACAGAGAATCTCGCTTGATTTGTCAGTGGCTTCTCGAGAGCTTGAGAGAAGTGAAGAACGTGAAGCGCGATTTACTGCCGATCACAAACGTCACAACTATACCAGGGCTCTCGAAAACGGAACCAATAACAACAACGATTGGAATCAGCTAGAGAGAATTATGAATGCACGCGCCAAGATAATGAAAGTTATTTATTGACTGAAAAGGAAAGAGTAGATGAAATACAGCAGGCAGAAACAGCAGAACAACGTCAATCACGCTTAAAGGCTGATCAAATTCGACACTCTCTCAATAGAATGTCAATTTCATCAGAAGATTCAGATGAGTCTCAGGAGTATGGTGCGGCAAACAATGTTGTTCCTTGGGTCAATAAGGAAACAGCAGGTTTTATGTATTCCCCTAGGATTGACTATTCTGAATTCGCTTCCGTAGGTGGTATGGTCGTATTTGCAATTTTTGCGGTGCTCCCAAATGGAGAAAAGAACCAAATGGAATCTGTTGTTCAAGTGGTAAAGTTCACATTGAAAAATTTCAAGAACCTCCAGAGCTTATAAAACAACTTTTAAATGGTGACCATCCACAATCAAAACACTTCTTAGGTAGTATCCGTTTATATAGCAGCGATTCCAAATGACATCTTTTGGGGCAAAACAAATTACTTGCAAGGCCAAGTTTACCATCTCATCGGATCTTTGCTTCCACAAGATGAGCTAAAATTTCTTCAGATTTATTTCATATCAGATTACAATGAACAGGCCAATATCAGAAATCAGAACTTTCCACAACTACATAGTAACCTTATATCTCCACTTCAAATCATGCTGCATCAGGTGAATCCGTACGTGCATAGTTTCAAAGCTGCATTACAGACTATTCCGCAGGGGCAAAGCAATGATTATCAGCGCACATAGACATCCTGTTGCTGAACACCGCGCCAGGTATAACGCTCCCGTCAGATGAAGTTGCAGTGGTATTAGTTGATCAGGAGTGCAATAGGCGTGACATCGTGTTGCTCACTCACGACGATCGCCTGCAACCCATTTTCGAAACACACAGAGCTTACGACGTCCTGCAATATCCTTTAATTTATTGCCACGGCGAAGATGGGTAAAATTTTGGACTCAAATTACCAAATTAATCCTACTACTAGGGTAACAAATTTTCATAAAAATATATCAGCCCAGCAATTTTATTCATAGCTGCTGCAGATAAGGTGTAATCTTTTTATCTATTTGCAATGATTTTGAGTATTGTTCAGCCAATTTATTGTGGACATGTATGCGAAAATAGAGACTGAGCGTTTCGTGTACATACGTACTAACCAGACACGTTTATGCGCTGAAGATTACATGCATCTGTGAGACGCCATGCAACACGATAATAACGTGGAAAACTTAGGGCGATTAGTTATCCTGACATCCAGTTTTACCGGTGGTCCACGTTACATGCATGAACGTACTCAAGATGCTTTCTGCTATGTCCGAAAATACGGCCGGCCTGACCTTTTCATAACGTTCACAACTAATCCAAAGTGGTACGAAATTTACCAAGAACTTCTCGCAGGACAGGCGTCTTATGACTTAAAACTAAAGTTGACGATCGACCTGATCACAAAACAAAAAGTTTTCAGTTCAGCCCTTTGTTTCATGTACAGCGTTGAGTGGCAAAAGCGTGGCTTGCCACACGCCCATATTCTCCTGTGGCTGCAAGAAAAAATTTGTCACGATGCTGTTGACACGGTCATAAGTGCTGAATTTCCTGACCGGAACGAGGATCCAATATTGCACAAAATTGTAAAGATGCACATGGTTCATAGGCCATGCTGCGCTTTAAATAGAAACTCTCCTTGAATGCAGGAGTGTCATTGCTCTAAAAGATACCCTAGAGCGCTATTAGAGCAAATGATGTCTGGGGAAAACGGGTATCCGTTGTATCGTCGAAGATCCCCCCTACAAGGTGGTTTCACAGCTAGAGTCAGGTTACATGGTCAAGAAATTGTTTTGGACAATCGATGGATTGTACCGTATTCACCGGTGTTGTCAAAAACATTTCAAGCTCACATCTCATCTAAATATGTAACAGCGTTGAAGCCATCAAATATATATGTAAATACGTCAACAAGGGTAGTGACCAGGCCACGAGGTTCAAATCTGGCCGATATATAAGCCCTTCTGAGACGGTGTGGCGCATTTTGAGCTTCCACATTCACGAGACACATCCGCCAGTGATGCATCTTGATGTTCACCCTGAAGGCGGGCAACCGGTGTACATCAACCCTGAAAAAGTGGCAGCGCGGTTAGAAAACCCGAGACAAACAACTTTGCTGGCATACTTTCAACTTTGTGAAACAGATGATTTCGCAAAAACACTGTTATATAACGAAGTTCCATCATATTATACTTATAATAAGCAGCAAGGTGTTTTCAACCGTAGAAGACGTGGAACAGCTGTGAATGGCGAGCCCGGTATTTTAAAAGAACACATCATTGGATGAGTCTATACAGTGCATCCAAACAACTTCGAATTCTATTACTTATGCTTACTTCTACATACAATGCGAGGACCTACTTATTTTGCCGAACTGCAAAAGGTTGATGATATTGAATATCCTTACCAGGCTGCTTGCCGAGTGCATCACTTTCTAGATGGTGATCACCATTGGGATGGCGCTTTGGTTTAAGTATGCGTCAGCGATAGTCCACATTGCTTGCGTCATTTGTTTGCCATTTTTTTCAGGAATGCACAACTAAACAACGGCGAACTGAACGACACATTGCGTGAAAGTAATATGAATCGATGTTTGCTGGCTATCCAAAACATAGCTACATCTGTAGGGGGTAATCCTGTCTCTCAATATGGTATGTCCGCACCAGCTTTAAACGGGAAACGCATTAATTACACGGCCGAAAAACTATAATCTAGCGGAACTGGCCGAAACATTGCAAAGCGGTGTCTCGAGTCTGACAGCGGAACAGCGTATGATATTTCATTGCTTGTGTCGTAGCGTAGATGGTACTTTGGGAGAAATCCTCTTTTTAGATGCACCTGGTGGGATGGGAAAACATTTCTCACCAAAGTCATCTTGGCTCAAATACGCAATCAAAGAAAGATTGCTCTTGCTGTTGCTTCATCGAGCATAGCAGCCACATTGTTGCCCGGAGGCAAAACCGGCCATACAATGTTCAAGCTCCCGATTGACTTGAATCTTACGGAAAGCCCAGTGTGTAATGTTTCTAGAAATAGCGACAAAGCAAGGGTTCTATGCGATTGCTGCTTAGTAAAATGGGACGAGTGCACTATGGCAAACTGTAAAGCGGTAGAAGCAGTAGATAAATTAACTTTGTCACTATGTAATGTCTGGTATTGTCTGTTTCATGTTCCCTCTAAATTGTAAAGTGCTGCGTAATATGTTGGTGCTATATAAATAAAGATTATTATTAATTATTATTATTATTATTATTATTATTATTATTATTATTATTATTATATTAGATAGAACCTTTCCAGATATCAGACAAAATGATCAGCCCATGGGTGGTATGACAATGCTTTTCTGTGGCGATTTTAGGCACACTTTGCCAGTCATACCACGAGGAACGAGGGCAAATGAAATTACAGCCTGCCTAAAGAACTCAAGTCTGTGGCGCAACGTTATATCGATGCATTTAACAATAAATATGCGGTCGCGAACAGATTTATTACAAAAAATTGGTGATGGCACGTATCCGCAAGAAGAAGGGAAAGTTATTTTGCCTGATAATTTATGTTGTACTTTTCCATCACTGCAAGACCTCATTTCTTCTGTGTATGGTGACCCAACACAAATAACAAATCATAAAAACTCTTGGCTATGCGAAACAGCTATTTTGACCCCTCGCAACGACCAGGCAGCAGCAATAAACGCTGAAATATTGACGTGTGTTCATGGGAAAGTGCAGAATATATCTCTATCAACAGAGTCATTGAACAAGTAAACGCTACCAACTATCTTGTGGAATTTTTAAATTCCCTAAGCACACCCGGTCTTCCATCACACAAAATTAATTTAAAAGTCGGCGTCTCCATAATTCTCTTTCGAAATTTAAGTACACCAAAACTAAGTAACGGCACCGGACTAAAAATCACAAATCTACAACAAAACCTGATAGAAGCTTAGATTTTAACAGGATGCGGCGCAGGTGATAGCGTATTTATACCCCAAATCCCCCTCATTCCAAATAATTTTCCCTTCAGTTTTAAACGTGTACAGTTTCCTGTCAGCTTATGTTACGCTATGACCATCAACAAAGTGCAGGACCAAACGCTGCTTGTTGCGGGCGTGGACCTCAGTGTTAGCTGCTTTGCGCACGGCCAGTTCTTTGTGGCTCTCTCCCGTGATAGCAATTCCACCAATCTTTATGCACACATCCCTGGTGGTTCTAACATTGTTTACATGAAGTGTTGTCGTAGTGAACCTGACTACTGAAAGAAAACTATTTTTAATTGAAGTTTGCTTATTGTCTTTGTTTTTTTCACTTTGTTTTGAGTATGGTTCAAGGCTAGGAGTATACTTTTAAAAAATGGCATTGGTAAGTTTTTTCAGTGGTCAGCACGCACAAAGTCGCGGGCACAGCTAGTGAATAACAAAATTAATAATCCATGGATTGGTGTGGTACGCTTTGAACCAATGTTTTATGCACAGGCCAGGTTTTCTGGGCATTGTACAAAATATATGCGCTCCAGTATTGCCTAATCTTTGACTTCTTCACGAGGCCCTAAAGTTTCCTCATCTATGCAGCATCTACAGGGTCCTCCTGTGGGGTCTAGCAAATTATGATGTGGGGTTTTTAGTGAAAAACTACTGTACCTAAAAAATTAGTCTAGGCTATCATTTAGCATAATTGCATTTTTAGAGTCATAACGTGTTATTTTTCCGTTGACGGAGCTGTGCGAGGGCTTGTTTTTTGTAGACGAGCTGTAATTTTTATTGGTTCCATTTTGGCGTACATGCGATTTTTTTTATCACTATTACATTTTTTTGGGAGAAGAAACCAAAAAACAGCAATTCTAGCACTGTTTTGTTTCTTCTTTTTTACAGTGTTTACCTTGCAATATAAACAACATGTTAACTTTATTCTGTGGGTCGATACGATTACAGCGAAACCAAATTTATATAGTTTTTTTTTACGTTTTACTACTTTCACACTATAAAAATACTCTTCTAAAATAATCATATTTTAGTGTCTCCATATTCTGACAGCCATAACTTTTTTATTTTTAAGTTCATATTGATGTGGGAGGGCTTGTTTTTTGCGTAACGAACCGTAGTAGTGTTTGTGGGTACCATTTTGGGGTACTTGCAACTTTTTGATCACTTTTTATTACATTTTTATTTAGACAAGATGACCAAAAAAAGTTGCTGTCATTGTTTTTTTTTGTTTTAACATGACATGACATTTATATAATTCAAGCCGTTCCGAACGCGGCAATACCTACTATGTATAGGGTTTTTTTTTCAATTATAAAAGACTTGATCAGGGAAACAGGGCAATTATTGTTTTTATTACTTACAATTTTTTATTTATTTATGTTTCTTAAACATTTTTTTTTTACTGTTCTTTACACTTACTAGGGGACTTGAAGACCTGATCTTCTGATCCACGGTACAATACACTGCACTACTTATGTAGTGCAGTGTATTGTAACTGTCATTCTTCATCTGGCAGTTAGCTTATTAGGTTCTGATTGGGCAGGACCTAATAAGCTTCCGTACCTGGCCAATCAGGAACACTTCCTGGTTGCAATAGCAACCATCGGCACCCGCGATCGCTCGCTGGGGCGGGCGGTCGGGTACAGACGGAGCCCCCTCCCTCTGTCAATCACTTAAATGCGGCAGCCGCTATTGACTGCTGCATTTAAGGGTTTAGACAGTGCCGATTGGAAGTATGCACCAGGCCTTAATGTTTGTGTTATCTGCTCACTGAACACACATAGCACAGTAAATCTGTGCAGGTACTGATCTGCAAGGACCTTCTAGCCACACCCCCTCCTATGTACAGAGCAAGAATAGCAGATTCAACACCATTAACCCCTGCCTCTCCACATCTCTGATGTCTGGTGAGTTCAGGCGAGGGTGAGAGCAGAATAGCTGCCAATATCTTGTATTTCTTTGTCTGGAATTGTATTGGGGCACTGTGGTACCCTATTGTCTCAATATCACCCAGGAAATGTACAGTTAAAGGCAAAACCTTTTTTTTCTCCAATTTTAAAGTACAATTTATGGTTGCGTCTTATGGTCCAGTGCGTCCTATAGTCCGAAATATATTGTATACAAAAATAGCATTCATTTGCTAAAACCGGATTAGCCCTTTAAACAAAATGTAATAATAAGCATAGGGAAACTGGGCAAGCCTACCAAATAGTTTTTGATTTTTTTTTTGCTTTAATTGAAGGGACCAACTTCTAAAACCCAAATAAAATAATGGATGTGTCCTCTATGTGGCCCCAACAAAGGTGTGTCATGTAACCCTGTTGCTAACTGAATGCTAGGGGTCACATGATGTGTGTAGTGGGGGGGGGGTCACATGACTGACACCATGTTTAGTTCTATTCAGTTAGCCTGTGGATTGACTTTGGGAGAATTCTCACACTTTTTACATATATAAATAAAACCTGAGTTGTAAATTTGAAAAAAATCATATTATACCATATTACTTACAGTATATATTTTCTGAAAGTAGACACTTGGCACGTTGTTAAAACGTTTCCCAGCACTTTACTGTCACGAGCGCCTTTCTGCACTTTTACGTCAAGTCATAAAGTTTTGTAAAAATACATAAAGAAGCAGGTCCATGGTCCAGATGGCAGTAAATATTTGAGTCATGAAGTCGACAAATGGCCAGATAAGGTGGAGGGGGTAATTAGATGAGTAACTGTCCCACTTCTTACCCCTTTATTAGAAAAAAAGACCCCCTATCAACATTGATCAATAGCTAAGATTATCAATATCATATAAAATCCAAAAAGCTATGGTTTGACTCCATAATGAGCCTTTCTTAATCTTTAGCGCTGAAAGTCGCATTTTGTGAATGATGTACTTTAGAGGGAATTCTAATATCTCTAATTTGGATTTTTCATCTATACACCTATATACATATCTTCTGTAATGTATATTATGTATGCAACGTCCGCCGTCTGCTTACCTCTCAACGGCGTCCTCTGGCCCCTGGCCACCGCTGCATCCCCCCATCACTCCAGGTTGGTCACGCTCTCCATTGCCGCCGCTCATCCCCTGCACTATCTAATAAGCGCACGCTTGAAACCTCCTACTGTTAAAGGGCCAAAGCACGCCTAATTATCCACCCAACTTTTCCAGGGTATAAAGGGATCGTCCCTGGATTAATACTTTCCTGATAAATGTGTTTCCTCCTAGCTTGCTGTGATATCGTGATGATCATTTATTTGTAATTTCTGTGTATAATACTGTCTGTACCTCTGACTATCCTTGCCTGCCGCCTGCCCTGAACTCTTGCTAGTGACCTGTGACAAATCTCTGCCGTCTGCCCTGACCTTTTGCTCGACTAACGATGAGTGCTCGTTTGCCGCCTGCCCTGATCTTATAACTGAACCTGCATACTGTCTGCCTATTACTACAGACTACTCCAGGGATAGCGAATTGGGGTTCCACAGCATTGAAGTCCAGATCCCTGTATAGGAGTTAAAGGATAAATACCTGGGGTCCCCTTAGACTCCCTGGTTTGGCCCTACATCAAATCCCTTGGTAACCACGTGGGTTCATGGCAATGCTTTAAATCGGTAGGCAATACTGGGAACATTTTAATGTCTAAATATATATCTTTTATCCTAACCAAAAGCTGCTGCTAATCATTATTTACAATGTTCTAACAGTTGAAAACCTAAGATCCAGTATACAATGATGAGGGAGCTCTTGACCTTTTAAAGAACAACCTATTCCATTGGGGCATCCATCATCTTCTGCAAGCAAACATTGTGTGATAGGGATGTAAATACGTGAGGTCAGTGTAAACAATAACCTTCTGTTTTCTTCAGAGTAACAGATGGCAATAAACAAGTTCAAACTTGGATAACATTAAAGATGTATTTCTTTCTCAGATAAACATATCGTTCATAAAAGTGGCGCATAAACTGCCTACCATAAAATGTATGATATATTTAGAGTGTTGTTATTCTTCCACAGATAATAGTATAGAAAGGTCCCTTAGATAAATGCAAACTATTGGTCAGAGCCCCAAATAGTGTTTACGGTTTTGCTCTTAGGATTCCCTTGATATCCATATGGTTATAGTATACGGGCCAGAAACACTAGTAAACTTCCGTTAATAGGGTGGCCACATGCCTTTTTTTTTTTTAAAAGATACTGCGTCTAAATGCATAAGACCGTATGTTCATCTAATATGAATGAGGCAGATAAATTTGATGATTGCCTAGGGCTCAGTCTGCTCCCTTAAAGAGCACCATGTGCAGACAGGAATTACACAACAACTGCATGTATAGTGATACTCAGTGCTAACTTAATCCTCTTAAAAATAGTTTATCAATTACTTGCATTACATGTTTGCTCAGCTGACAACCACTGCTCAACCAAAAACCGTTTTATTTACTGAGTACACACAGGTACAGGAAGTTTGTATCCATTGTTATAATCTGTTATTAGACAAGAGCAAATATTTAAGCATTTTATTCACTACTGAATCCAATAGAAATTAGACTCTGATTATAAGGCCTCATGTACACGGTCGTATTACAGCTCCATTTTGTACGGAGCCATAATAAGGCACAAATTGATGTGCATGGTGACTTTTTTGTACCTCCGTATGCCTCCGATTTTATATGCACTCGTTTTTTTCTGATGGATTCTATACGAACGCAACAGATAAAAAGGGGCATGCTCCATTGGATGACATATGTACAGAGATTTTCACCCCTACAAGCATTACTAATGAAGCACTGCATTGTATTTCCCCATACGGACTCCTACGAATACATTTACTACCAACATTTCTAATAGTCAAACTTACCAATTCACTTCCAGTGAGAAAAATATTGGGTCTCTCAATTGAGCAGATGACAGTGACTGCAGAGTACTTGCATCTCAAATTCAAATAATTATTTTTTCAAAATCTGAAATTTGTTACATAGATTTTTCTGTTTTCCCATTATAATGTTTTATGACCTTTCAATAATATAGGTCACAAACCTTGATCCCCAACAATCCCGAGAGAGGGAATGGGCCGGTTTTAATCCGTTTGGCTGGGCAGGCTATTTCTCCTATCTCTGTTAGGGTATGTTCACACGGCCTATTTACGGACGTAATTCGGGCGTTTTTGCCCCGAATTACGTCTGAAAATAGCGCCTCAATAGCGCTGACAAACATCTGCCCATTGAAAGCAATGGGCAGACGTTTGTCTGTTCACACGAGGCGTATATTTACGCGCCGCTGTCAAATGACGGCGCGTAAATTGACGCCCGCGTAGAAGAAGTGACCTGTCACTTCTTTGGCCGTAATTGGAGCCGCTATTCATTGACTCCAATGAATAGCAGCGCTAATTACGGCCGTAATTGACGCGGCGTTCAAGCGCCTGCACATGCCGGTACGGCTGAATTTACGGGGATGTTTTCAGGCTGAAACATCCCCGTAATTTCAGCCGTTACGGACCCCCGCCGTGTGAACATACCCTTAACTAACCCACTTCTGCTCTTCACTCCACCAATGAACTATGACTCTCATCCCACAAGTAGGACTTTAAGTTCCCAGTTTTAACTGTACTTTGAAAATAAATTTCTTCAAGGAAGTTTATGTCAAATAAACGTAGTTCATGGCGCATACGTAACCTTACCTGGTCAGAAATATCTCTACTCCAGGCCGCTATGTCCTCAACTAACTAACCTTTTCGTATCACCTTGAACTTATATCCGTGTTGGCTCAAATACTTGCTGGGTGATGGGTTCATGCAGCTTTATTTATATTGCCCTTGCCAACACAAGGGCCTGGTCTCCCAAACAAAATTAGTACTTTGTACCTCTTGTGTCAATTCCCTGCCCATACAAGCTAATAATCCTCATGGATTGTGGGATTTCTCCCCTTTTGTCTCATTGTTTGATATTTTGTTTTGACTACTTGTCATATTACTTATTACTACAGATTATTATTTTATCCTTCTACATTAGATAGTCAAAAGTACTGTATATAAACACCCCTTCTATTTGATGGTTTAAGCCATTTTGGTCACATACAGTTACAAAAACTCAAACATCATGCAAGATAGCAGTAATATACTGTAGATCATAGTGAAGAGCACAGTGACTTTCAAAGTGGCGTTGCCAAATGATGTCACTATTCCAACAAGCCAATTCTTCAAATTGCTGCCCTGCTACAGCTCCTCAGGACAATTGTAAGTGAAGTTATTGTAAAGTAGAAATCTCGAGGGACAAAAACAGTTCAGCAGTAAAGAAGTAGACCACACCATCTTGCAGAACCGGGCCATCTTTATTATTTACTACTGGGTTTTAAACTACGTCTAAAAGCAGTGTTCGTCTCACGTTTATGGATTAAGTTTCCCTAGGCACAAAGCGTGCACAATGCCAAGCGTCTTTTGGAGTTGTGTTGTGCATACCACCATTGGACTGTGGAGCAGCTGAAATAAATTCTCCGGAGTGATAAATCAGGCTTCACCATCTGGCAAGTCTCATGGACAAATCTAGATAACTTTGCGCCAAAACTCTGGCAAAGTTCCTATATGATTCTGTATAAGTTGTAGTAAGAATAGTCCATAAACAAACAACTTATGTACAAGAATCATTGGCAATCATTCGTGCCTGACCTCACAGATACACTTGTGGCTGGAGATGAATCCCTGCAAATATACTCCAAAATCCTGTAGAAAGGAAGACATAGGTTTATGATTACATCAGAAGGTGAAGGTGGAATAATACAACACTCTTAAGCAATAGGTGGACAAACTACAAGGTTTTGGAAAGAGATGCTGAACAAGAACATGTGGATGTAATGTTCAGGTGACCACATATATCGGAAGGATTCACAATTTTTTTTCTGCCTTGTAACTAAATAACTGGTGACATGGTGTCTTTGCACTCCTAGGGTAGTGTTTTCTCTATCCATGGTCTTTTTGCCAGCACAGTTTATAAATGTTCTTCACTTCATATCAGAGAAAAACATAGAATAGAATACATATATTTATATAACTAGATCAGCTCTTATATACATTGTAGTGAATGCTATTACAGGATTTTGTGCAGTTGCTATGCCGTGCTAGTCTAATAGATGAATCTCTCATCAAACAATCCTTTGGCTGGGCCATTCATACGATTTCGATGCGGATCCGGCAAAGAGAATTTGCAGCAATTTAAAGTACAATATGTGTGGATGGGGTTGTCAAAACCCCATCCACACGTAGCATAAGAAATCTGCACAGAAATCCAAGCATGGTGCTCATTCTTTCATGGCAATGCCATGGATTTCCACAGCAGATTTCACCCTTTACAATGCCATGAAAGCCATGGCAAAACTGTTGCAGTGGATTTGGGCTGATATCTGTTGCGGATGTGCAACTATATTTTACATAATGCAACTAGCAGAAGAGGTAATTTGCAATGCTATAGGTTCCCTAAAAGGTTGATTTCAGTAGTACCGGGGTCAGTAGATGGTGATTTTCAGTGGCAGCGGTCTATATAGGATTTGGCAGTTATGTTTGAAGGTGACTTTGCATTTGGTGCTAGCTGCTTCAAATGTAGAGGTTTAATGCAAAGCACGTTTATCAAAAATTTAAAATAATTTCAAACATCCTTGTACGAGACAATTTATGTACACAAAGCTATTTATTGATTGCTACAGTACTTGTCTTGCTTAGATTTTTGTCATGTGTCTCCTCTAATTTTCCTGTTGGCTGTGTATGGAGGGCACAGCATAATGTAGACACTATAAATCATTAAGAATACTAAGACATGCACACAGCAGAACAGTACACCCATCAGGGGTGTATATTACTTTTAGTTAACTGTAGTATTATTAAAATAGTTTTTTTATTAAACAAAACAGAAAAAGAAAATAACATAGGTTAAGAGGAAAAACATAGCAATGGATTGGATGTAATAAGTCTAGGTAGGTGATAGATGTAGTAAAACATGTGGAGGACCAGCCTGGCAGGGGCTTTGCAGAAACAGTGAGTCTGGGGTACATTAAGCAGATAAGTAAATATTTCTAAGGGAAGGGCAATCCCTAATACACGGAGTAGAGTTTTTACCCCAGTCCAAAAATGGGCTCTGTAGCATTGTGACATCTCCAACATTGGTTAGTGACAGAGGAAAACATTTGCATAGAAAAACTGGGGTATATTACCAGTACATAAGAATTTTGTATTGATTTTTATACAGAGATATACAGAGCGACTTGTTAGCTGCTCGGGACCAAATAATTTGCCATAGGGAGGGGGGAACGTTCCATGTCATGATATTCCTCCCAATTAGACACGTAGTAATATTTATTTCTCTGAAATGGGGATAAGAGAATCACATATATATCTGTGATGAAGCCCTTTGTCGAAGGAATTTGTTTGCGTAAGTGTTCAAATGGGATAAAGATGGAAAATTTGTGTCATTGTGAAAGGATAGTGTAAAATTACTTATTTGAAGGTAGTGGAACAGAGCAGAAGGGAGTAAGTTGATTTTTGTCTGGGGTACATCAAAAGGGAAGATGTCCCTAGTATATGGTTCAATAATGTCTTCGAAGTAGAAGAGGCGAGCATTGAACCAAGGTCTGATCATTGTGGCAGATAGGCTATGGGTAAAAGAGAGGGTCAAAGAAGTCATGAATGATTTTGGAGAGATTAGGGAATATATTTTGGTGCTGGTATGCCACATGTCCGTGGTTAAAGACAAAGGTCCTAATAAGGGTATTGGGAAAGTGGTCGTAGAGCTGGACCAAAGCATTGCGTTGGAGTAGGAAGAGGTGCTTGGTCCATTTGTTGTAGGCTTATAGCGATGCCCATTAAAGGATTCTATTCTGCTAGATACTAGCGATATACATCAGGGATGGCAAATCTGACTTGTGAGGTTTGAGCTAGATGGACCAACTTTGGAATGCAGTGTTGTTTATTAGCCTATACAAAATTAATAGTGTAGAGCTATACCATACACAGGTAGATGTTCCAGGAATCGCTGTGTCGGGTGCTTTGGTTTTCCTGCCAGGCTGTTTCTCAACCTTGGTTCTAGTGTGAAGAAATTTGGTGGAGGCACAAGAGTGTAGCATGGGAAGTAAAGGAACAGACAACAAGAAAGACATGGACAATGAGAAAAAAACAAAAACAAAAGTAGTAAATCGCTAAACGGCCATTAAATCAACAACAAATGGGATTGCAATTCCATGGTGGGGCAACGGAAAAGAGAGGTTACATAGTTACATAGTTCGTACAGTTGAAAAAAGACACATGTCCATCAAGTTCAACCAAGGGATGGGAAAAGGGAAGTAAAAAATTTCTACACATAAGAGCTTATATTTTTTTGTTCTAGGAAATTATCTAACCCTTTTTTAAAGCCATCTACTGTCCCTGCTGTGACCAGCTCCTGCGGTAGGCTATTCCATAGATTCACAGTTCTCACAGTAAAGAAGGCTTGTCGCCTCTGCAGGGTGAACTTTTTTTTTTCCAGACGGAGGGAGTGCCCCCTTGTTGTTTGAGGGGGTTTTACATGGAACAGGATTTCACCATATTTTTTGTATGTGCCATTAATATATTTATATAAGTTAATCATGTCCCCCCTTAGTCGTCTTTTTTCAAGGCTAAATACATTTAGTTATTTTAATCTTTCCTCATAACTTAGATTCTACATGCCCCTTATTAGCTTCGTTGCTCTTCTTTGTATTTTTTCTAACTCCAGGGCATCCTTTCTATGAACTGGAGCCCAGAACAGAACTGCATATTCTAGATGAGGTCTCACTAATGCATTGTAAAGTGGTAATATTACATCCCTGTACAGCGAGTCCATGCCTCTTTTAATACACGACAATATCTTGCTGGCCCTTGAAGCAGCTGATTGACATTGCATGCTGTTATTTAGTTTATGATTTACAAGTACACCCAGATCCTTCTCAACAAGTGACTCCGCCAGTGTAGCTCCCCCTAGGCCATATGATGCATGCAGTTTGTTCGTACCCAGGTGCATAACTTTGCATTTATCTACATTAAACCTCATTTGCCAAGTGGACGCCCAAACACTCAGTTTGTTTAAATCCGCTTGCAAATCACGAACATCTTCCATAGACTGAACATTACTACATAGCTTGGTGTCATCTGAAAAAATAGAAGCAGTGCTATTAATCCCATCCTCTATATCATTAATAAATAAGTTGGATAATAGTGGTCCCAGCACTGAACCCTGGGGTACACCACTTATAACCGGGGACCATTCAGAGTAGGAATCATTGACCACAACTCTCTGGATACGGTCCTTGAGCCAATTCTCAATCCAATTACAAACTATTCTATCTAAGCCTATATTCCTTAATTTACCCATTAGATGTCTATGAGGGACAGTGTCAAATGCCTTTGCAAAGTCAAAAAACACTATATCCACAGCGGCCCCTCTGTCTAGGCTTCTGCTCAGCTCTTCATAAAAAAAAATCAAGTTGGTTTAACAGCTTCTGTCCTTAGTAAAACCGTGCTGGCTGTCACTTGTAATACTATTTTTTGTCACAATTCTGTATATAGTCCCTCAAGGTTGAACAGTCTTTTTGACAAACTTCATCACCAGTGCAGGTATAGGCACCAGGAGCAGTCTCATGCCACAGGTGGGTAGGGTGAGTTGGAAGAGTTTGGACAATCAGGAGGAGGCGTTCTCTTGGGAGTCTCTAGTCTGAATAGGCCATTTTCCACTGCATGTGTGGGGAATTATGTGGAGGAACAAAATAAATATGCGGTCTGGGCGTAGAGAACTATACATGTACATCAGGGCCGAATTTAAGGTGGTTACTTTTGTCTAGACGAGGAATTTCCAGAGGAGCCTTAGAGACTAAATCCACCTTTTCTGGAAAAATTTTCATTGCCAGGCTGGAGCAGTTGGTGGAGGAATATGTTCCCAGCTCACTAGTTTTGGAGTAGGAATATTCAGAGTAACGCAAAATTGTTGGAAGTCAGTCGCAGTATGAAGGGTGGCTAACCGTCCGTCTCTTCTGGCAGTTAGGCTAAAGGGAAAGCACCAACGATATAAAATGTTGTGTTCTTGTAGGATTGCAAGAAGAGGTCGAAGGTGCCTGCGTTTTTTAAGTGTGACCCAGAAAAGGTGGGGCAATTGTTGGATTTCTGCACTGTCAAAGTCAATGGCCCCTGTTGTCTTGCCTTGGTTATTATTGCTTCCTTGGGCTTGTAATCATTGATAGAAAAAATTATATCTCTGGGTTAAAGGGAGGACACTTTTGAGTGAAGTTCAGCGGGGTCTAGTTTAATATTGTGCATAGGGGGGCCCCAGGACCATTTTAAAGATAGCCTCTAGCGTGAGCTTGAGGTCTTTATCACTTCAGGGCGTCCTCGGATACCAATCTTGAGGCCTCACCTGTTGTTAAAAGAGGCTCTGTCACCACATTATAAGTGCCCTATCTCCTACATACTGTGATCGGTGCTGTAATGTAGATAGATCACAACACTGTTTTTTATTTTGAAAAACTATCATTTTTGAGGAAGTTATGAGCAATTTTCGATTTATGCTAATTACTTTCTTAATTCCCAACTGGGCGTTTTTTAACTTTTGACCAAGTGGGCGTTGAAAAGAGGAGTGTATGACGCTGACCAATCAGCGTCATACACTTCTCTCCATTCATGTCCATTTGTACTCAGCACAGCGTGATCTAGGGAGATCATGCTGTGCTGTCACATACACCCACATTCACTTTACTGAAGTGTCTTGACAGTGAATAGACATCACCTCCAGCCAGGACGCGATGTCTATTCACAATCCCGACACTTCGGTAAAGTTTGTGTGGGACTTAATCGCTGCACAGCGCGAGATCATGCTACTGCTGTCATTCATAGCGTGATCTTGCGAGATCACGCTGTGCAGCGATTAAGTCCCACACAAACTTTACCGAAGTGTCGGGATTGTGAATAGACAACGCGTCCTGGCTCAAACTCTGTGTGAACAGGGCCTTACAGTACTGAATTACAGTGGAAGTATTATACCTTTTTTAACACTAGTGAATATAAAATGACTAATGTTAAACAAACATCTACATTTATTACAGTTGTTAAAGAGGATCTGTCACCAGGTCCTAACATCTAATGTACATATGTAATATTTACCCACCTCCCTCCCTGTTTCCAGCACCGGTTTTTTTTTGTTCTCCTCCCCCATTCCCGAGTAATGATATTTTAGGTGCCCGATATGCTAATTCACTCTAGTTAGCCAATGGGGCATGTACTACATTGAATCTCCCTGGGTAGAGCCATCTTCACTGCCTCTGACGCTGTCCAATCAACGCGAGGCAGCTCATGACAAGCCTTGCCCAGCGAGACCACGCTGGGCGAAGACTTCTAAGAAACACATTTGTCCTATGCTGCTTCGTGCTGTTTGGACAGCGTCAGAGGCAGTAAAGATGGTTCCACCCAAGGAGATTTACTGGCTAACTACAGTGAATTACCATATCAGGCGCCTAAAGTACAGAGCATTATTATTCAAGTAGCAGAACAAAAAGAAAAACGGCACTGGAAATTGTGAGGGAGTTGGAAAAAGGTCATATACAGTGAAGGAAATAAGTATTTGATCCCTTGCTGATTTTGTAAGTTTGCCCACTGTCAAAGTCATGAACAGTCTAGAATTTTAAGGCTAGGTTAATTTTACCAGTGAGAGATAGATTATATAAAAAAAAAAAAGAAAATCACATAGTCAAAATTATATATATTTATTTGCATTGTGCACAGAGAAATAAGTATTTGATCCCTTTGGCAAACAAGACTTAATACTTGGTAGCAAAACCCTTGTTGGCAAGCACAGCAGTCAGACTTTTTTTGTAGTTGATGATGAGGTTTGCACACATGTTAGATGGAATTTTGGCCCACTCCTCTTTGCAGATCATCTGTAAATCATTAAGATTTCGAGACTGTCGCTTGGCAACTCGGATCTTCAGCTCCCTCCATAAGTTTTCGAAGGGATTAAGGTCTGGAGACTGGCTAGGCCACTCCATGACCTTAATGTGCTTCTTTTTGAGCCACTCCTTTGTTGCCTTGGCTGTATGTTTCGGGTCATTGTCGTGCTGGAAGACCCAGCTACGAGCCATTTTTAATGTCCTGGTGGAGGGAAGGAGGTTGTCACTCAGGATTTGACGGTACATGGCTCCATCCATTCTCCCATCGATGCGGTGAAGTAGTACTGTGCCCTTAGCAGAGAAACACCCCCAAAACATAATGTTTCCACCTCCATGCTTGACAGTGGGGACGGTGTTCTTTGGGTCATAGGCAGCATTTCTCTTCCTCCAAACACAGCGTGTTGAGTTAATGCCAAAGAGCTCAATTTTAGTCTCATCTCACCACAGCACCTTCTCCCAATCACTCTCAGAATCATCCAGATGTTCATTTGCAAACTTCAGACGGGCCTGTACATGTGCCTTCTTGAGCAGGGGGACCTTGCGGGCACTGCAGGATTTTAATCCATTACGGCGTAATGTGTTACCAATGGTTTTCTTGGTGACTGTGGTCCCAGCTGCCTTGAGATCATTAACAAGTTCCCCCCGTGTAGTTTTCGGCTGAGCTCTCACCTTCCTCAGGATCAAGGATACCCCACGAGGTGAGATTTTGCATGGAGCCCCAGATCGATGTCGATTGACAGTAATTTTGTATGTCTTCCATTTTCTTACTATTGCACCAACAGTTGTCTCCTTCTCACCCAGCATCTTACTTATGGTTTTGTAGCCCATTCCAGCCGTGTGCAGGTCTATGATCTTGTCCCTGACATCCTTAGAAAGCTCTTTGGTCTTGCCCATGTTGTAGAGGTTAGAGTCAGACTGATTAATTGAGTCTGTGGACAGGAGTCTTTTATACAGGTGACCATTTAAGACAGCTGTCTTTAATGCAGGCACCAAGTTGATTTGGAGCGTGTAACTGGTCTGGAGGAGGCTGAACTCTTAATGGTTGGTAGGGGATCAAATACTTATTTCTCTGTGCACAATGCAAATAAATATATATAATTTTGACTATGTGATTTTCTTTTTTTTTTTTATATATATATATAATCTATCTCTCACTGGTAAAATTAACCTAGCCTAAAAATTCTAGACTGTTCATGACTTTGACAGTGGGCAAACTTACAAAATCAGCAAGGGATCAAATACTTATTTCCTTCACTGTATGTAAATTAGATGTTAGGACCTGGCGACAGGTCCTCTTTAACCACAAAATCAGAGAATGCAAATGGATAAATGATTCAACCCATCAAGCTAATATTTAGTAGAGGCTCAATTGGCAGCAGCAAATTGCAGTCTTGTGTACTGTATATGTCTCTATCAACTTTGCATTCATTGCAAAACTTCTCAAGCTCAAATTGCTTGGGGACCATAAGTGACCAGTTAAATCCAGCCACAAATTCTGCACTATTACTTAGCCATTTCATTAACATTTTTATTCCATTAATGTGTAGCTTGTATATAGTTGGAAATTGACAGGATCAGAGGCATAACTATTAATAATGGTCACTCTACCACATAAGGGAGTACCTGTGTTTATTGTTTGTGCTGTCACTGTGTACATGAGATTTTACTTTATTTACTGACTTCGTATACCTCTTACCTTCATAAGCCTTCCAGGGCTTGCAAGTCATGATATGCGCCAAAACCTAATTTCTCTCCTTCTTTCCAATTCCTTAATATTATTATTTAATTTTGACGATAGAAGCAACAACAACAGGTAAGTGTTACTGGATGTTGTGGACAATCGAGTTGAAGAGTAGGATTTTCGAGTATCAATTTGAATGTTGAGTAGTATATATATATATAGCAGATAACAAACAAACACAGCACTCCAAACAAGCTGAACATTTGGCCATGTGCACGTTAGCAGTGAAAGGATGAAATCAACTCCTTGGTAAATAGACAGCAGAGATATAGAGCAAATAACAGCACCAGGACTTCAATATTGACGGAGAGATGTTGGTTTATTCCCCACAGAGTAAACAAAACAAGCTCATTTTGTTCACTCTGTGGTGAACAAACCAACATCTCTCCATCAATATTGAAGTCCTGGTGCTGTTATCTCCTCTACATCTCTGCAGTATATATATATATATATATATATATATATATATATATATACATACATACATACATACACACACACATACATATGCATATATATCAACACATATATATACACTAATATATATATATATATGTATATACATATATATACACACATATATATATATCAACACATAAATATATATATATACACACACACACACATATATATATATATATATATGTACATATATACACATAAATGTATACATATATATATATATACACACACACATATATATATATATATATACACATCAACACACATATATATATATATATATACATACATACATATATATATCAACACATATATATATATATATATATATATATATATACACATATAAATCCTTTCAAAATACGAGACAGCACACCTTGATAGTGAAAAAAGTGGATTTATTCACCACAGGCATGTGGTGAATAAATCCACCTTTTTTACTATCAAGGTGTGCTGTCTCGTATTTTGAAAGGATTTACTTGGTATTTGGGACATTGGTCATATGTCCAAACGAGACCTTGCACCCTGGCTGTACGTATTTTGACAAACGGTGCTGCTTGTTTATCCTTTGTTTGAACACATATATATATATATATATATATATATATATATATAGGATCAGAGGCATAACTATTACTAGTGGTCACTCTACCACATAAGGGAGTATTCTTAGTGCTGTCACTGTGTACATAACTGTGTGCATTATTCTTATTTAATCTGATGCAGTGTATATGATTCCTGTGCTGTGACATCACTATATTTATTATCCTTGTTCTGTAAAATCATTGTGCACATTATTCCCAGTGCGTGTAATAACCCTTTTCTATGATATCACAATGTTTATAATCCATGCACTCAGATATCACTGTGTGCACTATCCTTGTACTGTATTATTACTTCTATCTTCTAACATCACTGTGTGCATTATCCCTGTACAGTGAAATATTGTGACCATGATCTCGGTGTGCATCATCCCTGTACTGTGACATGGCTGTGACTATTATTTAGTGCTGGTACTTAAAGAGGCTCTGTCACCAGATTTTCCAACCCCTATCTCCTATTGCAGCAGATCAGCGCTGCAATGTAGATAAGAGTAACGTTTTGTTTTTTTTTAAAAACAAGCATTTTTGGCCAAGTCATGACCATTTTTATATTTATGCAAATGAGGCTTTCCTAAGTACAACTGGGCGTGTTTAAAGTTAAGTCCAAGTGGGCGTGTATTGTGTGTGTACATCTGGGCGTTTTTACTTGTTTTACTAGCTGGGCGTTGTGAATGGAAGTGTATGATGCTGACGAATCAGCATCATCCACTTCTCTTCGTCAACACCCAGCTTCTGGCAGTGCACAGACACACAGCGTGTTCTCGAGAGATCACGCTGTGACGTCACTTCCTGCCCCAGGTCCTGCATCGTGTCGGACGAGCGAGGACACATCGGCACCAGGCGACAGAGGCTACAGTTGATTCTGCAGCAGCATCAGCGTTTGCAGGTAAGTCGATGTAGCCTCTGTCGCCTGGTGCTGATGTGTCCTCGCTCGTCCGACACGATGCAGGACCTGGGGCAGGAAGTGACGTCACAGCGTGATCTCTCGAGAACACGCTGTGTGTCTGTGCACTGCCAGAAGCTGGGTGTTGACGAAGAGAAGTGGATGATGCTGATTCGTCAGCATCATACACTTCCATTCACAACGCCCAGCTAGTAAAACAAGTAAAAACGCCCAGATGTACACACACAATACACGCCCACTTGGACTTAACTTTAAACACGCCCAGTTGTACTTAGGAAAGCCTCATTTGCATAAATATAAAAATGGTCATAACTTGGCCAAAAATGCTCGTTTTTGAAAAAAACAAAAAATGTTACTCTTATCTACATTGCAGCGCCGAACAGCTGCAATAGGAGATAGGGGTTGGAAAATCTGGTGACAGAGCCTCTTTAACGTTGGTTTTTACCTCTCTCTGTGGCAACATTCTTTTTATTGTCTTTGTGGAGAAATATAACTGTTTATTATCTCTGTATTGTGCCTTTACCATGTCTATTATTCTTGCAGAAGGGTGTCATTGTGTGCATTATCCATGTTCTGTGACATAACTGTAAGTAGTATTATTATTATTCTTGTGCAGCGACATCACTGCGCATTTTCAGGGGTATATGAGGTGCAGACATTGCAGTTACACCTGAAAGTGCCTGAAGTGACCCAATGGTTTCTCTTCCAGTACTATAAGTTACTGTGCATGTAAAGATGAGGGGCCTGGATATTTGTCTCTAGAATGGTGCCTGTACTGTATATGATGCACACAGTCCCTTCCTCTCATCCAAAATTCTTAGTGGGATTCAGATTAAACTAAAATCATGAATATATTCCTGCATTTGTGACATGGTACATTTTACTTCTGAAATGAGACATTGGACCTTGGAACTATTGTAGTCATGCAGGAATAAACCTGGTAAACAAGAATGCCAGGAAACATTTTAGGCTGGGTTCACACGACCTATTTTCAGACGTAAACGAGGCATATTATGCCTCGTTTTACATCTGAAAAGAAGGCTACAATACGTCGGCAAACATCTGCCCATTCATTTGAATGGGTTTGCCGACGTACTGTGCCGACAACCTGTCATTTACGCGTCGTTGTTTGACAGTTGTCAAACGACGACGCGTAAAAATACAGCCTCATCAAAAGAAGTGCAGGACACTTCTTTGAGACGTAATTTGAGCCGTTCTTCATTGAACTCAATGAAGCACAGCTCAAAATTTACGGCTGTCAGAGAAGCCTCGCAAAATGCGAGGAGGAGCATTTACGTCTGAAACGAGGCTGCTGTTTTCTCCTGAAAACAGTCTGTCTTTTCAGCCGTAAAAGCCTGCTACCATGTGTACATACCCTTACACATTACATAACGACCACCAGGGCCGGCCTTAGGGGTGTGCGACCTGTGCCATTGCACAGGGCGCATCACTCCAGCGGATGGAAGGGGGCGCTGCACTGGCTCCCTTACCATACTTGTTTCAGAACCGCCCGGGCTCGGCAGTCGCCTTTCCGCGCGGGCCCCTTCCATCCATGGCCGGCGGCTCCACTAGCAGCTGCTGCAGCTGCTACAGTGGTAGCGATGCCTCTGCTCTGCTATCTACTAGTGCCACTGTATCTCCCTGAAGGAGCGGAATCCCCGTGTGGCCGGGGATTCCGCTACTGGATGGAGCACTTGATGTCTCTGTACATATATGGACAGTGACATCAGGGGCCACTCCTGAAGTGGAATACCCGTCCACAGCGCTGCCAATGAT
Organism: Rhinoderma darwinii; assembly: GCF_050947455.1. Lineage (NCBI taxonomy): Eukaryota > Metazoa > Chordata > Amphibia > Anura > Rhinodermatidae > Rhinoderma > Rhinoderma darwinii. The sequence goes on from NC_134690.1 coordinate 111,086,998, forward strand.
GTGACCAGGGATTCCACTCCAGGAGAAGCCAGTGACGTCACTGTCCATAAATGGACACAGACAACAGGGGCTTCTCCTGGAGTGGAATCCCTGGTCACAGCGTCGGCATCGATATATGGACAGACATCAAGCGCTGTGTCCAGGAGCGGAATCCCCGGCCACAAGGGGATTCCACTCCTTCAGGGAGGTCGCTATCTACAGGAAGGGGGTGCTATCTACAAGGGGGTTGTATGGCACTACCTATGAGGGGGCTGTGGCACTACCTACCAGGGGGCTGTGTGGCGCTATCTACAAGGGGGCTGTGTGGCACTACCTACAGTGGGCTGTGTGGCACTATCTACAGTGGCTGGTGGCACTACCTACAAGGGGGCTGTGTGGCACTATCTACAGTGGGAATCTTTGAGTGGGGGCTGATGGTTATTTTACTGTGAGTGGGGGGGCTGATGGTCATTTTACTGTGAGTGGGGGGGCTGATGGTCATTTTACTGTGAGTGGGGGGCTGATGGTCATTTTACTGTTAGTGGGGGGCTGATGGTCTTTAAGTAGTTTCCACCTCTGAGCTCCAATTGAAATTAATAGGAGGCAGAAAATACCTGCGGCGCTCGTTTGGTGCTTTTTTGCCTGTGTCTTTTGCAATAGCTTCAATGGCTTAAAAAGGATGCAAAAAAAAAAAAAGTCAAATAAAGCTGTCGAACATACCTTAAGAGTGTAGTGCTTGTTTTTAGCCGTTTTCTGTCTTTCTCGAAACAATTTTTGGTAGGGGTGCCCTGAGGAAATTCTATTTTTCCAGTGGTGCCTCGAGTCTGAAAAGGTTGGGAAACTCTTTACTAAGCTACAGGATCACGCCGGCCTATGCAAGGATCCTGCCGTGAAGCAGCTGAGGTTGTCGTGGAAACGGGACCTAGGTAAGTAAAAAATTGTGTTTTGTTTGGAAGCACTGTCTACAAGGGGGAGGTGGGGGATTATGGCACGGTCTACAGGGAGGCTGTATCGCACAATCTACAGGGGGGCATTATTTACAAAGGGGGGGCTGGGTGTGGCAGCCAGGGGAGGGGGCATTATACTTTGTGGGGGCCACTAAGCAGACATTATACTGTGTAGGGTTACTACAGGGGGCAATAAACTGTGTGCGGCACTTATGGGGCATAATACTGTGTGGGCACAATTAAAGGACAAAATACTGTGTCCTTGAAGGGGTTATAATATATAATTAAATATTATTATTATTATTATACTATATAGGGGGCACTAAAGGGGCATTATACTGTGTAGGGGCACTATATAGGGCATTATACAGTGGGGGCATTATACTTTTTTTATGGGGCATTTTTTTTATGATGGGTGGGGCGCCGAAATATAATTTTGCACGGGGCGCCATCTATCCTAAGGCCGGCCCTGGCCATCACCATCTTGAAGTGTTGACATCAGAAATGATTTTAACCCCTTACCTCACCAGGACGCACCTGTACGTTCTGATGCAGGGGGAGAAGTATGGATCGTGCTCACGTGTGAGCGCACTCCATATGCTGCGGGTGTCGGCTGTGTTTTACAGCCGACACCCAGGACTAACAGCCAGGAGCAGCAATTGTTCTGTTCCTGGCTGTTTAATCCCTCGAATGTTGCGGTCAATCGCGACCGCAGCATCTGAGGCGCTGAAAAGTGGGGGGCGCTACGAGATTGGGGGGTGACGATGGTTATTATGGCAGCCCAGGGTCCTAACGAAGCCCCCCAGGGCTGCTTTTAGTCTGCCTCTGTTAAGCCCTGCCTGTGGCAGATGCCTGTAAAAATGACAGTATACTGCTACTAGTATTGCAGTATATTGTACCAGCGATCTAACGATCGCTGGTTCAAGTCTCCTAGGGGGACTAGTAAAATGTATAAAAAGAAGTGAAATCAAGTTTTTAGTAGTGAAAAAAAAATGTAAAAACAATTAAAACTTAAAAAAAAAACCTTTTCCCTTTTTTCCTCTAAAGTAATGTAAAAAATTTAAAAAAGTAAACAAAGTTGGTATTGCTGCGTCCGTAAAAAGTCTGAACTATTACAATATAGCATTACTTAATGCACGCGGTGAACGCTGTAAAAAATTTAAAATGTAAACCGCCAAAATTGCTATTTATTGGTCACCTTAGTTCCCAAATTTTTTTTCATAAAAAGTGATCAAAAAGTCATATGTACCAACAGATGGTACCAATAAAAACGACAGCTCGTTCCGCAAAAAATAAGCCCTCACATCGCTCAATGCACAGAAAAAGAAAAAAGTTATGGTCTCAGAATGTGATGAAACAAAAAACTATTTCTGTTTTTTTAAAGTAGTAAAATATAAAAAAATCTATATAAATTTGATATCACCGTAATCGTATTGAGCCACAGAATAAAGTTAAAGGGGTTGTCCAGGATTTATTTTTTTACTAAAAACTGTCCCCCAGCCTTGGTTTGCCTTCCCTAATACGGCCTATTAACCTTCTAATCAGTTTCTGTTTGATCTCTATCGTCACTGCTGCTTTTTCTGTTTGTTTACATCCCTTGCTGTCTGTTTACATCCTTTGCTTCTGGTCCTGTCTGTTTCCAGTCTTGTAACCACCGTTACCCATGATCCCCTGCATCTGAGGAGACAGCTTACATCCCCCTCCCTCCACAGCATCTCAGCTATTTGCATACTGCCACGCCCCTCTATGTTCACAGGTCCTTCCCTGCTCTAATTCCAGGCACCCAGCTCCGTTCCTGCACACTGTCACACACTAGAATCATCATTATCCTTTGTACCTCCATCTATCCCTGATCTAAGTACAGGTACCAATCTCCCTCCCCCGCCTTTCACAGCCTGATAAATGGAAGTCTGCCCACTCCACCTATGTCAGACATCTTGGTACACACAATCCAGTCAGCACCCTCACCTGCTGCTGCATCTGTTTGAAGAGATCCTGTGGTACAGTGAAGCAAACACTACTCCAAACAATGGTAAAACTTTACATAATTTACATAATTTACTACAAATGTATGTAAGTGTCTCTCTCTCTGTCTCACTGTTATTTACTATCTATATACAGATCAAGCAATATAACCACATCCTGTTATTGATATGTATATATATATATATATATATATTTATTTTCGTGTGTATATATAACATATATATATATATACACTACCGTTCAAAAGTTTAGGGTCACTTAGAAATGTCCTTATTTTTGAAAGAAAAGCACAGTTTTTTTCAATGAAGATAACATTAAATTAATCAGAAATACACTCTATACATTGTTAATGTGGTAAATGACTATTCTAGCTGCAAACGTCTGGTTTTTAATGCAATATCTACATAGGTGTATAGAGGCCCATTTCCAGCAACCATCACTCCAGTGTTCTCATGGTACATTGTGTTTGCTAACTGTGTTAGAAGGCTAATGGATGATTAGAAAACACTTGAAAACCCTTGTGCAATTATGTTAGCACCACTGTAAACAGTTTTGCTGTTTAGAGGAGCTATAAAACTGACCTTCCTTTGTGCTAGTTGAGAATCTGGAGCATTACATTTGTGGGTTCGATTAAACTTTCAAAATGGCTAGAAAGAGAGAGCTTTCATGTGAAACTCGACAGTCTATTCTTGTTCTTAGAAATGAAGGCTATTCCATGCGAGAAATTGCCAAGAAACTGAAGATTTCCTACAACGGTGTGTACTACTCCCTTCAGAGGACAGCACAAACAGGCTCTAACCACAGTAGAAAGAGAAGTGGGAGGCCCCGCTGCACAACAAGACTACATTAGAGTCTCTAGTTTGAGAAATAGACGCCTCACAGGTCCTCAACTGGCAGCTTCATTAAATAGTGCCCGCAAAACGCCAGTGTCAACGTCTACAGTGAAGAGGCGACTCCGGGATGCTGGCCTTCAGGGCAGAGTGGCAAAGAAAAAGACATATCTGAGTCTGGCTAATAAAAGGAAAAGATTAATATGGGCAAAAGCACACAGACATTGGACAGAGGAAGATTGGAAAAAAGTGTTATGGACAGACGAATCGAAGTTTGAGGTGTTTGGATCACACAGAAGAACATTTGTGAGACGCAGAACAACTGAAAAGATGCTGGAAGCGTGCCTGACGCCATCTGTCAAGCATGGTGGAGGTAATGTGATGGTCTGGGGTTGCTTTGGTGCTGGTAAAGTGGGAGATTTGTACAAGGTAAAAGGGATTTTGAATAAGGAAGGCTATCACTCCATTTTGCAACGCCGTGCCATACCCTGTGGACAGCGCTTGATTGGAGCCAATTTCATCCTACAACAGGACAATGACCCAAAGCACACCTCCAAATTATGCAAGAACTATTTAGGGAAGAAGCAGGCAGCTGGTATTCTATCTGTAATGGAGTGGCCAGTGCAGTCACCAGATCTCAACCCCATAGAGCTGTTGTGGGAGCAGCTTGACCGTATGTTACGCAAGAAGTGCCCATCAAGCCAATCCAACTTGTGGGAGGGGCTTCTGGAAGCATGGGGTGAAATTTCTCCCGATTACCTCAGCAAATTAACAGCTAGAATGCCAAAGGTCTGCAATGCTGTAATTGCTGCAAATGGAGCATTCTTTGACGAAAGCAAAGTTTGAAGGAGAAAATTATTATTTGAAATAAAAATCATTATTTCTAACCTTGTCAATGTCTTGACTATATTTACTAATCATTTTGCAACTCATTTGATAAATATAAGTGTGAGTTTTCATGGAAAACACAAAATTGTCTGGGTGACCCAAAACTTTTGAACGGTAGTGTATCTAAAAATATAGAGTGAAAGTGATGTTGACTATTACATATGTATAATATTGACTATATAAAGAGAGATACGGCACATCTCCTTTATACTTACATGAATGGTTTGTGTTGAGCAAAGTATAATGTAGTGCTGTGGTTTGTTGCGAAATAAACCAGTCCAACAGATAGATGAAAACAGTTTGAACACTTTATTAAATTCACAAATGTTGTTGCAGACAGTAATTTGTCTAATAGATAAAAAAAGCGATAGGAGGCTGGTGCCCTGAACATAGAGGAGGAGGAGGAGGGGGGCGTGGAGGACAAGATAAAAGGAGGAGGGGGTGTGTTAGGGAAGGGACAAGGCAGCCAGGCAGTGTGGGAACTACAAATGTGAAGAAGGATGAGGAGGCCTGGACGACGAGATAGGAGGAGGAGGGGGCATGTTAGAGGAGAGACAAGACGGCTAGGCAGCACAGAAAATCCTAGAGTGAAGGAGGAGGAGCTGTGGACGACGAGATAGGAGGAGGAGGGGGCGTGTACTATGATTAATGATGCTCCGTGTCTTTGCTAACACAGCACTTCCGACTGTGTAGAGACACGGCGCGTCATCAACTATGTTTACAGGCGGTCGGAGCTCGGAAGAGCTTATGAAACATCCACCCGGCCCACTACCTGTAAATGTAGTTGATGACGCGCCGTGCCTTTGTTCCGCCAGAAATGCTGGCTGAGCAAATACACGGAACGTCACAGGAAATAAAAATTTTACACTGGGTGCGGTCACGTGACACTGCCACAGGTAAACAGACATTATATTAGAAATTTACTTAAATATGTCCAATTAAGTTAAAATAGAAATAAAATTTATTCCTGGACAACCCCTTTAAGTTGTTGCTTTTATCACATGGTGAAAAACGGAACCCAAAAAATAATGGAGGAATCACAGTTTTTCAAATTTCAGCCCGCAAATAATTTTTCAGCTTCCCAGTACATTATATGGTACTTTAAATGCTACCAATAGAAACTACAACTCCTCCCGGAAAATATAAGCTCTCACACCACTCTATTGACAGAAAAATAAAAACGTTATGGCTCTTGGAAGGCGGGAAGTAAAAAACTAAAATGAAAAATCAAAAATGTATTAATCCCTCACTGGCCGCTGCTATCAAAAGTTCATTGCCGTTATCCTCTCTTCTAAACTCCTCCTCCGACTCTAAATAACGGTCTGCAAACATTTTGCGCTTTTTATCGTAACAATCCGGTGTCCCTTTATGCGCACATACCAGAAGAGGACATCAATGCACAAGCGCAGGATTTTGTGTGCTGTGGGAAGGCGAGGAGCTGGCAATCAAAAGTAAGGAGGCGGGGTAAACTCAGAAAGACTTGAGGAATGAAGATATGGCTCTTTTCAAACAAAGATCTGACTCTTTTATGCTCATTAGCATATGGTGTGGCAACACTAAAAGACTGAATACTAAAGCTACAGAGCCGACTAAGAAGACAATTATAGGTTATATAGAAATGATTTTTCACCCACTACCACAAGGTATTGCTGGTTTAATAGGTGAAATGCTGGTGACAGGTTCCCTTTAAGGGGTTAAGGACTCTTTCTGCTAGTACAAACTTCTCATCCTAAAATCAAAATGATTGGGTGCTCACATAAGTTGTGTTTTCTTGTTTGTTTTGTCCAAAAATGAAACACAGTATGATAATGATGTTGTTATATTAGTTAGTTCGAGCCCATTACAGATGAGCTTTCCACACTAACTTTCTCTCTCCTTACTTATAAAATTAAAAACAATTGTAAAGTAAGATAACACTAACATTTGGTTGGATATACATTTACATTTCTCACAGGGCAGAGCATCATTGAGATCCGATTGTTGATAATTCCCAAAAATGTTAATTACATAGTCTGGGGGACCAACTAACAACTTAAGTTTTTTTTTTTACAAATAAAATCGTGCATCAGTGTGATTGGTGCAACTTTCAAAATACTTTTCTTATGAAAAATAATTTTTACTTTTTGAGATACAGCTGCTTTGTATCCTGTATACAGAGCAGCTGTATCGTGCACTAAGACCTGAATCCGTCAGGTCAGTGGGACTGACAGGTTCAGTGACAGAAGGCCCTGTGTGTCTCTGACATGCAGGATCCACTTGTCATTGATCACATCTAATTATAAACTTAGATGTGATCGGTAACAGCACGATCCTACTTGTCAGAGACACGCAGGACCTGCTGACACTGAACCCGTCAGTCCCGTGGACCAGACGGATTCAGGTTTCAACGCTAGATACAGCTGCTCTGTAAAAGTATACGAAGCAGCTGTATCTCAAAAAGTAACAACAATTTTTAATAAAAAGTATTTTGAAAGTTGCACCTATCAAACTGATAGTTTTTATTAAAAATAAATAAATAAAGAAACTGATTTCAAATGTGCCTTTAGAACTATCGTCTATCAACTTTTTCCCTTGCCATGATCAATGCATTAAATTATTTGTAAACCATCTGATAACTCTGACCTACTTTTTACATGGCACAATGAAGTATTCTCTTCTTCTCCAGGTTCTTTTTGAATATTGCTGCATATACCATATGTTAGGGTATGTGCACACGTAGTGACCAAAAACGTCTGAAAATACAGAGCTGTTTTCAAGGGAAAACAGTCCCTGATTTTCAGACGTTTTTTGAGCAACTCGCGTTTTTCGCGCCGTTTTCGCAGCGTTTTTTACGTCCGTTTTTGGAGCTGTTTTCATTGGAGTCTATGAGAAAACAGCTCCAAAAACGTCCAAAGAAGTGTCCTGCACTTCTTTTGACGAGGCTGTATTTTTACGCGTCGTTGTTTGACAGCTGTCAAACGACGACGCGTAACTGACAGGTCGTCTGCACAGTACGTCGGCAAACCCATTCAAATGAATGGGCAGATGTTTGCCGACGTATTGTAGCCCTATTTTCAGACGTAAAACGAGGCATAATTTAGGACGAGGGACGACTAGGCCCGAGGAAGCATAAGGTGGGCCAGGGCGTCCCTGATGAGGGTGGTTATAGGAAGCAAGGGATATAAAATGGTGCTGGCCACATGGCCAATGGCACCAGCATGGCTGGAGGGGGAGGGTGAACTCATTGTTCACTGTGAGATAAGTGGAGAAAGGGGAGTGATAGTGGAAAGAACTATAGGAGCGCATAAGTAATGAGGATAGGGGAGGGGGAGCAGGATAAGGGTTTATAAGTACAGAAAGCAGAGAGGTAAGACATTACTTACCAGGAGAAGAAAAGACCCACCCAACCCTCCCTTGTTAGAAATAGAACCGTCCCAAAAGAAGTCGTTTGGCGAGGTTGTCGCTGGAATGGAGCTGGTGGCTACTGCTGGAGCAAGTCCAAGGCGGAAGACCGTGGTCTCCAAGCGTCTTCGGGATTCCATTAGGCCGGGTAAGTCGGTCCCATACAGTAAGCGTTCTTCTCTGGCCCCCTGCCCCACGCCAGTCCCAAGTGCCCCATTATTCTTCCTCCCACCCCATCTCAGCCCAATTTTTCCCAAACAACCCCCCCTCACAACATGTAACCATGTCACCCCCACTCACATAGGTTCCCTGCCACCCCCCAGCAGGGTTTTATTCTTTTAATGGGCCGCAGGTACACAGGGAGGGTAATTTTCAAGGTGGCCCTATGGGCATGCTAAACCCCCACCAATTTAATAGTGCCCCAGTAGTTTCTGGGAAGCCAGCAGACCCGGTAAGCCAGAGGTACAACGGCAATTAGGATCAGGTCCAGCAAGCTATATTCAGCCTAGCCGGGGGGGGGGGGGGGGGGTGGTTGGGAGGACATGGATATTTCTTCCCTTAAGCCGGGGGGGTTTAGCAATGGGCCTTTCAGCGATGGAACAGTAAGGAAGCATTATCACAGAGCCAAGGGGAAAGGTCACATAGGAACACATACTCGCACAATATCTTTTGTTGCAGGGAGCGAAGCAGCGATAGAGCACAACAAGCACAGGAGGGATTGCAGCAAGCCAGCCCAGCGACTAGCAACCTAGGACAGAGTCATTAAGAGCCTGGAAGCCGAAGTATGCAACAACTGGGTGAGTCTGATTCCAATGCATCGGATGGGCATTATTTGTGTTCAGATGAGGAATAATGCAGTAATTAAGGAAAAATGCTCAACATGTAAAAATAAATTAATAAAAACATTTAAAGGTAGTGAAGGGAAGAGCAAATAAGTAAAGAAGCTGTTTCTGTAGGGGGGTGTAAGAATTTTTCTCTTCCACCCTCTTTACTGGGTTAGACTTTAAGGGTAAGTGCAATAAATGAAATAAGAGTGATGTACAAAAATGTATTGTTTAAAGAGTAAAATTACTGTTGCAGTTGTTCTGGGATTTATATTGAGATATGTACACAGGGACAGTCATGAGCAATAAACTTTACAGAGACACTTTTTGTTTATCATCAACAATAGTTCTATTGTCCACCCTACTGGTTATCATATGTAGGAGATACCTGTGAATGTCTGGGCCCTTTGTTGGGAGAATCAGATTAAATAATAGGTGTCTTGCATACTGATGACACATTTCATTGAAACATGCGACCCTCCATCTTTGATTCATTCAAATAAAATACACTATATGATATAATATAATATATAACATTATATAGGCCTTCAAATTCAAAATCTTCATTTGTACAGGCGTGGGGGGTTCAGAACAGTGATCTAGTAGAAAAAGGGCTAGCGGCTGGGGAAGCAGGATACCTATGCCTGTTCAGTGTTGCCCACATATGCAGATTTGCCACAGAAGTTTTTTGTTTTTTTTTATTTATTTATTTTTTGGGAAGGGTTAGAGAGGAAACGTATGTGGTTGTTTTGTTTTGTCTAAGGAAGTGGAGGTACCTAAGGAGAAGGGGCTTAGCAAGGCAGATAGATAACAGGAGAAAACTATTGTGGAAGGAATTACGTTTTTTTTTTCTGGTGTATGCCAGAGTGTGGGTGGATGGTATGCCAAGCAATATGTGGATTTGTAAAATACATGGATCTAGTGGTGGACGCACATGCTACTTATAGTGGAATAGGGTGGTATGATAGGGCCTTAAAAAAAAAAAAAAAAAAAAAAAGATGGGGAGGGCAAATGTTTAGCTTGGTGAGAAGGATTTGGATCTGTAGTCAAGATTTAAAATGATGCAATAGGGAAGGAAGTGAGCGAGGTACATTATCAATCATTTGAGTCAGCGGTTGAAAGTGTAAGAGGATGGGGAAATGGGGCATTGATGTCCAAGGTAGATATTGAATCTGCTTTTAGATTGTTACCATTGCATCCAGAGAGTTTTAAATAAACAGGGTGTCGTTTGAAGGGAAATTTTTATTTATTTATTTATTTTTTCATTATTTTTTTTTTTTTAAGATAAATGCTTACCTATGGGTTGCGCCATTTCATGCGCGTATTTTGAAGCATTCAGTTCATTTTGCATCAGGGTTGGCAAAGAGTTTGTGGGAGGGAGTCAATTGCCCACTACCTGGGTGATTTTTTGTTAGTAGGGCCAGCAGGGTCAGAAATTTGCCAAGTAAAGTTTATAGCGCTACTTCAAGATTTGAGGGTACCCATAGCACAAGAAAAGGCAGTGGAGCCAGTAACAAAGTTGTCATATTTAGGCATCGAAATAGACTTATTAGAAGGCCAATGTAGATTACCTGTCGAGAAGGGAAGGCATTGTTGGAGGAGGTAAGGGAGGTGAAAGCCAGCGAGAATGTGACATAAAGAAAGATGCAGTCGCTCTTGGGTTCCCTTAATTTTGCGTGTAGGGTGATTCCAATGGGCAAAGTATTTTCCAGGCGTTTACAGCTGAGTATGGCAGGAGTCAAGGCAGGACAACATAAAATTAGAATAATGAGGGCATTAAGAGAGGATCTGCAGTTTTGGGAAAGTTGCCTGGTGAACTTAATGGAGTGCGGATTTGGCTACGGGAACCATGCTCCAATCAGAAGTTGAGATTGTTCTCAGACGCTTCAGGGTCAGTTGGCTTTGGATCCTTTTTTGACGGAAAGTGGTGAGCAGGGGTATGGCGAGACGTTGGACAGAAAGGGGTGGTTGAGGAACATGACATTGATTGAACTATTCCCAATAGTGGTAGCAGTGGAATTATGGAAGGAATAGCTGAGGAACAGGTTGGTAATTGTTTGGCCAGAAAATATGAGTGTGGGGTCAGCGGTGGACAATCTATCCAGTTTCTCCCCCCCCCCAGTGTTGGCACTATTAAGATATTTGGTAGGGAAGTGCATGGAGTGGAATATCAACTTCAGAGCTGAACATGTCCCAGGAGTCAATAACTTGATTGCAGATGCTTTGTTAAGGGGGAAGTGGGAGGTATTTTTTCAATTGGTACCAAATGTGGAGCGAACAGGATATGTGTGCCCTAACAATATTTGGCAGGTACTGACCCGATTCTAGAAAAACTGGTGGAAAAATCGTTGGCGCCAAACACATGGATGACCTACATGAAAGAATGGAAGAAGTGGGAGGTTTTTCAGGAGGAACAAAGGCGGGAGTATGGTGCAGTGTTTATGGAAGCTGCTGGGTAACATCTGGAGGGATGGCGCAGCAAAAGGTAGGGCCACCACCTTGGTGGCGGCAGTATCATTTATTACGAAGGTAAGAGGGGAGGAGGACCCTACAAAGGTTTTTTGCAATTAGACGGGTGATGAAGGGTTGGTCAAGGTCACAGCCACGAGGAATAGACAAGAATGAGCCATTAGACTCAGGCAGAGTAAAGAGGCTGGTGGCAGCATTGGGGCCACATGTAGGGACAGGCACGAAGTGCTGCTTTTAAGGCTGCATTCACATTGGCTTTTGCGGGTGCTTTCAGGTTAGGGGAATTGGTGTCCACTTCAAAGAAGTGTAAAGATGGGTTACAGCTCGTAGACATAAAATGGGATGGCACAACCGTTAAGTGCCTTATCAGAAGGTCCAAGACTGATCAAAATGGGAAAGGGACATGGGTGACTATGGTAAGGAAAGGGGGGGCAATTTGTCCAGTGGGGGCAGTGAGGGCTCACGATGAGTAGAAGTAGGAGCTTTCCTTAAGCACAGGGATGGTAGCGCCCTGTCCAGGTTCCAGTTTTGTCAGATGCTTAAGAGGGCAGCAGTGGCAACGGGGCTAGAAAAGGACAGAATTGGTTCACATTCTTTCAGAATTGGGGCGCCATCAGAAGCAGCAGCGGCGGGATCAGATGTGGGGAGCATTAAGCGTTTGGGGAGATGGAAATCCATTGCCATGTTACTGATTGTATGTTGTCTCTCCCACAGAAGGAAAAAGCGTATGGGTGATTGGACATTCCTTCATGTACTGGGCCGCGGAGAGGGCAAGGATGAGACCGTATGGATTACAACTGGGACTGTCGGGCGACGGGGTCAAGGTGAAGTGGTTCGGGAGACGTGGTCTTCGATGGTTCCAGATGAGAAAGCTGGTGGAGGAAGCGGCAGAATGGGGGCGCCCGCAAGTGATCGTGATACATACCGGGGGGAACGACTTGACGAGTACCAAAGCTTGGGTACTAGTTAACAGGATGAAGGTGGATGTTGCTGCATGGAAAGAAAGGTGGTAAAGTTTTTGTGGTCAGAAATTATTCAAAGGCGGAGTTGGATGGGGGTAACATCAACAGCGGCCATTGAAAAGGTTAGAAAGAAGGTCAGCAAGGCCATGAAGGACGTTATGGTGGAGATGGAAGGAGTTTTTATTCAGCACAAGGACATCGACTTTGGGTGCCAAGGAATGTACAGGAATGATGGCGTACACTTATCTGATGTAGGACTGGACATATTTAACATCAATCTGCAGGAAGGGCTGGAGGACTGGTGGTAAGGAGTTTTTATGGGGTAAAAAAGGTAAAATCGGCAGAGGAGCCTACCTTTTTTGGTGGCGGATCGTGGCACTGCACTCCTCCTAAGAGCGGTTTCGGTGGTGGACCACGGCGAGTTACCACTAGTTATACGGCGGGGTGAACTCGCACGTGGGGGGACACTAGTTATACGGCAGGTCCCCAGGATGTTTTGGGCCTGGGCAGTCACGAAAGCCGGACGACGGTCCGACGGCTGCCTGGGGGGACAGCCGTGGCAGGGGGCACGGCTGTCCTTGTTTACAGGATGCGAGCTGGGGGCAGGCGGGCCCCAGCTCAGGGAGTGCCGTGTCGCGATTGAAGTCAGGCTCCTCTTGCGCTGTATTGCCTATGGTTAATGTGTTTTTAATAAATCGTGGCGCATGCCACAATTTACTTGCCAATTTAAGAATGATGTGTTTTTAATGTTTAAAGTTGTTACTAAGGGTTTAGCACGTGCACACCTTATACGCCTCGTTTACGTCTGAAAATAGGTTGTGTGAACCCAGCCTTACTGATAAAGAAAAGGATAAGACATAGATTATAGCACAGATACGTTTTTGCGTAATAAGCATCTTATGTTCATGTTTTTTTATCTATGATGAAGTTGATCTTGCTCCCAGGTCTATCGATAGATAGCAGTTGACAGCCATCCCTCAAATGTTGTCATCACTCCTTGAATGCAAATGGTCAATTCTAAATTGCATGTTTGGCAATTTGATCAAAGTCATAACTATTGTTGGCTCATTACCTCTATAACAATTACCGTATTAATATGCAGGCAGTCCTACTATGCTGTAGGCCATTTTCCTTCACTGTTCCCTGGACAGACAGTTACCAGTTCCCCACTGACTATGTATCTACAATACATTATAAATATAATTTCAATATATTAACCTATTGAAGTTATGAATAATTAGGTAAATAAAACATTAACTAGCTATAGTTATTTGAAAGAACAGGTGTCATTTATACACATCAGGAACAATATTTATGATGGTGATACAAATTATTTAGGTGTGAGAATTTTTTACAGTTAATTTGGGTTATCATCCCTTTAATTTCAACTTGACTTTGGAAAACAAGGCTATTTTTCAGAGATGTGCTGTGACTTATTTATTTTCAGTCTTATCTTTTATACATGATTTATGTTGACTGAATATTTTATGAAGTGGTTTCGATGTACAGCCAAAAAAACTGATTCTAATACAAGCTCGTAAAACAAAAATGTAAAGAAAAGGGTGTTCTCAAAGACATTCTATTCTGGGGGTATTTAGCTTATTTATGGTGACTTAAATATGAAGTAAACATTGAGCAAGATTTCTCTACAGAAAACGTAATAAAATATATGTCTAGGCTTCGCTTCTCGTAGTCAGGTCACAGATTAATACTGATAAAATCAGTGCAAGTAATTGATATCTGTCAGAAAAATTATCTGAAATATTTTTTTTTTACAAATACCATTATTTATGATTTGAGCATGTCAATTTCTTCCAACAAAATATCACTATGCTCAAATGAGCTGATCAGACCAATTATCCCGATATTGTTATTGATATTAGTCTGATTGGAAGTCCAAAATCTATGAATGTAAGTCAAGCCTAATCTAATAAAGATGTTAAAGTTGCTAATCTATACTCTTTACTCTTATTTCCTTAAATAATCATGTACCTGTGTAATTAAAAGAGTAATCAAATGTTAACATGTATCAAAAAACATTTAAGAAACTTTCACTACAGAGATTTTAAAATTAAAAATTCTATTTATCTGTGTGTCGAACAGTATTCCTAAGAGACTTACAATAGGGGAACCCACACATCAATTAATAATTTTATGGGAGCAGGCAAAGTATTACATAATTCATGACCAAGGCTACGGTCTGGACATAATTTGTTAACCGATTTGCCGATAACCATAAAAAGCATGATTAAGTCTAGGGTTACCCAAAGTTTTAGGTCACTTTCACATGGCAGTATTTTGCTTCAATATTCGTAAGCCAAAACTAGGAGTGGAACCAAACACAGAAGAGGTGGCGATCCTTCCATTATAATTTTTCTGTTATGTTCCACACCTGGTTTTAGCTTACTAATACTGCTGCAAAATAATAATTAATCTTTCAATTGACTGCAGCAATTTTGGAGCAATTTTTAAGAGAATTTCAAGCTACTCAGTCCATTCCTATGGACAGTAATTTCAGAATGATTTTTTGTATTGAGCGATAAAACCTCTACGTGCAGCCCTAGTCTAACTAGGTTGAGATTAGTTTCCTATCTTTACTATTAAAGTGACAACTAACTAGATACGAAGGAACACCAGGGTTGCACAGCACATTGGTTGGGAAGCTCTGCTATAGAGTATGTTTGCAAATAATATACACAGACTAGTACAGTTTATAGCAAAAGAAAAAAATTGAACAAAACCAGCACACTTTGGGTAAGAAATAAGTGGCAAAATACAAAATTATTTAATTATTTAAATCTTATACAATAATCAATAAATATGAAAATACAATGAAAAAACAAAATGACATATCATTAATATAATACGAACACTATTCCTATATCCCGAGCAATAGATGTATGCAATTAACAGTGATAAATTTGGGGGAACAGTCATCCACATATCATCCACATGTAGCTGAAGGTGGCCAGATAGTAAAGTATGTGCCAAGAAAGGGAACTGATCGATCTCTTTTGTGAGATTAGCAACATCAAGTTCACTTCAAGTATTTGCGGGAGAAGCGTATGAAACACTCCCCAAATGAGGTTAGGGAGGATGATTTCAACCTCTTGGCTAGGTGTTCGTTCTCCGGTACCTTTATGTTACGAGAGTAGTTTAGGTTCCAACACGTCTTTCAGGACGGGATCCACTTAGCATAAGGTCAATACAGCACAGTTTATGTCCAAAATGCATATTTCATGTTTCAGTTCTGTTCACACTACCATTTTTATGTTTCTGTCAGTTATTCTGGTATTAAGAAGTCTGCAGCGCTATTTCTGCTGTCTAGAATCCCAGAGCTCCAACAGAATTCTGACAGACCGCTATTATAAGTCATTGGGGTTTGTCAGCATTCGTCAGGATCTGTTTGCACACAGATGTGACATACTGTAGCTGTCATGGCTCCATTATGAATGGAAGCCATGACACTAATGTGAATTGAGCCTAATTTTATAATTAGACTTGACAAAACAGTCAAATACAACTTTTGTATTACACAGGGTCATTTCTCTCCTAATGAAAAATCCTTTTGCAACTAACAAAGGACAAGTGTGTGGTACATATGATTTTTAATAATCAGCAAGGCCATCATATGCTGTCGCTTGGTTTGCCATAGTATTGGCGAGTGGGAATATTAGATTGATTTTTATTTTGCAATTTATACTATAAGGTTGCCTGTACACGCAGGGGCCGCTGTACATGTGAAGCATATTGATACCATGTGCTCCACCTGTACAAGACACACGGCAGAAAACCGCATTGCAAAACCGTAGCAATTGTGGTAGAACCGCATGTGTAGAACTACCTCAGAGTGTATGGGCACTCAAAATCATTATTACCACCACTGAGATGATTCACCTCTTCAACATCTCAGCTCCTAAACACTTCACAATGTATCCTATTGCAGATCACTGTATGTATCTTTGTATACAATGTTTTTAAATTTGTTTGTCATTTTGGCGTCAATAAAACTTTGCTACTTTTGATATTATCTGGATGTGAATGTCCCTACTTTTGCCCTACGTTTTTGATAGTCTTAAATATACTTCCAACGGACGCTGAAAGTACCACCAGCCATCATGGAATGGATATTGAAAAGAGCTTTGGGCAACACATATTCCAGTAATGTAAGGTACAAGTAAAGCCACTGTATACATAACTGATAACCATAGAAGTGATGCTGGAATAATCACAGAGCAGGCACTATGCATACAAATACTAGCATAAATGTATTCATAACTGAAGATAGTTCTAGAGAATGATTTTTTGGGTATAAGGCCAAATGATAAAATAAGTGAAGCTCATAGGTTCTTCTAGTAAAGTTCACTATCTTAAACGGCTTCTCTGAGACCCTTGCCGATCAGAACAATGAAGGGGATGGGAAGAGCTGAAGTACCAGTTACATCTGTATTTCAGCAACATTACAAAAACAGTAAATCCTTTAACAAAAAAAACCAGAACAAATGCAATAAAAATCAGACAACTCAACAAAATACGGAAAAAAAACCTGCATACAATACAGAAACAAAGATGGAACAAATTGTTAGAAAACTATCAGTATTGCGCATCTGTATTTGATCCATATTTTCATACGCAAGTGTGCAGTAATCTTTAGGCCTCTTTCACACGGTAGTATTGTAATCAGTATTTTGCTTCAGTATTTAATTATCAAAAGTGAAAACAGGAGGATTTCCACCTCTTCCATTTTGGAACAAACTCCAGGTTTTGGTTTACAATACTGATGCATAATAGTGACCAAAATACTGCACAGGCATATTTCTTATTAGTATTCCATCTGTTTTTTCTGTTGGTAATACAGAGCTAATGTTAATCTAGGAGTCTATTCAGATAGGCGTATAAAATACATGCATATTTACAAAACGCAGCATGCACTACTTTCATTCGTTTTTCGGATGGAAAACGCCCATTAAAGTCTATGGAGAGTCATTAAAATATAGATGTATTCGCATGTGATCCATATATTGATCAGTATTGCATCTATTTTTTAAAGGGTCTCACTATATAATTCAATTATCTCCCTAGAAAACAGTCCATCAGCAATACGGATCTGTAAAATTGATGCAATACTAATAATATACCGATGACATACTGATAAAAAATCATCCGTAATACATACGTATTACGGATCCATATTACAGGGAGAAGTAGAAAAACTTTGAGTACTTCACCAGCGCTGTCTCTTTGGAATATGCACAGTCAGTCCATGGGAGACAGGCGGTCACGCGTTAAGAGATCGGACCGATCTCTTCATCAGACTAAAAAACATACAACTTGCTGGAGAGATCTTGCAGGGTTTAAGTAACAGAACAAATAAAAACGCCAAAACGCATCATTGAGGTCAAAGGTTAAAACATGATGTAACAATGATACACAAATTTAGAAGATGGACATTACAAATCCTGTACTATGTTTGAAAAGGCGCGAATGCTTTTAGGCACACTGAGGCATCAGGGGTGAAAAAAAATGGGATTTTGATCAGACTTCTAATGATAATGATGATCATGCTGGGAATTAACCGGTTATGATCATGGTCAGAAGTATGTTGTCATGTACTACTGAGGGGGAAAAGTTATTTTATTGTATTAAATTGTTGAACTGGGGTGTCCGGCCATATGTTTAGTACTGAACGGAGGATCGCGGGACGCGTCTCCAGTTGCTATAGTAACTACAATCTCTTTCAGATGGAGTGGCGTCCTGGTTGGTAAAAAAACAGCCGGAAGCCTCTGAAGGTTGAAATAGCGAATGTCTACCCCAACTTCCACCACATCAACCTCAATATCACAGAATTTTTAGATTAGAGCAAGATATTATTTTTTTTTAAAAGTCATCAAACTTGGGAGAGATCGCCTGGACTATTTACACCATCAGAACAGATCTTGGCCCAAATCTGAACAGACCATCGCCCCCCACCAGGAGCGCACCTCCACCCCCCCCTCATAGCCCCTATACTCTTAGCAGTACATCCCACATCTCTCCCCCCCCCACGAAATTCCCCAACAACAACTTCATCAATGGTCATTTTTTTCTTAACAGCAAATATTTCAGCAAAAGAACCCCCAGAGAGGAACCTGGCTTCCCAGACTCTAAATACTGCCACAACTCAGATAGGAAGACCCGATACCCCAACAAAATGGCACCTCAAAGACCATCCACTGATCACACCCCTAACAATAGACCAAACCAAATGAATAGAGCAAAACCACCTCCCACAGAGCCAGATCCTACTGATAAGTTTACGACAGATCCTACCACCAAGCCTACCCCTGATCCATCAGAATTCTCTTTCAACAACTCCATTTTAACCTGGCATGAAGTCTCTTCCCCTACCTCTCGACCATCTACCTCTGCACCAACACCTATAGCTCTAGATTTGATCCTCAAATCTCCTGAAGCTCCCTTCGTGCTAGACAACAGGAAGTAGCCTGCCAACATCAGGTTCCCTTTCTTACTCCCCTACGCCCTCCCACCAGTGCCATCCATTCTGCTGTAGATGTCCCACCCAGTCAGAAGTGGAGCTTTTCATCCATGCTCCCCCCTTGCATTAGGGATACTCCTTCGAACAGCGATCACCCCACCAACACCATCACCTGTACCTATACCAGAATTGAGCAAGACTCTAGGCACACATACTTTTAAAGACTTCTTCCCACCACAAAGTCAAAAAAGAAATAGAATAACGATACAGAGGGAATAGGGGAGGCCAAAAGAAAAAGAGTATAACCACCCTCCCTCCCGAAAAATAGGTCCCCATTTTTAACCTTTTGAATATACATTGAAAACGGAGGAGCTGGCTCTTCTACTAAAGGGGCTTTCTTTCTGCCCCAACACCTCCGCTAAAGGATTTGACCTCTTCCTAGATCTACACAGGTACACTAGGAAACTTACCTTAAAAAGACATTTCCTACTATCTACAACAAACACCAAAACCACTGACCAACTCGACCCCGATACCATTGATCCATACACGCATACTGAACTCAAACCGCCCTTAAAATTCTATGCAATAGAAAACCAAGGTACCTTCATTTCAACTTTCCATCATTTAGTGGCTAAGGACCTCGACCAACTAGACACCACAATGATCACGACCAGAGATAACCTACAGAAGAAAGAACGCTTAGCCATCAAAAACCTGAAAAACAACCATGCAGACCAATAATTTCTAGTATCCAGTAACATTGACCACAAGTTGGGCCTGACTAGTCTTAGAAAATACCTGACCAGGGACAAAGACATGCTTGATAAAGACCCATTCATGGGTTGAAACGTTGCAAGTGTTTTTATGCTTGGTGAATAAATCAAACACACTTCTTTGGATTATCTTGAGTGCTGCAGTTACTTTCTTCGTTTGCATATTGATTGTCTCCCTTGGACTTGGGATTCTTTGCTGTGTGCACCACCCATGTTTGGGGAATTGTCCTTTCACACTGAAGAATTTTTTGTGGCTGTGCTGCTGTTTTCCTGAATATCAACATACGAATAAACTTCCTCCTAGATAGTATGGAATTTATCCCTAATAATAATATCTTTACTTGTAAACAAAACCTCTTCAGACTAAAGGCACAGCGATGGGGGCCCGTATGGCCCCGAGCTACGCAAATATATTTATGGTGGACTTAGAAGATTCCCACATCTGGAACCACCCCTGGGCGAAGTCTCATATATTACTGTATAAAAGCTATAAAGGCGATCTTTTCTTTCTGTGGAAAGGGGATATGGAGAAAGCTACCCTCTTTTGTAACTCCCTAAATACCAACTTATGGGGCCTGCCTTTCACCAGCACCTTAAGTGCCACAGCCATTGAATACTTAGATCTGGTCGTATCTTTCCAAAACCATGATTTCACAACAAAAACTTTTTTCAAAAAGGTGGACACAAATAGCTACCTGGAATATAAAAGCGGTCACTTCTCCAAATGGATAAAAAATATCCCTTTTAGCCAATATAAATAATTTTGAAAAAACTGTACACTAGACAAATATTTCCGCATTGAATCAAGAATCCTTAATACCCGTTTTAATGAAAAAGCCTATCCCAAATTATTACTAACAGAAGCTTTTTTTAAAAAAAAACCTACCGTCCCAAGAAGCCTGCTTAGCCCAAAGAAACCCATCCTTGTCAGACAATCTTAGCTAATTACAATCTCAACTTCATTACCACCTACAACACCGCACATAAAAAAATCAGAGAAATTCTAAAAAAAAGAACACTGGCACATACTTGAACATGACCCCTATCTCAAACCAGTGTTACCAAACAAACCCACGATAACTTTTGTGCTTCCATTCTAAAAAACATATCAGCACCGAGTAGAATCCGTCATTGGAACAACGAGGTAGCCACTATCAAACACAATGGACCACCGGGCAGCTATAAATGCGATACAAAAAGATGCCTATGCTGGAATACCATCACCCACACAATCACCACTTTTCAACCTGCTCAGGTGATTCTTTCAGTATCAAATATCATCTCAACTGTACATCCTCCTAAATTCATCTATCTAATTAATTGTATTTGCGATAAACAATATGTAGGCAGAACTATAGGCAGAACTATTCAGCACCTGCATTGCCATTTAAATAAACACAGATCCAACCGTGTGAACAATTTCATGCTACATAGCGTTTCTGGACATTGCATCACCCAACACAAGGGAGATTTTAGTTGCTTTTCTATTACACCTATTGATAGGAAAGATCTTGACAGCAATAAAAGCTTGTAAAGCCTATGTAAGGGTCAATGCACACGATGCGTATTACGTGCGGTTTTGCCATGCAGATTTGCGCGTGGCAAATCCGCAGCGTAATTCAGTACCAGCATAGTCAATGAGATTCCAGGAAATCTCATGTACACGCTGCGGTATTATTCGGGACGAAAATTTACCTGCTGCGCGTTTTTTAGAATCCGCAGCATGTCAACTCATCTTGCGTTTACGCTTGCGTACTTTGTCTAGCGCAGAGGAAAAATCGCAAAAAAAATCCACAGCATGAAAACGCGCTGAAAAACACATCAAAACTTAAAAACCGCATTGAAAAACGTGTAAAAAAACGCACCTTCGGGAGCCTTTTTTTCCTGCGTATTTTCCGCAACAAAATACGCAACGTGTGCATCTAGCCTAATAGGGAAGTATTTTGGTTGTACAAATTAGATACCCTAAAACCGAATGGCCTCAATGAAGTAGCAGAAACTATCATCTGCTTTTTAATACTGTCTTTCCACTTTTTAACACCCAACAAGAAACATTTTACTTTTTAGGCATTACCCGCATGTTGTATATGTGTTTTATACATTGTATATTTAATATTTTTCGTTTTAAATTTTTCATGATATATATGTTTTAATATTTCCATGTTTCCATTTCTATCACCGCTGTGTATCTTATGAGAAAAAAAATCTATGTATATTAACACATGCATGTTTCATTTTTTAAATGCCATACCATGTAGCGGTGCTACAAAATCCTTTCAAAGATTTATATTTACTTTTATGTATTTTCAGAGAGAACATATGTTTCTTTTTTTTTTCACTTCTTTTATCAACAAAGATGTGAACCCATACTTCAACTGTCCTACCCCGGAACTATGTTTTTACGATCTACCTGCATTTATATGTATCCACTTATACAGTGAAGGAAATAAGTATTTGATCCCTTGCTGATTTTGTAAGTTTGCCCACTGTCAAAGACATGAACAGTCTAGAATTTTTAGGCTAGGTTAATTTTACCAGTGAGAGATAGATTATATAAAAATAAAAAAAACAGAAAATCACATAGTCAAAATTATATATATTTATTTGCATTGTCCACAGAGAAATAAGTATTTGATCCCTTTGGCAAACAAGACTTAATACTTCGTAGCAAAACACTTGTTGGCAAGCACAGCAGTCAGACGTTTTTTGTAGTTGATGATGAGGTTTGCACACATGTTAGATGGCATTTTGGCCCACTCCTCTTTGCAGATCATCTGTAAATCATTAAGATTTCGAGGCTGTCGCTTGGCAACTCGGATCTTCAGCTCCCTCCATAAGTTTTCGATGGGATTAAGGTCTGGAGACTGGCTAGGCCACTCCATGACCTTAATGTGCTTCTTTTTGAGCCACTCCTTTGTTGCCTTGGCTGTATGTTTCGGGTCATTGTCGTGCTGGAAGACCCAGCCACGAGCCATTTTTAATGTCCCCGTGGAGGGAAGGAGGTTGTCACTCAGGATTTGACGGTACATGGCTCCATCCATTCTCCCATTGATGCGGTGAAGTAGTCCTGTGCCCTCAGCAGAGAAACACCCCCAAAACATAATGTTTCCACCTCCATGCTTGACAGTGGGGACGGTGTTCTTTGGGTCATAGGCAGCATTTCTCTTCCTCCAAACACGGCGAGTTGAGTTAATGCCAAAGAGCTCAATTTTAGTCTCATCTGACCACAGCACCTTCTCCCAATCACTCTCAGAATCATCCAGATGTTCATTTGCAGACTTCAGACAGGCCTGTACATGTGCCTTCTTGAGCAGGGAGACCTTGCGGGCACTGCAGGATTTTAATCCATTACGGCGTAATGTGTTACCAATGGTTTTCTTGGTGACTGTGGTCCCAGCTGCCTTGAGATCATTAACAAGTTCCCCCCGTGTAGTTTTCGGCTGAGCTCTCCCCTTCCTCAGGATAAAGGATACCCCACAAGGTGAGATTTTGCATGGAGCCCCAGATCGATGTCGATTGACAGTCATTTTGTATGTCTTCCATTTTCTTACTATTGCACCAACAGTTGTCTCCTTCTCACCCAGCGTCTTACTTATGGTTTTGTAGCCCATTCCAGCCTTGTGCAGGTCTATGATCTTGTCCCTGACATCCTTAGAAAGCTCTTTTGTCTTGCCCATGTTGTAGAGGTTAGAGTCAGACTGATTAATTGAGTCTGTGGACAGGAGTCTTTTATACAGGTGACCATTTAAGACAGCTGTCTTTAATGCAGGCACCAAGTTCATTTGGAGCGTGTAACTGGTCTGGAGGAGGCTGAACTCTTAATGGTTGGTAGGGGATCAAATACTTATTTCTCTGTGCACAATGCAAATAAATATATATAATTTTGACTATGTAATTTTCAGTTTTTTTTTTTAATATAATCTATCTCTCACTGGTAAAATTAACCTAGCCTAAAAATTCTAGACTGTTCATGTCTTTGACAGTGGGAAAACTTACAAAATCAGCAAGGGATCAAATACTTATTTCCTTCACTGTACATGCCATTACTTTTTAGCATATGAAGTTTCTTAGTCCATCCTTTGCTTCACTCTTTTCTGCCCATAATGGATTGTGAGCTAATACAGACCCCATATAACACATATCATTAGTCCTTATTTTCACTTTCCTATACCGTAGAGCTAGGCCATTTACATCTACATGCCACTTACCAACGCGTCTTCTGCATCGTATCTCCATCCCGATCACCAAATTACGTGTATATGTGCTCCCCCAGGTGAACCCCGCCTCCTCCAGTTTTCCCCTTGTCAAGATTATCTGCGCCATCAATTTGCACACACCCCGTTATAGCCTCGGCCATCATCTCCATCCGTGCGGCTGATACATACTAGTACTAAGCCTGTATAATCATTCACTCTTTCAACCTTCAGAGGCTTCCATAGCTCCTCAGCTGTTTCCATACCAACCGAGGACGCTACTCAGTCTGAAAGAGAGTGTAGTTACTATAGCAACTGGAGACTCTTGCTGCGATCCGCCGTTCAGTACTACACATATGGCCGGACACCCCAGTCCAACAATTTAATACAATAAAATACCTTTCCCCCCTCAGTAGTACATGACAACATAATTCTAATCGTGATCATAACCGGTTAATTCCCGGCATGATCATCATTATCATGAGAAGTCCGCTCAAAATCGAGTTTTTTCACCCCTGATGCCTCAGTGTGCCTACCAACACTCACAAGTTTATTGCTAGCATTAGCGCCTTTTTCAAACATGGACATTAGAATGCCTGTGCTATCTTTTAAATGTGTGTATCATTGTTACATCATGTTTTAACCTTTGACCTCAATGATGCCTTTTGGCGTTTTTTTTTTTTTTGTTACTTAAACCCTGCTGGATGTCTCCATCAGGCTAAAAAACATGCAAGTTGCTGAAGAGATCGGGCCGATCTCGTAACGCGTAGCTTACTCTCAATAAACATATGGCACTTTTACCTCCTGTCTCCCATGGACTGACTGTGCATATTCCTTCTGCATTTACCTTCTATGCAAAGAGACAGCGCGGGGGAAGTATTACGTTTTTCTACTTCTTCCTATGCATATCACAACACGGTGCCCGAGTGGCTCCCGGATGGAATCCTAGCTGCAGTCTCCTACCCTGACAAGCGCAAGAGGGTGTTGTGCTCCCAACACAATGCCTTTTGGTAAGCACAACACTTACCCCCAAACCCTTATTGCCTTACTTTTGTGATGATGCACTATGTGCGCCGGGCGTTCTCCCTCTTTTTTCGTTCCCTTGTCTTCTAGATATGGATCCATATTACAGACATATATCAATAGCCTCATGTGAAACTGGCCGAACTTAGAGACTGGGGAAAAAGGGAAAAGAAATGAACCAAGGAGAGACACAACAATAAGTAATGTATGAATATTAGCCACGGATGCAATGATCAGGGTAATGGGCCTATGAGTTCCATGTGAGTTCATAGACACCTCTAGTTAAAGGTGTATTCCCAGAATCAAAAGTGATCACCTATCCACAGGATAGATGAGAATTGTCTGATCGCTGGCGGCCCCACCGCTCTGACCCCCGCCGATCGCGAGAACAGGGATCTCGAACCTCCAGATCCTTTTCACTGCACGCCCTGCAGTGAGAATGCACCCACCGCACCATTCATTGTCTATGAGAATGACGAAAAAAGCCAGGCGCTGTACTCTGCTGTTTCCGTCATTCCCTTAGACTTTGAATGGAGCGGCAGCGCGGATGATCGACCACCGCTTCATTCAATATCCTCCTCACTGCGGACGAGCAGTGAAACGGAACAGAGGGTTTGGAACCCCGTTCTCATGATCGGTGTGGAGGACCAACACCGATCATGAGAACGGGGTTCTAAACCCCCTGTTCCTTTTCACTGGGACAGTGGTGGGGCTCCCAGCGATCAGACCTATCCTGTGGATAGTTGATCATTTTTTTATTCTTGTATAACCCCATTAAATCAAGGTTGCATAGACAATAAATCAGGACAATGACATAGGGCTCAAACGCATGAACAAATATTGTAACGCTACATATATTTTTACCAAAAACATTTGATTTGATATTAACAGAAAATGTTTTCAGTCCTCTTCCTCCTGAGATCCTTTCCTGTTTGTGGAAAATATTGAAGAGAATAATAAGCTAAAATACATTCATTGAAATGATCTCTTTTAAGGACGAAGGGTTTAATACAAAAATGAAGGAAGTAAGAAAGAGCTAAAAACTGACCTTTTATATGTCCACAAGGGCCTCTGAAGCCATGAAGTCCTAGGTTTGTTTCTTTCTTCACTAGAGGTTTCGTGATACCTGTGATTAGTGTACTTATTGGTCAATAGTCATGGTAAAACTCATTACAGCTGACATTAAAATAGAAGAGCTGCAGGCATCAAACCTGTAACTTCAAGCACTGATAAATTATTAAAACAATTTTTTACACATTCCCCATTTACAGTAAACTGTCTGTTATACAACACTGCCTGCAGTCTTCAATTACGATGTAGTAATGTTTTGCTTTAACATACCTGGAAATGATGGGGGAGGGGACTTAATGCAAGATATGTACAAATATATGTATACAGCATTTGAATTGCATTCAACGATAAAAAATTGGGAAGTTCACTCTGAAAACTCTGCCTGTTGTAGTACCGATTTATGTAGTTATCACCGATTTATGAGAAAGGCAGAAAAAATAAAAGAAAATCATCTACCAGAACCATACTGGTTGCAATATTCTCTGGCAATTATTCTACTGGCCAGGCGCACAGCTTTTATGTGCCAAATGCATCAGTCGATCTTGTCATCCTAAGACCTCCTTCACTAGCACTTTTTTTCCAGCGTTGTAAAAAATCGCCATCAATTTCAAGCATTTTTAATGTTTTATAATAGTGTCATTTTGTACATTATTTTGTCTGGTGTTATTGTAAATCCTATGGGAAAACTCCAGAAAAAGTGATTGCTGCGTTTAAAAAAATTGTCAGAGCCCCTCCCTCCGTCAAACTTCTTAGGTGCCACGGTCGCTATTGTCCATGGCATTTAAGACATTAATAATGTTATAGTTATCTCCCAACCTGACCGTTAGAGCGGGATGTCGGTCGTGTAATACAACCACTGACTGAAAGCAATGGCGCTGACTGAGCCTGCACCAGCACTGCACCTTAATAGTACTGCAGTCCGCAGAGACGACCCCTGAGCCTGCTTGATGAGAAGCTGTGATTTTGAAACTAATCAATATTTTTATTCCTGTGCATCCCTAGTTGGTGGTGAGCATTATTTCTTTCTAACCTCTATATCTAGTGGTGAGCATTATTTTTTTGTTTCCCTCCAACTCCACTACTGTATCCTCTTCCCCACCAGGATCCAATTCCAAGGTCTTGTCCAGCATTTCTTAATTTCCTCCATGTTCCAACCTCAACTCAGATATCTTAGAGGACACATCTTGGTCTTAAATGGGTAGCACAACTACCACTGCCTATTATGTTATCACATTAACGTCTGGTAACCAGGTCTACCATGGCAGATCCACTATAACTTGCATCCACCTCCTCATTCCTGTTCAGTTGTTGTTGATGGAAACTCTTCATTTCTTGTGTCTTACAGTAGGATAAAATTTTCTTGGTCTTTGTTGACATTTAGAGCGTGAGCCTGGGACCTCCATCATAGTATCACATATAATTTTACCTGAATGACCAGTGATGCTGTTTCAGAGAAAACTTTACTATCATGTGTAAAATAGTTGGAAATGAGCAGGTGCTTGGCTGAGAACCCTGTCAATGCCCAGAACCAGTGATCCATCACACTATACCTTCAGCCTCCTACTAATTAATAGGTCTACAACTTTGTCCCTACCATGGTTGTTGCTGGTCTTATTCTATGACCCAACAATGTACAGAAACCTGAAATTACAGTGTATGTCACAGGTGGGGATAAAAACCTGGAATTCTGAATGTACAGATCACCCAATTTACTCTACTTATTTACTTTGTAATGTGATGCACTCTGCATGTGTCACAGATAGAAAAAAGCAAGAGGAAAACCTGTAATTCAGTATTTTCAGAGCACCTAAATTACAGTACAGTGCATACTGCATAGTCTGTCACAAGTGGAAAAAAAAACCTGATGCTATGTGCTCAGAGCACCCAATTTACACTATTTATTTGACTGTGCAATACCCTCTCAGGACCTGCTGCCTAGTTCTTCCATACAATGAGCACTTCAGTAAGGTGAAAATATATACCAACAAACAGAAGAAAAGCAGAAACTAGCTAGGAGATTAAAATGCCTGCAATGACACATTGACATAGAACAGCTGAGAAGAGCAATTTTTAGGGCCCTCTCCACGCTGTATATGGCCCCAGCATGGTGCTGCACTGTCTTATATAGGGGGCTTATATCATGTGTGATACAAGACTCTAGACTAGCTGTTTAACTTCTCAAATTTGCCTTGGGTGAATTTGAAAATCTTCTACCTTTACCCAACTCCCATGAACACTGATTTCTACAGGAGTCTTGAACGCAGTACCTTTATTACAGCAGATCTTAGACATGTGACATAACCAAATTTAAGAGCTTTAGACAAAGCATCACACTTCATAGGTTGAATGGGGTGAACCAACTTTATTTGAATGCAAGAGGAGTCAGCCACAGAAAAGGTTTTCCAATTTCGCAAGCTTTAGATAAAGCTTAGAAAATCAGAAGACATTGGGGAAATTTATGAAGCCCTCTATGGCAGTTTTCTGGTGCAGAAAAGTCAAAATTTGCAGAAAAACTTTGCGACTTTTCTCTTTTTTCCCATTTCCACCGCTTTAAAAAAATAAGTGGGCAGGGCTTAGTGGGAGCGGCGTAGTTTAATTTTCTGGAGCACGGACGGCCAGAGATGGGCCTAATTTATTAAGAGGTGTGCGCCTTTAAATAAATTGGGTACATCTTCCAATTTTCTTTTGATTAAGACCATCATATGAAACGCTAGCCTTAATAAATGGACGCCAATGCTTTCACCTGAAACTATAAGAAAGGACGATATTTTCACTATCTACTGTTTTTACAGATATTTGATAGGTCTATAAAACAAAAAAGGGTTGGAAACTCGTGGCAGAATTAAAAAAAAAATAGTGAATTGCATTATTTGTGCGAAATGGCTGAACAAAAATTTCAGACTGTCATAATTGTAATATTGCATTTCTGAATTCAGTCTTTGTAGGAAAGCTGTTGTAACATTATTTACAGGAGTGAAAAGTGCATTGAACAAACACACACACACATTATATATATATATATATATATATATATATATATATATATATTTCACTGGATGAATACCAATGGGAATTTTTTGGTTAGAACCTAACCTTTAATGTGAGATTTATTTCTTTTTTTAAAGCAATTTCAGATAGTGATACAATTGTATCCATAAGGTTCGTTCATTAGCGCTTGCGCACTTTACATTGACATATGTAATAAGTTCAGACAGGACAAGGATGAGATTTAAATGGTTAATACCATCACACTCTAGTATTTATAATTTATTTTAGCATTTTCCTG
Organism: Rhinoderma darwinii; assembly: GCF_050947455.1. NCBI lineage: Eukaryota > Metazoa > Chordata > Amphibia > Anura > Rhinodermatidae > Rhinoderma > Rhinoderma darwinii. The sequence goes on from NC_134690.1 coordinate 111,116,088, forward strand.
GTTTTTATTTATTTTTATATTTTTATATTTTTTTATAGTTATTCAAAAAATATATATTATGTTTAAATATTTTTGTTCCAAGTTGGGACCGGTACCCTCCTTGTCACAAGGTGTGTGCCAGGAACTGAAGCAACATGAGCAGCTGCTCTAGGAGTTCCTCTATATGAATCTCTTGTATTTCAGCTACTGCTGCTATAGAGATGACTGTGCAGCTCTCTTATTAGCAGATCAGCTGCTTTATCAAGCCCAGTGTGTGCCAGTAGCTGATACAGCTTCAGCTGCTGCTGCTGTGGATTCCACTGTGAGGATCTCGTGTTTAGCAACACACTAATCCTGCCTATCTGTAGTTATCTAGCCCTACGCGTTTCCTTACTCATAAGTAACTCTGCAGTAATTCATCAGGGGCTCACAGAGTTAATAGATTAGACCTTCTGGCATTCCAGAGGTCTGTGTAGACAATGCACTGATTCTATGATCAAACGTGGACATAGTTGCTAGCCACTGTCAGTGGCAAAGTGTTCTGTCTTTTAAAGACTACAGATAGGCAGGATTAGTGTGTTGCTAAACACGAGATCCTCACAGTGGAATCCACAGCAGCAGCAGCTGAAGCTGTATCAGCTACTGGCACACACTGGGCTTGATAAAGCAGCTGATCTGCTAATAAGAGAGCTGCACAGTCATCTCTATAGCAGCAGTAGCTGAAATACAAGAGATTCATATAGAGGAACTCCTAGAGCAGCTGCTCATGTTGCTTCAGTTCCTGGCACACACCTTGTGACAAGGAGGGTACCGGTCCCAACTTGGAACAAAAATATTTAAACATAATATATATTTTTTGAATAACTATAAAAAAATATAAAAATATAAAAATAAATAAAAACCAGGAAAATGCTAAAATAAATTATAAATACTAGAGTGTGATGGTATTAACCATTTAAATCTCATCCTTGTCCTGTCTGAACTTATTACATATGTCAATGTAAAGTGCGCAAGCGCTAATGAACGAACCTTATGGATACAATTGTATCACTATCTGAAATTGCTTTAAAAAAAGAAATAAATCTCACATTAAAGGTTAGGTTCTAACCAAAAAATTCCCATTGGTATTCATCCAGTGAAACACATATATTACTCAAGGGAAAAACCACGTATATTTACTATTGCACAGTGAATAAAATATATATATATATATGATGTAAATATGGATTTACAAATTGGAATACCTTTACTAATCCACCGTTCTATAAACTAAGTGTGATGTGCACCATATTTCCTATCATGACTAATGCCTGTTGGGGATTGTACAGCACGCTGCACGTTTTAATAAATGAAAAAGGAGCACCAACCATAAGTAAATCAGTCACACTCCATACAAATTTAGAAATTGCGCTTATGTCAGAGAAAATGGTACACAAGGTTCATAAATATTGAATATTGTCTATTGTGGTTATACTTTTCCTTGACAGATTTACACCATGTGATTTACTTGAATCTCTTGGCAAGAGAATGAGTTGTAAAATAAGTTGGAAGTAATTTAATTGCGCTGGTATAAAGTACACCTCTGTTAAGCTTTTAATACATATCCTGACAAGATTCTGACTGGTTAATTTAATACTAAAACCAAGGAGCCGAAAATCCATAAATCTCAACTCCTAAATATTCTATCAAATTCTCAGATAATGATTGTTATACATATTATTTTATTCTGTTCAAACATGAAGGCAGAATAGAAAGTCCAAATGGGTCCATTTTTAGAAACGAATACTACAACTGCAAACTCTACTGCAATAGGAACCGGCAACATATGCAGGTTTGTATCACCCAGTCAATATGACGGTGTGCCTCATCCTTTCAAGAGAAATAGTGGCAGGCAATTTGAGATTCATTAGGCTGAGTTCACATGGGGCAGATACGCTGCGTAAAAAGGAATTCCGGGTGAAAAACCGCACCAAACTGTGGTGCAGTTTTTCGCCTGGAATGTCCGCACTTAGCCGGCCTGCTAGCATCCTAAATGTTTCATCCCAGAAGACCGCTGCAGCCTGTGATTGGCTACTGCGGCAGTCACATGGGATGAAACATCATCCAGGCCGGCCTCCTGGGATGACGTTTCATCCCCGAAGACTGTTGCAGCCTGTGATTGGCCACAGCAGCGGTCACATGGAATGAAACATCATCCCAGGAGACCGGCCTTCTGATGTCTTCGAGGACAGCCTCCTGGGATGAAGTTTCATCACGTGACCGCCGCTACAGCCTGTGATTGGCTGCAGCGGTCACATGGGTTGAAATGTCATCCCAGGAGGCCGCACTAGAGTAAGATACAGAGACTTCTGGTAAGTATAAAAAAAGAATTTGGGGGGGGGTTTCTTTTTTGCGACGGAATCACTGAAAACCTGCCACACAAAACGCAACAACTGCTATTTGTCGCGGGTTTTACCTCCCTATTGAATTCAATGGGGAAAACCTGGGACAAATAAGCAGCGTTCACGCAAATACAATTGACATGCTGCGGAATAAAATTCCGCACCCCAGTTCAATTTCTTAAAGTTTTTTCCGCTCAGTATTTATGCAGCATGTGGATGAGATTTGTTCTTCTCTGCTGCTACTGTATTTTCTGCGGGTTTCCGCAACGTGTGAACTGACCGTTACAATCCTGTAAATGGTTGTTACTTTTGAAGAAGAAACTGGTCTCAGTATGTTTTTTAGGTCCTTTTTGAATTTCTAAGGAGATGCATAGTTGTACATATGTCATAATGTCTATCGGCTTGCATTTTGGAAAAAATTTAGTAAGAAATTAGTTTGTCCAAAACTTATTGCAAACACTTTTTGGGTGGGACAAATGCATTATCAAATAGCTAGATGTGGATATTTCTTGTGTGACTTGGTTGGAACTTTCCTATTAGAGGCTGTAATGGGTTCAGCGAACTTTCATTCTACTTGTATTTACAACATTACCTTCCATTACTTATTTACTATATTAACCCCTTAAGGACGCAGCCTTGTTTTGGCCTTACGGCTCAGAGCCCATTTTTCAAATCTGACATATTTCACTTTATGTGGTAATAACGTCGGAATGCTTAAACCTATCCAAGCGATTCTGAGATTGTTTTCTCGTGAGACATTGGGCTTCATGTTAGTGGTAAAATTTGGTCGATATATTCAGTGTACATTTGTGAAACATTGGAAAATTTAGAGAAAATTTTGAAAAAAATAGAATTTTTCTGAATTTAAATGCATCTGCTTGTAAAACAGACGGTTATACCACCCAAAATAGTTACTAGTTCATATTTCCCATATGTCTACTTTAGATTGGCATCGTTTTTTGAACATTATTTTATTTTTCTTGGACGTTACAAGGCTTAGAACTAAACAAGACACTTCTTGTTTGTCCAAGCAGAGTCTTAGGGAGGCCTCTCAGATTTCTTCTAGCAGTGCCGCATGCCGCAGAAGTGAGGCAGTTGAAGAGTGGGACGTTGGTATAAAAATTATCCAGGTAGAGGTGGTAACCCTGGTCCAGCAGTGGGTGCACCAAATCCCACACAATTTTTGCATTAACTCCCAGTAAGGGTGGGCATTCTGGGGGTTGAATACTGGTGTCCTTCCCTTCATATATCCCAAATTTGTAGGTATACCCTGATGCACTTTCGCACAGCTTATACAACTTCACGCCATACCTTGCCCTCTTACTCGGCAGGTACTGGCGGAATTGAAGCCTCCCTTTAAAATCTACCAAGGACTCATCAATAGAAATACACGTCTCGGGGTGTATGATTGGGAAAACCGGGCACTGAAACGGTCTGATAGGGGTCTCCATTTATACAAACGGCCACAACTGGGGCCATCTCAGGGTGGGCACTGCTCATTATCAGTATAATGTAAGAAGCGAAGTATTGCCTCATTTATTTATTTTTTAGGTTCCAGTTCAGTTCTGAAGTTGCTTTGAGGGGCCCATATATTAGACACCCTTATGAAATACCCCATTTTAGAAACTAGACCCCTCAAAGTATTCACAACAGCATTTAGAAAGTTTATGAACCCTTTAGATGTTTCACAGAAATTTAGAGCAAAGTAGAGGTGAAATTTTACATTTTTTTTTTGGTCAGAAAATCCTTTTTATACCATTTTTTTCTATAGCACAAAAGGTTTTATCAGAGAAACGCAACTTAATACTTATTGCCCAGATTCTGCAGTTTTGAGAAATATCCCACATGTGGCCCTAGTGCGGTAATGGACTGAAGCAGCGGCCTCAGAAGCAAAGGAGCCCCTAGCGGATTATGCGACCTCCTTTTTATTAGGCACCATGTCCGGTTTGAAGAGGTCTTGTGGTGCCAAAACAGTGGAAACCCCCCAACAGTGACCCCATTTTGGAAACTAAACCCCTTGAGGAATTCATTGTACTTTTCATGGGGTGCATGCGGCTTTTTGATCCGTTTTTATTCTATTTTTAGGTGGCGTGGTGACTAAAAAACAGCAATTCTACTATTGTTTTTTTATTCCATTTTTTTTACAGCGTTCACCGTGCGCTATAAATGACACATTCACTTTATTCTGCGGGGCGATACGATTACGGCGATACCAGATTTTTATATTTTTTTTTATGTCTTATGGCGTTTGCACAATAAAATACATTTTTAGGTACATGCGACTTTTTGATCTCATTTTATTCCATTTTTTGGGAGGTGAAGTGACCAAACAATTGTGATTCTGGTACGGTTTATTATTATTTTTACGGCGTTCACCGTGCGGGATAAATAACGAAGTAATTTTGTAGTTCAGGCCGTTACGGACGCGGCGATACCAATTATGTATAGTTTATTTGTTTGTTTATATATTTTTATTAATAATAAATGACTGATAAGGGAAAAGGGGGGATTTTTACTTTGATCACTTTTAAAACTTTTATTTTCTTATTTTTACACATCTTTCTTTTAAATTTTTTTTTACTTTATTACTTTGTCCCACTAGGGGACAAGAGGGCAGGAGGCCCTGATCGCTATTCTAATACACTGCACTACATGCGTAGGGCAGTGTATTAGAGCTGTCAGCTACTCACTGACAGCAAGCATAGTGGGTCCTGACTTTGTCAGGACCCACTAGGCTTCCATCGATGGCAGAGCCGGACGCCATTGTTTGGTGTCCGGTTGCCATAGTAACAATCGCCGGCCGCTATCGTGTAGCAAGCCGGCGATTGTAGCTTGACCCCTAAAAAGCTGTGATCGCTATTGAACACGGCTTTTCGGGGGTTAATCAGCGGGGACACAGCGATCGGTCCCCGCTGTAGGAGCTGCGGCAGCTGCTGTACGAGACAGCAGCTGTCACAGCTCCTGCATTTGTCGGGAGGATGGCCGAAATGGCCGTTACTCCCGTGACGTACTATTCCGTCATGGAGCGCGAACGGGGCGGTTTCCATGACGGAATAGTACGTCACTGAGCGTTAAGGGGTTAACCTTCGTCTTTCCTCATTGATGTTAATCCAAAAAGGTTCAAATGGTATGAAACCGAGTCGGTAGGTGATTAAAAAGTCTGAGGATACTGCCTGACCCTAGCACAGTAGTTGACCTGATCAGGCAAACAATACAGGAGGCCTTTTTTTTTTTTTTTTTTTTTACTTTAACCTTTCTTTTTTTAAAATAGGTTGTAGGTGTAGAGTTGTAATTGTTCAGAAGTAATGCATTAAAACAGTTGCCTAACAGGCTCTTCAGACAGCGGGGATTACTTTGGACCTCCATGCTCATGTGGTGACCACTATCACCTTGAGGGCACGAACAGACACAGCGTAAACACTGCGGATTCTCCGCAACTGCTTCATTGAGGAAAATCCGCAGCATTTTACAGTAGCAGCAGTGTGGGTGAGATTTCAACAAAAATGCAGCTGAAAAAAACACACATAAATTGACTTGCGATGCAGTATCTTCAACCGCAGCATGTCCATTAAGGGTATGTTCACACGGCCAAATTTCAGACGTATACGAGGCGTATTTTGCCTCGTTTTACGTCTGGAAATACGTCTCAAATACGTCGTCAAACATCTGCCCATTACTTTCTATGGGTAGAACGCTGTATTGTCCACACGACGCGTAATTTTACGCGTCGTACGGCAATTACGACGCGTAAAATTACGCCTCGTAAAAAGAAGTGCAGGACACTTCTTTGGACGTTTTTGGAGCTGTTTTCTCATAGACTCCAATGAAAACAGCTCCAAAAACGGACGTAAAAAACGCCGCGAAAACGGCGTGAAAACGCTGCGAAAAATGCGAGTTGGTAAAAAAACGTCTGAAAAGCAGGGTCTGTTTTCCCTTGAAAACAGCTCTGGATTTTCAGACGTTTTTGTTGACTACGTGTGAACATACCCTAATACTGCATATTCTTAGCTCTTCCGTTGTGGGTTTTCCCATGGAATTCAATGGGGAACTTAAACCCACAACAAAGCAGTGTGTGTTGCGATATTTGCGGCGAAATCACAGTTATACTCACCCAGAGTTCCCTGCTTTCTTCTCCAGTCCGACCTCCCTAGATGCCATTGCAGGCCATGTGACTGCTGCACAATCACAGGCTGCAGCGTCATCCAAGGAGGCTGGACTGCACTCCGAGAAGAGGTAGGGGGTAAGTATGAACTTTTTTTTTTTCCAACAGCGCTCTGCAGCGGAAATTCCGTTGGAAAAATGCATTTTCCAGATGCCATTCCCAGCGGTGTTCGGGGGGGGGGGGGGAGAGGGCTGTGCAGCTCGACACAGTGTATCCGATCTGAATACGCTGTGTGTTTTCCTACCCTTAAAGAAGCATTCTCACAATTTTACTTTCCCGCCGCTTTTTCGGACATTGTCGTGGAGTTTATTGGCTTACTGGGTGCTTTGTTTTACCGGTAGATACTCAGTTGCTGGTCGACTGTGGGTCATGTGATCTGTATTTTGGAAACGGAGGTCAGTCTCTTAATGCAAGTCTATGAGACTCGCATCGAGGCTCTCTCATAGACTTGCGATGAGACTAACTTCTGATACCCTACAGCAGACGCTGTAGGATTTGGATAGTCAAAATACAGATATCGTGACCCTTGGGCAGTCAGGAACAGAGAGTAAAATAAAGCACCCGGTAAGCCAATAAACACCAATACATTACATTTAATCACATTGTGAAATGGGGGCAAAAGAAAAATGCAGAAGTCCTTCTTTAACCCCTTAATGACCGCCGATACGCCTTTTCACCGCAGTCATTAATGGGTTTTATTCTAGACCGCAGCCTTTTCATGGTGGCCTAATCAACGTCCTGCACGGGTCACCCTCTGCCATGGCTCGGCTGTAATACGCTGCGGATTCTCCACAGTAAAATGTGTTGCATAAAATCCGCAGTGTTCATGTCTAGTGTGTTCCTACCCTAAGGCCGGATTTACACAAGCGTGTGCTTTTTGCGCGCGCAAAAACGTGGCGTTTTGCGCATGCAAAAGGTCCATAACAGCTCCGTGTGTCAGCAGCGTATGATGCGCGGCTGCGTGATTTTCGCGCAGCCGCCATCATTATGACACTCTGTTTGTATGTTTGTAGCACGTGGAGCTTTTCGGTTTTCATTCATAGTTTATACTGCTGCGGAAGTGCTGGGCGTGATTTTCACGCACCCATTGACTTCAATGGGTGCGCGATGCGCGAACAATGCACAAATATAGGACATGTCGTGAGTTTTACGCAGCGGACACACGGACACACGCTGCGTGAAAATCACTGACAGTCTGCACGGCCCCATAGAGTAACATAGGTCCATGCGAGGCGCGTGAAAATCACGCACGTTGCACGGATGTATTACACGTTCATCTGAATAAGCCCTAACAATAAGGCCCAGTTCACAGAGTTTTTGGGCCTTGATATCGACTTGGACACTGCGTCAGAATCAGCACCAAAAAACTTCCAAAACCGCCTCCCATTGATTTAATCTGAAATCAATGGGAGCCAGTCGCGGAAAAAAGAAAAAGCAGCACGTCCTTTCTTGCCCTTGTTCTGCCTCTGACCTCCCATCGAAATCAATGGGAGGCAGAAAATGCATTTTTCGCTGCGTTTTTTGTCTGCTGTCCTCAATCGCCGCAGGCAAAAAACGCAGCAAAAAACGCGGCAAGATACTGTGGGCAGGTCAAAATCTGACTCAAAATTCTTTAAGGAATTTTGAGGCAGATTTTTTCGGCCTGCAAAATACTCTGTGTGAACAGGGCCATACTTAAAGAGGCTCTGTCACCAGATTTTGCAACCCCTATCTGCTATTGCAGCAGATAGGCGCTGCAATGTAGATTACAGTAACGTTTTTATTTAAAAAAAACGAGCATTTTTGGCCAAGTTATGACCATTTTTGTAGTTATGCAAATGAGGCTTGCAAAAGTCCAAGTGGGTGTGTTTAAAAGTAAAAGTCCAAGTGGGCGTGTATTATGTGCGTACATCGGGGCGTTTTTAATACTTTCACTAGCTGGGCGCTCTGAAGAGAAGTATCATCCTCTTCTCTTCAGAACGCCCAGCTTCTGACAGTGCAGATCTGTGACGTCACTCACAGGTCCTGCATCGTGACGGCCACATCGGCACCAGAGGCTACAGTTGATTCTGCAGCAGCATCAGCGTTTGCAGGTAAGTCGATCTTACACACCCACTTGGACTTTTGCAAGCCTCATTTGCATAATTACAAAAATGGTCATAACTTGGCCAAAAATGCTCGTTTTTTAAAAATAAAAACGTTACTGTAATCTACATTGCAGCGCCTATCTGCTGCAATAGCAGATAGGGGTTGCAAAATCTGGTGACAGAGCCTCTTTAAACAGCACTTTGAGACATTTTACTCACTGTGTCAGAAGAGCTGCTGGCTCTCTCTCCAGTCCTCGTCAGGCGATGTCTTCGGTCCAGATGTCCAGTCCTTCACCTCCAGGCTCCAGAAAATGGCGGGGATCTTAGAACTCCTGCCGCCGCGCAACAACTGGACTCCTCCCCCTCTCCTTACGCAGCTACGCCCTGGAGGAGGTGGAGGCGGAGGAGGAGGAGGTGGAGGCGGAGGAGGGCCAGCAGGTAAGTAGTCTGTGCGCCGCTCTCGCTGTTTGGCTGTCCTTGCCAGCAGTTCGGCGATATTCTTGTGGTGCGGGCACGAGCAGGTTGCGCGCCGGCACGCCAGGTCGTTTGCGCGCCTGCGGTCCTTCGTGCGCGTGCTTGTGCAGTCGAGCGTGCGCGGCTGCGCATTTGCGGTCGCGCGCACGCGCAAGCGGGCGGTGTTTCACGGCAGTGTTTTACGAGAGGGGGGGCCGCAGCTCACGGCGGTGTTTGATGAGAGGGGGGCCCGCAGCTCACGACATTGTTTTGGTGAAAAGAACAGGCCCCATTGCAGGGGCCTGTTTTTTTTCTACCAAAGGCAAGTCGCGGCAGTTGCCGGGCCCCCCTTTCAATTAAGTTTGGCCGGGCCCCCTACAGTAGTACCCCTAATACCCCCCCTGATGGCGGCCCTGATACGAAGTATACCAAAGCATCATATCTGCGATCTAAAAATCGCATAGTGAAGTCTCCTATTGAGACTGAAAAAATTATTAATGTGAAATAAAAATTAATAAAAAGGTACACATTAAAAAAAAATAAAAGCATTATTTTTGCCATAAAAAAATATTTTGTGAAAGTGTAAAAATTAAATAAAACACTACACATATCTGGTATCCCGGCAATCGTAATGACCCAAAAAATAAAGTTAGCATATTATTTAAACCTCAAGGTGAACGCCGTAAAAAAAAAAAAAAACTGCAAAAACCAACGGCAAAATTGCTATTTTTTCCCATTCCCACCCAAAAATAAAATTATAAAAAGGTTAAATCAATAAGTCCCATGTACCCCAAATCGGTAGCAATGAAGTCCCGCAAAAAACAAGCCATTATATGGCGACATTGACGGAAAAATAAAAAAGTTATGCTTGTTGGAATGCAGCGATGCAAAATAAAATTAGTGTTTTTATTCGACCCATAGAATAAAAGGTAGCATGTTATTTACACCGCACAGTAAACAGCGTAAATGTGAAATGCATAGAACCATGGCTAAATTGATGTTTTTTTTATATCCCCCCCCCCAAAAAAAGTTAACAAAAAATTCTATATACCCCAAAACGATGCCATTGAAAAATACAACAAATGTTAAAGTGTACCTATACCTTCAAAAAACGTTCGAGATGTCATAATGGTACGCCAGAAGTTATAAATTGATGAGGGTCCGAGCACTGAAACCCCCACCGATCGCTAAAACGAAGCGTCAGAAGTGCTCAGTTAAGCTCTGTTTCTGCTCGGCTTTCCTCAGAATGCCAAGCAAGCTGTGTTGGGGCTCAATAGAAAGTCTAGGAGTCCGTACACTGCTCACTCGGCTTTCCAAAGAAAGCCGAGCAGAACCGAAGTGGCACAGTGCTCACTTGAGCGCTTCTCCTGCTTTGTTTTAGCGATCGGAGGGGAATGCTTTTATTCTGCGGGTAGTTGCGATTAGTGCGATATCAAATTTATATAGTTTTTTGGTTTTACTATATTTGCAAAATAATAAAATATATATATTTTTTAAATAATTTTGTTTTGTGCCGCTGCATTACAAGACCAAGAACATTTTTATTGCTCCATCAACGGAACTTTATCAGGACTTGATTTCTGCAGGACGACTTGTAATTTTCTTTGTTACCATGTTGGGGTACATATGACTTGAGGCCGGATTCACACGAGTGTGTACGGTCCACGATATACGGTCCGTATGTCGGCAGTATTTCCTGGACCGCACACACTGCAGAGAGCCGAGCTCTTATCATCATAGTTCTCTATGACGCTAGGAGTCGCTGCGGGAAAACTTTCCTGTACTGTAATCATGTTTTCTGCATGGGACAGTACTCCTGCGGAGAGGCAGGGACTCCTAGCGTCGTACATAACTATGATGCTAGGAGCCCGGCTCCCTGCACTGTGTTCGGTCCGGGAAATACTGCCGACATACCGACCGTATATCGTGGACTGAACACGCTCGTGTAAATCCGGCCTTACTCTTGCTTTTGGGAGCTAGTCTTTTTTTTTTTTTTTTTTTTAAGGGAATCACTAACATGATAATTTTATATCTTGGGTCGTTACGGATGCTGCCATCCAAATTATCTGTAGATTTTTTAGTTTATTTTTATTTAATTTTGAATAATAAAACATTGTAAAAAGGGACGTTTCCGTTTTAATTTTTTTAAACACTTTGACTTTTTTTTTCGATTTTTTTTAAGTCCTACTAGGGGACTTTACTCTGCAAGCCCTCTCTCATTGTGAAATCACTTAGGTGCTGCAGTCAGCATTGACTGCGGCATCTGAGCGGTTAAACGGCCGGGATTGCAGTTATCGCCGATTCTGACCTAGAGGTCAGCTATATGTTGACAGCTGACACCCGCTGCGGATAGCGTGGGCACAGATCCTGAAGGGGTTTAAATTATAGGACAGAAATTGAAGAAGAGTAACATTTCTTCTATTCTTCTCAGAGATGAAGATGTACCTACAATTTGATACAATTAAAGAGAATTAAAAGTTCTGCAAATTAAAAATTATAATAAATGTGCCATTCTTGAGAAGGCCCCACCCCTTTCCTTGCCACTTTTGGAAAGTGGCGAGAAAAGTAAAAAGAGAGAATGAACAACCCTAATGGTATGTTCACACGTAGCAATTTTCTGCTACTAAAAACCCTACCCACACATGTGAATGGAGTGGTTTCTGCAGAATGTGTATTTATTTCTGAATGGGACAGTCGCAAACATTTTTGCAACAAATCTACTACATGTGAATAAACCCTAATACTGGTCTGCTATTTTATTTACAATTGAAGCAAATGGATCACCAATCCCTTTAAATTGACCACCCCTGAAATGTAAACTTTTAATAAACATTGTCGAACAAAATTAACTACAAGTGAACCTTGCAAGAAGGGAATTAATAATGGAGGAAGGGAAAAAAGAAAAAAAAGAACACAGGCGCTCCTCTAAGGTAATAACGTATGGATGGGATTTATAACAAGGAAATGTGATTGTGGAACAGAAAGGGTGGTCACAGTACTCACCCTCTGTGTTTGTGCAGGATGGTCGGCACAACTCGATTCTTAAACATGGGGGGGCAATAGGCTCTGTGCGGCAACAGTATGCAGGCCTCGTGGAGTGGACACCAGTAGCTGGTTTGGCACCAGAACACCCGGTGAAAGTAAAGTCCAATAGATTCCAAATAGAAAAAAAAAATCACACCTTCATGCGGCGCTCCTGTGTTGCTTGTGGCTTGTGCCAGAAAGATAATTACTCAGTTCCCAGGTGGTTGAGTAAAAGAAATGATTCATTTCTCTAAAACAATGTGGATAATTACAACAAACAGTAAAATAAATGACAAAATAGCGGTGTTTCAACCTAGTACCTAGGTCTTCCTCAGGCTTCATAAAAACGCTAAGACCGTACAGCTCTTAAATACTCTCATTGGAATATGTTTTGACTGGGTCAAATGTCATGGGTCCAAGTTCAAAAGGGCAGTGATTCCCTCCCTTGATCATGTTTTGCATCAATCTTTCATTTTGTACTGTTGATATCAAAATTTAGTATAGCGTTCTCTCACAGAACTTCTGAGGGGTGGATAACTTTATTTAATGATTATTAATTTTCAAAAAATTTGTTTTTATGGGAAGAGAGCTCCATGTTCTAGAAAACCTCTCTCAAACGTGGAAAGGGGAATGGAGAAATACAGAAATTTTGATCTTTTTTTTTTCTTTAAATAGCGTATATATTTTCCTTTGATCTGATACATACATAATAAACAATGTCTTGGCATTTTTATGGGTTGTTACAGCGCTGGAAGCGTATCCGTTGCCTAGGTGACAGAATACCAGACTTTGATTGGTCTTCTCTAGCTTACGTATTAGGGTCAAGGGTCACCTGACCCTATGCCCTTTTAGGGATTGGACAGTCTGCTTTTTCTGTCATTTACGCAGCGTGTGGATGAGATTTTGTTCAAATCTCATCCACTCTGCTCTACAGTATTATGGTGCGGATTTTCCGCAAGAAAATTAAAATCTGCAGTATTTATGATACGTGTGAACTTGCCCAAAAGCCAACCCGACATGTTTAATCTGTACAGGCATCCTTAGGGGTCTGGGGTTAAATGAGGCGTTCGGAACGAGTTCCCCTTCTATAAGACCTTGTTTGTGAGGTCACTGTCAAACTAATCAATCACCTTGCCTATTTTTTTTATAAACATCTGTGATCACTATAAGGCCTGATTTACACGAGCGTGTGCGTTTTGCGTGCGCAAAAGGCACTTAACAGCTCCGTGTGTCATCAGCATATGATGCGCGGCTGCGAGATTTTCGCGCAGCCGCCATCATTATGACACTCCATTTGGATGTTTGTAAACAGAAAAGCACGTGGTGCTTTTCTGTTTACATTCAGAGTTTGAGAGCTGTTGCGCGAATAACGCAGTTCGCACGGAAGTGCTTCCGTGCGGCATGCTTGGTTTTCACGCACCCATTGACTTCAATGAGTGCGTGATGCGCGAACAGCGCACAAAGATAGAACATGTCGTGAGTTTTTTTCAGCGGACTCACGCTAAGCAAAACCCACGGACTGTCTGCATGCCCCCGTAGACTAATATAGGTGCGTACGACACGCGTGAAAAGCACGTGCGTCGCACGCACGTATATCACGCTCGTGTAAACGATGCCTTAATGCTGGTTTAAACAAAGCCTAATGCTGGGTTCCCACGTCGCGGTGAAAATGCATTTGTTTTGCAGTGACCACGACAAAGCCGCACTGTTGTGCTGCAATTTTGCAAACAAATCACGCCAAAAATGTCAGCTTTGCCAAAGGCGTGGCAAAAAAAATTGTTTTGAATGCATTTCCGAATATATATATATATATATATATATATATATATATATATATATATATATATATAAACACAGCCTATTGCAAACTCCTATTACAAGGGATTGTTTGAATTGACACATCCCACTCCCTATGCTCGATTAGTGCATTAGGTGTCATAAAGATCAGCTCTCATTCGAGGAAACCCAGCTCTCCCGTACATTACACAGACTTCAATAAGCGGTGTGTACTGCTTTATTCTAAATAAAAGGGTCATAAATATAATATGTCCAACGCTCAGGATACTACTATGAACACATCTGCAGCATGTACTGTAAACAATTACAGTATCTTAATCCTTTTGAAAATTATTTGTACCAGGGCTCAGGTGTTAGTGTTACCCGTTTACACCCTATAGCTATGCCCACAATACATGCAGATGATGCTCACAGTAACATCTAAGCATGTCTCCAATGGGGCTCACAATCAGAGGGTAAGTGCACGCAGGGCGGATGCGCTGCATAAAAGTACACAGCGTATCCTTCCAGGAAGCCGCAAGGAATTCCGCCTGAAAACTACATCAAATTGTTGGGCAGTTTTTCAGGCAAAATATCCGCAGCGGAAATACTGCTAAGAAAAAAAGCTCATACTTACCCCTGGGCGTTGTCATAGCGACACATCCCTCTGCTCTGAGTGCTGCCCAGTCTTCTGGGATGACTTTGCCCTCCATGTGACCGCTGTAGCCTTCGATTGGTTGCAGCAGTCACATGGGATGAAACGTCATCCCAGGATTCTGGGCTGCACTCAGAATGGAGGATCTCGTGGCTAAGACAATGCCCGGAGGTAAGTATGAGGGTATGTGCACGCGACCTGTTTTCGACCATTTACATCCCAAAAAACGGCTGAAAAATCGGAAGCAGTACACCTCCAAACATCTGCCCATTTCAATGGGAAATACGGCGTTCTGTTCCGTTGGAGCGATTTTATACGCCTGATTTTCGAAAAACGGCGTGTAAAAGAAGTCACTTCTTAAGCCATTTTTGGTGCAGTGTTTCATTGACTATAGCAAAACAGCTCCAAAAACGTCCATAAAAAAAACACAGCGAAAAACGCGTCTGGCTTAATAAATGTCTGAAAATCAGCTGTTTTCCCCTGAAAACAGCTCCATATTTCCAGACGTTTTTGATTTTGTGTGTGCACATACCCGGAACCTTTTTACTATTTTTAAACCCAAAAAGTTTATTTGTTTTTTCTGATTTGTGATGTTTGCAGTGAATTTGCAGCTTTTCCGTCGCAAAAATCGCAACATTTGCCTATTTGTTGTGGTTTTTACCTCCCCATTAACCCCTTCAGGACTGAGCCTGTTTTGGCCTTCAGGACGAAGCCGATTTTTCAAATCTGACATGTGTCACTTTATGTGGTAATAACTCTGGAATGCTTTTACGTATCCAAGTGATTCTGAAATTGTTTTCTCGTGACATATTGTACTTTGTGTTAGGGTATGTGCACACACACTAATTACGTCCGTAATTGACGGACGTATTTCGGCCGCAAGTAGTGGACCGAACACACTGCAGGGAGCCGGGCTCCTAGCATCATACTTATGTACGATGCTAAGAGTCCCTGCCTCTCCATGGAACTACTGTCCCGTACTGAAAACATGATTACAGTACGGGACAGTTGTCCTGCAGAGAGGCAGGGACTCCTAGCATCGTATATAACTATGATGCTAGGAGCCCGGCTCCCTGCACTGTGTTCGGTCCGGGACTTGCGGCCAAAATACGTCCGTCAATTACGGACGTAATTAGTGTGTGTGCACATACCCTTAGGGAAAAAATTTGATCGATAAATTCAATATTTATTTGTAAAAAAAACACAAAGATTTAGAGAAAATTAGCAAAAATTAGGATTTTTCTAAATTTAAATGTATCTACTTGTAAAACAGATAGTAATACCACACAAAATACTTACTAGTTTATATTTCCCATATGTATACTTTATGTTTGCATCATTTTTTGAATATTCTTTTATTTTTCTAGGACGTTACAAGGCTTAGAACTTTAGCAGCAATTTCTCATATTTTCAAGAAAATTTCAAAAGCCTATTTTTTCAGGGACCAGTTCAGTTCTGAAGTGGCTTTAAGAGCCTTATATATTAGAAAGTCCCCATAAATCACCCCATTTTGAAAACTGCACCCCTCAAAGTATTCAAAACAGCATTCAGATAATGTTTTAACCCTTTAGGCGTTTCACAGGAATTAAAGCAAAGTAGAGGTGAAATTTACAAATGTAATTTTTTTTTGCCAAAATTAATATGTAATAAAAAAAAATCTGTACCACAGAAGGTTTTACCCGGGAAATGCAACTCCATATTTATTGCCCAGATTCTGCAGTTTTTAGAAATATCCCACATGTGGTCCTAGTGTGCTAATGGACTGAAACACAGGCCTCAGAAGCAAAGGAGCAGCTAGAGGATTTTGGGGCCTCCTTTTTTTAAAATATATTTTAGGCACCATGTCAGGTTAATAGGTCTTGTGGTACCAAAACAGTAAAGACCCCCCAAAAGTGACCCCATTTTGGAAACTACACCCCTCAGGGAATTTCTCTAGGGGTATAGTAAGCATTTTGAACCCACAGTTTTTTTGCTAAATTTATTTGAATTAGTAGTATATGAAGATGAAAATCTACTTTTTTTGTGAAAAAAAGTAGACATTTTTAATTTTTACAAGAATAAAGTAGAAAAAAAACAACACCACAACATATGTAAAGCAATTTCTTCCGAATATAGCAATACCCCATATGGGGTAATAAACTGCTGTTTTGACCCACAGCAAAGCTCAAAAGAAAAGGGGCACCATTTGGATTTTGGATTTCTGATTTTGTGGAATAGTTTTCAGTGCCGTGTCACGTTTGCAATGCACTGGAGGTATGAAAACAGTGGAAACCGCTCCCAAAAGTGACCCCATTTTGGAAACTACACCCCTCAAGGACTTTTTCTAGGCGTAAAGTTAGCATTTTGACCCCACAGTTGTTTTGCTGAATGCATTGGAATTAGTCTGTAAAGGTAAAAATCGACTTTTTTTTCTGTAAAAACATAGACCGTTTTAATTTTTACAAGGAATAAAAGGAGAAAAAGCCCCCCAAAATTTGTAAAACAATTTCTCCCGATTACGTAAATACCCCATATGTGGTAATAAAGTGTTGTTTGGACCCACAGCGGGGCTTAGTAGGGAAGGAGCGCTATTTGGCTTTTGGAGCTCAAATTTAGGTGGAATAGTTTTTGGGTGTCATGTCGAATTTGCAAAGCCGCCAAGGGACCAAAACAGTGGAAGCCCCCCAAAAGTAACCCCATTTTGGAAACTACACCACTTAAGGAATCTATCTAGGGGTATAGTGAGCATTCAGACCTCACACGTCTTTTGCAGAATTTATTAGAATTAGGCCGTGAAAATTAATATCAACATTATTTCCACTAAAAAGTTGAATTTTTTCATTTTCACAAAGGATAAAGGAGAAAATGCACCCCAACATTTGTAAAGCAATTTCTCCCGAGTACGATAATACCCCACATATGGTCATAAATGGTTTTTCATTAGAAAGTAATTAACCCTTTCCGAACTGATCCATGTTTTGCTTTTTCTTTTTTCCTCCCTGCTTTACGAGAGCCACAACTTTTTTATTTTTCCGTCAATAGAGCGGTGTGAGGGCTTATTTTTTGCAGGACGAGCTGCAGTTTTTATTGGTACCATTGTTTGGTATACTTTTTTAGCCCTTTTTATTACATTTTTTGGTGGAGCCAAGGTGACCAAAAACAGCGATTTTGCAGTTTAAAATTCTTTATTTTTCACAGCGTTCACCGTGCGAGTTCAATAATGGTATATTGTAATAATTTGGACTTTTACGGACGCAGCGATACCAATTTTGTGTATTTCTTTTTACATTACTTTAGATAAAAAAATGTGAAAAGGGTTTCTTTTTGGACCTTAAATATTTATTTCATTTTTTCCACTAATAATAACTATTTACTTTTGTTTTTACACAATTTATTAGTCCCCATCGGAGACTTGAACCAGCGATCGTTAGATCACTGGTAGAATACACTACAATACTAATGTATTGCAGTATATTGTGATTTTTACAGGCTCCTGTAACAGCGCGATCGCGGTTTCTGTCCGTTAGTCCCGGGTGTCAGCTGTAAGGGTATGTACACACAACCTATTTTCAGACGTAATTCAGGCGTTTTACGCCTCGAATTACGCCTGAGAAGACGGCTCCAATACGTCTGCAAACATCTGCCCATTGCTTGCAATGGGTCTTACGATGTTCTGTGCAGATGAGCTGTCATTTTACGCGTCGCTGTCAAAATACGGCGCGTAAAATTACGGCCGCGTCAAAGAAGTGCAGGACACTTCTTGGGACGTAATTGGAGCCGTTTTTTCATTGACTCCAATGAAGAACAGCTTCAATTATGTCCGTAAAAGATGCCTTGAAAAACGCGAGTACATGCAATTACGTCTGAAATTCAGCAGCTGTTTTCTCCTGCCGTTGTCGTGTGCACATACCCTAATACACAGCTGACACCCGCAGTGTATGGCGTGGGCTCAGCGCGCGAGACGCTCCATATATCACCCCCCACACCACGACATGCTATTAAGTCATGGTGCGCGAAGGGTTTAATTCGCAGCTGATGGTGCAGAGTGAAAATTACAATTTTCCACTGATGTGCCATTTTAGTGCACTATATGTTGTGCCCAGTTTGTGCCAGTGAAGACAAACACCTCATAAAATATTAACCGTGTTCTCCAGAGTATGTCAATGCCATATCTGTGGACGTAAACTGATGTTTGGGCACGCTGTAGGGCTCAGAAGGGAGGGAGCGGCATTTGGCTTTAGGGAGTGCAGATTTTGCTTGGTAGTAGTTCTTTTTGGCGTTTTGCTGGTATTTCAGTTTATAAAGTGGGGGCACATGTAGGCTGGGCAGAGTACATCAGGGGCATAATAAGAGGCTATAATAATGGGGTAAATAAATAATAATCCGCAGATATGTGGCCAGTGTCGCACTTCTAAATGGCGCCCGATCTTATCCGCTTTTGGAACACTGCACATTTTGCATCGCCATATTCTGGGAGACTGAACTTAATTTTTTCTCCCCAGGAGCTGTGTGAGGGCTTATTTGTTGCGGGACAATCTGTAGTTTTCATTGTTACCATTTTGGGGTACATACGATTTTTTTGATCACTTTTTATTCCATTTTTCGGCAAGCAAGGTGACCAAAAACCATAAATTCTGACAATGATTTTTATATATTTTTTACGGAGTTCACCCTGGGCTATAAATGACCATTATATTTTATTCTGCGGGTCGGTACGATTACGGCGATACCATATGTATATAGTTTTTTTTACATTTTGTAGTGTTTGCGCAATAAAATAACTTATTTATAAAATAAATAATTTTTTGTGTCACCATATTCTGAGAGCCATAACTTTATTTTTCAGTCAAAAAAGATGTGTAAGGGCTTGTTTTTTTGCGGGACGGGTTGTAGCTTGTATCGGTACTATTTTGGCATACATGTGACTTTTTGATCACTTTTTATTGTATATTTTGGGAGGGGTGGTGACCAAAAAATATTGATTCTGCCATTGTTTTTAGTTTATTTTATTTGCAGTGTTCACCGTGCGAGATAAATAACATTATAGTTTCATAGTTTGGGTCGTTATGAACGCGGGGATACCAAATGTGTACTTTAACATGTTCATTTTTTTCCTATAATAAGACTTATAGGAAAGAAAAGCAGTTCTTGTTTATGTAACTTATAACTTTTATTTTTAAACTTTTATAAAACATTTTTATTATCTTTTTTTTTCACTTGTCCCACTAGGGGACATTTAGGCTGGGTTCACACGACCTATTTTCAGACGTAAACGAGGCCTATTATGCCTCGTTTTACGTCTGAAAATACGGCTCCAATACGTCGGCAAACATCTGCCCATTCATTTGAATGGGTTTGCCGACGTACTGTGCCGACGTACTGTGCCGACGACCAGTAATTTTAGCTGTCAAACGACGACGCGTAAAATGACTGCCTCGTCAAAGAAGTGCAGGACACTTCTTTGAAATGTAATTTGAGCTGTTCTTCATTGAAGTCAATGAAGAACAGCTCAAATGTTCGGCCGTCAAAGACGCCTCGCATAATGCGAGGAGGAGCTTTTATGTCTGAAACGACGCAGCTGTTTTCTCCTGAAAACAGTCTAATTTCAGACGTAAAAGGCAGCTATCGTGTGCACATACCCCAAGACTTGCAGCTCTGATCGCTGCTGGAACACATTACACTACCTACGTAGTGTAATGCATTCCAACTGTCATTGTGACGTGACAGTCACTCTGACAGGAAGCCTAGGAGGACAAGCCTCCGGCTGGTCCTCATAGGCTTCTGTACATGGCAGCCCGGAAGCGATTGTCTGGCGTCTGGTTGCCATGGGTATCATCGCCAGCCCCCGTGATTTCACGTGGGGTCTGCCGATCTGTGCTAAACACCTTATGTGTGGCGTTCGCAATGGAACGCCGCAATTAAGAGGTTAACTGCCGAAATCAGCGGCGATGGGCCACTGATCGGCAACGGGGAATGCAGAGCAGACACCCTGCACAGTTAACCGCCGCTGCGGTGTAGCGCCGCGCGGCGGTTAACTGTCAAACCACTGACGTAACTGCACGTCGATGTGCACGAAGTTACTGCACACATCGACGTGCAGTTACATCAAGGTGCGGGAAGGGGTTAAATTCAATGGGGAAAACACACAACAGAAGAGCAGCGATTCTGCAGCATAAATGGACGTGATTTGGATTAAAAAAAAACAAACAAACACGCACAGCAGGTCAATTTATTAACGGTTTCGGATTTTTTCCTCAGTGTGTGGATGGGATTTGTTCAAATCTCAACCACCTCTCTGCTACTGTAATACGTTGTGGATTTCCCGCAATAAAATGGGTTGCAGAAAGTCCACAGTGCTCTAAATTTACCTTTTTTAGTTAATCCCACATGTGGTAAGGCTCGCCTACGCCGGAGCTTTGAAGCTAAATAATCCAAGTTTGTTTTTGGTGTGAGTGAAGAAACTAAGGCAGGGCTACACTGACTTTTTGTAGTGCTCATGATTGATTTTAACTATTGAGTGACAGCTGCAGTCCACATGGAGTTGCATAGAATCTTGTGGACTGCAGCTGCCACTCAATAGTTAAAATCAATCATGAGCACTACAAAAAGTCTGGCCTAAACCGGTACAAACATGAAAACTAAACTCCATATACATGATACCTCGGCTAGATTTAAGCCTTTGGCCTCAGCGTTGCAAGGCAGAAATACGAACAACTTAGCGAGCTATGTATAGTCCATGAATGTGCGACATCCACTTAAATAACGGTGATCTAGAGCTCAAGAAGGAGCATAGACAGAGCTCCATTATAGAGGATATCATGACAGTAAATATGAAGCCGCAAAATGAATATGTATTGATAAATGCAATGATTCAATGTTCCAGCAATATATCCTGCTTCAGCGTAGCCTTGTAATTATATTACACCAGATATCTTGCTGGCTGTATACAATACATGAATACACAATGATAAACAAGCATTCTCCATATTGCATGCCAGCCGGCCTACAGGGATAATCCTTTAATACAGAAGTTTTGCAGAGTTTTAGACACAAGATAAACATGGTTATCAGAACCAGTAACATCCGTGCCATTATTCGGGCATGTTTTACCATTTCTGAATATGCAGAATGGGGGGGGGGAATCACATCTGTTGTTCTGCTTTTCTTGCCAACTCAAACACAAATATCTTCTGGTGCTAATGAATTAACTTAGTCTTGAATTTCATTATTACAGATTTATGCCGTATAATGGAACGGTGCATTTAAATCAAAACACTTCATGCAAATGCAAACGTTTGAGTCGCATGTTATGCATACAACTAGCACCGGAAAAGAAAAATAACACTGACTAAATTATTTTACAGTGAATCTGGAGGCAAAACTGAATATTTTATCTGACCGGTTTACAAACCCCTCAACCCTTACTTACCTGGGGTCCTAAAACTCTTCCAGTTTATGACATCATCAAAGCTAGCAAAGTGTGCTCTCACTACAACTGCTAGATCCGGAGATATCTGGCTCCTTAAGGCCCGGTTTGATCTGCCTGCACGCCGTTTGTCACGTTTTTCACAGCATTTTTCGCTTGCGCCCATTGGGCGCCCCACGTTTTTTGCAGCATTTTTCCCCATTGGGCGCCACGGGCAAAAACGCAGCGAAATACGCTTTCTCTGCCTCCCATTGATGTCAATGGGAGGTCAGAGACGTAAATGCCCGAAGATAGGGCATGTCGCCTTTTCCCGCGAGCGTTTTTTCCGGACGACTTTTGGTGCGTATTCCGATGCGGTTTCCGTGCGAACAGGGCCTAACATAAATAAGTCGCTATAAACAGCTGCTATAGCATTTTATTTTCAGTCTGTCTCTATTTTACTGATATTCTTTCAAAACTTTTTGTGAACTCACTATGAGAACGTATGCGACATAACAGGCATGCTGTAGATGTTCTCAAATATGCAGCAAAAGACTCCGCTACAAGTAAACAGAGTTTTGAAAATCCCATTCACATGTATTGTACTGAACTTTGTAGCAAGTTTTTGGCCTTAGGCGGACAGCCGCTTGCATTTTTGGCCCATGCTCCCATACAAAGTATGAGAGCATGACCCGTAAAAAGCCAAGTAACGGACTTGTCCTATTTTTTGCGGTGCACTTCTACAGCTCAGACACCTTCCCGTAAATATACGGGAAAATGTCCACGGTCAATAGAAGTGAATGGGTCCATAATTGCAGACCGCAATTATGGATGATTTTTAGGGTATGTTCACACGGCAGCCTGCGTTACGGCTGAAATTACGGAGCTCAGAATTTCAGACGTAATGGCATGTGCAGGCGCTTTTAGCTGCGTCCATTACGGACGTAATTGGAGCTGTTTTTCCATGAAGTCAATGGAAAACGGCTCCAATTACGTCTCAAGAAGTGACAGGCACTTCTTTGACGCGGGCGTCTTTTTTACGCACCGTCTTTTGACAGTGACATGTAAAAAAAATGACCGTCGGCACAGAGCATCGTAAAGCCCATTCAAATGAATGGGCAGATGTTTGCCGACGCTTTGGTGCTGTATTTTCAGACGTAATTCGAGGTTAAAACGCCCGAATTACGTCCGGAAATAGGCTGTGTGAACCCAGCCTTACGGTCGTGTGCATGGGGCCTTAAGACTTCATACACTAAAACCTGACCAACTGCAGAAATGTATTAGATATATTTTTATCCAAAAATGAAGAACACAACCTCTATTACAGCTACTATATGACATTGTCCAAGACTCCTGGTAAATCTGCCTTAGGCCCCATGCACACGACGACAGTTTTCATCCATAATTACGGATAAAACGGCAGACCCATTCAATTCTATTGGCCACGGACACCTTTCCGTATATTTACAGATGTGCGTCCAGGCTATAGAAACGATCAGCAAAATATAGACCATGTCCTATTCTAGTCCGCAAATGCGGCACGTGCTCACCCCTAGAAGTCTATGGGCGCATCCTCAATTGCGGACAGCTACGAATGTGTATCTGTCTGATCCGTATATGCGGACAGTAAAAACCCTTAGGCCCCATGCTTTTTCGGCCGCAATTCCCCCGAAAATCCACGGGAGAATTGCGGCCCCATACATTTCTATGGGGCCATGCACACGACCGAAGTTCGGCGCCGCAGAAAGAACGGACCTGTCTTATTACGGCCGTGTTCTGCGGTCCGGGCTCATTGAAAATAATGGCCGTGGCCATGTGCATTTCCCGCGATTTGCGGACGGCTTGCGGCTGACAGTCCGCAGCCAGCCGACCCGAAAATCACGGCCGTGCACATGGCTACAGTCGTGTGCGTGAGCCCTTATGGTTGTGTGCATGAGGCCTTAGGCCGTAATTTTGATCCGTAATTGCGGATCAAAGTACGGATCCATGAATTTCTATTGGCCAGGGACACCTCCCCGCATATTTACGGGAAGGTGTCCGGGCCGTAGAAAGCATTCGCAAAAAATAGGACGTGTCCTATTTTTTTATTTTACGGACCGTGTTCTAATACTTTATAATGGGAGCATGGCCTGCAAATGCCAGTGACTTTCTGCAGCCGTGATTACGGCTACAACCGTGTGCAGGGGGCCTTAGTGTGGATATGTATCCCCTATTCTCAAGTCACTGCATAAATAGGCAGATCTGCCATTTAGAAATCTGGAAAAGTTGTGGGACAACCACCGTTACCTTGCTTACCCATTACTAGAGATAGCAATAAAAAGGACGAGGCCCCCATGGGGTGGCATTGATGCACTTATGGCACAAACTGTGTGGCATGCTGTTTAGCGTGGTTGTCAAATTGCTTAGTAATGGCCGCACAATGTTAAAGGGAAAACTGCTGGTTACATGCAAATTCATGAAGCCATAAGGGTATATTCATTAATGGCTGAACAATTTTACAGGTAACCAGTAGTTTTCCACACAACACCCTGTGGTTATTAAGGCTTAATGCACACGACCGTAGCCATGTGCACGGCCGTGATTTTTGGGTTGGCCGAGGGCGGAGTGTCACGCGCAAGCCGCTCGAAAAAATCGCGGGCCGTGCACATGGCCACATCCATTATTTCCTATGAGCCTCGGCCATGCACGGACTGTGGAAACCACGGTCGTGTGCATGGCCCCATAGGAGTGAATGGGGCTGCAATTCTCCCGTGGATTTTCGGGGGAATTGCGGCCGCAAAAGCACGTTCGTGTGCATGGGGCCTTACAATAAATTTAACAACTTCGCTGAACAACGTGCAAAGCTGTTTTCGGCCACATCGTAGTTAGATTGGTGCCGCTCCGCGGATCCTTTCCAAAAAAAAGTTGCCGTAAATAAAATTTTCAATAACTTGACAGAAGAATGTAATTCAGTAATTTAGATTATAAATGACAAGTAGAAAGTAATTACAAGGAGGAAACTATTTTTTTCTTAAGTATTATGGCCACACATTCATAATGCCTGACCTGTGCCCCCACAACAGTCTAAACCCTAGCCACAATCAAGGGCACTGGTCGCCAGCCTGTGGCAAAGCTACATTTCTAGCCCTATGGCTGAGAGTTGCAGTTTTGCCACAGGTTGGGGACCATTGGTTGAGGGTGATGATGGGGTTTGGAGAAACCCCACACATCTCCTCCATCACTGGCAAACCATTACATGCGAGTAGGCAAAAATGAGCTGCTCCCATATCACATCCTCTTCATTGATCATAACGGAGAAAGAAGGATATTTCTTTGTCTGGCGGGAATAGTGTATAGTTGACCACGGTCAGCTGTGTGGTTGACTTACCTGCTCCGCTGGGAGTCTCACAGATATTCCTGGACAGTAAGAACGTATGGTATAGCTATATTTATACTGGAGACTTTATAACATAATACAATACACAGAAACATAGCAATAAATTAAAGAATATAGATTTTTCTGACGGCAGGCCCTTGCACAACCAAAAAGAACCACTATATGTAGTATTATTATAGTAATGTAGTATTGTTATAGTAATGTAGTATTATCAGTAATTTAGTATTGGTATAGTAATGTAGTAGTAGTATTATAGTAATGTAGTATTATAGTAATGTAGTATTATTATAGTAATGTAGTATTATAGTAATGTAGTATTGTTATAGTAATGTAGTATTATAGTAATGTAGTATTATAGTAATGTAGTATTGTTATAGTAATGTATTTTTATAGTAATGTAGTATTATAGTAATGTAGTATTATAGTAATGTAGTATTGTTATAGTAATGTATTATAGTAATGTAGTATTGTTATAGTAATGTATTATAGTAATAGTGATGTAGTATTATAGTAATATACTAGTATTATAGTAATGTAGTATTGTTATAGTAAAGTAGTATTATAGTAATATAGTATTATAGTAATGTAGTATTATTATAGTAATGTAATATTATAGTAATGTAGTATTATAGTAAAGTAGTATTATAGTAATGTAGTATTGTTATAGTAATGTAGTATTATTATAGTAATGTATTATTATAGTAATGTAGTATTGTTATAATAATGTAGTATTGTTATAGTAGTCCAAATAACTAATTGATTAGCAATAATTTTGTATTCTATCAAATTTGAATGTAATGCGGCCCGTCAACTTCACTTTTTTTTTCTATGTGCAGCCCATTTACCCGGCCGTGTTTGAAACCCCTGCCGTTGTCCATATTATTGAAATACTTCAAAAATCTGATTAATGGGGTCATATTTCATCTAGGCAGCGAGCGTGTAATGTGGCATCTGGCATCCACCTTGCCAGAATGATATGGAAGGTCGGGGAAGTATTTTGTTTGCAGGGAGGACGAGTTACAGCTTGGTCGTTTCTCCATATTTCTCTATTATAATTCCCTGCTAAGATAAAGAGCCAATATTCAAATGTGTCTACAGAGCAGCAGGAAATAGCCCAAAATCTAATCCTGCCCTTGATCACACAGCGGGCACCAAAGCATTTTATTTGTCTTAGGATCTTGTGCATAGTATTTTTTTGTTTGCAGCAATTTCAACAAACCTTTATATTTATGGACTATACAGTAATATTAGAAGGATATTGCTGATGAAACTGCATCCTTAAATATAAGCGGAAACACACATATGGCCTCACACCAAGAAAAAAATAAGTGCCTTAGAGCAATGGTGCCACACAATAAACCTAAGCATTTATGGGACACCTGCTAGAATTCACTAATAAACACCCCCTCCGGCAGGAAGAGGACTCGCCCCGACATGTACACAAGCAGTAGGGTTTCTAGCTCTTTGTTTGTTACAACATCAAACGTACATTGTTCTGTAAAACCCCTCAAGGGATTGTAGAGTTAAAAAATGAATAGGAACATTGACAGATTCTAATGAATGCAAAATCTTTGTTTGTTTTTTTTATAAAATACTCTGGAATTTATTGCACTTTGTTAAGGCGCCCATACACATAAAATGAAAACTGGCCTAACCGGCCGATTTCTTCAGGAAAGGTCGACTATCTAGTGTATGGCAGTTTCCCGACTCTCGCCCGATGGCACATGTTGAAGGAAAGAAGGATCGGCATGTTGAATTTTAACATACAAGACCCTTTGTTCCCGTGGAAGATAAACCGCTGCCAGTGGTGTTTGGAATCTGCTTATTCCGCGCTCTCCTCATTGAAATAAACACGCACGCTCGGCAAATCCAAGCGAGCATGTTAACGGGGTAGTCGGAAGGAATAGCAGTCATATGAACAAGTTTTCGGCTGGCAGCTATCTGGAAAGTGCATGGCACTAACTGTGGAAAACATCAAATGAGGCATAAACCAATAGTAATAATAATATAGGTAATGCAGAAGAGCAGCACATAGTCATCCAGGAAAAGATTTCTTAAAATAAAATGTATACATATCTTAAAGGAGTTGTCCAAGATATGAAAAACAGCTGCTTCTTCCAAAACCAGTGCTGCTCCTGTCTGCAGTTTGTCATGTAGCTCAACACCATTCACTTCATTGGAGCGGAGCCGCAATACCACACAACCCGTTAACAGGAGTGGTGATGCAAAGCAGCCATGTTTTTCTAATCCTGAACCCCTTTAAGTATATACATTTCGACAAACAGGAGAAGAGACCGCACTCCAGCCACAAGAGTGGATCTTACAAGCGTTGTAATACTAGCAGGTTTTATGTATTAAAATATTCTGAAGAGAAGCCTGATTTTTTGCTCTATGAGGATCTTACAAATGTCTCATGGATGACTAAGGCGGGATTCACACGACCGGGTCGTTCCCGAGCCCGAGTGTGGGCCGGTAAA
This sequence comes from Rhinoderma darwinii, assembly GCF_050947455.1. Taxonomy (NCBI): domain Eukaryota; kingdom Metazoa; phylum Chordata; class Amphibia; order Anura; family Rhinodermatidae; genus Rhinoderma; species Rhinoderma darwinii. The sequence continues at coordinate 111,143,821 of NC_134690.1, forward strand.
ATCGGCCATTTTGCCCGGCCGGTTTGCATAAAGTTATGCATGCGTGCCGGGCAGATCCGGACAGTGACATCAGCGGCAGCTCCTGAAGGGGAATCCCCATGTGTTCGGGGATTCCGCTTCAGGAGTTTCCCCTGATGGCACTGCCCAGATATGGACAGAGACATCAAGCGCTCTGTCCAGGAGCGGAATCCCCGAAAACACGGCGATTCCGCTCCTTCAAGGAGCTAAAGTGCGACTAGCACATAGCAGAGCGGGGAGATACCTCCCTGCTCTGCTATAGTGGCGTCGCTGCAGTAGTAGCAGCCGCAGCAGCAGCTGCTGCTACTAGCGGCGCCATCGAAGGTGTCGCCGAGCCAGGGTGCTTTTAACAAGCAGGGGAAGGGAGCCAGCGCAGCGCTCCCTCCACCTGCTGTACACCCCGGCCCTGCAACACAGTGTACAGCGATGCCATTCGTCAGAATGGCATCAACTCCTCCTCCTCACATGCACTCTGCGCTGTGAGGAGGAGGAGATAGAGCGCAAGCGCCGGGAAACCCGGCCATCACTCGGAACACATTCCGGTGATGGCCGTGTAATACCCGGCCCCATAGACTTCTATGGGAGCCGGGCGGCCGGGCAAAGATAGAGCATGTCCTATTTTTTGACGGCCGGATTTCCCGGCCGTCAAATAATCGGTCGTGTGAATAGCCCCATTAGGGGTCTATCATTCCTAATGCTGCCGGGTGCCGGCCGATTTATGAACGGCCGGCACCCGGCCGGGAAACCCTGCCGTGTGAATGAGGCCTAAACCCCTGAGACGTTTGGGCTCCACTCTGAAGCTTTGCTCAAGCCAAAACTGGTAAAGACCTGGGAGCTCCTCCATACATTTATGTGCAGCATTGTTTGAGGCTTTGGATGGCGTGCGCCTTTATTGTGCATCAGTGCCCGGCTTATTTTATCTATATGAATACACATGCACTGTAGTAAATGTTTACAAGACAGTCACACACTGACATAACTGAGATAGCTAACCATCCAGGCAGCTAATTCTATAATCTGAACAAGTCTAAAGGGCAGTAAGACGTAAAGTCTGAAGACGTAAAATAATGGCCCATGGCAACCAGCATCAAAAAAAAAAAACAGCTTTGTCAAACCTGTACTGGAAACATGAAAACTGGACTGACTGCATGTGGGAAACACCTTCATTATTTTTATTTTTTTGCTTGCACGTGCTGTTAGACTCAGATCACACATTGCATTTTGGTGCAGCTTTTTAAACCAAAAGCAGGAATAGAGCCTACAGAATGAAGTATAAATAAAAGATATATATATATATATATATCTCCTTTTACTCCAGTCCCACATTTGGCTACTAAAAAAGCTTGACATAAAATGGAAAGGGTGAACTGGTCCTCAGTTGCGAATACAGAAATAGGGAGTCCCAATTCCTTGAAGTTCAATATACACACAGAAAATAACTTTATGTATAATATTCTTATCATCGGCTGAAGCTTGGAGACTCTTCAAAGAAATCCCTGTTCAATCTGTCAAGCAATACATACACAAGACGTTTTCTTGGCAAATAGTAAAAGTTTTTCTTCACTTGGTGGCTTTAAGGGCCAGTTCACACAGAATTGTTTGACGCGCAAAGCGTGTCGGAAAACACGCCAAAAAAACTGCTGAAAATGCCTCCCATTGATTTCAATGGGAGGCGGTTTTTTCCCGCAAGCGGAAAAACTGTCTCGCGGGAAAGAGGGACCTGCCCTATCTTCGGGCGTTTACGCCTCTGACCTCCCATTGACATCAATGGGAGGCAGAGAAAGCGTATTTAATGGCGTTTTATATTGCGAAAAACTCCGCAAAAATCGGCGTGCAGGCCGAGCAAAATCTGCCTCAAAATTCCAAACGGAATATTGAGGCAGATTTTCCTCCTGCAAAAATCTGTGTGTGAACCCAGGCATAGATCTAGCACCTCATACTACAGCAGGGAGATTGACACCAAACCTGGTTTTCTCAACTATTTCTAAATCTTACAATAGGTCAGCCTGATGGGAAACAATATGAACTGAAATGTAAAAACTAGGTTCACACAGGGACGACCAGCGTGGTTTATAAAAGCACTACTACATTTGCATCAAATTCACTGTAGACTGCATGGCTTTCTTTCCTTGATGAAGTTCATAGAAGGACAAATAAGTACAAAGTATAAAATATCCCTAGAAAAGTTTATTTTATTTTTTATATTGAAACCATCACGGTCCGATTACGGGCACGGCCGGCCGCAGACAGCCACCCACATTTTTCGGCCCGTGTTCTCATTCAAAGCATGGGAGCACGGTCCATAAAAAGCAAAAGATAGGACAGGTCGGTCCGCAATTACAGACAAATTCTACGGTCGTGTGCATGTGGCCTAAAGCAGATGTGTTGTGTGTTTGAGTGTCTTTTTTTCCCCCTATTTATAAGGGGTCATACTAAGATGGCATGTTTTTTTCAAAATTCCCAGATTCATCCTCCCTGTCAAAATAGTTACCCTTGCAACAGTCAGAGAGAAGAATTGGTGGTCCAGCACTTCAGATCACGCAACCACCCATTTCAGCATTTAAAACAGGTCAATTCCTTGCACGAGACGAAAACGCACCTAATTCCCATAGTCAATGGGAGTCCTAATTATGCGCCAAAAACGCGTTTTGACACGTTTACATCGGGGTTTTTTTTAGCGGCGTGTGAACAAGGCATAACACGTACATAAAACTACTGCAGCCAAAAAGTGGAGAAGCTGCTCATAAAAATTAGATTAACAAAGTTACATTTAATGCGCCAGAATATAAATAGCTATAGCAACAATGAACAAAATGTAAAAAAAAACAACAAATTTGCATATTTAAAGGGTACCTCCAATGTTACTGGCGTTCTCATCTCCTGCCAGAAGTTAAAATCCAACCGTGGGAGACTCAAGCTGGTAGATCTGGCAGTACTGTAGCAAGCACCCTTGGAGGTAGATTTTAGGCACCCTGCACACGTAGTGGAAATATCTGCTGCAAATCGGCTTAAACCGTCAGATCGGCAGAAAAATTGGCTCATGTGACATGCGGATTTTGCTAGGTTTCACATCTCTCCTGATAAGAGGAGAAATCCGCTGTAAATACCTGCAGCAGATATGGACATGCTGTGGATTTTAAAATCTGCAAATCTTAGCAAATTACTAAAAGCAGCAACATATTTTATTAATACATTTTACTTCTATAAACGAGTCAGGGATTAGGCTCTATTTACACGACAGGGTCTGAGTGTCGGCTGATAAAAATTGCCATTTTGGGCCGTTTTGCTTCCGTTCCCGTTTTTAACGGCCGTTTTGCATCCGTTTTTTTCTCTGTCCGTTTTAAAATCGAATGAATTTAATTTGTATGTTTTTTGCCACCCACTTCCCTCTGTAGATAATGCCACACTGCCCTCTGTACATATTGCCACAGCCCCCCTGTAGGTAGTGCCACACAGACCCCCTTGTAGGTAGTGCCACACAGACCCCCTTGTAGGTAGTGCCACACAATGCCTTGTACATTGTCACCCCCATACCATCCTGTAGGGGACGGCTCCAGGAGAAATCCTCACTTCACTGTCCATATATGGACAGTGAAGTGAAGGACTTCTCCTGGATGGGATTCCCCGGCCACAGCGCTGGGGATTCCGCTTCAGAAGTTCCTGACGTCACTGTGTCCATATATGGACAGTGAATGCAGGGACTTCTACTGGAGCGGAATCCCTGGCGATGTGGCCGGGGATTCCGCTCCAGGAGAAGTCCCTGACGTCCCTGTGTCCATAAATGGACAGTGAATGCAGGGACTTCTACTGGAGCGGAATCCCCGGCCACATCGCCAGGGATTCCGCTTCAGAAGTTAGGTCAGTATATGGACAGTGAAGTCAGGGACTTCTCCAGGAGCAGAATCCCCGGCCACAGCGTTGCTGAAGCTCTGGACGGGGATTGGGGATTCCGCTCCTACAGGGGGAAAAAAAGTACCCTCCTCCTCACATGCACTTCGGGGAGGAGGAGAGCGTTACTTGGAGCACATTCAAGTGATGGGCGTCTATTACCCGGCCCCATAGACGGCCGAAAATAGGGCAGGTCCCTATTTTTGATGGCCCGGTTTCCCTGGGCCGTCAAAAAAACGGTCGCGTAGATAGCCCCATTTGTGCTCTATGGTTCCTACTGCGGCCATGTGATTGCAGTTTTTTGAACGGCCGGGAAACCCTGTCGTGTGAATAGGGCCTTATGTAACCTGTATTAGACAAGGTTAGACCGTCATCTGGCAGTATATTATAACTTATTGAATGCTACTGATCCTTCATTGGCCTTCCTTGTCTTCCTCACTATACTTAATATTTCTAAGGTAGGGGTTGTACCAAAATCGACAATTATCACCAATCCACAGCATAGGTGATAATCTTCTGAACACTTTGGGCACCACCAATCACAAGAATGGAGGTCCCGAACTGCACATTGCACCTCACAGCTCGACCGGAGTGAGAACTTTGAATGCAACAGCATTCGAGCATGCGCGCTGCAGCTCCATTCAATGTCTATGTGGCTGATGGAAACAGAAGAGTATATTGCTCAGAAGTTTCAGTCAGTTCCACAGACATTAAATGAAGCAGAAGGCACATGCTCAACCGCCGCTCCATTCAAGCTCCTCTTCGCTGCAGGGGTGCAACGGGGGGCTCGGGATCCCGGTTCCCGTGATCAGTAGTGGTCTGAGCGATCAAACAATTAATCACTTATCTTGTGAATATATAATTGTCGAATTCTGGTACAATCCTTTTAAATATTTGGCTCTCACACAATTAGAACATTTTTACATTTTCAGCCTTCATAGATGCTTTACTAGAAGTTGCAAACACGGACCAGATAAGACAGTTTAGACAAGGCTTAATATAGTGGGTGTATATTACAGGGGCATCACCCTGAAGGAATTTGAACGCACCAGTAAATATCTGAAGGACAGTGGAGCCAAGGAATGAATTGTCAATTAATTTCATCCAACGACAGAAGAAATGCTCCTATTTGGTGAACCCCACCTTGTCAAAACAGCCAGCATAAGACCAGTTGACAAATGGGAGAGGGAAAATCTCTTCTAGACTCCCAGACTGATAACTGCATGGTTCATCTGGAAATCTAGAAGAAATCCCATCTACTGGATAGCACAAGAGCAGTATGGAGAGTTCCTAATGGAAATCCCAAAGAAGCTTACGAGAATGATGGTTAGTAGTCATGTGCCAGAGAACGGCTTGGTGGGTGAACGCTGTAGGTCTCCCCACAATGGGTCAACAGATGTGTATGATATTGGGAAATGGAAAAGAAAAGCCATCTCCAGGTCAAAATGGACTTGTGAATTTTTGCTTGTTACATAGGTCCAAAATTAGAGTTAATCATAAGTTACATCCTGGAAGGAAATAAATAAAGCAGCAAACAACTCCTCAAAAGAATATATAACCGTATCAATACATGCAGACAGTAACGTATATTGGTGAACCAGAGTATTCTTTCACAGTGTAATGTAAAATCTAGCATCTACACGTTTAGTATGTAGCACTGTGGGGGTAGTATCACTGCAGTGTTATTACAATTAACCATTTCAGTTTGACGTTGGAAAAACTATATGATTAAAATGAAGCATGCTGGGTCACCATCCAACAGTCCTGGTCATGTCGGGCATAACAAAAACTGCTTGCCATAGCTCAGGAGCTGCTGCAAACTCTATGCTATTGTTGCCTTTGTAGCCCTAGTCTAATAATTTCACATAGAGGTGTAGCTTTAGGGGTTGCAGATAGCAGTACTATAAAATGGAAACAGAAAATTGGGGTGGCTCTGTTATAGGGTTAAAAAAAAAAAAAAGTTTCCTCCTTATAAGACCATGTCTTTTTAGGTCCAACATTCTGTGCCGATTAATTTCCCAATATATCTTTATAGCAGTTAAAGCTCAATATTGCTCAATGATTAAGTGCTGGGTCACCTGTAGCCACCATTAGGGGGAGCTGAAGAGTTTACCGCTTATGATTTTATTACCAATATTATCAAGTTCAATGTACAGTATAAACATTCTGCAAAAATCTCCTAAGCTCTCGTTAATGATGACTAAGGGCAGCCACAATGTTATCATATAGTTCTTTTTTTATGCAGAGGATTTGGAACTCTACAGAAAAACTGAGCTCCAACCCTTAGGACTCCTTCACATCTGAAAATACGTATCAAATACAGACACGCAATACAGATCGCTTTTTCAAAATTTGTTTTGTTTTTATAATTTGTATGACCGAGACAAAAAGGTATCATTACAATACCCTCCTCCTCCTTTATATCGCGCGGTCAGCAGTTCTGGAGGCCCCAAAGCTGCTAATGATTGCCTTTAAACTTGTTTTTGCTATTTTTATATTGTTGTTGAAATACAGATGAAAAGAAGAATAAATACGCACATGTGAAATATGCAAAAATGGAACATGCATTTTTAAAATTAACCCATTGACTTTTTTTTGCTAAAAACTGTACCAATACGACGAACGTGTTGGAATATGCGCATAAAAAAAGCACGTATACAAAAAAAAGGAAATGTGAATAAAATCATCTGAATGTATCTGCCCTTAGGCTGCTTTCACGGGGGCGTAATACAGGTAAAAAGCAGCCTTATAAAGGATATGTTAAATTAATTAGAAGTGAATTTAGAAAAAGATTTCAGCAAGTATGCCCATTGGACTAATCAACATAAATACTGTGCCCTCTAGTGACAATATTTATATGACAAATAAAATTCTTCAAGCCTCTAAAAGAAAAAACCAGGGTTTAACTAAATTTAGGATTCATAAAAAAAAAAATAAAATAATAATAATATATATATATATATATATATATATATATATATATATATATAAATAATCAAACACATGGCTGGAATTCTTCTGATAGGATAATTGATCACATTTTAGGGTTCCGTATGACAAAATAAAGCATGTAAAAATACACTGTCCAATTGTCCATGCTTTATTAGCATAAATGTGTAATGAGTTTTCTACATAGCAATCCTACACATAGCAGCAACTTTCACATGCTCATGACAATGTAAACACTAGAGAAACAGCTCTGCTACAACAATGGCGAGGTTGTTCACTTCAAGCTCTCAGGTTACTAAAAGGATCTGTCGACTGTCAACGTCTAATAATTAAACCATTAAACAGAAAAAAAAATGTGGGTAGAAACATATGCAACAAAGTATTTCCTATTTAAACATGTATCAGAGAATTCAATACTTTAGTTGAACGATCTTGACATAAAACCAAGTCTACTTTATTTCTATTTGCTGTGCAGGTGAATTAAACTACTGCTCTCTGTTCCTCCCCAGCCGGACACCGCTGCTTACAGACTCCAGTGCTCTTCAATTGAATTAGTGGTGATCGGAGACCCAGAAAAAAATCCCTGCCCCTGTGATCGCTACATCTTACATTGCTCCAGTTCTGGATTAAAGGGGTTATCTAGCATAGAAAACGGATTTTCATACACTTTATTAGGGAATTCTTTGTTATTAGAGGGGGGGTCCTCTGTTCAGTATACTCATCTCTTAGCCAGAGTGGTGAGGGGTTAACAAAGGGCGTCTTTTCACTCTGGAGGATCTGTCCTGTCCTGCATTGCACAGACAACCCATTGATATGAATGGGCACTGTGTAATGATTTATTTACCCCGTGGTGGCGCTGCAGGGAAATTCAACACTTACTACCAGGTGTCCCCACAGATTACAGCTGATCACTGGGTGGTTCCAGCAGGGGACTACGACTTTGTAATCAGTTTACTGTCGAGGGATCCTTTTAACAAGTAGGAATTGACCAAAGCAGAGAACCCCTTTAATGTGTATGTTTTTCAAACAAAAACAACAGAAGGGCCAAAATGGAGAATTCCCACATGGCTGAAACCTGCATCAAAATGCAACGTTTGAATAGGCTCCCACGGTATATAACTACTTGACTAAAGCGCAATTTCAATGTTTCCCATATTGGAACATTGAGGTTGTAGTATCGTTGCAATTTTAACACAACTCACAGGTGACCAAGTGTCAAAGTGGAGCCTTAGCCTTAAACTACAGCTAATCAATGGTCATATCCAATTAAAAACCTTTACTTGCAATTCCCATTGCTGCAAATTTTCACTACGGAATTCTGCGAAGACTACGCTACATGAAAACTTAAAGAGTTTGTCAGCTTTCTTAACCTATCTGTTGTGGTACCTACTTGCAGTAGCATCTTTTCTTTTAACTCTGCGGTTTCTAATTCCTCTGTTGCTCTTCCTGTGAATGTATGAATACATTCACAACTGGATGTTACCATTCCCATTGTATACGGGACATGTCCTTACAAACTCCGACCCTGTCTAATCAGTGCTGACAGTGTCAGACTGTATAGATACACATCCTATAGACAAGGGAAAATTAACAACCTATCTATACATTTCCAGGAGGAATAAACAGAGGAACTGCACTGTTCTAAGCACAGATCCTCCAGAACAGTTATTTCATGGATAATACAAGTATTTACTAAAACAGACCTGTCAGGGGAGCCGACAGTTCCCCTTTAAGCTTCCTGTCCATAGATCCCATCAATTTCTGTGGGATCTGTTAATAAACTAATATCTACGATGTTTTTAGGGTACGTCCGTAATTGACGGACGTATTTCGGCCGCAAGTACCGTACTGAACACAGTGCAGGGAGCCGGGCTCCTAGCATCATAGTTATGTACGATGCTAGGAGTCCCTGCCGGACAACTGTCCCGTACTCTAATTACAGTACGGGACAGTTGTCCGGCAGCGAGGCAGTGACACCTAGCATCGTACATAACTATGATGCTAGGAGCCCGGCTCCCTGCACTGTGTTCGGTCCGGTACTTGCGGCCGAAATACGTCCGTCAATTACGGACGTAATGACCTCGTGTGAACATACCCTTAGGCTGTGGTTAAGGGATATTGACATGTCTGATAAGCAGCAACAGAGCTAGGTCTAGCAGCTGCTTATCGCCCACTTTACTGAAGCAACACGGGCCTCTGGCTGAGCGGAACACACATGTTGGTAGCCAACAGCTGTGATCACCAACCCCATTCATTTCTATGGCCAGCTTTACAGTAACAGTATACATATGACTTGACAGCTTACTTATAATAAAACTATATTTGTATGAGGATTTACAGTACGGTGTTTAAAGAAAAATATTGAAAGAATGTAAAGTGTGCTCAAAAAAAACAATCCGTATGGTACAAGAAAACACTCTAGTAACCATTACTGTACTATAGACCAAGGAAATCTAAGAGTAAGCCCATTGACTATGTCAGGTGCCAGGGAAGCTGGCCACATACAGTTTACCAGAAATATTTTGCCAAGCACAGGATTACCAGTAAAGAAAAAAAATCACAACGATGTAATAGACGTTGTACGCAGACCAGTAGGAGAACATAACCCTGAGTGCCAAATACATATCGTGGTACGAACAATGACAATTTTTAAACATATCCGATATTCCCTAATGCTTCAATGTATATCAATGAATGTATCCGATACAATACATGTAATGACTTTCAGTAACAATAGTCTTTTTGGTTGTATAAAGTGAAAGATTGTTACATCTTGGGCCACTTTAACCATTTAACGCAATACACGTAAAGAGATTAAGAGAATACATAGCACAGGAAGGCAAAATTAAACAATTTACGTAGTCTTGGTTTCTCAAACTGCATTTTCTACAGATCCAGCACTTGCTATGGCATGTGGGCACAGAATAGAATGAGACTGGGCACCGAGCCTCAGATGATACATGTTACATTGTTGTCAGAACAGGAACATGTGAAACTTAAGATCAAACTCGCGTGATCTAACAGTTCTTTGCATCAACAGCCTGAATCCTTGTTACGAATCAATTATCCCGACATTACAATGTGTATTGTTCTTTGGAATAATGAAAAAATAAAATAAACAATAATTTAGGTGTGGTTGAAAGGCCACCGACATTTCAGGGGTATGGGAAAGCTGCATAACCGGCATTACGGTAAATTCACCATTGAATGAATCCTCCACTCTGGACACAACAGTAAATAAAACAACAACTCACGGCTGTCCAAAAATGATCATAAATTATTGACTTTTATTAACAATAATTGTAACATTTCCCAGTGGGGATTCCATACAGTTCTAATGGACCATTGCCGTTTCATGCAATGTGTGCTGCTCGTCTATTTCCAGTCACGTTTGGAATTTATATATATATTTTTTGTTTACAGAAGGTACAGACACTTGTAAACTTTGAGTCAGCAGCAAAAAAAAAACACTGAATAATTACTGGTCAAGATGCCTTTTTTTTTTGGAAGGGCAATAGGTTGGCTGCCACGAGATAATCATCACTAACGGATCCACATCAGGATAACTATCTGATGGACACCAAACAGTAAAAGACTTCACACACGGTCCTCAGGACCCATGAAAACGAGAATGAAAACAGTCAGTGACGGACTCACCTGACCTGCTGTATGGTGCTTACCTTAAACCTGAAATGTCAGGGGGTCCTGAGGACACATTAAATAAAATGCAAACAAAAAGGCCATTAAAAGTGTTAAATACCCCAGAAGATTGACTGTAGGAAAGATAACCCATGGTGTACCAGAAGGAAATACAGTAAGGTACAGTAACAGATATTGGTACAGTAGTTGTCAGGTATAGTTTTTGCAGGCAACATGTCAATCAATCCTGAAGATGGCCTTCATAGCATGGGCTTCCTAAGCAATGACTTGCTAAAGTCTTTGACTTCTTCTTGACTGCCCACTGTCTGGTAACCCAAAAGGTCCATTGGTACCTGGCAATACTCTTCCACCTGCTTTATCTGCAGGAAAGTAAGTAATGTTCTCCAAGCACTAACAGCTTGGGTGGCATTGCGAGCAGATACCACAAATGGTTTCGATGAATAGCCTGAGCCACTAGTCATGTTTAGGGAGAACTTCTCTATCTCTGGGCTTACTGACAGGTTGACAAATCCATAGACCTGCCTTACGGTCTTAATGGGATCCATAACAAGATCCTCGTATCGGACTACCATGTAGTTACCTTTGAGCCAGCTCGGGGGGTTAAGAGCAGTCCTTAGGGTCTTGCCCATGCTGCTACATATTACCTCCATGGCACCTATGGCATGATAGTCAGAACCATCCTTTTTGTTCAGTTTGTGTCCAGGATCTATAAAAGGAACCCTACGAATTCTGGGGTCTCTGCTACGAACCACCTGAAGACTCTCTCGAATCAACCCATGTCTAGATTTTATCCTGGAGTTGGCTACTGCCCGCGGATCCCTAACTAAATGAATGACCTTCAAGTCCAGAGAAGGGTCTACCATCAATGGGGCCAGCACGTTGATGTCAAAAATCCTTACCCCTTTAATGACTATGGTGTTGTATTTGTGGCACTCTTCCTCCAGCATAGTCAGGCTTTGAGGAGAGCATTTCTTGCACACTTTATCATCCACTAAACCCACCACATCCTTCTTATAGGCCGAACATATAGGGGAAGAGCAGATGACCTTGTTGGTGGACGCTCCAAAGATTCCCAAGGTGCTAATGTTCTTTGCTCCCGCAGTGTTGTACAGCTGGAGAGCAGACAAGTCACACCTGTAGAGGGCGCTCAGGAGATCTCGGGCAGCACCCTGCAGTGACATGGCATCCCCAGGGTACAGCTTCTGCCATACATGCCACACTGGCTCATAAAGGAAGAACACCTCCGGGTTCTGGTTGAAGAGCTCCCCAAAGAACGAGGATCCGGACCGCCATGTGGTGAAGACATAGACCAGCTGCCTCTTCCTAGGAGGGGAGGGTCGGTACAAGTAGCGGATGTCAGAGCGGGTCTGGTAGGGGGTGTACCGCACCTGGTCATTACACTGCTGGGGCTCCTTGTTCCATTTGTCCATCAGATTGAGCATGGTCAGGACCAGCAGTAGGATGTAGCCCAGGCACAGGATAATCGCCTTCCTGCGGAACACTTTCATCCTGGGCACCGGGGAGGGGGAGGCTGGAGAGGATTATCTGGAGGAGAGCAGGACCCAGCAGCAGGGAGAACTGTTGCTCACTAATCCCCTCCGGCTGCTGAATGCGAGGCCATCAGGAAAGTTTGAGCACTTGAGTATCATGTTAGGGTCAGCCGCTCCATGGCCCTTCTCCAGCAGTGCGTCGCCCAGCCGATCACGATCTGTTGTGACTGCATGCGGCGATCATGACGCACAATCTGCTCCTACTCGAAGGAAATCCCACTAATCACCTTCCGGCTGAGTGATGCCGCGCAAACTTCTCCTCAGACCCCTGCAACAACGTAACATGGCACCGCCCGGTCAGTGGTGCCTGCACCGTTTACAAGGCGCTGGATGATGCCATCAGTGTAAGGAGGGGGTAGCTTGCAGCCCTCCACCCATTATATAACGGATCGCTTCTCTCGTGCGCACGGCTCCAGCAGCTTCCCCGCAGAAGGGATTCGTGCAGCGGGCTCTCACAGACTGCGCGGCTCTAACAGAACATGGAGATACAGATGCTTACAGTCCTGCTGAAGGCTGCACGTCTACTGGGTGAGAGAGCTGTCACTCTGATAGACACGCCCCTCGTACGCTATAAAGGCCTCGTTCCTTCTCTCTCTGCAGCTCACAGTCCCTGTTTCTCCTTGTTCTCGTGCAGGGACAGACTCCCGAGGATCACTGCATAGGAAAGCGCAGTTTCCCGCACCCCTTATTTGCATTAGTTAGACGATTTGCAGCAAGGATTTGAATGCTCATTCCAGGCGGGTGCATCATAAAGAACTTGAATTTTAATAGTTTTGGTTCCAAATAATTCTGCCTGTAGAGCAAGTGTCGAGCTCTTTACCCATCGTCATTTTTAGTGACTTTATAGAACATTTCTCCTTAAAACTGAAAAGAAAAAAAAATCTCTAATAAATACTCGGCATTGTTTTGTGCCCTGGTTAAACGTTCTATTTCTTAGTTATAGGTCTGTTTCTAGAAAAGCTGGGTGACAAGTTAGGCTGTGTTTTTGCAGGAGGAAAATTCAGCCTCAAAATTCCGTTTGGGATTTTGAGGCAGATTTTGTCCTTCCTGCACGTCGTTTGCCGCGTTTTTCGCCCGCGGCCATTGAGTGCTACGGGCAAAAAAGCGAAATACGCTTTCTCTGCCTCCCATTGATGTCAATGGGAGGTCAGAGGCGTAAACGCGCGAAGATAGGGCATGTCCCTTCTTTCTCCTGCGAGGCGGTTTTAGCGCTTGCGGGAGAAAACCGCCTCCCATTGAAATCAATGGGAGGCATTTTCGGCCGGTTTTTGACGAGTTTTGCGGATCGGTTTCCACTCCAAAAAGCTTGTCAAAATACTCAGTGTGAACAGACCCTTAGGGGGAGTTCATGCAGAGTTTTTTGACACGAAAACCGCGCTGCAAAACGAGCCGAAAATGGCTTCCATTGATTTCAATGGGAGGCAGAGGCATTTTTTTCCCGCGAGCGGAAAAACCGGCTCTCAGGAAAAAGAACGGACATGCCCTATCTTCGTGCGTTTATGCCTCTGACCTCCCATTGACATCAATGGGAGGCAGAAAAAGCGTATTTTGTGGCATTTTATGGTAAAGAAAATGTGGTAAAGAAACGTGTAATAAATTGCTGCATAAAATTATTAAACCAAGTCAAAGATCCATATTTATATTAGCATTAACTTCTAACAGAGAACGCCCTTAATAGCATATATAACCTACAAAACTTAGAGCGCGAAATCTCATTTATAGAAATCTTTATTCAATACATGTAGTTAAAAATACAACTGAATTGCGTGTGGATCATCCTAGAGATAAAATGAAGCTTGCAGTGATCAAATCATAGTAACTAGCGGACAAATCTAATGCCACATCACGTCCAATAGAGCAGTGTCCCCGAACGAACCCACACACGTAATGGGGAAGAGGGGTATTCAACTCAGAATTCAAATCCAGCCATGTGGTAAAGACCGGTTACCAGTCAGTATATTGGCAAACAGATGGCAGCCCCACCAGGGAACAGAGTGACAGGTCAGAATGCATACAAGTGAGGCCTGATTCACACGAACGTGTTAAACGTCCGTGGGACGGCAGTTGAAACAGCGGCCGTCCCACGGACCCATGTAATTCAATGTGGCCGTTCACACAGCCGTTGTTTCAACAGACCGTGTGAAGGGTCCGTGCGAAAATAGGACATGTCCTATCTTTTCACGCATCACGCATCCCTCCATAGACTCTCAACTATGGTGGATGCGTGACATCGCGTCCCGCAGAGCTGAGCACCGATGCACCTCCGACGTGAAAAACGGCAGTTTTTCACGTCCGAGATGCACACCGCTCATGTCAATCAGGCCTAACACACAGCCAAAAGTTTACACTGACGGAGAGACGATGATACTAAGTCATTCTCCAGTACCGTGACAGGGTAGTATTTTGGTCAGTAAATGGGTTTTCCATGATTAGAAATTATTTCTAAGGCTGGATTGGCATTTGTACTGGTGTTTTTTATGTTACATTAAAGAAGACCTCCAGTGCGCCAATCTGCTCGCAGCACAGTGAATGCTGGAGCAACCCAACTTAATGTTCGGCCTGCGGATGCAGATTCAGTTGGAAGCGGGACTAGCACGGTCAGCGCTATGTGGAAACGGGGGCCCTGTGAGCCCCCCAGGCTTAGGGGCCCGGTCGCAGTTACGACCCCTATAGCTACGCCACTGCCTGGGACACTGCTCCACTCCTGAATACATGGACAGTGGACATATATGTGCTCATATATGGACAGTGATGTCAGGGACTTTCCCAGAGACGGAGTCCCGGAGCAGAGCCGCTTCTAGGGCTCTGCCTGGGTCTCCCTCTCTCCTCCTGACATCACTGTCCGTATATGGACAGTGATGTCAGGGGCTTCCCCAGAGACGGAGTCCCGGAGCAGAGCCGCTAGCGCTCTGCCTGGGACTCCTTTCCTTATTACATCACTGTCCATATATGAACAGTGATGCCGTGACGACGGCAACGTCAGCACCCGGCGGCCAAGGCTGCTGACGCCGGCCATGTTTTTTCCCATAGGCTTTTCTATAGGACTTTAAAACCAGCAGAAAAAAAGCATGTAGAAAATTACATTAAATAAAAAAATGCCATTAATGCAGTTTGAAGCGCCAGAAAAAAAATCTATGTATGAAGGAAGACTTGAAGGGGTTTTCCTAACTGCCTCAACCACTTCTCTAATACCAGCCGCCAGTCAGCTAGAGCAGGATCCTCTTTTTGCGTAGAGGGGACCCCTTCTCTTACTTCCAAATGTCCTAATAGGGAAAATATGCAAGGGTTTTTCAGTTAGCACAACACCTTTAGGCCTTATTCACACGAACGTGTTTAACGTCCGTGATACGCGTGTGAAAATCACACGCGTCCCACGGACCTATGTTAGTCAATTTTGCCGTTCAGAAATTTCGTGATTTTCACGCAGCATGTCCGCTGCGTAAATATCACGACATGTCCTATACTTGGCGTTTTTCACGCATCACGCACCCATTGAAGTCAATGGGTGCGTGAAAATCACGCGCAGCACACGGAAGCACTTACGTGTGTCGGGCATGATTCGCCAACAGTAGATCAAGAATTGAAGGGAAAAATAAAACCACTTCCTTCATTTATTTTTCCAAACATCAAAACCGCGTGTAATAAGGATGGCATATGCATGAAAATCACGCAGCCACGCAGCAAACACTTATGACACACGGAACTGCAACGCGAAAAAAACGCTGCATTTTTTGCGCGCACAAAACGCACACGTTCGTGTGAATAAGGCCTAAGGGTATGTTCAGGCGTATTTTGGGGCGTTTACGCCTCGAAAAACGACTGAAAAAACGGAAGCTGAACGCCTACAAACATCTGCCCATTGAAATCGATGGGTAAAACAGCATTTAGTTCATACAGGGCGTCTTTTTACGCCGCTGTTTTAAAAAACGGAGCGTAAAAAGACGCTCCGTAAAAAGAAGTAGCCTGTCACTTCTTGAGGCGTTTTTTGGAGCTGATTTTCCATTGAACACCATGAAAAACGCCTCAAAAAACGCCTCAAAAGAAGCTCCAAATTAAGGGTATGATCACACGCAAACTCAAAAACGTCTGAACATACGGAGCTGTTTTCAAGGCAAATCAGCTCCTGATTTTCAGACGTTTCTTAAGCCACTCGCGATTTTGCTGTAAAAAAACGGCCCGTCGTAACAGAACACAGTTTTTCCCATTGAAATCAATGGGCAGATGTTTGGAGGCGTTCTGCTTCCGAATATTCGGCCATTTACGGCCCGAAAAACGTCAGAAAATAATCCGTGTGAACATACCCTATAAGAAGCTTAATTTTCAGCTCCAAAAATGCCTGAAAATCAGAGGCTGTTCTCTCTGCAAACAGCTCTGTATTTTCAGACGTTTCTTGTTAAGCGTGTGAACGTACCCTCAGGCTGGGTTTCCACATAGCGTAAACACTGCAGAATTTCGGCAGCATTTACAGTAGCAGCAAAGTCAAGTAGATTTGAAGAAATCTCATGCACACCATGCAGAATAAAAACTGCATCGAAAACATTTATAAATTGACCTGCGGTGCAGATTTTAAATCCGCAGCATGTCAATTTATGCTGCGTATTCGTTGCTCTTCATTTCCGTATTTTACATCCCCATTGAAAACGCCAAGGGTTGAAACTTTTGCGCCAGAAACTCTGTGATTCTGCCGCAAAAATAACAAAAAATGACAGCGTATCCAACCCGTGGGAACCTGGCCTTACATGCTGCCGTTTTTTAGGTGTATTCCCATCTCTGGGACTCGATTTGCTGCATACTCCATACACTTCAATATAGAGATAGCCGTGCTTACGTGCGTCCCTATCCATTGAAGTCTATGGGGGTTATGGAAAGAGCCGGGCAAGCAGCTGTGGATATGCCTTAAATTCCTACATAAGTGTTTAATAAACTATTAGATGAGAAAATACATGTGGAGCAAAGTGCATGAATAATAATTTCTACTGGGGATTTACAGGGAAAATCATTCACAACAAGGTTGAAACCTTGTGGGTGGAACTAGAAAGGGAGGTAAACACTGAAAAAATTACTTTTGGTGTAATCTATAGACCCCCCAATATAACTGAGGAGATGGAAGTTCAGCTATATAAACAGATGGAGCGGGCTGCACAGGCGGGTACTGTAGTGATAATGGGAGATTTTAATTTCCGGGATATTAATTGGTGTCATGGTTCGGCTTCAACTGCAAAGGGAAGACATTTCCTCAACCTGTTGCAGGAAAATTTTATGGGCCAGTTTGTGGAAGACCCGACTAGAGGTGAAGCTCTGTTGGATCTGGTCATTTCTAATAATGCAGATCTTGTTGGGAATGTCAATGTTCGTGAAAACCTCGGTAACAGTGATCATAATATAGTTACATTTTACCTATACTGTAAAAAACAAACGCAGGCTGGGAGGGCAAAAACATTTAATTTTAAGAAAGCCAATTTCCCCAGGATGAGGGCTGCAATTCAGGATATAGACTGGGAAGAACTAATGTCAAATAATGGGACAAATGATAAATGGGAGATTTTCAAATCTACTTTGAGTTATTATAGTGCAAAATTTATTCCTATAGGTAACAAGTATAAACGACTAAAACTAAACCCCACATGGCTTACACCTTCTGTGAAAGGGGCAATACATGACAAAAAAAGGGCATTTAAAAAATACAAATCTGAGGGTACAGCTGTAGCCTTTGTAAAATATAAAGAGCTTAATAAAATCTGTAAAAATGTAATAAAATTAGCAAAAATACAAAATGAAAGGCAGGTGGCCAAGGATAGTAAAACAAATCCCAAAAAATTCTTCAAGTATATAAATGCAAAATAGCCAAGGTCTGAACATGTAGGACCCCTAGATAGTGGTAATGGGGAGTTGATCACAGGGGACCAAGAGAAGGCAGAGTTACTAAATGGGTTCTTTAGCTCTGTATATACAACAGAAGAAAGAGCAGCTGATGTAGCCGGTGCCAGTGCTGTTAATATATCAGTTGATATACTGAATTGGATGAATGTAGATATGGTCCAAGCTAAATAAAATAAAATAAATGTGCACAAGGCCCCGGGACCAGATGGGTTACACCCTAGAATTCTTAAAGAGCTTAGTTCAGTTATTTCTGTCCCCCTTTTCATAATATTCAGAGAATCTCTAGTGACTGGTATAGTGTCAAGGGACTGGCGCAGCGCAAATGTGGTGCCTATTTTCAAAAAGGGCTCTAGGTCTTCCCCAGGTAATTATAGACCAGTAAGCTTAACATCCATCGTGGGGAAAATGTTTGAGGGGCTATTGAGGGACTATATACAGGATTATGTGACAATAAATAGTATTATAAGTGACAGCCAGCACGGTTTTACTAAGGACAGAAGTTGTCAAACTAACCTAATCTGTTTTTATGAAGAGGTGAGCAGAAGTCTAGACAGAGGGGCCGCTGTGGATTTAGTGTTTTTGGACTTTGCAAAGGCATTTGACACTGTACCCCATAGACGCCTAATGGGTAAATTAAGGACTATAGGTTTAGAAAATATAGTTTGTAATTTGATTGAGAATTGGCTCAAGGACCGTATCCAGAGAGTTGTGGTCAATGATTCCTTCTCTGAATGGTCCCCGGTAATAAGTGGTGTACCCCAGGGTTCAGTGCTGGGACCACTATTATTCAACTTATTTATTAATGATATAGAGGATGGGATTAATAGCACTATTTCTATTTTTGCAGATGACACCAAGCTATGTAGTAATGTTCAGTCTATGGAAGATGTTCATGAATTGCAGGCAGATTTAAACAAACTAAGTGTTTGGGCGTCCACTTGGCAAATGAAGTTTAATGTAGATAAATGTAAAGTTATGCATCTGGGTACCAACAACCTGCATGCATCATATGTCCTAGGGGGAGCTACACTGGCGGATTCACTTGTTGAGAAGGATCTGGGTGTACTTGTAAATCATAAACTAAATAACAGCATGCAATGTCAATCAGCTGCTTCAAAGGCCAGCAGGATATTGTCGTGTATTAAAAGAGGCATGGACTCACGGGACAGGGATGTAATATTGCCACTTTACAAAGCATTAGTGAGGCCTCATCTAGAATATGCAGTTCAGTTCTGGGCTCCAGTTCATAGAAATGATGCCCTGGAGTTGGAAAAAATACAAAGAAGAGCAACGAAGCTAATTAGGGGCATGGAGAATTTAAGTTATGAGGAAAGATTGAAAGAATTAAACCTATTTAGCCTTGAAAAAAGACGACTAAGGGGGGACATGATTAACTTATATAAATATATTAATGGCACATACAAAAAATATGGTGAAATCCTGTTCCATGTAAAACCCCCTCAAAAAAAAAGGGGGCACTCCCTCCGTCTGGAGAAAAAAAGGTTCAAGCTGCAGAGGCGACAAGGCTTCTTTACTGTGAGAACTGTGAATCTATGGAATAGCCTACCGCAGGAGCTGGTCACAGCAGGGACAGTAGATGGCTTTAAAAAAAGCTTAGATAATTTCCTAGAACAAAAAAATATTAGCTCCTATGTGTAGAAATTTTTCCTTCCCTTTTCCCGTCCCTTGGTTGAACTTGATGGACATGTGTCTTTTTTCAGCCGTACTAACTATGTAACTATGTAACATGGCGGATGCTTCAATTACTTAACAGATCTGAAAATATCAAAACGCTGGTCGCATTGAAGGTCGATCTTCCTGTCTACGGCCAGTTTTAACAGGATGGATAAACCTTTAGAACCGCTTCCATTTCTTGTAATTTTATACCATAAAACAAACAGAATAGTAAACAACGTTCCCAAGAAATCCACATCTGTTTCCTGTACAGTTTAATGAACTCATTCCGGATAATGACTGGCTTCATTTTTCTAGTTTATACATCAAGCATCAGCAGATGACAAGTGCTGAATACAGACTACACAGCGTTCCCAGGGCTCAGCTCCCAAGTGGTTATCTTATGCTGGGATGAGAAGGCACACATGAAACACGAGGTAATTGGCATAATTAACATGCTGGGCGCTGTCCCGTATGTCCCGGGGGTTGTACACACCATATGTTATAACATGGGCTTTAAGTTCACTGATGGTTTAGTATTCTAGGTGCCTCTTAGGATTGTACTATTGTGATGGTCAGCCTTGCTGGTGGCAGTCATAAAAATAAATAGGGTGCAGTAGGTGGTGATTATACATAAAGAAAATGTTTAGAATGAATGTGACATGTGCAGTGATAGACTCAATTCTGCCGGACTAAAAAAAATCATTAGGAAATTTAGGTTACGATCGAGGAAAGAATTAAAAGTTGCCAACTCATTCTGTAACTAACATAAAACTTTAAGATGACTTAGTGAGGCCTCCTGCCCACGGCCGTAGCCATGTGTACAGTCCAGGGCATGGACTGTCACCCGCATTTGCAGGCCGTGCTCACATTATACAGTATAGAAGCACGGTCCGTAAGTGCAAAAAATAGGACATATCCTATTTTTTGCGGGTCATTTCTACAGCCCGGGCACTTACCCGTAAATATACGGGAAGGTGTCCGTGGCCCGTAGAAATGAATGGATCAGTATTTTATCCGCAATTACGGATCCGTAATTGCGGTTAAAGTTATGGTTGTGTGCATGAGGCCTCACAATGGAGTTATGTCCAAATTTGTCCAGTTTGGTTATATTAACCCCTTAGGACGCAGGCTACTTTGGCATTCAGAACGCCTATTTTTTTTGTAATTTTTTTTTTACATTGTCACAAGAGCCATAACTTTTTCATTTTTTCATCGACATGGAAAATATAAGGGCTTGTTTTTTGCTGTACTACTTTTATTCTTTAATTGCACTATTTTTGGGTGCATATAATGTACCGTATAACTAGTATTAATTTTTTTGGGTGAAGGTAGAAAAGTTGTTTTTTTTATGGCATTCACCATGCGTTATTAATGACATGTTAACTTTATTTTTTGGGTCAGTACATTTGCAGAGATACTAAATTTCAACTAAATATTTTTTTATGTTAGTTTTTGTGTTGCCATACTTTATTTTTCCGACGGAGCTTGTTTTTTGTGGGATGAGTTGTCATCTTAATTGGTCCAATTTCGGGGTACATAAGACTATTTGAATGCTTTTTATTACTTTTGGCGGTGGGATGAACAGCAATTTTGACATTGTTTTTTAATTTTTTACGGGACGTTTTATTTACGTAGTTCACTGCAGGATAAATAACGTGATCATTTTATAGTCCGGGTCGTTATGGACTTAGCAATTTAAATTTTGTGTCCTTTTATATATATTTTTACATAAAGCATTTTTGTTGGGAAAATGTATTTTAGTTTTTTTCCTCTTTTTTTTTCTTTTTATTAATATTTTCAAATATTTGATTTCACTTTTTTCTTTTAATTTTTTTCAGTCCTACTAGGGAACTAAACGATGCAATTGATCGCTAATATAATATAATAATAACTTCTGTATTGCAGCTTATTATGACTGTCCGCATTACGTTGACATTCCTCCTATCAGGCCCTTCCTCTGGCAGCGGGTATCAGAAGGTAGCGTGAGATCACACAGTGAGGGTATGTGCACACGATAACGACAATTACGGCTGAAATTACGGAGCTGTTTTCAGGAGAAAACAGCTGCTGCCTTTCAGACGTAATTGCATGTACTCGCGTTTTGCGAGGCGTCAATTACGGCCGTAATTTGGAGCTGTTCTTCATTGAAGTCAATGAAAACTGCTCAAATTACGTCCCAAGAAGTGTCCTGCATATTAAGTGCCATGCGGTATCGCCATAATCGTACCGACCCATAGAATAAAGGTAACATGTTATTTACGCCGCACAGTGAACGGCGTCAATTTTAAAACGCATAGAACAATGGTGGAATTTCAGGTTTTTTTTACAATCCCCCCAAAAAAGTTAATAAAAGTTAATTAAAAAATTATATGTACCCTAAATGGTGCTATTAAAAAGCACAACTAATCCCGCAAAAAAAACAAGTCCTCATACAGCTATGTAGACGAAAAAATAAAAAAGTTATAGCTCTTTGAATGCGACTATAGAAAAACGAATAAAATAGCTTGGTCATTAGGGCCTAAAATGGGCTGGTCACTAAGGGGTTAAGAACAAATCCTGATTATTTTTTATTATAACATATTAATTTGCTCCTGTAATAATGAACACACCATTTATTACCAGGCAATAAGATTCCACTTTAAAGTGATACCCTGTATGAGATAACAGGAACATAAGAAATGTTATCTTTTTTTTTTTTCTTCACCCCTTAAAAATTACAACTCTAGGGTGAAAGCGTGTGAAAACTGCAAAAAGTGAATAAAACAGGTGCTATATGCCAATGAGATCCAGAGAACAGTGAGTGATAGTGATGGCCAGCAGAGGGCAGTGTCAATGTAGACATTTGCATTACTACAGAAAAATGAGAGGTAGTTTGATGTAATGTAACTTTGCGTGTAAAACTGAATGTATATTAATAAATAGATTCTCAGTGTTTATGGGAAGAAGATTGCATTATACAGGCCTATTATTACTCTTCATTTAGTCAGCAGCATATGAGATTTTAAGACAATCACAAATTTAGTGTTTTTTCTCATGTTCAATTCAGTTATGTTTCTGTTTTTTGACTTGGTGTGTTTTAATGTGGCTTAATGGGATTTTACATACATTTATGATATTATGCAATTTATCTGACCTAAATGAAAGAGCTTATCTTCAACTGCAGTACAGTACCAGACAGTGGCAAGATAGTGAGTCTAGGGCTACTTGGCAAAGATGTCTGGGGCAACTTTATTGTTGGTTTGGATTATGCTGGCCACAGCATCATGGTCAAGTTGCAGTACAATGGCACCGAGGGTAGTTTACACTTAATCCATTTAATCAGCCATAAGCTTTACCCGGGGTACTGGGGCACCCACCACCCCCACTCTCCTCATTGGCCCTGGCGGCTCCAATTTGAAGATATAACATGAAGCCTGCCTTGGTACCACTCTCCACTGCACCTACCGCAGGCCTAAAGTGATACTATGTCATGTACTGTCCCGCTTTATACTATTTCGAACACATTGGGGCAGATTTATTAACACTGTCTTAAATTTAGACAGCTTAGAACTAGACTAGTTGCGTCAAATTCATCACAGTGGCTAATGTTGTATGACAAATTTGGCGCATCTTTTAGACACTTCTAACTTTATGCCACCTCTTACTTTAGGCTTTGCTGCAACGTGGGGCATTTTAAGTCACACCCCTTTCTGTCAGGCCACCCCCTTCTCACCAACCCAACGCCCCATTGTCGAGCAAGGCACAGAAAGTTTAAAACGGTTAATAAATGTGGCCCTCAGCATGAGCGCCAGAATTCTGGCTCCATTTGAGCCTGAATTCTCGTACATTTTGAATAGTAAATCCGTCCCAGTATTTTAGGAACTTTATTTTTGTTATTGAAACTAAATTTATATATTTCAGGAGAATCCCCTCTAGCTGCCATAGGATCAAATTGGTAGACTAAATAATCTGCTTAACCCAATACTCAGGTAATTTCGACAAAAAAAAAATCTGCTTTATTGACAAGTGTGGTGGACACAGAAAAATACATCCCCACCAGAATACATTTCTATCCGGTATTTTTATTTCCTGTATTACATAGGTATTTGTGGATGTTTTTATACATAGTTTTTATTTATTTATTGATTTATGTTGCTTATATAGCGCCAACATATTCCACAGCACTGTACAGAGAGTATCACCATTCTCATCAGTCCCTGTTCTCAACCTAGTTTACAATCTAAGGCCTCATTTACACGAACGTGATATACGTCCGTGAGACTCGCGTGCTTTTCACGCGGGTCGCACGGACCTATACAAGTCTATGGGGGCATGCAGACAGTCCGTGAGTTTTGCTCAGCGTGAGTGCGCTGAAAAAAAATCACGACATGTTCTAAAAATCAGCGTTTTTCGCGCATCACGCACCCATTGAAGTCAATGGGTGCGTGAAAACCACGAAGGTCGCACGGAAGCACTTCCGTGCGAACTGCGTGATTCGCGCAAGAGCTGTCAAACTGAATGTAAACAGAAAAGCACCACGTGCTTTTCTGTTTACAAACATCCGAACGGAGTGCCTTAGAGATGAGCGAACCGAACTTCACCGGGTTCGGCTGAACTCGTTTTGACCGAACCCGGCAGGAGACAGTCACTGTCCAGGGTGCTGAATGAGTTAAACTGTTTCAGCACCCTAGACAGTGACTTCCGATCCCAATATACGTGAACGTGTAAAAAAAAAAAAAGTTCTGACTTACCGATAACTCCCGGCTTCTTCCTCCAGTCTGACCTCCCGGGATGACAATTCAGTCCAAGTGACAGCTGCAGCCAATCACAAGCCAAGCACAGGCTGCAGCGGTCACATGGACTGCCGCGTCATCCAGGGAGGTGGGGCCAGATGGCAAGAGAGGCGCGTCACCAAGGACGCGTCACCAAGGACGCGTCACCAAGGCAACGGCCGGGAAGTTCTCGGTAAGTATGAACCTCTTTTTTTTTTAAACAGGTTGCTCGATATGGTGATCGGAATTCACTGTCGAGGGTGCTGAAAGAGTTACTGCCGATCAGTTAACTCTTTCAGCACCCTGGACAGTGACTGACGTCGACTAGCCTCATCTCTATGATGGGGGCTGCGCGAAAATCACGCAGCCGCGCATCATACACTGATGACACACGGAGCTGTCAAGTGCCTTTTGCGCACGCAAAACGCTGCATTTTTTTGCGTGCGCAAAACGCACACGCTCGTGTAAATGAGGCCTAATTCTCTATCTCAGATGCTTGTAATGAAAATGTAACCATCTTTAAGTAGTTCTGCAGTTCATACAGATGGGGAGGAAGCACATTCAACTATTCAAGTATTTTTTTAACACTATGCAGCGGTTTGTGAGAAAGGAAACAGATAGATCACTGTGATGCTTTGGACTGAATCCAGAAAGCTAATAATGTAACAATACTTTAAAGTTCCCCAGGTCACATCTCTGATTGCTCGGCCAGCTATATAAATCCGGAGAAATATGAACCACTGTATGCGTTATGGACAGTAGCTGCTTTGTGGTTCATGCTGATGCATGCTGGGAGCCTGATAAAAATAATTGCAGACTCGTGCCTTTCATGCTATATTAATACCCACTTCCTAGTATCCTTGTCTAACCTTAGGTTGTCAGTTGATGTGTTGTTTTTTTTGTGGCGTGCATCCAGCACTTATAGCACCAACATATAGCATCTAACTGTTACATTGGTGCGAGTCCCAATCACACATTCCGGCACACAGCTAAAACTGCAGTATTCCCTATCCCTGTCATTTATGTGACGTGTTTACCCCATTAACAAAAACAGCATCTGAAGTTCTGATTATGACTTCCCATAGAAGCTGTTCAAGGAAAACTGCATTAAAAATTAGTTTTTTTGTGACATGGGAGGGAGGTCATAGAAAGGGGGTGCAGGGGCGTGGCTTAGGCATGGCGGTGTGAGGGCGCGTGCAACTGCAGCTCTGGACTCACCCCGCCGAATATCGCCCAACAGGGCTCACAAAACAGCCGTCTGAACAAGTATGACTAGGGGGAAGCACCGTCGGTACCCCACGGACACCTCGGGCACCTCGAATATCGGCCGGTTCCTCTGGTCCGCGCCAGAAGGCACCCCGCAACGGGCCTCCTCATTCCCTCCAATAGGCCGCAGCCAGCCTTCCGTGTCGCAGCAGGGGCACACCCCGCCTTCATCTCACTCCGGCCAGCTACAGCCCGGCGCCGGCACCGAAGGATCTGAAGGAGAGATGCAGCCGGCAGACAGAGGTCAGTGTGAGGCAGGAAGCACAGGGCCCCCTCCACCGGCCCAGACAGAGATCATACCCCTCCTGTATAGCCACCACCAGCCCGTTACCAGTCATGGGGCCCCTGACATGGCGCCTACATGCGGGACACTGGAGACACTACTACCACCAGCGGCCTCTACCCGTGCCAAGCAGTCAGCAGAGCCAGGGGCTGCCGGTCATCTTCCGGGAGACCCTCTCCCCCACCCCGTCAGTGCACACAGGAGACCACCACACCGGCATGTCCTCGGGCCCCCCGCTCTCCATGGAACGGACACTGGCAGAACTCTGGGAGATGGTCAAGGTACTGCCCACTAAAACGGATTTAGACCTCCGCCTCGCACGACTGGAGGAGAAACACAACAGGGCCATAGGTGAGGTCACCCAGGAGGTACGTGCCCTAGCCATGAGAGTGGACACCCTAGAACGCCAGCACTCCGTCTACTCCCTGGACATATCGGTCCTCTCCCAGTCCTTGGCTACCCAAGCTACGCAACTCCGAGACCTCTCCCTACACTTAGATGATGTCGAGAACAGGGGAAGGCGGAACAACTTGAAACTGAGGGGTTTGTCCGAGTCTGTACCCCCTGATGGACTTTACGATGCTGTGACCCACATTTTCAACAAGCTCCTGGAGCGCCCGCAAGATATGCCCATAGAGATGGACAGAGTTCAGAGACTGGCAGGTCCCAGGAATGGAGACAGCAATCGACCCAGGGATGTTATCTGTAGAGTGCATTTCTACAAGCAGAAAGAGGAGATTGCCCGCAGAGCCTGGGAAAAAGGGGCTGTCCCATACAATGGCACCGATATCACCGTCCTGCCAGATGTATCCAGACTGACACTCTCCATGGGCAGAACGGTCCGCCCGTTATTGGAAGCAACAAGGGCAGCAGGTGCAACATACAGGTGGGGACACCCTTTCCACATCATCCTTCGCAAGCAGGGAATGTCTTTTGCTGTCCGCTCTCCTGACGATCTGGAGGAAGCATTCCGATTCTTGGAGACCACGCCTGTGCGGTTACCAGACTGGACCGAACCGCCGACACCATTTGCTCCCAGAGGAGGCCCGTACCCGTATTTTGGGTCCCGTCAGCCAATCCGACCTGGAGCAGAGCCATCCGACCTCCGAGCCATCGAACGTCGACCTCCACGCAGAGACCGAGGGTCGGAGCCCGGTGACCTCCATCCCCCTGGACGACGATCGCCGCGGAGGGACTGAATGTCCACAGACGCCTTTTTTGTAGACATTTTCCTGTACTACATTTTGCATATTTCTTCTCTCTTTTTCCCATAGGGTTCCTGGAGGATTGTCAGGAACACATTGCGGGAACTGCCTTATAGTTGGTTGTATCACTGTGGGTCGAGGGGGCGGGCAGGTCCACACCTGTTGGGGGAGGTTTTATCTAGTTCACCTGCTTTAACTGTTTCACTCGCCTAATCTGTGTTATCACGTAGGGGAAGGTGAATACTAGGAATGTTAACTGTTAATAGGGTGAGTCCGGGGCTCTCAAGCACTTTGATTAATTTAATTTTCTAGTTGACATTTTAACTGTTTGTCGCGCTGTCACTGCACTCTGGTCTTTCCTCGTTCCCTAATAGGGTTCCGTGTAGCTGTGTCGTGTTTGAAGGTTTCCTGCGGGCGGCACAGCTCGCGTAGAGTAGTGTAGAGGTATAGTACTCCAACTTTAGAGAGCTTTCTCTGAATATATCCGTTCTTTTTCTTTTTCTCTCTTTTTCTTCCTCTCCTTTCCCTCCCCTTCCCCCTCTGTCCACTCCTGAAATTTCCGCTGCCATGACTGACATTACCGTTGTCTCCCTAAATGCACAGGGTCTGAATGTTCCGGAAAAGAGGTCCTCCATTCTCCGTCTCCTGAGGAAACGAAAAGCACACGTGACCTTTCTACAGGAAACCCACTTCCGGGCAGATAGCACCCCGAAGCTTACAGACACCAACTACCCCGCAGGGTATCATAGTGCGTCCCCCGACTCCAAGACCAAGGGAGTCTCCATCCTGGTCTCTCGTTCCCTACACTGGGAACACGTGGACACCTGCGCAGATGAAGCGGGACGGTACCTTTTCGTAAAGGGTAAGTTGGATAATGCACTGTACACACTGGCCTCATACTATCTCCCTAACTCTGGTCAGGTAGCCTACCTGGACAGAGTTTTGAGGGCTCTGGATGGCTTTCTGGAAGGTACCTTAGTCATGGGGGGGGACTTAAATGTCACCCTAGACCCCGTCTTAGACACATCACGAGGGCACTCCTCCCTACCCAGGGCAGCACATCGTCGTATACTGCGATTGCTGCACGACCATCAACTTGTTGACGCGTGGCGAGTTATGCATCCTTGAGTCAAAGAGTACACGTACTACTCGGCGCCTCACAACTCCTATTCCAGGTTGGACTATTTTTTCCTGCGCCACGCACATCTCCCTAGCCTTACATCATCCTCAATAGATGACATAACGATATCTGACCATGCCCTTATTACCCTCACCCTAGCGCGCCCATTGGCCCATCCTCCCTCCTGGCAGTGGCGACTGAATGAGTCGCTCCTACAGGATACGTCAGTGGTCTCTGAAGTACGTCGTGACCTGGTGGAATACTTTGATAGAAATGACACACCAGGGATGGACCCGTTTTGTATATGGGAGGCGCATAAATGTGTGGTGCGCGGTTCCCTTATACGACTGGAAGCAAAACTCAAAAAGGAACGAAGGGCACATCTCGGAGACCTACTGTCACGCATCCACCGACTGGAACAGTCCCATAAAGTATCACAGGACCTGTTATTAGGGGCAGAATTGGGACAATTGAGGGAGCAGGTGCGTTCACTCTGTCTGGCCAAGGCGAAGGCCACCCTAGTCAAATGTAGAAGACATTTTTATGAATTCAGTAATAAACCCAGTAGGACCTTGGCCCGCGCCCTCCGGAAAACCAGATTGCGTACATACGTCCCGCACATCATAGGTACCCATAATAAACGACTGCAACTTCCACATGAGATCTCTGAGACCTTCCATGCCTATTACCACTCTCTCTACAATCTCCCAAAGGCACCCTCCTCACAGGACGGCGGTAGCCATCTGGAGAGGATCGAGGAGTACCTTCGATCCTCTGGGATGAAATCCATCCCACTTGACGATCTTGCGGCCTTAGAGGCCCCCATCTCCCCAGAGGAGTGGTCATGGGCACTGAAAGACTCCCATACGGGGAAGGCCCCGGGACCGGATGGCCTGTCTCTGCCGTACTATAAAACCTATTCAGAAGTGCTCGCACCTCACTTCATCCGGGCCTTTAATTCACTCACCGAAGGGGGTTCCATTCCCAGGGATACGCTGAGGGCTCATATTACGGTCATACCCAAGGGAGGGAAGGACCCATCCCTATGCCAGAGTTACCGTCCTATTTCCCTACTGGATGTAGATTTGAAACTCTTTGCAAAGATTCTGGCATATCGGTTGTCTCCGCTCCTTCAAACCGTGATACATACTGACCAAGTGGATTTCATGCCCTTACGGGAAGCAAGAAATAACACCACACGGGCAATTAATTTAATGTACCAGGCGGCAGTCACGTCACTCCCCACTTATTTTTGGTCAACGGACGCGGAAAAGGCCTTCGACAGGGTCAGTTGGGACTTTATGTTGGCCACCCTACGACTTATAGGAATAGGGACTCATATGATGTCCTGGATCTTTGGTCTCTACTCCTCCCTGTCAGCTCAGGTCAAGGTCAATGGGCACCTCTCATCCTCCTTTACGTTTACTAACGGAACACGCCAAGGCTGCCCCCTATCGCCTCTGATCTTTATCTTATACCTGGAGCCCTTGTTGTGTCACGTCCGCTCCAACCCGGACATTACAGGCGTGGACCTTGGAGGCAGATCCCATAAGGTTGCCGCTTACGCGGATGACCTGCTGTTCTTCCTCACAGCCCCTAGAATTTCCTTGCCTAACCTGATGGCTGAGCTGAGTAGATACTCGAGATTATCCAACTTCAAAATAAACTACCAGAAGTCAGAGGCCCTTAACATCTCGTTACCACAGACTTTGGTCGCTGACCTGTCGGAGTCTTTTTCCTTCAAGTGGGCAAGGGACTCGCTTAAATACCTGGAAGTCCGACTTCCCAGTGATCTATCTCGCCTTTATGCAGTGAACTTTCCCTTGCTTCTTCAACGTATAAAGGCGGACCTGGACTCTTGGACGTCGGGCACTTTCACCTGGTTTGGTAGGTGTGCGATTTTTAAAATGAACATCTTACCACGGATTCTGTATCTCCTACAGGCCCTACCAATCCATATCCCACGCCCGTTCTTTCAGTCCCTGCTGTCCCTGGTGCACAAATTCATATGGGCAGGGAAACCAGCACGTATCACCCGATCTTTGCTCTTTCGTGTAAAGGGGGAGGGGGGCATTGGTCTTCCGGACTTTGTCTCCTATCATCACGCCTCCCACTTGACACGAATCTTAGACTGTTCCGGCACGGCGGGATGAAAGAATGGGTGTCTATGGAACAGGCGTTTATGTCTATCCCATTGCAGGCTCTGTTCCCAGGGTCGCGCGGTTACACCCGACAATCGGCCCCACTCTGGCAGTCGCAGCGCGGGTGTTTCCTCGGGCAGAGTTCTCGCCGTCCCCCTCCCCGCTATTTCCGATCTTGGGCAACCCTGCCTTTCCACCGGGACTGGATAGTGGTCCATTTCAAGTATGGTTGCGGGCGGGTAAAGGGCAGGCCCTACAATTTCAGCAGGGGGGGAGGTGGATGACGAGCGATCAAATACAAGCTCTGTCGGACCCTGTCCCTTTCTCGACATGGCAGGTTACCCAGTTATGACATTTCCTGGCGTTCCTAGAACATCCTGGAGCGCAACTACGAGATTGCTCCGCGTTTGAACTCCTGTGTACAGGCACAGTCACGATCCGACATGCTTTATCCAGAATCTATGCGTTTTTGATCTCGCCCTCCAATTTGCCGCAACCTCCGTACTTACTCAGCTGGGAGAGGGATTTGGGCGAAACATTTACACCTGAACAACAAGACTGCCTGTTCACCATGACGCATAAGTCCTCCATGGCCAGTAGATTCCAAGAGGCAGGGTTTAAGATATTGTCCCGTTGGTACAGGGTGCCTTCCAGATTGCATGCTATGATCCCGGCGGCCTCGCCATTATGCTGGAGATGTGGGGACAATGTGGGTACAATCCTGCATATTTTCTGGGACTGCCCACTCCTGACTAGGTTCTGGTCCGAGGTGTGGCGCATTTCCTCAAAGTTTACGGATTACCTTCTCCCGAGATCCCCGGGCCTCTTCCTGCTTCATCTGTGTGAGGTCCCACTGCCCTCGTATAGACGTTCGGTAGTTCGATACCTGGTAAACGCGGCTAGGGCATGTGTTCCTGCACTGTGGAGACAGTCCTGTCCTCCGACGGTGGGCATGTGGTTCGGCAAGATCCAGGAAATCATGAGAATGGAAGACCTCACGGCATCAATGAAGGGGACTCATGCCACCTTCCTAAAAACATGGCGTGAATGGCTTAGTTTCCAAACGACCGAGGAATATAAAATCATCATGGCCTCGTGAATTCCTGTCTAGATCCGGTATGTCAGGTCAGCTCCCCCCCCCCCCACCTCCCTTCTTGTTTTCTCCCTCCCAATTTTTCTCTTCTTTCTTTCCTTGCTAATTTGCCTCTCCTTCACTCTGTCTCTGTTGCTCTCTTTAATGCTCTTATGCACACTTCGGACATACCATGCACGGCTGCGGGTTCAGGGTGCATATCGGAGATTCCCTAAATAAGTGTTTTCAGCAACATGGCACTCTCAGGTGACCCCATGTGTTGATGTGAGGATGATAACTGACCTGTCATCTCTTGCATGTTTTTCACTGCCATTTTCGCACTATGTTGTGTATATTATTCGTACGATTTGTGATATAAAATAACAAAATGACAAATAAAAGAATTTTAAAAAAAGAAAGGGGGTGGAGAGGGCAAACAAGTACCATGTTATTCTTATTATAATACTATCCTATTACATCTATGGCTCTGCTCACATAGGAAACGTCTAATAATGAAATATCAATAATATATTCGCATATTGATCATTATATTCACCTTTATAGACATATTTAATGGATTTTAACTAACTAACTAACTAACTAACTAACTAACTAACTAACTAACTTTCCTGTCCTCGGCTATGCTGTTGGCCTTCCAATCAATGGGATGACTAGAACTCTGATGTATATCAGAATTTGTTTCTACTTTCTACGGGTTCCCAGGCTTCTTTTTCTTAACCCCTTCCCGCCGCAGCCCTTTTTCAGATTTTCATTTTCGTTTTTTTCCTTCGCACCTTCCAAAAGCCATAACGTCTTTATTTTTCGGTCGATATAGTACTATGAGGGCTTGATTTTTGCAGGACGAGTTGTAGTTTTTCGTAGCACCATTTATTTTGCCATATAATGTACTAGGAAACGGGAAAATAATTATTTGTGGGCTAGAAAATGAAAAAAAAAACAGCAATTCCTCCATGATTTTTTGCGTGCTGTTTTTACGGAATTCACTGTGCAATTAAAACAACATGTTAACTTTATTCTGTGGGTCAATACGATTACAGCAATACCAATTTTTTCTATATTTTACTACTTTTATAAGTAAAAACCTAAGTGTAAAAAAGAAAATGTATTTTCTGTCGCCAAATTTCTAGAGCCATAACTTTTTTATTGTTCTGTCGATTAAGTGGTATGAGGGCTTATTTTTTGCGGGATCAGCTGTAGTTTTTAATAATACCATTTTGGAGTACATTGTGGGAGATTAGGTGACCAAAAAATAGAGATTCTGGCGTTTCCAATTATTTTTTTTACGGCGTTCACCATGCGGCTTAAATAATTATATATGGTAATAGTTCAGACTTTTACGGACGCGGCAATACCAATTATGTTTATTTATTTATTTTTTTTACAATGCTCTAGGGGGAAAATGGGGAAAGGTTTTTTTTTTAAAACTTTTAATATTCAATTTTTTTTTTACACAAAAAAAACTTTAAAGTGGCTCTGTCACCAGATTCTCAAACCCCTATCTCCTATTGCATGTGATCGGCGCTGCAATGTAGATAACAATAACGTGTTTTTTTTTTTTAAAAAACGTTCATTTTTGGCCAAGTTATGAGCTATTTTATATATATGCAAATGAGCTTTGAAATGGACCACTGGGCGTTTTTTTTCGTTATGTCCAATTGGGCGTGTATTGTGTTTTTAACTGGGCGTGTTTACGTGTATGACGCTGACCAATCAGTGACCAGTCAGCATCATACACTCTTCTACATTCATTTACACAGCAGCGATGTTCCATGTTGGATGAATAACTTCACTTTATTTGAGTGCTGCTTCACGTTCTCTTTTTTGGATATCTAACAATAAGGAGAGGTCACGCCTTTATTTTTGAAGCTTTGCACCAGCCTAGTCAGGTATTTGTTCACAGTGCTGCTCCAATCCTCTACTTTTTTCTACAAATAATACATATATGTCCACACATACTGCTGAGCGACTTACCCCTTTCAACAAATGGCCGTGGTAATAAATACAATACAATCACAAAATTTAGGGAGGGCGGGGGCATTGAACATTTATTCCAGGAATATGTCAGAAGGTCTGCCAAGACCACTGCATATTCCTGATTTATATATACCTAACTAGTCACCTGACCACACCTCTTACACCAATCCCTGACTGTTACTAAGGCTCAAAACTGCCCTCACTGTCACATAAGCCACAGCTGTTCCCATTCCCATTCTGCCCTAATACCGGCGGGAAAAATTCCCGTCTAAAACCAGGGATATCTGTAATCCCATGTAGACCCCTCCTAAGGCTATGTTCACACGGAGTATTTTGCAGGAGGAATATCTGCCTCAAAATTCAGTTTGGAAGTTTGAGGCAGATATTCCTCTCCCTGCACGCCGATTTTCGCGGAGTTTTTCGCTGCGTTTTTCGCTTGCGGCCATTGAGTGCCGCGGGCATAAAACACCGTGAAATACGCTTTCTCTGTCTCCCATTGAAGTCAATGGGAGGCCAGAGGCGGAAACCCCCGAAGATAGGGCATGTCGCTTCTTTTTCCCGCGAGGCAGTTTTACTGCTCGCGGGAAAAAGACGCCGACGCCTCCCATTGAAATCAATGGGAGGCATTTTCGGGCCGTTTTTGACGAGTTTTGTGACGCGGTTTCCGCGTCAAAAAACTCGTCAAAATACTCAGTGTGAACATAGCCTAATGGTTCAGGTTCTTTAATTCTTACATAGCCGATAGTTTCAAGACCCACCCATATTATTGTCCTCAGGAGTACAATGGTATGTGCTTTAAATTTCATTGGGTTTGTCTTGTTAAAATACATCTGCAGCTGATATATATGCTTCATTCATTCCCTGCAATGATATAACATTACTGTTCTTGTTGCATATTTAGCTTGCTCTCTGCAATTTATACCAGATAAATGCATTGGTATAGGATGGGAATATAGTTTGCTATTGGCAGACACAGGACAGAAGATTTTTCCTTCTCCAGGGCTATAACGCTTCTTAACCATGGGTGGATTGATAATAAAGTTATACACTTTTTAGGGATTTCTGTAGTAAAAGTCCTATCTGTTAAATGTGTGCTGTGATTGTGCCCTATTATTTGAATGGGAATAACCACAGGGTAGTAAAACACCATTTAGCATCACAGTTGCTACACTAAAAATGTTTTGTACAACCACATGTAAGGCTTGGTTCACAACTGCGTTGTGCCATTCCGTTGTTCTGCTCCGTCAGCTTTGCTGTTACATTTTGTTACATTTACCACCTCTTTCTCATATACAAGACCCTGCTTTCTCAAACCAGGGGAAGCATATAGGGCTTTACCATTAACCCAGCCTCATCCGGGGTATAATTTGCAAACTGCACGCTTCTGTGCTTACCCAAAAAAAGTACAGGCCGGACATAGGCCCGGAGGACTTAGGGTAGGCCAGCATGACCAGGGCTGTAGGCAGGAAAGAGTTAAGGAAGCGTAGGGAGGAGGAGACATGGAGGGGACGGGGATAATGGGGCGAGTCATTAGTTATATAAGGGAAGGCAGGGGAGTTAGCGCCATTAACGGTCAGGATAGCGTGGTGAGTTCACGCCACTGACTTACCTGATGGAGGCCTTGCTAGTGCAGCTTCGCTCTTCGGTCGCTGAAAGGGGGATGGCGTGGTTGGCAGACGGTCTGAGGCTGGCCAGCCCTTTGGAGATGGAGCCGGTGGCAGCAGTGGTCGGGAGCGGTGAGCAGCTAGGACTGTCTGGCAGTGTGGATCCTTGCTCCTCTGGGGCTCAGGCGGTGATGTCATCCCCTGTGCGGCGGCGGTCCCGTCGGAAGCGGCCTCCTGAGTCAGGCGCCGGGTACGGAGCCCCTCTAGGGACCCTCCAGGCCGAGTCCCCCGCCCCACTGCTAGGGGTCAGCATGCTCAGTCTGAGAGGAATCCGAGCAGCCGGCCTGACTCTGCGGAGATGGGGGAAAGGGCTACCTTGCCTCTGGGACCGCCCCTCATCTCCTGTCCTGATGTGCGTGGCGCTGCAGCGGGCTGTTCTGGCGATGTTCCGTTCATACAGCCCGCCAGATACCTGGAGGAGGTCGGTGAGCCTGGACGCAGGCGTGTGCCGCGGTCGGCGGTGACACGGAGGTATCCTGGTGGGCGGTTCCCCGCTGGCTGCGTGGAGGTGTCAGCCTGGAACCGTTGGGCGGAGAGGCCCATGTCGTCTTCTACGGCCCGAGATGTTTCCAGGGAGGGCTGCGGCTGCCGGTCGTGTGGCGCCGGTCCTGGTCCTGCTGGTCCGGATGCGGCTGGCGATTGCGAGGTCGATGGAAAAGAGGGACATCAGGAGGATTCCTTCGCCCCGGCTGGTGTGGACACAGCACCTACGCAGCCCGGTGAGTCTATTTCACCCACATTTTCGTTACCTGCTATGTTTCGGTCCCCGGGGGTGGGGGGTGGTTCCCAGGGAGGGCTGGCGTTAGGTGCGGGCGGTTGTAGTGCACCTGCGTTAGTCAGGAATACTGGGGGTGAGGTTCAAGAGTTGCTTGGTTGGGTCCGGGAGCTTCTCACGCACTGTGGGGGGGTTCATCTGGTTCCACTTCCCGCGTGGGTTCTGCCGGCAATGGGGCCTGTGGTAGATAGTCATCCTGTTAGGTGCTAGGGAGGCTGGAGTGACGGTGTCTGGGCAGACTGAGAAGGACAAGGAGGTGGACTGGATGTGTTTAGATGATAAGGCGAAAGGGGGGGGGGGGTGTATGTGTGCTTTGAGGGTGCATTGGGTGCGCACTTGAAATCGGAGGTTAGGGAAAAAATTTGGAGGGACGAATATGTAGGGATATTCTCGCTACACCCCTTTGCTTGAAAAACTTAACCTAGATAAAAGGGAAGCGTTTTGAGAGTAAAAAAGAGGACAAAGAGAAACGTCGGTACAGGTTGATTCCCCAGACTTTTGCGAATTGGCTGCAGGCGTTTGCCATATTGGCAAGTGTTATTGGGGAGAATACGCCATTGTTCCGCCCTCTTCGGGTACATTGGCGAGGCGCATAGGGTTTACGGTGGGCAGATGTGGCTGTGTTATGATGAGCAGCTCCGGCAGCATAAGGCCCAATATCAGGTGGGATAATAGGGACATAGGGTTGTGGTTGCGCGTTATGCCGCCAGTCCTTTCAGGATGGGGCCAGTGCGGGGCTTCGGGCAGTAAGTCAGGGTTCTGTTGGCAATTTATTGAGGGTCAATGCAAATACGGGCCTGGCTGTAAGTTCAAGCATAGTTGCTCCTCCTGCGGCGGGACTTCCCACGGGGCTGCTAAATGTTTCCGAAAGGGGAAGGGATTGGGGGCGCCTGACTTCCAGTGAGATGGGAAAAGATGGAACCGTACTTAAAAAGGTTTCCTGACAGGACGAGGGCGGTGCTGTTGTTTGATGGTTTTCGTTTCGGTTTTCGTATCCCCATCCCCCCTCATGAAGTCCCTTTCTCATTGCGTAATTTGCGTTCGGCTCTGTTATATCCTGAGGTGGTTAGGGATAAGTTGAGCAAGGAGGTGGCATTGGGCAGGATGGTGGGCCCCTTCGCGGATATTCCTATTCCCAACCTGGTTGCATCTCCTCTCGGGGTGGTGCCTAAGAAGGAGCCGAATAATTTTCGGCTGATTCATCACCTATCTCACCCCTGCGGATTGTCGGTAAATGACAGGATTTCTCCTGACCTCTGCTCATAGGTGTACACGTCTTTTGATGCGGCGGTGGAGTGGGTGCAGTGTTACAGGGGGGCTCCCTCATGGCAAAAACCGATATTGAGTCTGCTTTCCGCCTCCCGGTGCATCCGGATAGCCAGCGGCTGTTGGGATGTTATTGGGACGGGGCTAGTTTTGTAGATAGATGCCTCCCGGTGGGGTGCTTGATTTCCTGCACTTGTTTTGAGGTGTCTAGATCCTTCCTAGAATGGGTGATTTGTGACGTTTCGGGTGTCTCGTCAGTTATGCATTACCTGGACGATTTTTTATGTAGTGGTCTCGCGGGTTCCCCTCTGTGTGCTACACTGCTGCGCTCGATTGAATGGGTGACTAAACTGTTTGGTCTCCCGTTGGCCCCCGACAAGACGGAGGGGCCGTGCTCGTGTATTTTTTTTCTGGAAATCACAATTGATTCCGTTAAAATGGAGTATCGCCTTCCGGGTGATAAACTGGAAGCTCTGCGTGCGGAAGTTTGTCGGGCTCGGCATTTGTGAAAAATTCCCCTTAGAGAGTTGCAGTCGCTGCTTGGCAAGCTTAACTTTGCCTGTCGGATTATGCCCATGGGACGCATGTTTTGCAGGCATCTCTCGGGGGGGCGACGGCAGGTGTTACGGCCCCTCATCATTTTGTCCGGCTGACTAGGAAGCATAGGGCAGATTTGGAAGTTTGGGCTGAGTTCCTACGGTTGTATAATGGGCGCTCACTGATTATGTCCCCGGTGGTGGATAGCTTAGACTGGGAGCTCTTTACTGATGCAGCAGGGGTGGGTGGGTTTCTGGGCCTTTTACAAGGGTCAATGGTGTGCGTCACGGTGGCCCTCGGCATGGGTCGACATAGGACTGGTCAGTAACCTTGCTCTCCTGGAACTTTTTCCTATTCTGGTTGCGGTGGAGGTTTGGAGCGATAGGTTCCGGGACAGCAAGGTACGTTTTCATTGTGACAGTATGGGGGTGGTATTGGCCATTAATAATGTTTCGGCTTCCTCCCCACCGGTGGTGCGGCTTCTGAGGCGTTTGGTGTTGCGATGTTTGTCACTTAATGCATGGATACTTGCGGTGCATGTTCCTGGAATTCGGAATGATATAGCTGATTCTCTTTCTCGCTTTCGGTGGGATTGGTTTCGCTCGTTGGCTTCAGAGGCGGACGCGGAGGGGACCGCTTTCCCGGCATGGCTATGGGAGTTGCCTTACGAGCCCCAGGACAATTGATCCGGTCTTCAGTAGTGCCTGGTACTTGGTCGGCTTATGACGCGGCGTGGACGGATTGGGAGGTGTGGTTAGCTGGTCTGCTGGGGGTGGGGGCTGATGATGGTTGGGTGGTGGTGTTGTTATGGTTTTTAGGTCGGGCTTCAGTTGCGGGCTGGTAGGTGTCCAGGGTTAATCATTTTGTGGCAGCTCTGGCATTCGGTTTCAAACTAGGGGGTTCAGGGATGTCACAAAGGATTTTTTTGGTGGGCCAGGCCCTGACAGGTTATCGTAAGGGTAGAGTTTTGCCTGACGGTCGGCGCCCCGTTTCCTTTTGATTGTTAGAACATCTTTGGGGAGTATTGGAGGGTGTTTGTTTTTCGCGTTTGAAGTTACGTTGTACCGGTTGGCTTTTTCGTGGGCGTTCTTTGGGGCCCTTAGGACAGGGGAGTTGGTCGCGCCTAGCGCTAGGATGGCTGGGGGGTTGCGGAGGGAGGACGTGTTGTTGTTGAACGGGAAGGTTGAGTTTTGGATTAGGCGTTTCAAGACGGATCAGGGTGGTCGTGGTAAGAGGGTGGTATAATGGGCGGCGGCAGGGGCTCAGATGTGCCCAGTTGAGTGTTTCTCACGTTAAAGCGCGATTCAACGGAGCGTCAGGGGGCGGTTATTGTACCGTGCTGACGGCTATTATTTGTCACAATATCAGTTCACGTGGGTGTTGCGCCGCTGTTTGGTGGTCTTGGGGTTGGATGGGTCTCTATTCGCACCCCATTCGTTTCGTATCAGGGCAGCGACGGAGGCGGTGGCCTGGGGGTTAGGACCCGAAGTGGTTAGGTGTATAGGCAGGTGGGATTCTCGTAGGTTCCAGTCATACGTTCGTCCTCAGTTTTTGTGATTAGGCACTGAAGTGCTGGTGCCTGTGTTCCAGTGTTTTGTGTTTTCTGGTCTTGTCATCACCAATAAATCTCCTGTGTGGTCAATTTAATTTGCACTTTATTGGTATAAGAGAACACATCCTCCTCAATTACTAAGGGCACACCAGAATGCTTAGTCATAAGAGGTAACTATCATCACATTAACAAGTGCTAATGAATGTTCCTTACTACCTTCAACAGACTCAGGGATAACTTTTTCTCTATGGCCATCAAATTTAGGATGTCTATCATTTTTAGCATGTATAGTAGCATTTGCCACAGTTATCAACAGACATTTTCTGGAATACATGTCTTCAAAGAATAGGCTTTGTTTGCACAATCCCCAAAAATGAGGGAAGTCTTTGTCTAGCACAAACTTCACATCAAACTTCTCAGATTTATAAATTGTGCTGTGCAGTCCCATAATCAGTCTGAAAGTAATAGGAACAGTCTCACCATTCTCCGCATCCTTCAAAAGAAACAGCAGCATGTCCAAATGCACCCTTGACACTTTTCGGCTAAGATTCAGACTGACCACCCAGTGTGTTATTTATATAGAAAAAAAACAGCAATGAAGGAATGTAATATTGTCTGTGGATTATATTTAAAGGGGTATTTACATCTCAGACATTTATGCCACATCCACAGGATATGGCATAAATGTCAGATAATAATATAATAATAATAATTAGAATCTTTATTTATATAGTGCCAACATATTACGCAGCACTTTACAATTTAGAGGGAACATGAAGCAAACAATATCAGACATTATATAGTGACAAAGTTTCTTTACAATTCAAACCAGAGGAGCGGAGACCCTGCTCGCAAGAGCTTACAATCTATGAGGAAGTAAGGGAGACACAAAGGGTAACAGTGTTTGTTCTGTACAATAGTCCAGCCATTTTTTATACACATGGGTGGTACACATAAAGCTGCATGAGCCGGTCACCAGCCAGTATCCGTGTATGACGGACATGAAGAGAAGGAGTGTGAGGGAATCTTATTCTGATGACTAATCTAAAAGGGGGGCCATGGAAAGGAGTCAGATTAGGGAATGTTATAGGCCTGTCTAAATAGATGTGTTTTCAGGGCACGTTTAAAACTGTGGATATTGGGAATTAATCTGATTGGAATGTGCTACCCCAGACAGAGGACTGGTGCAGCACCAGAAAAATCTTTGAGGCGTGAGTGGGAGGTTCGGATTAGGGAGGATTTTAATCTAAGGTCGTTAGCAGCATGTAGTGCCCGAGTAGGGTGGTAGACAGAGATGAGGGAGGAGATGTAAGGAGGTGCAATGCTGTGGAGAGCTTTGTGGGTAAGAGTAATAAGTTTGAATTTCATTCTGTAGGGGATGGGCAACCAGTGCAGTGACTGACACAGGGTAGAGGCGTTGGTGTAGCGGTTGGTCATAAATATGAGCCTGGCTGCTGCATTCAGGATAGATTGGAGAGGGGAGACTTTAGTGAGAGGGAGACCGACTAGTAATGAGTTACAGTAGTCAAGACGAGAATGAATCAGAGCAACAATGAGAGTTTTGGCTATTTCCTCCGTAAGAAAAGGGCGGATTCTGGAGATGTTTTTGAGGTGTAAAGGAAAGATCTGAGTAAAAAATAACCCAGAGACAGCGGGAGTGCTGCTTAGGAGTTATGATAGTACCACACACAGAGATGGAGACATCAGGTTTAGGGAGGTTAGTAGATGGTGGGAACACAAGTAGCTCAGTTTTAGAAAGATTCAGTTTCAAATAGAGAGAGGACATGATGTTAGAAACAGCAGACAGACAATCACTGGTGTTTTGTATTAGAGCAGGGATAATGTCATGGGAAGAGGCATATAATTGGGTGTCATCAGCGTAGAGATGGTACTGGAAGCCAAATCTGCTAATGGTTTGTCCAATAGGGGCTGTGTAGGGAGAAAAGAGCAGCGGACCTAGGACTGATCCCTGAGGAACCCCGAGAGCAAGGGAAAGAGGGGAAGAAGTAGAACCAGTAAATGACACGCGAACAAGCTGTCAGAGAGATAGGAGGAAAACCAACAGAGAGCAGCGCCCTTATGCCAATAGAGTGGAGCATGTTAAGTAGGAGTTTGTGGTCTACAGTGTCAAAGGCTGCAGAGAGATCCAGAAGAATCAGGAGACAATATTTACCGTCCGATTTAGCCACCAAGAGATCATTTGAAACTTTAGTAAGGGCAGTTTCTGTGGAGTGTAGAGTGCGGAAACCAGATTGTAAGGGGTCTAGAATGGAGTTAGCAGAGAGATAGCGGATAAGGCGAGAGTAGACCAAGCGTTCCAGGAGTTTGGAGATGAAGGGCAGATTAGAGACTGGTCGGTAGTTAGCAGCGCTGGATGGGTCAAGAGTTGATTTTTTCAGTAATGGGTTTATAATGGCATGTTTAAAAGAGGAGGGAATGATACCAGAGGAAACAGAGAGGTTAAATTTTTTAGTCAGGTGACTAATGACAGCTGGGGAGAGGGACTGGAGGAGGTGTGAGGGGATAGGATCACTAGGGCAGGTAGTAGGACGAGAAGAAGAGAGGAGCCTAGAGACTTCTCCTTCTGTTTTTGGGTAAAATGCTGAAAGTGAAGAAGAGGGAGTGCGGGAGGGAAGGGGATCGATGTTACTAGAGGACTGGGAGATAATATCATGCCGAATGTTGTCAATTTTAACTTTAAAATAAGTGGCCAGGTCTTCAACACTGAGATCTGTGATTGGCGTATCCACTTTAGGACTAATGAGGGAGTGAAAATTATCAAAGAGGCGTTTTGGATTATTAGTGCAGGGATGAGAGAAGTGAA
The DNA here is from genome assembly GCF_050947455.1 of Rhinoderma darwinii. Classification (NCBI taxonomy): domain Eukaryota; kingdom Metazoa; phylum Chordata; class Amphibia; order Anura; family Rhinodermatidae; genus Rhinoderma; species Rhinoderma darwinii. The sequence goes on from NC_134690.1 coordinate 111,185,894, forward strand.
ATAGACTTGTTTGGCGCGGTGAAGGGCAGAGATGTAAGTTTTGAGCATAAATTTGTAATGGAGGATATGCAGTCAAATGCGATTTTCTCCACAGTCGTTCGGCACATCTCAAGCACCGCTGAAGAAAGCGGGATTGAGGCGTGTGCCAGGGTTGTCGTCGTCTTTATCGGGTGGTTCGGAGTGTAGGGGGGGCTGCTTCATCCAATGCATTTTTGAGAGTGTTATTGTAAAGTGTGGCAGCCAGATTGCGACAGGAGAAGGAAGAGATAGGGGACAATGAGGACTGTAGACTGTCTATGAGTAGATTTCTGTATGTCTGATACGTAGGCATGACCTGAGGAGGCAGAGAATATTTGATAGTAAAGGAGAGAAGGTTGTGGTCAGAGAGCGGGAGAGGCGCAGAGATGGAAGAAGACCAGGTCAAGTGAATGCCCGTCTTCATGTGTAGGAGAGTTAGTAAGTTGTGACAGACCTAGGGACGAGGTTAAAGATAGAAACTAGGAGGCAGATGGGGAGATTGGGCTATCAATGGGGATGTTGAAGTCACCCATGATGAGAGTGGGTGTTTTAGAGGATAGAAATTGTGGAAGCCAGGCAGCAAAATGATCCAGGAATTGGCGGAGTGAGCCTGGGGGGCGGTAAAACAACCGCCACCTCTGGGACCCACAACTATCTCTAGAACGGGGACCATCTGAAACCCCCCCCCCCCATCCTAACTCCTAACTTTTGCAGCTGACGCATAGCTCCAGCCACTCACTGGATACAGTTGAGCGCATTTTGTTATGCTGTTTCTTGGAACTCCCATAGAAGTAAACGGAAGTTACAGAAACAGCATAGCTGGCTGTGCTGCGCTGTTTCTAGAACTCTAGAACTCCCTTTCATATCGCATAGCAAAATGTTACTGCTTCTGAAAAACACGGCTACCTAGTAAGTAAGCGACCGGAGCCCAGCAACAGCAGCAACAGAAGGTAGGACCGGAGGTCAGGGGGACGTGTTCTAGAGATTTGGTGTGGGTTCTAAAGATGGGACCTGCATCTATCGGACATTTTTGGCATATTCTGTAGCTATACCATAAATGTCCGAAAACCAATTTAAACAATAAGATGGATCAAAAAAAAGATTATGTTTCCTTTGATTTATATTGGGGAAAGGTTTATGCTTCTCCTTTTAACTCACAGCTCATCAGTCCAATTTTTTGCACTTGAAAAATTTCTCCTTGCAATCTGCTTTCCATTATGCATTCCACCACTCCTGGGTTCTGATTTTACAAATCTTGTTAGGTTTCCTGTCCTCCGCTGTCCCTTCTGGTTTGCATAATTCACATTCTTTCTTTCATCTATTTTTTTTCTAAGTAATTTTAAGTTGCATTGCTTTTTTTTAAATCTCACTATGTACTGTGATTTTCCCCCTACTGTGTATAATAAATTCTAACAATAAAAAATTAATACATTATAATTAGATAGCAAAATGAGTGCCAACGAAAGAAAACACAATTAGTAACTAATGAAAAAGGTCAACCTGGTAAAGAAAAAGTGTTGGGTCAAAACTGCTTTCCCTCAATGGGTGTTGGCGGAAAAAAATTCAAATGAGCACAGTTTATGATAATTAATGATAATACATTGCCTATTGGATCTTAGAGCAAAGAGCAAAGAGTCAAATTATGTCCGCTATACACCCTTATGAACTCGGACTCAATTAATACAATTCCTCTTCAGTTTCTCAAGCAGTGAACAGCCACTGTCATGTGCCCATATTTTCAGCTTCCATGAATTCCTCTTAGCTTCCTGTCTTACTATTGGCGTTTAAGCTCTCACATGTACTTTACTTGTTGTATAATTTTTCCTATTTATGTTCCTAATGTTATCCATATATATATATATATATTTTGTAGCAGTGCAGCTACTGGACAGTGCAGAAACTCAGGTTTTAAGCAACCAGGGAGCATGTACAGCAGAGAGGGTTTTCTCTGCTATTGCTTGGGTGTAAAGCCTGGAATAGGGCCTGGTTTGCTGGAGTGTGAAGGAGAAGGGCGGGCTTCCACTCCATACAGACAGTCCATCGCTTGGGCTGTCTGATGAGCCTAGTTAGGCTTCACCTGAGACGGCTCTTTAATTTAGGTGTGTACAGTTCACACAGGGCTCTCAGTCTGGGGAAGACAGGCATGCTAGCCTGTGAGAGTCGCTAACGTGTAAGGTAAAACTGAAGGTTTTGAGGTGCTGGGCACAATGCTCAGTGTCACATAGTGAGGGACACTGAATGTGTTAGTTAGAGGCTGGACGGCCTAGGGTTTATTTTGTATGTTTATTGTTGTACTACTGATTGCTGTTGTGAAGACAATAAAGCTAGCTGCGGCTGGTTTAAACCTTTTACTCAAGGAGTTGGAGTGAACTTTCTATGTGTGCCAACCATCTCACCTGGGAGATGGAGATCCCATGAGCTAAGTGGTCCCCAGGTTGTCACATATGGCGGAGAATTGCTTTGGGCAATAAAATGGCACAAGAAGTGTGCAGTGAAATTTAAAGGGCCAGAAGCCCAATTAAAGAGACTGTTTTTCCATTGCAATGGGTCTTATTGAGGAACTCCTCAAAAAGATAGTGCAAACGAATGCGGAGCTGCAAGAAGCTAATGCCAAGCAGAGTGAGGATAATCAGAGGTTCCTGGCACAGTTGGAAGCAAATGGAGAGTCTTTAAAGGAATAGTGTCACAAATTTTTTTTTTTTAACATCAGTTTGATTTTAGTCTTTTATTAAAAACTTTTATATTTATTTGTGTGTTTGTGTTTTACTTTTTTTTATTTTTACACTTTTTCTTCCCTATGGGGGCTGCCATTTTTTACTCCATTTCTGTATGTGTCTATTAACGACACATACAGACATGGAGTACGTGTCATGAAGCGGGTTAGTGGACCCACTAGGCCGTACCGCCGCAGCGGGGAGGCAGCTGGCCAAACAACAGGACATCCCAGAAATACAATGTCCTGCACAAGGGTACCTGAATAGTCCAGATGGTGGCCGCAGCTCTGGCACAGATGAGATGGGTGCAGCAGATGGCGCCAAACGTGGCGGATGACACAGGAGCCGCAAGTTGCGCCAGACGTGGCGGATTCCTTCGGATGTGGCAGATAACACAGGATGTGGTGGATTCCCCCGGACGTGGCGGATTCCCCCGGACGTGGCGGATTCCTCCGGACGTGGCAGATGACACAGGACGTGGCGGATTCCTCCGGACGTGGCAGATGGCAAAGGACGTGGCAGATTCCTCCGGACGTGGCAGATGACACGGGACGTGGCAGATGACACAGGACGTGGCACGACTAGATACTAGGGCAAAGCACGGGAAACAGGAACGGGGAACAAGGTACGGGTAACAACAGGAACGGGAAACACTAAGGGACCATTTGCAAGACAGACTGGGAAAACTAACAACGCTCAGGCATCGAACTAGGGGGCTGGACCCCTCTTATAGCCCAGGGTACTCACGGGTCAAAGGTCGTTCAAGATGTCCGGTGCGCGCGCTGCCCCTTTAAGAGCGGGGACGAGCGTGCGCGCGCACCCTGCGGAATCCTGAGGGTAGGAGGCAGCCGAAGCTTGTAGGCGACAGGGTTGATCTGCTGCAGGACCTCGAATGGTCCAAGGAACCTGGGAGCGAACTTGTATGAGGGCATCTTCAAGCGAATGTTCCGAGAGGACAGCCAGACTTTAGTCCCCGGAAGATACTGAGGCGGCTCTCTTCTCTTAGTATCTGCCTTTCGCTTCATGCGATCTACCGCCAGCAAAATAGAGGACCGGGTCTGTTGCCAGATTTGCAGGAAGTCCCCATATGCAGAGTTAGCAGCGGGAACCTGGGATGAAGTCGACACAGGAAGAGGGACTCTGGGATGTTGACTGTAGACGATGTGAAACGGAGAGGAAGTGGTGGACTCACTTGTGTGGTTGTTGTAGGAAAATTCGGCCCATGGTAGAAGCTGTACCCAGTTATCGTGCTGTGAAGAGATGAAATGGCGGAGATAATTTACCATGATCTGGTTGATCCTCTCAACTTGCCCATTGGACTGGGGGTGATAGGCAGAGGAAAAGTCCAATCTCACATCCAGGAGTTTACAGAGGGCTCTCCAGAACTTAGAGGTAAACTGAACCCCCCGGTCGGACACAATGTGAAGAGGCAAGCCATGCAAGCGGAAGATGTGCTGGATGAAGAGACTTGCCAGACGAGGAGCAGAAGGTAGGCCGGTCAGCGGGATAAAATGAGCCATCTTAGAGAACCGGTCCACCACCACCCAGACAGTGTTACATCCTGCTGAGGGGGGAAGGTCAGTGACGAAGTCCATCGCAATGTGCTGCCAGGGGGCATTGGGTACAGGCAGAGGTTGAAGCAGGCCGGCAGGCTTGCTGTGAGTCACTTTGTTAGAGGCACACACCGTGCAAGAAGAGACAAAGTTCAGAACATCCTTATGTAGCGTGGACCACCAAAAGTGACGAGCGATCAGGTCTCGGGTTTTACGGACACCGGCGTGCCCAGCAAGTTTAGAACTATGTCCCCAGCGGAGAATTCTTCTCCTGTCCGCCAACCGAACAAAAGTCCTCCCAGGAGGGATGTCTCTAACCTGCAGAGGATTAGCAGTGACGATGCAGGACGGGTCTATGATGGTCTGGAGGGACTCCACCGTGTCTTCCGTCTCAAACGATCTGGACAGGGCATCTGCCCTCACATTCTTGTCCGCGGGACGGTAGTGAAGCGCAAACAGAAAACGGGTGAAGAACAGCGACCACCTGGCTTGACGAGGATTAAGTCTTTGAGCGGATTGAAGGTAAGTGAGGTTCTTGTGGTCGGTGAAGATCAGGATGGGGTGAGCAGCGGATGTCTCCACTCCTCCAGAGCCAATTTGATGGCCAGCAGCTCCCGATCTCCAATGGAGAAATTGCGCTCAGCAGAGGAAAACAGTCTAGAGTAGTAGCCACATACTACAGCCTTTCCTTTGGAGCTCCTCTGGAACAGAAGTGCACCTGCACCAACAGAGGAAGCGTCCACTTCCAGTGAGAACTGCCGAGATACGTCAGGGTGATGGAGGATCGAGGCTGAAGTGAAGGCACTCTTCAGGCTATTAAATGCAGATTCTGCCTCTGGAGTCCACACTTTGGCGTTCACACCCTTCTTGGTAAGGGTCGAGATGGGAGACGTCAGAGAAGAGAAGTTAGGAATAAACTGCCGGTAGAAATTGGCGAATCCCAGGAACCGCTGTATGGCCCTTAAGCCTTGGGGACGTGGCCACTCCAGGACAGCCTTCACTTTCTCAGGATCCATCTTGAGGCCTTGATCCGAGATGATGTAACCCAGGAAGGGCAGAGAACTCTTCCCAAACACGCACTTCTCCAGCTTGGCGTATAAATGATTCTCCCTCAATCGTAGTAGAACCTGACGAACATGCCTCCGATGAGTCGTCTGATCTGGGGAGAAAATCAAAATATCATCGAGATAAACAACAACACAGACATAGAGTAGATCTCGGAAGATGTCGTTAACGAACTCCTGAAACACTGCTGGAGCGTTACACAGTCCGAAGGGCATCACCAGGTATTCGTAGTGCCCGTCCCGGGTGTTAAATGCCGTCTTCCATTCGTCACCCCGGCGAATCCGGACTAGATTGTAAGCCCCACGCAGGTCTAGCTTAGAAAAATTTTTGGCCCCACGTATGCGATCAAATATCTCAGAGATGAGTGGCAACGGGTATTTGTTCTTGACTGTGATCAGGTTGAGGCCTCTGTAGTCAATGCAGGGACGAAGGGATCCATCCTTCTTTTTAATGAAGAAGAATCCAGCCCCGGCCGGGGAGGAAGATTTTCGTATAAAACCCCTCTCCAGATTCTCCTTTATATAGGCCGACATGGATAGAGGGATAGAGACTCAGGCAAGGAGAGAGGATATACCCGTCCACGGGGAAGAGAGGCATTAGGAACCAGTTCAATGGGGCAGTCATAGGTGCGATGTGGAGGCAGCGTCTCAGCCTCCTTTTTGCTGAAAACATCTGCATACTGAGCAAAATGGGGAGGCAGTCCCGACAGCGACTGAGGCAGAGAAGGCTTGACAGGATGGATCTGCAACAGACAACGACCATGGCACTTGGAGCCCCATTGGAGAACCTCTCCAGAATTCCAGTCCAGGACTGGGGCATGAAGTCGAAGCCAAGGCAGGCCCAGCAGAACAGGATTGATGGCCTTGGGCAAAACAAGGAAAGAAATCAGAAAGAAAGAGAGAAGCACCTCCAGCTCACCTTTATTCGCAGATGTAATTCAGCCATGATTAAGGACGCTCGCAGCGTCTGAAACGCGTAGGCTTTCTATTTACCACTACCACTTTTTTCCCCACACTATCAGGATGTCACGCCGTGCTCTTTATTCCTGATTTTAACTTGCCAAACATACTGGCCCATTAAACTTGGAATTATTTCTTCCATTTTATCGAATTGTCCGTGCTGGATTCAAACCCAATTTTTAAGGAAAGAAATCAGTTCAGAATGAAGGACTCCAACCTGGAGCTTCAACGGCTTGATTTTAGAGATAATGGGATCAGGCAGAGGCAGTCCATTAACTGAGGCCACAGCCAAAGATGTCTCCAGGGGAACTGTGGGCAGCTGAAGATGATCCACAAGCTCTTTCTGGATGAAATTTGCAGCAGAGCCAGAGTCAAGATAGGCAGAGACTTGATGCGTCCTGTCGCCGGATACCAGGGTCACAGGAATAGTCCGTTTGGAAGCGAATCTTCTGTTAGATTCTGTTCCACCTAGTGTTGTCTCTCCAACCAATCCTAGGCAATGGGGTCTCTCCGGCCTCTGGGGGCACAGACGCACAATATGGCCTCCGTGGCCGCAATACAAACAAAGTCCAGAAGTGCGTCTGTGTTGTTTCTCCTGGGTAGACAATTTAACATAATTACTCTGCATCGGGTACTCTGGTGGGACGACTGAGGAGGATTGCGGGACAGCAGAATCCAGCCTAGGAAGTTCTCTCTCCCGGAGAATCTCTTGGGAACGTTCCCGGATCCTCATGTCGACGCGGGAGGCGAGTAGGATAAGATCGTCCAGGGTAGATGGCAGATCGCGAGCAGCCAGCTCGTCCTTGATCCCTGAAGACAGTCCCTGCCAGAATGTAGCCACCAAAGCCTCGTTGTTCCAGGTCAATTCAGCAGCCAGGATACGGAACTGAATGGCATACTCGCCCACGGAGAGGTCTCCCTGGTGTAGGGTTAGCAGGGATGCAGCAGCCGAAGAAACTCTTCCGGGTTCCTCAAAGATCGAGCGGAAGGTCCGTAAGAAGCACTGCAAGTCCCGGGTCTCAGGTCCCTGATGTTCCCACAGAGGATTGGCCCATGCCAGGGCTTTGCCGGTAAGGAGAGAGATGATAAAGGCGATCCGGACGTCATCCGAGCAGAAGGACATGGCATGTAGTCTGAAATGGATCAGGCACTGATTCAAAAATCCCCTGCAGGACCTCGGATCTCCGTCATAGCGTGGAGGTAGCGGCAAGAAACACAGGGGGTTGGTACCGGTACAGACAGGAGGTGTAGCAGGCGGAACCGCAGGAACGGGTGCGGTGATGACTGTGGACGGAGCAAGCAGCCGATGGGCTATGGCGTTCACCGACAGGAGGAGCTGGTCTTGTCGTGTCTGGAGATCCTCCATCTCAGCCAGTATGGCTTGTGTAGTCAACGTCTCAGGTTGACCAGCGGGGTCCATGGCCTGAGCGTACTGTCACGAAGCGGGTTAGAGGACCCACTAGGCCGTACCGCCGCAGCGGGGAGGCAGCTGGCCAAACAACAGGACACCCCAGAAATACAATGTCCCGCACAAGGGTACCTGAATAGTCCAGATGGTGGCCGCAGCTCTGGCACAGATGAGATGGGTGCAGCAGATGGCGCCAAACGTGGCGGATGACACAGGAGCCGCAAGTTGCGCCAGACGTGGCGGATTCCTTCGGATGTGGCAGATAACACAGGGTGTGGTGGATTCCTCCGGACGTGGCGGATTCCTCCGGACGTGGCAGATGACACAGGACGTGGCGGATTCCTCCGGACGTGGCAGATGGCACAGGACGTGGCAGATTCCTCCGGACGTGGCAGATGACACGGGACGTGGCAGATTCCTCTGGACGTGGCAGATGACACAGGACGTGGCACGACTAGATACTAGGGCAAAGCACGGGAAACAGGAACGGGGAACAAGGTACGGGTAACAACAGGAACGGGAAACACTAAGGGACCATTTGCAAGACAGACTGGGAAAACTAACAACGCTCAGGCATCGAACTAGGGGGCTGGACCGCTCTTATAGCCCAGGGTACTCACGGGTCAAAGGTCGTTCAAGATGTCCGGTGCGCGCGCTGCCCCTTTAAGAGCGGGGACGAGCGTGCGCGCGCACCCTGCGGGCTCCGGCGGAGGTGAGTGGATGCAAGCGCTGGCGTCTCCTGAGGAGGAGGCTGGGGCCAGCGCTTGCCGACTCGTGGCTGCGGCTGTCAGCGGGAGGCTGAAGCTGACAGCCCGCAGCCACGGACATTACAGTATGGCAGCTCCAGTCCCATAGTGAATGCGAACGGGGCCCGTTCCATCCACTATGGTGTACGCCGTCTGTGTGGGAACGGCGCATGCGCCGCTCCCACACAGTCCAAGTTGAACTGTGCGCCGTCCGGCGCCATTTTCCTGTGGACCGGAAGTCGCGGCCGGTCAGTAAGATTACTACATCCGGTCGCGGCTTCTGGACTTGTGCACATGGAGCAGCGGGAGCGGACGGACCGGAGGGAGCGGCGGCGACTGGAGCAGGTAAGTGATTTCTATGTATGTTCGTGTTTCAGTGTGTGTTTACTAGTGTATGTAAACCTTCTACACTGTGTGTTAGCTCAAAAAATGGCGACACACAGTGTAGGAGGTTAGACCGTTCAATCCCCTCGTTTCTACCGGCACTAGCCAGGATAAAGGAGGGGGGGATTCTGAGAGCTCACTAGAGCGAGTGAGGTTTTCCCAATTTTGCAGCATAAAGCAATGTGGTTTCTTTACCACATGCAATGCTGCAATTTTGGGAATTGCTCCATCTAGTGACCAGCACTGGGAAATATTATAAATTAGAATCTAATTTATAATATTTCCTGACTCGTAAAAAAAATAAAAAAAATTAGAACAATGTTTAATCACCTACACACTAATTGTTTAACTAAAAAGAAAAATAAATTTTTTGCTAGCAACACATTCCCTTTAAGGGCACAAGTACTGTCCAAGGATACACAGCCTTCCAAGCCAAGTAAATGCTTTTCAACGCCAGCTGCATTGATGCCGGGTACTCCTGACGTGTTGCAGACCGTTTGCAGAAAAGAGCAAAGAGCATGCATACCTGTGATACAAGCTGTGAGGACCGTTGCTAAGGGCAACCACCCGGACCCATGGTGGGAATCTTTGCAAGCGGACTATTGTCTGGATGGAAAAGTTGTTCCCAAGCAATGTTGGGCAGCTGTTAAAAAGCCAAGTGTGCTGAATCGCCCAGATGTGGTTGCTAGGAGCAACCAACCCCGCAGCATGTGGCGGCTGTTCAGCAAAAGGAGCGCTGTTGGAGATGCCATCGAGCGGATGGATGTGCACCTGATTGTTCTCTGATCAAGAGGCCAGAGAGAGCGCAAGAGAAGACACGTGAAGTGTTGGTTGGTGGGATTCCGCTACTGGTCAGTCTGGATCCTCGCCAAGAGTTCTCGTGGGTGCATCCGGACATTTTGCTGTTCGTGAAGAAGGATCCTGAGATGGGTGAGAACGTTCTGATTGACTTTGAAACTGATTTTGGGACTGTGCAGCACAGATTTCTAAAATGTCAGGAACTTGATGAGGAGTTTGTGCTGGGAAGGGACTTCCCTCATTTTTGGCAGTTGTAGGAGAAAGGCAATATCTCCTATAAGCATTACAGGGAAAAGTCCTCTGCAGGGTGTGATGCTCCACTGCCAAAAAGAGAAAATGCACCAGTTGTAATGATGTCAAGTGATAATGTGATTCAGGAAATGCCTGCTAAAAATTACGCACATGTATTTGATGCACAGCGTTTATGTGATGACACTAGTGAAATGTTCAAAATTGTGCCTAACATGTCTTTAAAGAGACTGTCACCACATTATAAGTGCCCTATCTCCTACATAAGGAGATCGGCGCTGTAATGTAGGTGACAGTAATGCTTTTTATTTTAAAAAACGATCTTTTTTCACAACATTAGGAGCGATTTTGGTTTATGCTAATGAGCTTTCTTAATGCCCAAGTGGGCGTAATTTTACTTTCGACCAAGTGTGCGTTGTACAGAGGAGTGCATGACGCTGACCAATCGGCATCATGCACTCCTCTCCACTCCCATATACTTTTGTTAGTAGACAATACCTAACAAAATTTGGTGAAGCATGACACTTGGTGTTTCCCCCATCTTATTTCTTTCTTAAAGGGGTTGTCCACCTTCTGACAACTGATGACCTAACTGCAGGTCTGCTCCTATTCACTGCTGAACCTATTCTGTGACTAATAAGACCAATAAGACACATCTTGGTTCAAGAAAAATATTCTGGACAAATATTCAACTACTTGACTAGAAGGATTGCCACTGGGGAAGCAGGATTGTGGCACAATGTATATTTCTACCCTCCTCACTGTCTGTGCAATGTACGGGACTTCGGGAAACCCTAAAACTTTGTGTCTCGACACTGCCAGCGTAATTACTAAACTGGTAAACAGCAATCTTGGGGTATGTGCACACGACCTATTTTCAGATGTAATTCAGGTGTTTTACGCCTCAAATTACGCCTGAAAAGACGGCTCCATTACGCCTACAAACATCTGCCCATTGCTTGCAATGGGTTTTACGATGTTCTGTTCAGACGAGGTGTAATTTTACACGTCGCTGTCAAAAGACGGCGCGTAAAATTACGCCCGCGTCAAAGAAGTGCAGGACACTTCTTGGGACTTTTTTGGAGCCGTTTTTCATGGACGCCGCGAAAAACGCGAGTTCTTGCAAAAACGTCTGAAATTCAGGAGCTGTTTTCGCCTGAAAACAGCTCCGTCATTTCAGACGTATTTTGCGTTTGCCTGTGAACATACCCTAAGGCTGGGTTCCCACGTAGCGTAAAAGCAACGGAAAAAACGCTGTGGAAAATATAAAATCTGCAGCGTTTTCTGGGGAAACTACTGTTGCGTTTTACTAGCAGAATATGCTGCATAAAAGCAGGGTAGGTGCAGATTTTGTGTGAGATTTTTCTGCAGTGGTTTTACCTGCAGATTTAATGTTAAACATTGGTTATAGCAAAGTATATGTGCACCTGTAGATTTCCAGTAGTTTTTACTGCATTTCCGCTGCGTAAATGCTGTAAAAACCGCAACGTAAGGCCGGATTCCCACAGGATGGATACCCTTGTGTTGTGTTTTAACGGACGGAATTTCTGCTGCATAAAGCAGCGGTAAAAAGAGTTCATACTTACGTAGGTCGTTGTTATGGCGACACGTCCCTCCATCACAGTCCGGTCCGGCCTCCTTGGATGACACTGCAGCCCATGTGACCACTGCAGCATTTGATTGGCTGCAGCGGCGGTCACATGGGATGTGACGTCATCCCATGAGGCCGGCCCTCTGACGTCATCCAGACCAGCCTCCTGTGATGACATTACATCCCATGTGACTACTACTTCAACCTGTAAATGGCTGCAGCGGTCACATGGGATGCAACATCATCCCAGGAGGCCGGACTGCCGGAAGGAGGAGGGCGTTCTGGGTAAGTATTTTTATTCTCCGTAGTTGCGATTTTTGCGATGTAATCTCTGTGAACACGCCGCAAAATTCGCAACACTGGGCTTTCTGTTGCGGGTTTTGCATCCCCATTGAATTCAATGGGGAAGACACGCAACGGAAAAATCAACAAGAATGCAGCATAAATTGACATTCTCTGGAATTAAATTCCGCACCGCAGGTCAATTTATTAACGTTTCCGCTGTGGTTTTTTTTCCGCAGTGTGGGCATGAGATTTTTATGAGTCTCATTCACTTTGCTGCTACTGTAAATGCTGCAGAATTTCTGCACAGAATTCCATTGCGGAAAATTGCTTCCCATTGAAATCTATGGGTCAAACAGGCAGCATCTCCGCACAAAACACGCAGCATAAATTGACTTTCTGCGGAATTAAAAAACGCACCACAGAACACTTTCCGCACGACTTTTGTGCTTTTTTTCCCGCAGCGTGGGCATGAGAATCTCATTCACTTTGCTGCTACTGCTGTGGAATTTCCACACAGAATTCCGTTGCGGAAATTCCGCAGCGTTTACGATATGTGGGAACCCAGCCTAATATGTTCGGCTATGTTCGTGACGCAATCTTGGTTCAAGAAAAATATTCTGGAGAAATATGAAACTACTTGGCCACAGGGACTGAGCGCTATCCACTGGGGAAGCAGAATAATGACACAATGTATATTTTTACCCCCCATCCTCACTGTCTGCGAAATGTACAGGACACCGGCACAGAGAGGCTATCCTGCTGCAACCAAGCTTCTCTGTGTAATGTACTGGTATTCCATACATTGCACAGACAGTGAGGGGGGAGGGGGCATGTACAGAATTGAGCGCCACTTTTATTTAAATATAAATGTATCCCGGAGAACCCCTTTAAGTTTTTGGAGACAAAAAATAAATTGAGGCCAGCACACAATTCCATACAGACCTGTGTACTGTGTTGAGTAGGTGCAGTGATTACCGGCCCCCTGAGACTTCAGTCATGTAATGTTTGCTTTTACATGATTGAGCCTGGAATGTGTCACACCAATGTGCTAAAGTAAACTGTTGATTTATGTTCCAAGTGCTTTAAAGTGACACTCCACAAAATTGTTTCTGTATTTTTACCCTTTTCTTATTTAGTTGTGTTGTCGCATAATACTCAGTTGTCTTAAACTATCTGGCTGATTCATAAACTAGGGAATATCAGCATTTCCCAGACCATGCCGAAATATTATTTCATTTGAAACTGCATCTAGTAAAAATTAATCCAGTTTGGTCAGAACTAATTAATTCTTCTTGCACAATACTGTCTAATCTCTTGCTTTAGTTCATAAGGACCTGAGCACGCTTTTCGGCTAAGGTCACACGGGCGGATACGCTGGGTACTGGTCCCAGTGGCTGCAGGGAATTCCGGGGCGAAAGACCTCACCAAATTGTGGTGCAGTTTTTCACCTGGAATGTTCGCTGCAGAAAACAGCAGGAGACTGCTGTAGCCTGTGATTGGCTGCAACGCCGGTCACATGGAATGAAACGTCATCCCATGAGGCCCACTTTAGAGGTAAGTATAATATTTTTGTTTTTTTCTAAGTTACGATTTTTGCAGTGTAATCGCTGCGATTCCGCTGCAAGATTTGCAGCACTTGACTGTTTGTTGCAGGTTTTAGATTCCAATTGAATTCAGTGGGAAAAACTCGCAATAAAATAGTGGCGATTCCGAAACCGAAATTGACCTGCTGCGGCTTAAAAAACTGTACCGCAGGTCAATTTGTGTGCGGAATCTCTGCATATCACAAACACAGCGTGTGGATGAGATTTCAAGAAATCTCTTCCACTCTTCTGCTTCTGTATTATGCTGCGGATTTTCCGCAACAAAATACGTTGTGGAAAATCCGCAGTATTTACGCTACGTGTGGACTAGCCCTTCTACTGATCAGCAAGTTGTGTTTTAAGAAACATTTTATCGAAAGCCTAATGAATATAAATATCAAGATCATTCCAAGAACTATATGAATAGAGCATTTCAGACTTTTCCTAAAGTTTTTGCTTTACTTTATGAATTCACATAGAATCAAATAGGATTTACTGTACGGGACTTAAATTTCAGAGTAGAAGTTTGTAATGAGAGAAGTATCTGGGTGGACTGCGCCGGGTTCGATTGCAACCTCTGCACACCCCATAGATACGCCCGTGTATATTCTGCATATATGCAGACAAACACACATACGCAGTCCAATCCATTTTCTGCTGTTGCTGCTAATATTTACATCCTAACACTACATCTGGACTGCCACAATGAAATGTAACCCTTTGTCGCCGCAGCCATTTTTTTGTTTTTTAATTCTCGCTGTTTCCTAATCGCCTACCAAAAGGCATAGTAGTTTTATTTGTTGTAGTTTTTAATGACAGCCTTTGATGCACCATATAATGGGAAACTGAGGAAAAAAAAGTGATGCCTGCATTGTTTTTTGGGTTTAGTTTTTAAGGCGTTCACAGTGCGGTAAAATCATGTTAACTTTATTCAGCGGGTCAATACAATTATGGCGATACCAAATTGATATAGTTTTTTATGATGCACTACTTTTACAAATTAAAAACTATCAGATTAAAAAAAAATTGTGTCGCCATATTGTGAGAGCCATACTTATTTTATTTTTCTGTTCAGAGGTTCTACAACCTTTTTGTTTTTATTTTTTCAAGATAATCTTTTGATTTCCTAAAATGTTTGGGTATATATGACTTTTTTTCACAGTATTCACCCTGCAGGTTAAATAACGTTATATTAGAATAGTTTGGACTTTTGCAGATGCAGCAATACTAATTATGTTTTCTTTATTTATTACATATCATTAGAGGAAAAATTGAAAAAGGGTATTTTTTTCCTATAAATTTTTATGGTTTTTCTTGTACATTACAAAAAACTTTATTTAACCGATTTTAAATTTTTATTTCTTTTTAGTCCCCAAAGGGGTCTTCAACAATTGATCAATTGATTGGTCTACGCATTGCAGTGTATTGTAATTTTTAAAGGCTCCTATTAACGGAGGCTTATCTTGCAATCGCATCACAGGGGGGGCGTTGGGATGATAGAGGGGGCCCTCCCTCTTTCTAACGGCTTGCATGCCATGGTTGCTATTGACCGTAACATCTGAGGGCATGCTCACGCAGCTTATTTTCGGCCGTTTTTCAGGCTGAAAACGGCCGAAAAATCGGAAGCAGAACGTCTCCAAACATCTGCCCATTGATTTCAATGGAAAAAACGGCGCTCTGTTCCGACGAGGTGTTTCTTTACGCGGCCATTTTGAAAAACAGCCGCGTGTCACTTCTTGAGCCGTTTTTGGAGCCGTTTTTTATTGACTATAGAAAAACAGCTCGAAAAACGGCCGTAAAAAACGCTGCGAATAAACACGAGTTTGCATAAAAAACGGCTGAAAATCAGGACCTGTTTTCCTTTGAAAACAGCTCCGTATTTTCAGACGTTTGTTGCTAAGTGTGTAAACATACTCTTAGTGGTTAAACTTTATTATTAATTATTGGCTGTAACATAGAGCCAACACCCGCTGAGTATAGAGCGGGCTCAGCCCGTGAGCTGGCTCCATCTTCCCCCTTACCGACCATGATATACAGTTACGTCAAATGATGGGAAGGAGTTAAAGAGGACCTGTCACCATTCCAACATGTCTGTTTTAGTAAATACTTGTATTCCCCATGAAATAACAATTTTGGAGCATCGTTTCATAGAACTCTACATTGTGCCATTGACTACTGGGTGTTACCAGTTGGAGGTGTATTCCCACACAGAATGACATTGTCCAAGTAGTGCTGACAGAAGGAGCCTGTGTAGCGCCCACCCCTCGTTTTAAGAAAAGATGTTCCAGAATTTATATTTTATCAGGAATACAAGTATTTACTCAAATAAACATGTCAGGAGAGGTGACAGGTCCTCTTTATTGACACTAGCATCAGCTCACAACTATGAATATCAGATATACCAATAGATTGTTAGGAAATACCGGTCACTTTGCTATGACTACTAACCTAGCTGTTGGGTTTTCCCAGTAGAGCCAATCCTATCTCTCCTTCTGCATCCAATTCTGGTCCTGGGTGGAATATTTAAGGGTATGTGCACACACACTAATTACGTCCGTAATTGACGGACGTATTTCGGCCGCAAGTACCGGACCGAACACACTGCAGGGAGCCGGGCTCCTAGTATCATACTTATGTACGACGCTAGGAGTCCCTGCCTCGCTGCAGGACAACTGTCCCGTACTGAAAACATGATTACAGTACGGGACAGTTGTCCTGCAGCGAGGCAGGGACTCCTAGCATCGTACATAAGTATGATGCTAGGAGCCCGGCTCCCTGCACTGTGTTCGGTCCGGGACTTGCGGCCGAAATACGTCCGTCAATTACGGACGTAATTAGTGTGTGTGCACATACCCTAACTCTGGCTTGGTCTCTAAGTTTTGCTTGTGATTTTCATGTGTATGCATGTATCTGACCTAGCTCTGATTACTCCCTGAACCTCCCCTTTATAATTTTGGATTTTCTTGGATTTGGACTTTGGCTTTCCTTTGGTTAACCCTCTGCTTGCTGATTTAGACTTGTATTGTCTCTACTGGATACTCGTCTCTGCTTTTTTTACTTCTCCGTTAGTCTGTCAGGTTTTATGTACTGGTATAGCCTGCAAGTGCACCTCTTGTCTAACATCTTACTCTGCAGCCACCACCTGGGTCCCAAGTAGCCAAATCTAACAGACTCTGGGGAAAAACTTGGGTGTTCCCTAGGCTCTGCCAACCAGAGTGGTGACAGATGTGAGGTTGCTTTTTTACTTGTGTGCCTTATCCAGACATTTTACCGCTACTTTTAGGGAATTGCTCTATCAGTAAGCATACATCCCAGGAAATTGCTCAAGTAGCTATTCCTTGATATAGTTTATCCATTACCAGATCTGAATATGTGTGAGTGGTAATGAGTTCAGATTTGTCAATAGATGTTGACACATTGCATTGTGTATAAACTCCACTTACTTATTTAATAGGAAGAAGTATTTAACATGATATATATCACTACTGCAAAATGTGAATGTGACTCTACAGGCGCCAATATGTATGTATGACCATAGACAGGAGTATATTCAAGTGAAATCTCCATGTGCTTTAACAACCACATCCAATCTGTCATGATCTGGGGGTATGTGTACCCACTAGGCCGCTCTGCCGTAGCAGAGACCTAGCTGGCCAAGTCACAGTCTATGCAAAAGTCTATACAAGTTCGTAGCACAAGGGTACCTGAGATAGTCCAGATGGTGTCAGGGGCTCTGGCACAGATGGGGCTAGATGTGGCTGGTTGCTCCAGACGTGGCGAATGGTATCAGGAGTGGCAGATGACACCAGATGTGGTGTATACCCCATTTACGCTACGTGTTAACTTACCCTTAATAGTCCTTTAACGCGTTACATATCATTAATTTCAATGGTATTTAAATGTCAATGTAACGTTTGCTACATCTGAAAATAAAAGCTACCATCTATGTACTGTACCTGAAAATTATGGATAAAAAATATACTTCTTGTCCTGCAAAAAAAATTCAAACAGCTATGCAGCCTTAAAAGTAATAATGTTATGGCTGACAGAATGAGGTAAGGCAAAAATAATAAAAATATTTTGATGCTTAAGGGGTTAACCCCTTCAGGACTTAGCCTGTTTTGGCCCTCAGGACGAAGCCGGTTTTTCAAATCTGACATGTGTCACTTTATGTGGTAATAACTCCGGAATGCTTTTGCCTATCCAAGTGATTCTGAGATTGTTTTGTCATGACATATTGTACTTTATGTTAGGGAAAAAATTTGGTCGATAAATTCAATATTTATTTGTAAAAAAAAACACCAAGATTTAGAGAAAATTAGCAAAAATTTGCATTTTTCTAAATTTAAATGTATCTACTTGTAAAACAGATAGTAATACCACACAAAATACTTACTAGTTTATATTTCCTATAGGTCTACTTTATGTTTGCATCATTTTTTGAACATTCTTTTATTTTTCTAGGACGTTACAAGGCTTAGAACTTTAGCAGCAATTTCTCATATTTTCAAGAAAATTTCAAAAGCCTATTTTTTCAGGGACCAGTTCAGATCTGAAGTGGCTTTAAGTGCCCTATATATTGGAAAGTCCACATAAATCACCCCATTTTGAAAACTGCACCCCTCAAAGTATTCAAAACAGCATTCAGAAAGTGTTTTAACCCTTTAGGTGTTTCACAGGAATTAAAGCAAAGTAGAGGTGAAATGTACAAATTTAATTTTTTTTTTCGAAAATTCATTTGTAATACATTTTTTCTGTACCACAGAAGGTTTTACCCAA
Organism: Rhinoderma darwinii; assembly: GCF_050947455.1. NCBI lineage: Eukaryota > Metazoa > Chordata > Amphibia > Anura > Rhinodermatidae > Rhinoderma > Rhinoderma darwinii. Next base: position 111,204,026 of record NC_134690.1, read on the forward strand.
GAAATGCAACTCAATATTTATTGCCCAGATTCTGCAGTTTTTAGAAATATCCCACATGTGGTCCTAGTGCGGTAATGGACTGAAACACAGGCCTCAAAAATAATCATATACTGATATATATCACATCCCCCTCCGTTCCCATGCAGATTGTCCCCTAATGGGTCTTGTTTACTTAAACGCAATGAATGACGTGCCACATACCGCCCAACTTTCAAGTATTGCAAAGATGGACAACTAATTGTTCCCATGCTAAGACACGCGCCTAACCCCGCTCAATCACCACCCATACACCCCCTGTACAGCCCACGCAGTATCATGCTCCCATAGTACCTCCCCACAGTATAATGACCCCATAGCTGCTCTCCACACAGTATAATGCCCCATAGTGGCCTCTACACACACAGTGTAATGCCCCATAACTGCCATAACTGCCCCCACACAGTTTAATGACCCATAGCTGCACATACAGTATAATATCCCGTATCTGATTCCAAACAATAGAATGCCCCCCATAGCTGCTCCGACGCAGTACAATGACCTCATAGCAGCCCCCCACACAGTATAATAGCCCCATAGCTGACCCCATAAAATATAATGCTCTATAGCTGCCCCATACAGTATTATGTCCCTTTAGATACCCCATACAGCATAATGCCTCCTTAGCTGCCCCATACAGTATAATGCCCCATAACTGTCCTCATACAGTATAATGCCCCATAACTGCCCATACAGTATAACACTCCTTAGCTGCCCCATACAGTATAATCCCCCCATAGATGCCCCCACACAGTATAATGCACCCAAAGCTGCCCCCACACAGTATAATTGCCTGATAGCTGCCCTACACACCGAGTATAATGTCTTCATAGCTTCTCCCACGCACTATGATGTCCCCAATAGTGGCCCTCCACACAGTATAATGCCCCATAGTGGCCTCCACACAGACAATGGATTAGTGAATCCACCATTGGATTTAAATGTATTTCGTCCGCTTTTGGGTCCTTTATATTATGCACTGATGTACACCACCAATAGTAAACTATAAATATTATAGGAAAGGGTAAGAAGGGAAGGTGGGCAAAAACATGTAATCTTTTTTTTTTTTATTAAAATCCTGACAAAAGTAGAAATGTATTGTCTATTGGGAGAGAATAGGGTGGGTAATCCCCTGTGCGTACTCACCCTATTATTTCACATCCTATTTATTTTTATTAATTGTTCTTATTTGCATGCTTTCTTAATATACAGAGAACAAAGAGTCAATATAACAAATGGGAATAAAGAGGGATATCTCAGACCAAATGTATTACATGAATAGGTTGAGATATTAGCTTTATACAAGCAGTGCACTGTTGATATGGTTTTGCATCACACTTCCTTTTGAAGTAAGGTAACCAGTGACTATTTAGTAGTGCAGGCCATGTTTCATATATCGCCGTTATCACCACACCCAGGGCTGATTCCAGCTTTTCTGCTGCCTGAGGCGAAAATTGAAATGGCACCCCCCCAGATTTTAATTGACATCCCCCTGGCTGTTCTACATCACTAGTAGCCTCCTCCAACTCTTGCAGATGCGCCGTTGACTTGTACTCCCCTGGCATGCGTGGTGCAGCCGGGCAGAATACACCACGCTGCACGGTGTGTACCCAAGTAGTACGAGTCAATGGCGCATCTGAGAAAGTTGGAGGAGACTGGTAGTGATGTATAACAGCCAGCGGGATGTCAATCAAACATAGAAAGGTGGGTTTGGAGGGTGGACTATGTGACTCTTCAGGATAGCGGCACCGCCACATGATCCTTTAATGAGTATGTTATATTTTAGTTTTTTTTATGATAATAAAAATGTGAGTGGCATTATCTACAGCGGGGGGGCTCTATCTACATAGGGGGCTATATGTGGAGCACTATAAGGGGAGCTATATGTGAGGCACTATATACAGGGGGAGATATATGTAGGGCAATGTCTACAGGAATGGGCTATATTTTGGACACTATATACAGGGGTGGGCTATATCTGCATTGGGATATATGTGGAGCACCATACGGGGAGCTATATGTAAGGCACTATATACAGGGGTGTGCTATATGTCGAACACTATATACAGGGGTGGGCTATATGTAGAGCACTATCTACAGGGGGGCTACATGTGGGGCACTATCTACAGGGGGTTATGTGTGTGGGGCGCTATTTTCAGAGGGGGTTATATGTTGGACATTATATACAGGGGGAGCTACATATAGGGCACTATCTACAGGGGGGCTATATGTGGGCACTATCTACAGAGGTGGCTGTATGTGGGGCACTATTTACAGGGGGAGATATATGTAGGGCAATATCTACAGGAATGGGCTATATGTTGGACACTATATACAGGGGTGGGCTATATCTGCAGTGGGATATATACATGGGTGGGCTATATGTGGAGCAACATAGGGGGAGCTATATGTGAGGCACTATATACAGGGGTGGGCTATATGTTGAACACTATATACAGGGGTGGGCTATATGTAGAGCACTATCTACAGGGGGGCTATATGTGGGGCACTATCTGCAGGGGGCTATATGTGTGGGGCGCTATTTTCAGAGGGGGTTATATGTTGGGCATTATATACAGGGGGAGCTACATATAGGGCACTATCTACAGGGGGGGCTATATGTGGGCACTATCTACAGAGGTGGCTGTATGTGGGGCACTATCCACAGGGGTTCTAAGGAGGTCACTTATCTACAGGGGGATCTATGTAGGGCACTATCTAAAGGGGGCACGTTGTGTGTGTGGGACACAGTGTATGGCACTATTATATTTAGGGGCACAGTGGCTGGCACAATGAGAACTTTATCTTCGTTTATAGGTGCAGAAATGTTTGAAAAGTGAGAAGCTGAAGATATCTGAGCGGCTAACTGCAGAAATGGGCTGTGGCCGGAAGAAGTCATCATAGAGGTATGGACCGAATGGAGAAATAAGGAGAGAAAGAACTAGAATCTGACGTCACCTGTGAGTCACTTAAGGTAAATGTTTATTCTGCCTCCAATCAGTACTGTAGTCACTGGATGATCTGCAGCGAGATGACGGGTGGTATGATTAGTTTTTTTGTGAAACAGCATCTCCCAGCATATCCATAGCATTGTTTGGGCAATGCTGGGAGCTGTATACAATTTAGTGCAAACCTATACGGCAGGTGTTGCCCTAAATTGGGTTGTATTCGTGGAGGTGTTGTAGTTGTGTACTGAGCTTGGTTCTGGTGTTGTGTATATATTGAAAACAATCAGTGGGTAAACTAGTTAATGGCAGATATGTGTCATTGAGGCTTCTTGTCTCAGTAATGTAAGTAACTGGAGTTTGGATCCTGGTTTTATGGGTGACTGAATATGTAAGAAGGTCGCTCCATATTCCATGCCTTGTGTTGTCTACCTGAACCTGGAGTCCAGGTGTGTCCAGAGAGACTAATAAAGAAGATTGCCATAGAGAGGTGTGTGCGTGTGCGTGTGCGTGTTCCAGAAAGACCAGACTGGCAGTGTAAAGCCTGAATTTACCAGGGTGCAAAGAGCAAGCACATTTGCACTAAACCTACAAAGCTTAGTGAGAAGCACTGAACTTGAGTTTTATGTTATCCTCAAACTAGTACATTTTATTTTCTACATTTCCTGCTAAAGCAAGTCTGTTTAAATTGCTGAAAGTGACTGTGCACAATAAACTCTGGACAACTGTATATGTAAATCTGCCAGTTTCTAGTTTCTGCCTGATTGTTTGGCTACAAGACTGACAGAAAGGTCCTGTTTTACAATATATGTACTGAGCTTGGTTCTAGGTATGTGTGTGCGCGTGCGTGCGTTTATATATATATTTGAGCTTGGTTCTGATGCTGAATATGGAACTATATTGCTTGTAAAATATACAAATGGTTCTATGCTCCAGTTACACAAAAGAATATGTGGGAAAAAAAATTACACCATATTGATTGGTAAAGAAAACAAACATGGCGAGGGAGAAGGAGATGTTGGGAAAGAGGTTCGGGGGGGGGGGGGGGGCGGGCATGCCTAACTGAATCTTTGCCCCGGGGGTACTGAAGAAGCTAGCTACGCCTCTGGAGCCACATACCATGTAAAAGCCAGTAACTGCAACAAATCAGTGTTGTCTAGAATGTATTAACAAATTATTGTTATAGCTGTTGTTTATCATTGCCACAAGTGTACAAAATATAATTGAATTTGTTTTATAAGGTCCAATAAAACAACAAAAACATAAGAAACCGTCAAATACAACAATGAATATAATATACATTTAACCGGTTCATAAACAATGCAGGTTTCTTTTTCCATCATTTTATATGCATCCTTTTTGCTATTTTAGTATTTTTAGGCTTATAGTTTGAAAATAGGTAAAACGAAATAAGCTTTTCTACTTTCTAGCTAATTTTTTGGGATGATAATATAATACTACCCTAATATAGACCTTTTATTAGTGATAGTCATTATCTACTGTAGATTTTGATCTATTACATGTCTATTTTAAGGTAATTGGGTCAGGGCTAGCATTATGACAATGCAGTGGGAACGTTTTTCTTAGGTGGGTATTATTTATTTATATTTTATTTTTTTGGGGTTTGTTTTTTATTATTATGGTCTATACCTCAAAGGTCAGAACTTTGAATGACTTAATTTTTCATATTTCACAACATTTTTCTGCTATAACTGGGGCTCCACACCAGCCCCAGTTACAGGGAAAATCAGCCCTGTTAGGCCCCATGCACAAGACCGTTATTGCAGGCGGCAATTACGGACCCATTCACTTCTATTGTCCAGGGACACCTTCCCGTTTATTTACGGGAAGGTGTCCGGGCTGTAGAAGTGTACCGCAAAAGATAGGACATGTCCTATGTTTTGCGTTTTACGGGCCGTGCTCCCATACAAAGTATGGGAGCACAGCCCATAAAACATAAAGGATAGGACATGTCGAGAATGCGGGAGGCTGTCCACGGCCGTTGGCGGCCAGCCGTGCCTGCGTTTGCGGCCCGTAATTGGGCACGGCCGTGTGCATGAGGCCTTAGGGTAAATTTACACGTAGCATACATACTGCAAATTTTCTGCAACTAAATTCATTGCGGAAAGTCCGCAGCATAATACAGTACCAGCAAAGTGGATGACATTTGTATAAATCTCAAACACACGCTGAGTAAATACTGAGTGGAAAAAGCGCTCAGAAATTGACCTGCCGTGCAGTTTTTTTTAGTCCGAAGCATGTCAATTGTATTAGCGTAAACGCTGCTTATTTTGTTGTGGGTTTTCGCCATTGAATTCAATGTGGAGGTAAAGCCCGCAACAAATAGCAGATGTTGCGTTTTTTGCAGAGGAAAAGCAGCGATTCCGCCTCAAAAAAACGCAACTGAGAAAAAAAAACAACAACTTATACTTACCCAGAATTCTCTGTTTCTTCATCCAGGCCGGCCTCCTGGGATGAAGTGTAATCCCATGTGACCGCTTCAGCCAATTACAGGCTGCTGCGGTCACATGGGATGAAAAGTTATCCCGGGGCTGCCGAACATCAGGACGTCGGAGGGATGTGTCGCCATTGTAAGTATCCTTTTTTTTTCTGTGTAGTTTTCCGCAGCGGACATTCCACAATTTGGTGCAGTCTTTCGGCCGGAATTCCCTACAGTGCACAGGGCGGATATGCTGTGTGCTTTTGCGCAGCGTATCCGCGCTGTGTGAACATACCCTAAGGCCAGATTCACACGAGCGTTGCGCATCTCGGACGTGAAAAACTGCAGTTTTTCACGTCTGAGGTGCATCCATGCTCTCCGCTGCGGGACGCGATGTCTCGCATCCCCCATAGATTAGAGTCTATGGAGGGATGCATGAAGCGTGAAAAAATAGGAAGAATTTCCTATTTTCTCACGGACCCTTCTCACGGTCCGTTGAAACAACTGCCGTGTGAACGGCCACATTGAATTACAAAGGTCCGTGGCAAAGAGTCATAGCTTTTTCATTTTTCCTCCGATGTAGCTGTATGAACGCTCATTTTTTGCGGCACGACTTCTAGTTTTTATTTCTAACAATTTGGGGCACATATAACTTTCTGATCGGTTTTATTGCATTTTACGGCAGGCAGGATGAACAGAAAACAGCAATTCAAGTATTTTTTTTTACGTCGTTCACCATGCAGGTCAAAAAACATACACTACCGTTCAAAAGTTTAGGGTCACTTAGAAATTTCCTTATTTTTGCAAGAAAAGCACAGTTTTTTTCAATGAAGATAACATTAAATTAATCAGAAATACACTCTATACATTGTTAATGTGCTAAATGACTATTCTAGCTGCAAACTGTAAAGGATCTGCCAGACACCGCTTCTGTGTCGACGCCCATGTTTAGTCAGTCTGCACCTGCTCCTAAGTCTGATAGAGTGACTCCTTCTTCTACCACTCAGGCTGGGAGGCTGAGGAGTGGGAGAGCCTATCACAGCCTGGCCAGACGGAGCTAGCTCCCGCCCTCTGTCTATTTATACCTTCATTTCCTGCTCCTCCTTTGCATGTGATTCTGCTTGTTTCCTGGCTCTGCTGCTGCTTGTACTATTTGTCCTCTGCTTCATATTGACCCTGGCTTTACTGACTACTCTCCTGCTCTATGTTTGGTACCTCGTACACTCCTGGTTTGACTCGGCTCGTTCATTAATCTTGTAGCTCACGGTGTTGCCGTGGGCATCTGCCCCATTTCCCTTAGCTTCTTTGTACCCTTGTCTGTTTGTCTGTCGTGCACATAGTGAGAGTAGGGACCGTCGCCCAGTCGTACGCCGTCGTCTAGGATGGGCCGTTGCAAGTAGGCAGGGACTGAGTGGTGGGTAGATTAGGGCTCACCTGTCTGTCTCCCTACCCCGTCTTTACATAATCACAGGCCCATATACCTTTTCTACCCTGGTCCCTGACACAACTATGGACCCCCTTGAGACCCTGGCTCAGCAAATGCAGTGCCTCTCCCTAGAGGTCCAAGCCCTGGCTCAGAGGGGCAACCAGCATGATGCTACCCTGGTAGTGCCCCCCACCTCACCTCTGGAACCCCACCTCAAGTTGCCTGACTGGTTCTCAGGGGACCGGAAGACTTTTTTCTCCTTTCGGGAGAGTTGTAGGCTCTATTTCCGTCTAAAACCCCACTCCTCAGGTTCTGAGAGCCAGTGAGTGGGTAGAATTATGTCCCGGCTCCAGGACGGGCCCCAAGAATGGGCCTTCTCCTTGGCTCCCGACGCCCCTGAACTTTCCTCTGTTGACCTTGTTTTTCTGCTCTCGGGCTCATATATGACGAGACTAACAAGACTGCCTTTGCCGAGAGTCAGCTGGTGACCTTACGTCAGGGTAAGAGACCCGTTGAGGAGTACTGTTCGGACTTTAGGAAGTGGTGTGTAGCTTCTCGGTGGAATGACCCTGCCTTGAGGTGCCAGTTTAGATTGGGTCTGTCGAACACCCTGAAGGACCTGTTAGTTAGCTATCCCTCTTCTGACTCTCTAGATCAGGTTATGGCTTTAGTGGTACGTCTTGACCGATGTCTCAGGGAACGACGACTTGAACGTTTTTGTGCCTTCTCCTCTGGCTCCCCCATGATGGCTCCCGAGGTGCCGTTGCTTCGTTCTTCCACGGAAAACTCGGATGAACCTATGCAACTCGGGGCCTCCGTGTCTCCCCAACAACGTAGAGAGTTCCGCAGGAAGAATGGTCTCTGCTTCTACTGTGGGGATGACAAGCATCAAGTGAACAACTGTCCTAGGCGTAAGAATAAGCAGCCGGAAAACTTCCGCGCCTAAGTGACCATCGGGGAGGTCGCTTGGGCGCACAGGTATTTCCCGTAAATATGAAACCTAATAAGATCTTGCTTCCCTTTCAGGTCTCTTTTGATGGTAGGTCTGCTACCGGCAGTGCCTTCGTGGATTCAGGGTCTTCTGTGTAATGGCAGGAAGGAGGTGAAGGGAAAGTGAGCCCTAATCTACCCACCGCCCTGTCCCTGCCTACTTGCAACGACCCGCCCTAGGCGACGGGGTACAACTGGGCGGCGGTCCCTACGCTGTCTAAGTGCACGGGAGAACAAACAGGGAACACGCAAGGGAAGGGGCAGTAGCCCACGGAACGCCACGAGGAAACGGAGCGGTGAATGAGTTGTCAGGACCAGGATGAAGTGGAGTATACCCAAGTGAGCACGGAGGAGGAAGCAAGCCGGAGGCAAAGCAAAGCGGGTTAAGCAGAACAGCAGCAAGGCAGAAGCACGGCAGAAGCAGGCTGGAGCAAGCAGCAGTGGGGCCAGGAATCCAAAAGAATTACAAGCACTGAGGAGGAGAACACAGCAGGTAATAAAGGACAGGGGGCGGAGCTAACTCCGACTGACCAGGCCGCGATAGGCTCTCCCACTCCTGAGCCTGCCACCCTGGTTGGTGGGAGATGGTGTCAGTCGAACAGGTCTGGCCTCAGGTGTGGATTGATTAATCCCAGGAGTATACCTAGATGTAGTACCTGGCAGATCCCTAACATTCTGCTAATATTATGTCTGTGGAATTTCCTATGTCTCTAGGAATGCCATTGATTGAATTGCCTAAACCTGTCCCGGTAGTGGGTATCGACTCCACTCCTCTTGCTAATGGTTATTTTACGCAGCATACCCCTGTTTTTGAACTCCTTGTTGGCTCCATGCATTTGGAGCAGTGCTCTGTACTGGTGATGCAGGGATTATCGTCCGACTTGGTTTTAGGCCTACCCTGGTTGCAGATGCATAATCCCACGTTTAACTGGAATACTGGGGATCTTACCAAATGGGGTAATGAATGCATGACGTCATGTTTTTCTGTTAATTGTATTTCTCTCCCTGAGGAGGTGAACACTCTACCTGAGTTTATTCAGGACTTCGCTGATGTTTTTTCTAAAAAGGCCTCCGAAGTGTTACCTCCTCATAGAGAGTACGATTGCGCTATCGATTTGGTACCAGGAGCTAAGCTCCCTAAGGGTAGGATATTTAATCTCTCTTGTCCCGAACGTGAAGCCATGAGAGAGTATATCCAGGAATGCCTGGCCAAGGGTTACATTCGCCCCTCTACTTCTCCGGTAGGTTCTTGCTTCTTCTTCGTAGGGAAGAAGGATGGTGGTCTTAGGCCGTGCATCGATTACCGAAACTTGAATAAGGTCACTGTAAGGAACCAGTATCCCCTTCCTTTGATTCCTGATCTCTTCAATCAGGTTCAGGGGGCCCAATGGTTCTCTAAGTTTAATCTACGGGGGGCGTATAACCTTATCCGCATCAAAGAGGGGGATGAGTGGAAGACTGCGTTTAACACGCCCGAAGGTCATTTCGAATACCTCGTCATGCCCTTTGGGTTGTGTAATGCTCCCGCGGTCTTCCAGAATTTCATAAATGAGATTTTAAGTGACTACCTGGGGGTATTTCTTGTAGTGTACCTTGATGACATACTGGTGTTTTCCAAGGACTGGTCCTCCCATATTGAGCATGTCAGGAAGATGCTCCAGGCCATTCGGGAAAACAAACTGTTTGCTAAAACCAAAAAATGTGTATTTGGGGTGCAGGAGATACCATTTTTGGGTCAAATCCTCACTCCTCATGAATTCGGCATGGACCCTGCCAAGGTTCAGGTTGTGACTGAATGGGTCCAATCTGCCTCACTGAAGGCGTTACAGTGCTTCCTGGGGTTTGCTAATTATTATAGGAGATTTATTGCTAACTTCTCGGTCATCGCTAAGCCTCTTACGAATCTCACTCGCAAAGGTGCTGATCTCCTCCACTGGCCTCCTGAGGCGGTCTGGGCTTTTGAGGTCCTTAAGAAGTGCTTTATCTCGGCCCCAGTGCTGATTCAGCCTAACCAAATGGAGCCATTCGTCGTGGAGGTTGACTCCTCTGAGGTGGGAGTGGGTGCTGTCTTGTCCCAGGGTACCAGGTCCCTCACCCATCTCCGTCCCTGTGCCTACTTCTCCAGGAAGTTCTCACCCACTGAGCGTAACTATGACATTGGCAACCGCGAACTCTTAGCCATTAAATGGGCATTTGAAGAGTGGCGCCACTTCCTGGATGGGGCTAGGCACCAGGTAACTGTCCTTACCGACCACAAGAATCTGGTTTTCCTAGAATCTGCCCGGAGGCTAAACCCGAGACAAGCTCGATGCGCATTATTTTTTACTAGATTCAACTTTTTGGTCACCTATAGGGCTGGGTCTAAAAATATTAAAGCTGATGCACTGTCGCGTAGCTTCATGGCCAGCCCTCCTTCGGAGGAAGATCCTGCTTGTGTTTTGCCCCCAGGTATAATCATTTCCTCTGTTGACTCTGACTTAGTCTCCGAAATTGCGGCTGATCAAGGTTCAGCTCCCGGGAACCTTCCTGAGAACAAGCTGTTTGTTCCCCTGCAATTCCGGCTAAGGGTACTCAGGGAAAATCATGACTCTGCACTATCTAGCCATCCAGGCATCCTGGGTACCAAGCACCTCATTGCCAGAAACTATTGGTAGCCTGGGTTGCTTAAAGACGTTAAGGCCTACGTCGCCGCTTGTGAAATTTGTGCTAGGTCCAAGACTCCCAGGTCCCGACCAGCGGGCTTACTATGTTCTTTGCCCATTCCCCAGAGACCTTGGACCCATATCTCCATGGATTTTATCACCGATCTGCCTCCATCTCAAGGCAAGTCGGTGGTGTGGGTTGTAGTAGACCGCTTCAGTAAGATGTGCCACTTTGTGCCCCTCAAGAAACTACCCAATGCTAAGACGTTAGCTACCTTGTTTGTCAAACACATCCTGCGTCTCCATGGGGTTCCTGTCAATATTCTTTCCGACAGAGGGGTACAATTTGTTTCATTGTTTTGGAGAGCCTTCTGTAAGAAGTTGGAGATGGATCTGTCCTTCTCCTCGGCCTTCCATCCTGAAACTAATGGCCAAACTGAGAGGACTAATCAGTCTCTAGAACAATAATTAAGGTGTTTTATCTCTGACTGTCAATATGATTGGGTCTCCTTCATTTCCCTCACTGAATTTTCCCTTAATAATCGGGTCAGTAACTCGTCAGGGGTCTCCCCCTTTTTCTGTAATTTTGGGTTTAATCCACGGTTCTCCTCCGTTTCACCTGGTGGTTCCAACAATCCCGAGGTAGATGTCGTTCATCAGGAGCTGTGCACAGTCTGGGCCCAGGTTCTGAAGAACCTAGAGACGTCCCAGAGCATACAAAAGACTCAGGCAGATAGAAGACGTTCTGCTAACCCCTTGTTTGTGGTCGGGGATCTGGTGTTGCTGTCTTCAAAAAATTTGCACCTTAAAGTCCAGTCCCAAAAATTTGCTCCCCGGTATATAGGGCCGTACAAGGTCACTGAAGTCCTTAACCCTGTCTCCTTCCGACTGGAGTTACCCCCGCCTTTTCGAATACACGATGTGTTTCATGCCTCCCTCCTGAAACGCTGCTCCCCGTCCTTGGCTCCCTCGAGGAAACCTCCGGTCTCTGTTCTTACCCCTGAAGGGGCAGAATTCGAGGTGGCCAAGATTGTGGACAGCAGGATGGTCCAATGCTCCCTCCAGTACCTGGTCCATTGGAGAGGATACGGGCCTGAGGAGAGGACTTGGGTACCCGCCCGGGTATTGCTCAGGAGGTTCCATCTTCGGTTCCCCAATAAGCCAGGTCCACCTAGAAAGGGTCCAGTGGCCCCTCATAAAAAGGGGGGTACTGTAAAGGATCTGCCAGACACAGCTTCTGTGTCGACGCCCGTGGTTAGTCAGTCTGCACCTGCTCCTAAGTCTGATAGAGTGACTCCTTCTTCTACCATTCAGGCTGGGAGGCTGAGGAGTGGGAGAGCCTATCACAGCCTGGCCAGACGGAGCTAGCTCCCACCCTCTGTCTATTTATACCTTCATTTCCTGCTCCTCTTTTGCCTGTGATTCTGCTTGTTTCCTGGCTCTGCTGCTTGTACTATTTGTCCTCTGCTTCATATTGACCCTGGCTTTACTGACTTCTCTCCTGCTCTGCGTTTGGTACCTCGTACACTCCTGGTTTGACTCGGCTCGTTCACTACTCTTGTAGCTCACGGTGTTGCCGTGGGCATCTGCCCCATTTCCCTTAGCTTCTTTGTACCCTTGTCTGTTTGTCTGTCGTGCACATAGTGAGAGTAGTAGGGACCATCGCCCAGTTGTACGCCGTCGCCTAGGACGGGCCGTTGCAAGTAGGCAGGGACTCAGTGGCGGGTAGATTAGGGCTCACCTGTCTGTCTCCCTACCCCGTCTTTACACAAACATCTGGTTTTTAATGCAATATCTACATAGGTGTATAGAGGCCCATTTCCAGCAATCATCACTCCAGTGTTCTAATGGTACATTGTATTTGCTAACTGTGTTAGAAGGCTAATGGATGATTAGAAAACACCTGAAAACCCTTCTGCAATTATGTTAGCACCGCTGTAAACAGTTTTGCTGTTTAGAGGAGCTATAAAACTGACCTTCCTTTGAGCTAGTTGAGAATCTGGAGCATTACATTTGTGGGTTCGATTAAACGCTCAAAATGGCTAGAAAAACAGAGCTTTCATTTGAAACTCGACAGTCTATTCTTGTTCTTAGAAAGGAAGGCTATTCCATGCGAGAAATTGCCAAGAAACTGAAGATTTCCTACAACGGTGTGTACTACTCCCTTCAGAGGACAGCACAAACAGGCTCTAACCAGAGTAGAAAGAGAAGTGGGAGGCCCCGCTGCACAACTGAGCAACAAGACAAGTACATTAGAGTCTCTAGTTTGAGAAATAGACGCCTCACAGGTCCTCAACTGGCAGCTTCATTAAATAGTACCCGCAAAACGACGGTGTCAATGTCTACAGTGAAGAGGCGACTCCGGGATGCTGGCCTTCAGGGCAGAGTGGCAAAGAAAAAGCCATATCTGAGACTGGCTAATAAAAGGAAAAGATTAATATGGACAAAAGCACACAGACATTGGACAGAGGAAGATTGGGAAAAAGTGTTATGGACAGACGAATTGAAGTTTGAGGTGTTTGGATCACACAGAAGAACATTTGTGAGACGCAGAACAACTGAAAAGATGCTGGAAGAGTGCCTGACGCCATCTGTCAAGCATGGAGGAGGTAATGTGATGGTCTGGGGTTGCTTTGGTGCTGGTAAAGTGGGAGATTTATACAAGGTAAAAGGGATTTTGAATAAGGAGTGCTATCACTCCATTTTGCAACGCCATGCCATACCCTGTGGACAGCGCTTGATTGGAGCCAATTTCATCCTACAACAGGACAATGACCCAAAGCACACCTACAAATTATGCAAGAACTATTTAGGGAAGAAGCAGGCAGCTGGTATTCTATCTGTAATGGAGTGGCCACGCAGTCACCAGATCTCAACCCCATAGAGCTGTTGTGGGAGCAGCTTGACCGTATGGTACGCAAGAAGTGCCCATCAAGCCAATCCAACTTGTGGGAGGTGCTTCTGGAAGCATGGGGTGAAATTTCTCCCGATTAGCTCAGCAAATTAACAGCTAGAATGCCAAAGGTCTGCAATGCTGTAATTGCTGCAAATGGAGCATTTTTTGACGAAAGCAAAGTTTGAAGGAGAAAATTATTATTTGAAATAAAAATCATTATTTCTAACCTTGTCAATGTCTTGACTATATTTTCTAGTCATTTTGCAACTCATTTGATAAATATAAGTGTGAGTTTTCATGGAAAACACAAAATTGTCTGGGTGACCCCAAACTTTTGAACGGTAGTGTAAGTTTTAGGGTATGTTCACATGGCAGCGTCCATTACGGCTGAAATCATGGAGCTGTTTTCAGGAGAAAACCGCTCCGTAATTTCAGACGTAATTGCATGTACTCGCGTTTTGCGAGGCGTCTTTGACGGCCATAATTTGGAGCTGTTCTTCATTGGATTCAATGAAAAATGGCTCATATTACGTCCAAAGAAGTGTCCTGCACTTCTTTGACGAGGCAGTCATTTTACGCGTCGTCTTTTGACAGCGACGCGTAAAATGACAGGTCGTCGGCACATTACGTCGGCAAACCCATTCAAATGAATGGGCAGATGTTTGCCGACGTATAGGAGCTGTATTTTCAGGCGTAAATCGAGTCATAATACGCTTCGTTTACTCCTGAAAATAGGTCGTGTGAACCCAGCCTTATAGTTAGGGTTGTTCCAGACGCGGTGCTACCAATTGTAATTGGTTTTTCATAATAAAGCATTTTGTGGGTGAAAAAAAAAAGTTTTTTTTTTATTTTTTCACCTATTTTTTTTATGTATTATAAACTTTCTTAAACTGCTTTTTAAATTTTTTTTTTTAGTGCCATTATGGAACTTTACTATGCGATCATTTGATCGCTTTTATAATACACTCCAATACTTCTGTATCGCAGTGCATTAGGCACTCACTGAAGGCAGGTCTGGGGGTCTTTGATAGGCCCCAGGCTGCCATAAAAACCATAGTCAACCCGCGATCGTCGATGGTGTAAAAGAGGTAGCCCCCTCCCCCTGAAAGCACTTAGATGCCCCGGTTGCTTTTCACCGTGGCATCTAAGGGGTTAAATGGGTAGCATCTATGCTAATTTCACTACAAGAAAGTAACAGTATGCTTTGTGTGTCACTGTAACCCTATGTTACAACTGCATGATGCCATGATTACTGAAGAGGTTTGTGCGTCCAGCAGTAATGTATAAATATCTATATATAAATGGCTAATCTAAAGATGTGGTGTGTGTTTGCATATATATACATATATATAATTAGTCTACAATGCAAGGTTTTTGTCATGTTAGAAAATCAGTCCAAGATGAATCACTTCAGATCTTTTTCTACCTTTGTCACCTATAATCTGTACAATTGTATTGAGGAACAAATTGAAATCTTTTAGGGTGGAATAATAAAGAACACAAATAATGTGGTTGCATATGCACACCCTTAAACTAATACTTTGTTGAATTACCCTTTGACTTTATGACAGCATTCAGTCTTTTTGGGTAGAAGTCTATCAGCATGGCATATCTTGACTCGGCAATTGTTACCCACTCTTCCTTACTCACAAGCGCAAAAGCGCTCCAAATCTGTCAGATTGCGAGGGCATCTCCTGTGTACAGCCCTTTTCAGGTCACCCCACAGATTTTCAATGGGATTCAGGTCTGAGCTCTGGCTGGGCCATTCCAAAACTTTGATCTTCTTCTGGTAAAGCCATTCTTTTGTTGATTTGGAGGTATGCTTTAGTATAGCTAACCTAGAGAGAAAGCGAGAAAATACCACGGCGCCACATGGTGCAGATCACAACCGAAAAAAATAGCAAACGAACAATGGTGAATCAAATTCTCACCTTTGGGGGTTGTGCAAGTAGTAGGCACAACTCTACTGTCGACAGGTAATAAGTGATGTAGCTGCAGCTAGATCCAAACCGGTGGTCAACAGACAACCGCTCAAAGAGACATGGAGGGAAAAAAAATTGCGGACCAAAGTACAGTTCTTCTAACATCAATTTCAAGTCCAGACAAAGAGGTGATAATTGGGATTTATTGGGTTTAAAACAATAAAGGCAGTTTGAGGCTATGCGTTTCAACGCTGGACTAGCGTCTTCATCAGGCCAAGCCAAGCTTGTATAGTATAGTATAGCTAATGCCTTGAAAATTCTTTGGTAACCTTCTCCTGACTGATGCCTTTCAACAATCAGATACCTTTGATGTGTTGTAAGCTCTTTACAGACCATGGCTTTTGCTGTAACATGCAAAAAAGAAAATGTCAGGAAAATCCTAGTAGAACAGCTGAACTTCATATGGGGTTACTCAGAATCACTTTAAATAATGGCAGTTGTGTACTGACTACTATATAACATGAGTTTAAAGGCATATTCAGACGTGGCGGAATTCTGCAGACACTGTCCGCATCAATGCCGCACATGATCCGCGTTGCAGATTCCGTTGCGGATTTGGCTAAAATGTTAAGTAAAATGCTGTGGATTAGTCATTGGAGATTCAGGTGACGAGTACATCCTGCTCTCTTTCAAACATTCCATCCCAGTCTGGCTATAGACCTCGACACACATAGGTCCAGCCAGAATAATGAAATATCCTGTTCCTGAAAGCAATCCGCAACGCAACACACATAACATCTGCGGATTATATTGCATAATTTTGAAACTCCATTGAAGTCAATGGAGAAATTCCGCAACAAGTACGCATCAAGTCCGCAACAGACAGTGTATGCAGCGGACAGAAAATTCCGCACCGCAGCCTATGGTCTGCAGCGGAGCTTTCCGCAACGTCTGCACGAAGATAACTGAAAAGGTGTGGAAACCAGTGGACAAACTGTCTGCTGCGGATTTCCACTGCGGACTGTCCACAGCGGAATTCCACAGCAATTCCGCCACGTCTGAACGTGCCCTAAATGTGATTGGCTAATCCTGAACACAACCACATCCCCAATTATAATAGGGTGTTCACACTCAAGCAACCACACAATTGTAGTTTTGTTTATTTTTATTTTTCACCTCTAAATTATTTCAGTTTGCATTTCAATGGAACTGTACAGATTATAAACAACATTAAGGGCAGATTCAGATGAACGTTGCGTTTTTGCGCGCGCAAAAAACGTGGCGTTTTGCGCGCACAAAAACCACTTGACAGCTGCGTGTGTCATCCGTGTATGATGCGCGGCTGCGTGATTTTCGCGCAGCCACCATCATAGAGATGAGGCTAGTCGACGCCCGTCACTGTCCAAGGTGCTGAAAGAGCTAACTGATCGGCAGTAACTCTTTCAGCACCCTCGACAGTGAATGCCGAACACAACATCGAGAAACGTGTTAAAAAAAAAAGAAAAAGTTTGTACTTACCGAGAACTTCCCTCCCGGCCGTTGCCTTGATGACGCGTCCTAGGTGACGCGCCTCTCTTGACATCCGGCCCCACCTCCCTGGATGACGCGGCAGTCCATGTGACCGCTGCAGCCTGTGCTTGGCCTGTGATTGGCTGGAGCTGTCACTTGGACTGAATTGTCATCCCGGGAGGTCAGACTGGAGGAAGAAGCCGGGAGTTATCGGTAAGTCAGAACTTCGTTTTTTTTTTACAGGTTCATGTATATTGGGATCGGAAGTCACTGTCCAGGGTGCTGAAACAGTTTAACTCTTTCAGCACCCTGGACAGTGACTATCTCCTGACATCGCGTACCGGAAATTTTTTTGCCGGGTTCGGCCAAAACGAGTTCGGCCGAACCCGGTGAAGTTCGGTTCGGTTGTCCGGTTCGCTCATCTCAAAGACACTCCGTTTGGATGTTTGGAAACAGAAAAGCACGTGGTGCTTTTCTGTTTACATTCATCCTTTTGACAGCTGGTGCGCTGTTTCAGTCGGTTCGCACGGAAGTGCTTCCGTGCGACCTGCGTGGTTTTCACGCACCCATTGACTTCAATGGGTGCGTGATGCGCGAAATACGCGGAGATATTGAGCATGTCGCGCTTTTTGCGCAGCTGACAAATGCTGCGCAAAAAGCACGGACTGTCTGTACTGCCCCATAGACTTGTATTGGTCTGTGCGTGGCGCGTGAAAACCACGCGGCCCGCACGGACCCAATACACGCTCGTGTGAATCCCCGCTAAAGGTGGAATTTTTGTTTTGACATGACATAAACATGGCATTTTAACAGGGGTGTGTAGACCTTTTATATCTACATTGTGTGTATATATATATATATATATATATATATATATATATATACTTGTATTTACAAAGGCACCAGATCTTCCCATTGTTGCTGCTGCGTGCTTCAGTGTTGCCAATTAGTTCTTACAATAGGAGAAGCAGGGTAATACAGTTAGAGGGTTTTGATGCATGTGTTTGGTAGGATATTGAAATGGTTCCGGATGGAAAAAAAATCCCAGTAAGAGCAATGTTTTTGATCTTAACAAGTTACGAGCAGCAGACACACACAGGAATTTAAAATCTTCCTGAATAAATGTACAGCGTTTAGGTATCCACGTACATAGCAGATTTGTAGCGGATTGCATGTAGTGCATTTGTTGATTATCCACAGTGTTTCCAAAACATTTCTGCAGCCAAGTCCAGCTGATTTCGATGCGGTTTCTGCTGCGGATTCACCTCTTCTACATTGAAAATGGTGAAATCTGCAGTGGACGTCCAGAACAGAATGAGCATGCTGCGGATTTGAAAATCCGCAGCATGCTCTGATTTACATGCGGAAAATGTTCAGCGGCATGTGGATGAGAGTTTTTAAAGAGGACCTATCACCTCTCCGGACATGTCTATTTTAGTAAATACTTGTACTCCCTATGAAATAACAATTCTGAAACCTATTTTCTTAGGACAGTGTTTTGTGCCATTCCTCTATTATTCCTGCTAGGAATTTAAAAAAGGACAGTCCGCAGTGGAAATCCGCAGCAGACTTTTTTCCATCACTTTCTTTGGCTTTTTAGGTAACTTAATGCAGATATTGCGGAAAAAGTCGTTGCGGAAAATAGGCTACAGTGAAGAATTTTCATTCCGCAGCATGCATGGCCACCAGCGGAGAAGCAGCAGACTTTCACTACGGATTTCAGCGTTTGCAATGCAGAAGCTGAAATCTGCAGCAAGTCCGCTGTGAAATCCACAACGTCTGAACAAACTGTCAAATACGAAAATGTTGTTGCAGATTCGTTGCATAATGCCACGAATTTGCACCAAAATCTGCAGCAGAAAAATTCTGCCATGTCTGAACATGCCCTAAGTAAAGGTGCTCCAGAATTGTTATTTCATGGGCAATACCATTATTTACTAAAATGGACATTTTAGGAGAGGTGACCGGTCCTCTTTAAATCTCATCCACTTGCCTACAACCGTTTTGTGCTGCAGATTTTCCACCCACAAATCCAGACGGAAAATCTTCAACAAATCCACTACGTGTGAAGTGGGCCTTTACATGATCCAGGTCTTGAAGGCGGGAGGACACGTGAAATTCCTCACTATGATGTCCTCGCCTCCTACCAAACGTTTCTTATTTCTGCACCCAGATGTAAAAGATTCCTCTAAGAACAGCTTCTTATTCACACGATATCTCTTTATTTGCAATTCCCTAGAAGAGTATTATTACTACGTAAAACACATTCCCCCTCTATATTTGTGATCCTCTGGAGGAGTATTATTGCTACATAAAGACCATTCCACTATTCTCTACAGTTATTGTTGGCTTTCATTTTACATTTGTAGCTTTTTTCTAATTATTATGTAAGTACAACCAGTTTGCATTGCACATTTTTGTTTCTGTTGTACGCTATTTAAAGAGACTGTCAATTATATGTTGTTTTGTGTGTTTTGGCATGTCACTGGAATATATTTTGTACTATCAAAAAGAAATTCCAAGGCAACAGGAATGCATTATGTCTAGCGTTTTTCAATTTTTTTACACACTGTCTTCAAAAGTATCTAATTTACAATGGAGACAAGACACTCGGACTGATGGTGCTTAGATAGGAATCAACTCCGTATTCATAGAAGAAACAAACACCCGGCACTCAAATTTGCAATGTGAGAATTTTATGATTGGTTTATTCTATTTTGACAATCCACAAATATAAGGTTTCGGTCAATACACCACCTTTTTCAAATATTCTGTCAAAATATAGAGAAAGCAATAACATTTCTCTCCTAATATACAGGGAAGGTATATAATCGCTGTCCAAGGCAAAACATTAGCTGGAGTATCATAAACAAATCATAAAATTCTCACATTGCAAATTTGCATGCCGGGTTTTTGTCTTCAAAAGTATGACATCCAAAATCATTGGTAAAAAAACACAATTAGGGTATGTTCACACGATGAGAGGCATTTACGTGTGAAAAGACAGACTGTTTACAGCTGGCTCGTTTCACACGTAAATGCTCCTCCTCGTAATTAACGAGGCGTCTGAGACGCTCTGAGACGCTCGTAAATCTTGAGCTGTGCTTCATTGAGTTCAATGAAGAACAGCTCAAATTACGTGGCAAAGAAGTGCCCTGCACTTCTTTGCCGAGGCAGTCCATTTACGCGTCGTCGTTTGACAGCTGTCAAACGACGGCGCGTAAATTACAGGTTGTCTGCACAGTACGTCGGCAAACCCATTCAAATGAATGGGCAGATGTTTGCCGACGTATTGCAGCCCTATTTTCAGACGTAAAACGAGGCATAATACGCCTCGTTTACGTCTGAAAATAGGTCGTGTGAACCCAGCCTTACAGTTTTCCACAGTTTTTGCTGATCTTCCTCTTTCATTTGTCTGAAATTTGGGAGAAATGGAGAAGAGAATATGTGCAGAGACTGTGTAGCACGTAGTGGAGCATCAAGGGCTGGATTATAGGGAGCGCAAAAGGGGGAAATGTCCCGGGTACTCCACCACCCTTGTCTGGACTTTTATTAAAGAGGCTCTGTCACCAGATTATAAGTGCCCTATCTCCTACATAATGTGATCGGCGCTGTAATCTAGATAGCAAGAGTGGTTTTTATTTTGAAAAACGATCATTTTTTAGCAAGTTATGAACAATTTTAGATTTATGCTAATTCGTTTCTTAATGACCATATGGGCATGTTTTTACTTTTTACCAACTGGGCGTTGTACAGAGGAGTGTATGACGCTGACCAATCAGTGACCAATCAGCGTCATACACTTCTCATTGTTCCAGCCCAGCTTCTTTCTTTCACTGCACAATCACACTGTAACAATGGGCTGGAACAATGAGAAGTGTATGATGCTTCTGATTTTGTCTGAGCTAGTGTCCCATCTCTTCCATAGAAAAAAAAAACATGTTCCGCCACGGGCTTTCACAAACCTGGAATTATCAATGATGATTTTTTATACTGTATAATACTGTATTAAATCTTTTTCCATGTCAATTGACAGAAAACAAAGGCATAACAATTGCCAAATGTGTGCAAAACATTTTTTCACCCATAACAAATGGTGCCCTGAAACACTACAACTTGTCCCACAAAAAACAAGCCCTCATATACCTATGTTGATGAAAAAATAAAAAAGTTCTAACTTTTGGAAGGCAGGAAGAAAAAAAAAAGAAAATGAGAAAATGAAAACTGTCTGCGTCTCCATAATAAAAATTTGATAAGAAAACAAAACAAAATAAAGGCTCATTGGTAGATGTGGTGTCCGTAAATATCTGTGATAGCGAAACTACAAAATAACTAATTAAGGGGGAGGAGGGGGTGAGGACATGCAGACCTTGTTCACTCACACTTAAACAATTTATAATGGTTGATTCTTTATTTTTGATGGAAATGTTCCTTTAACAGCTTCCTCTGTTATGTGGCCTGTCATCAGAATAATCATTTCACTGTTACTGTTGAACAACGGTCAAAGCCCCTTCTAGATAGGTATACCCATTACATAGACCCCTCTATATGACAATATGTAGACCTGTATATAAGGTAAACTAGTATTCATTCCCTTCTAAACACAGTGGGAAACCTCTTTAAATTCTAATTTTCCTGCATTGTTAACATGATATGTAATTATAAAGATTTATGACTACATTGCAATAGTAATGACAGCTTTGAGAATCTAAAATGTAATATTATTTAAATCTCTTGGAAATATTATCTTTGGCATCTCACACACAGGCATCCGTCAATTGCATTGGTGGATCAGTCGCATTGTAAGTCATCAACATATTTCACAGGTAAATGAAATGACATGTCATATGCCTTGGATAATTCAACATTCATCACGTTTCTTCACTGCTTGCACTGGACATTACACTGATTTTTACCTGAGCATTCCATCAGCCCGAGGTGGACACATCTAAAGTCTCCAGGTAAAAATATATCTTAAATGAATTGTTGTCATCTTAACCCTTGAATGACCAGACCTTCAGGGTACATAATAATCATTATACACCTACCGTATATATTTCCTGAACATTGCTTAACCCCTTGAGGACCAAGCTCATTTTGGCCTTAAGGACCAGACCCATTTTTTTCAAATCTGACCTGTGTCACTTTATGTGGTAATAACTTGGGAATGCTTTTACCTATCCAAGCGATTCTGAGATTGTTTTTTCATGACATATTGTACTATATGTTAGTAGATAAATTTGGTCGATAAATTCATTGCTTAATTGTGGAAAAACACCAAGATTTTGAGAAAATGTGCAACAATTATGATTTTTCTAAATTTAAATGTATCTGCTTGTAAAACAGATAGTTATACCACACAAAATAGTAACTTGTTAACATTTCCCATATGTCTACTTTATGTTTGCATCGTTTTTTGAATGTCCTTTTTATTTTTCTAGGACGTTACAAGGCTTAGAACTTTAGCAGCAATTTCTCAAATTTTCAAGAAAATTTCAAAAGGCTATATTTTCAGGGACCAGTTCAGTTCTGAAGTGGCTTTGAGGGGCCCATATATTTAAACACCCCATTTTAAAAACGGCACCCCTCAAAGTATTCAAAACAGCAATTAGAAAGTGTTTTTTTAACCCTTTAGGCGTTTCACAGGAATTAAAGCCAAATAGAGGTGAAATTTACAAATTTAATTTTTTATTGCCAAAATTCATTTGTGATACATTCTTTTCTGTACCACAGAATGTTTTACCCAAGAAATACAACTCAATATTTTTCAGTTTTTAGAAATATCCCACATGTGGCCCTAGTGCGCTAATGGACTGAAACACCGGCCTCGGAAGCAAAGGTGCACCTAGTGGATTTTCGGGCCTCCTTTTTTTTTAGAATATATTTTAGACACCATTTCGGGTTTGAAGAGGTCTTGTGTTGCCAAAACAGTGGAAACCCCCCAAAAGTGACCCCATTTTGGAAACTACACCCCCTCAAGGAATGTTTCTAGGGGTGCAATTAGCATTTTGACCCCACAGTTTGCTAAATTTATTTGAATTAGTCTGTAAAAATGAAAAAAAAAATGCACCCCAACATTTGTAAAGCAATTTCTCTTGATTATGGCAATACCCCATATGTGGTCATAAACTGCTGTTTAGACCCACGGCAGGGCTCAGAAGGGAAGGAGCACCATTTGGATTTTGGAGTGCAGATATTGCTGGAATGGTTTTCGGTGGCATGTTATGTTTGCAATGCAATGGAGGGACTAAAACAGTGGAAACCCCCAAAAAGTGACCCCATTTTGGAAACTACACCCCATAAGGAATTTTTCTAGGGGTATATAGCTCGCATTTTGACCTCACAGGTTTTTTGCTGAATTTATTGGAATTAGTCTGCGAAGATGAAAATCTACCTTTTTTCTGAAAAAACATAGAATTTTCAAATTTTACAAGGAATAAAAGAGAAAAAGCACCCCAACATTTATAACGCATTTTCTCCTGATTACATAAATACCCCATATGTGGTAATAAACTGCTGTTTGAGCACATGGCAGGGCTCAGATTGGAAGGAGTGTCATTTGGCTTTTGAAGCACAGATTTTGCTGGAATGGCTATCAGGCACCATGTTTCATTTGAAGAGCCCCTGAGGTATTAGTACAGTGGAAACCCCCAAGAAGTCACCCCATTTTGGAAACTACACCCCTTGAGGATTTTTTTTTTAGGGGTGTAGTGAGCATTTGAACTCCACAGTTGTTTCATAGAAGTCATAAACATTGGGCCGTGAATATGAAAAATTTCATTTTTTCCAATAAAACGTTGATTAAGCCCAAAACTTTTCATTTATACAAGGGGTAATAGGAGAAAGAGCACTGCTAAATTTGTTACCCATTTTCTCTTGATTACAGCAATACCCCATATGTGGTTGTAAACTGCTATATGGGCACACGGCAAGGGTCAGAAAGGAAGGCGCACCATTTGGTTTTTGATCACATGTTCTGCTGGAATATTTTTCAGGTGCCATATTGTGTTTTCAGAGCCCATGAGGTACCAATATAGTGGAAACTCCTAAGACGTGACCCAATTAAGAAAACTACACCCCTCAAGGTATTCATCTAGGGCAGGGGTCTCAAGCACGCTGCCCGCGGGCCGCATGCGGCCCCTGGGGCAGTCATCTGCGGCCCGCGGGACACAGAGCCGCTAGTACAGGCTCTGCTCCGGGACTCTGTGGAATTCCCTGACATCGCTGTCCACATATGAACAGCGATGCCCAGAGCTGGAGTCCCATGCAAAGCGCTAGTATCGGCTCTGCTTCGGCACTCTGTGGAATTCCCTGACATCGCTGTCCATATATGGACAGTGTTGTCAGGGTCTTCCCCAGAGCGGAGTCCCAAGCAGAGCGCTAGTACAGGCTCTGCTCCGGGACTCTGTGGAATTCCCTGACATCGCTGTCCTCATATTGACAGCGATGTCTGGGGCTTCCCCAGAGCCTGAGTCCCGTGCGGAGCGCTAGTATAGGCTCTGCTCCGGGACTCTGGGGAATCCCCTAACATCGCTGTCCTCATATTGACAGCGATGTCTGGGTTTTCCCCAGAGCTGGAGTCCCATGCAGAGCGCTAGTATCGGCTCTGCTCCGGGACTCTGTGGAATTCCCTGACATCGCTGTCCATACATCGACAGTGATGTCAGGGGCTTCCCCAGAGCAGGAGTCCCAGTGATGCCAGGAGCACAGCTGGAGTCTCAGGAAGAGCCTACTAGCACTCTGCCCAGGACTCCAGCTCTGGGGTTGCCCCTGATATCACATTCCCGTCCAGGAGAATCCCCTGATCTCACAGTGTATGGACAGTGACGTCAGGGGCTCCAACAGCAGAGGAATTCCCAGCCAAAGTGTCGGAAACGCTCTGGCTGGGGATTCCACTCCTAGAGGGAGCGCCAATGGAGCTATCTACTTGGGGTGTGTGTTGCAGCATCTGCGGAGGGCACTGTGGCAGCATATCTACAGAGGACACTTGCAGCATATCTACAGAGGGCACTGTGGTAGCATATCTACAGAGGGCACTGTGGCAGCATATCTACAGAGGGCACTGTGGCAGCATATCTACAGAGGGCACTGTGGCAGCATATCTACAGAGGGCAGTGTGGCAGCATATCTACAGAGGGCACTGTGGCAGCATCTACAAGTGGGTGTGTGGCAGTATCTGCAGAGGATACTGTGGCATTATCTAGGGGTGTGTTTCATTATCTACAGAGGGCACTGTGGCATTATCTACAGAGGGCACTGTGGCATTATCTACAGAGGGCAGTGTGGCATTATCTACAGAGGGCACTGTAGCATTATCTACAGAGGGCACTGTGGCATTATCTATAGAGGGCACTGTGGCTGCCAACTGAGCCGCCGGACTGCATTTAGCGACACTTAGCCTAAGGCTATGTTCACACGGGGTATTTTGCCGAGTTTTTTGACGCGGAAACCGCGTCGCAAAACTCGGCAGAAACGGCCCGAGAACGCCTCCCATTGATTTCAATGGGAGGCGTCGGCGTCTTTTTCCCGCGAGCAGTAAAACTGCCTCGCGGGAAAAAGAAGCGACATGCCCTATCTTCGGGCGCTTCCGCCTCTGACCTCCCATTGACTTCAATGGGAGGCAGGAGAAAGCGTACTTCTCGCTGTTTTATGCCCGCGGCGCTCAATGGCCGCGGGCGAAAAACGGCGCGATAATCGCCGTGAAAATCGGCGTGCAGGGAGAGGAATATCTGCCTCAAAGTTCCAAACGGAATTTTGAGGCAGATATTCCTCCCCCAAAATACTCCGTGTGAACATAGCCTTAAACTGGAAAACTGGATTGTTTAAATAAGCACGTGGAGAATTCTCTCAAATTTTAAACCTAGTGGTATTATTATAGTAATGTAGTAATAGTATTATACTAATATAGTGTTATAGTAGTTCAAATAACTAATTGATTAACAATAATTTTGTATTGTATCAAATTTGAAAGTAATGCGGCCCGTCAACTTCCCATTTTTTCTATATGTGGCCCACTTACCCGGCCGAGTTTGAGACCCCTGATCTAGGGATATAGTGAGAAATGTAACTTTTCAGATTCGGAATTAAAACAAAATTGGTAGAATTTTATTTTTTATTTATTTTACAGACTTGTGAGTTTGAAACATTTTGGGGATGTATCAAGCACCAATGGGAAAAAAAAAGAACTCCCAATTAAGGGGGGATTCACACGAGCGTGTATTCGGTCTGTGCGGGCCGCGTGGTTTTCACGCGCCACGCATCGACCAATACAAGTCTATGGGGCAGTACAGGCAGTCCGTGCTTTTTGCGCAGCGTTTGTTCGCTGCGTACAAAACGCGACAGGTTCAATAACTCTGCGTATTTCGCGCATCACGCACCCATTGAAGTCAATGGGTGCGTGAAAACCACGCAGGTTGCACGGAAGCACTTCCGTGCGAACCGACTGAAACAGCGCACCAGCTGTCAAAAGGATGAATGTAAACAGAAAAGCACCACGTGCTTTTCTGTTTCCGAACATCCAAACGGAGTGTCTTTGAGATGAGCGAACCCGGACAAGCGAACCGAACTTCACCGGGTTCGGCCAAACTCGTTTTGCCCGAACCCGGCGAAAAAATGTCCGGTACGCGACGTCAGGACATAGTCTCTGTCCAGGGTGCTGAAAGAGTTAAACTGTTTCAGCACCATGGACAGTGACTACCGATCCCAATAAACATGAACCTGTAAAAAAAAACGAAGTTCTGACTTACCGATAACTCCCGGCTTCTTCCTCCAGTCTGACCTCCCGGGATGACAATTCAGTCCAAGTGACAGCTGCAGCCAATCACAGGCCAAGCACAGGCAGTAGCGGTCACATGGACTGCCGCGTCATCCAGGGAGGTGGGGCCCGATGTCAAGAGAGGCGCGTCACCAAGGATGCGTCACCAAGGCAACTGCCGGGAGGGCAGATCTCGGTAAGTACGAACTTTTTCTTTTTTTTTAACAGGTTGCTGTATATTGTCTTCGGCATTCACTGTCGAGGGTGCTGAAAGAGTTACTGCCGATCAGTTAGCTCTTTCAGCACCTTGGACAGTGACGGGCGTCGACTAGCCTCATCTCTATGATGGCGGCTGCGCGAAAATCACGCAGCCGCGCATCATACACGGATGACACACGCAGCTGTCAAATGGTTTTTGCGCGCGCAAAACGCTGCGTTGTTTGCGCGCGCAAAAACGCAACGTCCGTCTGTATCTGCCCAAATTCAGCTTTTTTTCCAGTGTTCATTGATACCATATATGTGACCTTTTTTATTGTACAGGCACACGGCGGGGCCCAGAAGTGAAGGTGTACCATGAGGTTCTTCAAGGCCTAGTTTTTGCTTG
Source organism: Rhinoderma darwinii (assembly GCF_050947455.1). Taxonomy (NCBI): domain Eukaryota; kingdom Metazoa; phylum Chordata; class Amphibia; order Anura; family Rhinodermatidae; genus Rhinoderma; species Rhinoderma darwinii. The sequence goes on from NC_134690.1 coordinate 111,231,190, forward strand.
GGTGATTTTGGGCCACCATGGTGGTATTCATCTAGGGGTATAATGATTTTTTGTTTTATATATCCAATTGGTGCACAAGTGGGCAATTTTTAATTGAAGGTGACATAAAGTTTAAGATGAAGTTTATATGGACATCCTGAAAATGGCAAAAGGCATGAAAAAAATTAGTAATCCATCGAAGAATGGTAAATTCTGAAACATTCTTTCATGCAAAGCCCTGGTTTGGAGGGGCAAGTGCTGCATTGATATATCGTATCCTTTCGGATACCCCTTTTCAAGCACACACGACATCGTTTTTGTGGATGGCTCTTTTTTTTCCGTTGGGGGTACTTCACTTGGGAAGTACTGGCCAGGGACAATTCTACTTTCCTCACTTCCTGAAGCACTGCTACTTTCTCCTTTCCCTCGGTTTTTTAATAACTTTTTCAAGGTACTCAAGGTACCTAGAACGATTGCCAGCACTTCGGTACAAAATAAAAGAATTGAGGAGGGCCATTTCAATTAAATATACCGAAATTTTTTTGTACCATACTTTTGTCTTTCGCATGTCACAGTATGGCTTCATTAATTGATCTCCCAAATCTACCCCTCCCATATGTTTATTGTAGGCCTGTATGCATACAGGCTTTGAAATAGTGGTGCTTGTTTCACGCACTGAAACTGGGTTTGTGGTGTTGTCATGGATTGTCCCTGAATTTTACCAGGAGCACATTTTCATCGTATCGTGCACTGGTTTCGCCAACTGCCAGTTTTTCAGCAAGGATAGGCTTTGGAAGGTTTTTTAGATTCCTCCAAGCAGTGCCACAGCCCAGTGTTTTCCTTTCAACAAGGCACTTAAAAAGTGGAACGCTAGTGTAGAAATTGTCGAGGTATAGCTGGTACACCTTATCCATCAGTGGGTGCAGCAGGTCCCACACTATTTTACCGTTTGTGCCAAGAACTGGGGGGCACTCTGCGGAACTAATCTGTGTTTCTTTCCCCTCGTACACACAAAAGGAGTGTGTGTATCCAGGCTGGCTCTCGGCCAGTTTATAATTTTTTTTGCCATATCTGGCTCTCTTGTTTGGCAAATATTGACGGAAATTAAGCCTTCCCTTGAAATCGACTAATTCGTCAATGGCTATGGTTTTTTCAGGAGCAAACTTCTGCAAAAACCAAATTAAAAGGGGCGGAGCTAACCGCACAACTTGATGGTAGCATAACTCTGGAGCTCCTCACTTCACCTCTGAATACAACACCTTCTAAGGAATATTAAAGCGACAGGATGGTCAAGAGATCTAAAGAAAAGAACAAAGACTCACCCTGTAATGCCACACAGGAGAAAAATCAATCGGAAATGGATACATTTCTGAAGAGAAAACTTATGTCGCCTTCAGGCGGGGATAAGATGGCGCTGGCGGGACAAACTGAAAGAACTTACGAAGACGATTCTGACACTGAGAGCTGCATACTCAGAAAGAGGCAGGGATACACATTTTAAAAAGAACCACATTCCTACTAAGGCCCCATGCACACAAACATAATTGTTCCCGTCCGTAAATACTGGCATAAATACGGGGTCCTTTGTCACCCATATTCCACCAGTATTTACGGACCCGTGCCCATAAATACGGTTCCGTTGTCATCCGTATTCCACCCGTATTTACGGACCCGTTTTCTCTGCTATATTGCACTGCACTAATCGGCAGCCCCTTCTCTCTATCAGTGCTGGATAGAGAGAAGGGGCAGCCCTTTCGGGCAGAGTTTCCGCAGCGGAACGCAGTGTTTGAAAGTAAAAGAAGTTCATACGTACCCCAGCTGTTGTCTTCGTGATGCGTCCCTCTTTTGACATCCAGTCCGACCTCCCTGGATGACGCGGCAGTCCATGTGACCGCTGCAGCCTGTGATTGGCTGCAGCGGTCACATGGGCTGAAACGTTATCCCAGGAGGCCGGACTGGAGGAAGAAGCAGGGAGTTCTGGGCAAGTATTAACTTTTTTTTGTTTCGGGTTTTTGAAGTTAAAGTGTAGCTAAACGTTCGACAAACTTCTGACATGTCATAGTGACATGTCAGAAGTTTGTATTGGTGGGGGTCCGAGCACGGAGACCCACACCAATCGCTAGAACGAAGCAGCTGAAGCGTTCGTGTGAGCGCTCAGCTGCTTTATTTCTGTTCTGCTTTTTCCTGAAATAAATGTATCGTGTACGTACTCAATAGAAAGTCTATGAGCCCGTACTCCGATACATCGGCTTTCTGGAAAAAGCCGAACAGAAACAAAGCAGCTGAGCGCTCACATGAACGCTTCAGCTGCTTCGTTCTAGCGATTGGTGTGGGTCTCTGTGCTCGGACCCCCACCAATACAAACTTCTGACATGTCGCTATGACATGTCAGAAATTTGTTGAATGTTTAGCTACACTTTAACATTAGACATCTATATTGTGAGCGCCGCGCATGGTACTCACTGTCCAGCGGTAGTCAGTGTCCTGAAAGAGTTACTGCCGATCAGTGCAGCCCCTTCTCTCTCTCCTGCACTGATCGTTTAACTCTTTCAGCACCCTGGACAGTGACTATATCCTGACGTCGACTAGCAAAGCTCCAGTAATTACAGGTGCACACACGTAGCCACCCGTAATTACGGGAGCCCAATAGACTTCTATGGGCCTGCCCGTGCCATAATTACGGCCTGAAATAGGACATGTTCTATATTTTTCAACGGCCCGGGCACCTTCCCGTATGCAAACGGGAAGGTAGTCGTGGCCAATAGAAGTCTATGGGCCCATAATTACGGGCCGTAATTATGGACGTTTTTACGTTTGTGTGCATGGGACCTAAACCTTATGATAAATGGTTTCACTGCTCACATCGGACAGCTGTTAGGGGAGTCTCTATAGCAATAAGAGATAATGTACCTTTCCTTTTAGAAGGAACTCCGATAGACTGTTAAGGATCTGCCAGGCACAGCTTCTGTATCCACGCCCATAGGTAATCAGTCTGCACCTGCTTCTATGTCTGTGAGACTGACTCCATCTTCCACCACTCAGGAGGGCAGGCTTAGGAGTGGGAGAGCCCTTCAAAGCTTGGCCAGACGGAGCTAGCTCCCGCCCTCTGTCTATTTATACCTGCCTTTCCTGTTCCTCCTTGCTTGTGATTCTTCCCTGTTGGTTTCCTGGCCCTGCTGCAGCTTCTTGAACTACTTGTCCCTGCTTCGTATTGACCCTGACTTACTGACTACTCTTCTGCTCTGTGTTTGGTACCTCGTACACTCCTGGTTTGACTCGGCTTGTTCACTACTCTCCTGCTCTGCGTTTGGCACCTCGTACTCTCCTCTTTTGACTTGGCTCGTTTACTAATCTTGTTGCTCACGGTGTTGCCGTGGGCAACTGCCCCGTTTCCCTTGTTCTGTGTTTCCTTGTCTGGTTGTCTGTCGTGCACTTACTGAGGGTAGGGACCGTCGGCCAGTTGTACCCCGTCGCCTAGGGCAGGTCGTTGCAAGTAGGCAGGGACTGAGTGGCGGGTAGATTAGGGCGCACTTGTCTGTTTCCCTATCCCTGTCATTACATAATCACAAGCCCATATACCTACTCTACCCTAGTCCCTCACACCACTATGGACCCCCTTGAGACCCTGGTTCAGCAAATGCAGGGTCTCTCCCTACAGGTCCAGGCCCTGGCTCAGAGGGCCAACCAGCCTGATGCTACCATGGTAGTGCCCCTCACCTCACCTCTTGAACCCCACCTCAAGTTGCCTGACCGGTTCTCAGGGGACCGGAAGACTTTTCTCTCCTTTCAGGAGAGTTGTAGGCTCTATTTTCGTTTAAAGCCCCACTCCTCAGGTTCTGAGAGCCAGCGGGTGGGTATAATTATGTCCCGGCTCCAGGAAGGGCCCCAAGAATGGGCCTTCTCCTTGGCTCCTGACGCCCCTGAACTTTCCTCCGTTGATCTTTTCTTTTCTGCTCTCGGACTCATTTATGACAAGACTGACAGGACTGCCTTTGCCGAGAGTCAGCTGGTGACCTTACGTCAGGGTAAGAGACCTGTTGAGGAGTATTGCTCTGACTTTAGGAAGTGGTGCGTAGCTTCTCGGTGGAATGACCCTGCCTTAAGGTGCCAGTTTAGGTTGGGTCTGTCGAACGCCCTGAAAGACCTGCTAGTTAGCTATCCCTCTTCTGACTCCCTAGACCAGGTTATGGCTTTAGCGGTACGACTTGACCGACGTCTCAGGGAACGACAACTTGAACGTTTTTGTGTTTTCCCCTCTGACTCCCCCATGATGCCTCCCGAGGTTCCGTTGCTTCGTTCTTCCACGGAAGACTCGGAGGTACCTATGCAACTCGGGGCCTCCGTGTCCCACCAACAACGTAGAGAGTTCCGCAGGAAGAATGGTCTCTGCTTCTATTGTGGGGATCACCAGCATCAAGTGAACACCTGTCCTAGGCGTAAGAATAAGCAGCCGGAAAACTTCCGCGCCTAAGTGATCATCGGGGAGGTCACTTGGGCGCACAGGTATTTCCCGTAAATATGAAATGTAATAAAATCTTGCTTCCCTTTCAGGTCTCTTTTGGTGGTAGGTCTGCTACCGGCAGTGCCTTCGTGGATTCAGGGTCGTCTGCTAATATCATTTCTGTGGAATTTGCTATGTCTCTAGCTATGCCTTTGATTGATTTGCCTAAACCTGTCCCGGTAGTGGGTATCGACTCCACTCCTCTTGCTAATGGTTATTTTACACAGCATACCCCTGTTTTTTAACTTCTTGTTGGCTCCATGCATTTGGAGCAGTGCTCTGTACTGTTGATGCAGGGATTATCGTCCGATTTGGTTTTAGGCCTTCCCTGGTTGCAGTTGCATAATCCCACGTTTGACTGGAATACTGGGGAGCTTACCAAATGGGGTAATGAATGCTTGACGTCATGTTTTTCTGTTAATTCTATTTCTCCCCCTGAGGAGGTGAACACGCTACCTGAGTTTGTTCAGGACTTCGCTGATGTTTTCTCTAAGGAGGCCTCCGAAGTGTTGCCTCCTCATAGAGAATACGATTGCGCTATCGATTTGGTACCAGGAGCTAAGCTCCCTAAGGGTAGGATATTTAATCTCTCTTGTCCCGAACGTGAAGCCATGAGAAGGTATATCCAGGAATGCCTGGCCAAGGGTTACATTCGCCCCTCTACTTCTCCGGTAGGTGCTGGCTTCTTCGTAGGGAAGAAGGATGGTGGTCTTAGGCCGTGCATTGACTACCGTAACTTGAATAAGGTCACTGTAAGGAACCAGTATCCCCTTCCTTTGATTCCTGATCTCTTTAATCAGGTTCAGGGGGCCCAATGGTTCTCGAAGTTTGATCTACGGGGGGCGTATAACCGTATCCGCATCAAAGAGGGGGATGAGTGGAAGACTGCGTTTAACACGCCCGAAGGTCATTTCGAATACCTCGTCATGCCCTTTGGGTTGTGTAATGCTCCCGCGGTCTTCCAGAATTTCAAAGGACTGGTCCTTCCACATTGAACATGTCAGGAAGGTGCTCCATGTCCTTCGGGAAAACAAACTGTTTGCGAAGACCGAAAAATGTGTGTTTGGGGTGTAGGAGATACCATTTTTGGGTCAAATCCTCACTCCTCATGAATTCCGCTTCGACCCCACCAAGGTCCAGGCTGTGGCGGAATGGGTCCAACCTGCCTCCCTGAAGGCGTTACAGTGCTTCTTGGGGTTCGCTAATTATTACAGGAGATTTATTGCTAACTTCTCGGTCATCGCTAAGCCTCTTACGGACCTCACTCGCAAGGGTGCTGATCTCCTCCGCTGTCCAGGCTTTTGAGGTCCTTAAAGGGAATGTGTCGCAAATTAAACCTTTTTTTTAAGTGTCGTTACTTATTTCTATTATATTTTTTACGTTTTTTGCTGTATTTAATTTTTTTTTCCGTATGGTGGAAAGTATTAAAAATTAAATAATAATTTGACATGTTTTACAATTTTGCCCACCAGGGGGAGCACTTCCCAGAATTACAGCAAGGTGAATAAGGCAAAGCAACCTGACTCACAGCTGCTGTAAATGTGGGAGGGAACCTCACCCCCCCTCTCACAAGCCAGGTAAAGGTGTCTTCAAATTGCTAAGCAGTGTCCGGCAGCCATATTGGGTGTGATTCTGCAGCTGGAAGAAGTTATAGGACACACCAAAAGGCTAAGTGTATGTTCACACGCTTACTAAACAAAGGGAAACCAGCTCCTGATTTTCAGCCATTTTTTAATCAAACTCGCGTTTTTTAACGGCCGTTTTTGGAGCTGTTTTTCTATAAAGTCAATGAAAAACGGCTCCAAAAACATCCCAAGAAGTGATGTGCACTTCATTACGTACCGTTTTTGGAAAACTACCACATAAAAAACGCCCTGTCTGAACAGAACGCCGTATTTCCCATTGAAACAATGGGCAGATGCTTGTAGGCGTTCTGCTTCCGATTTTTCAGCTGAAAACATTGTGTGTGAACATACCCTTAGGGTATGTGCACACGCTAACTGCATTTACGTCTGAAATGACGGAGCTGTTTTCAGGAGAAAACAGCTCCGTCATTTCAGACGTAATTGCTCGTACTCGCGTTTTGCGAGGCGTCAATTACGGCCGTAATTTGGAGTGTCCTGCACTTCTTTGCCAAGGCTGTTATTTTATGCGCCGTTTTTTGACAGCGACGCGTAAAATTACAGGTCGTCGGCACAGAACATCGGCAAGCCCATTCAAATGAATGGGCAGATGTTTGCCGACGTATTGGAGCCGTCTTTTCACAACTAGAGAGATTTATCATTCAGGGGTCTGGGAAAGCTGGGTGACCACCATTACCCCTCCTAGTGGAGTGTGTTTGGGGATGTGACTAATGAACCTCTCACACTCCAGTAGGATGGGCAATGGTGGTCACCCAGCTTTTCCGGACCCCTGAACGATAAATCTCTCTTGTTGTGCTGAGACTGAGAGGTTCATTAGTCACATCCCCAAACAGTGTCAGCACAACTAGAGAGATTTACCGTTCAGGGGTCTGGGAAAGCTGGGTGACCACCATTACCCCTCCTACTGGAGTGTGAGATTCATTAGTCACATCCCCAAACACACTCCAGTAGGAGTAATGGTGGTCACCCAGCTTTTCCAGACCCCTGAACGATAAATCTCTCTAGTTGTGTTGAGACTGAGAGGTTCATTAGTCACATCCCCAAACAGTCTCAGCACAACTAGAGATTTATCGTTCAGGGCTTTCCCAGTACAGTTTCATCATGTGTCTTTCATACAAGGGGGAGGGGGGGCGTCAGGGGGGGCCTTCGGGGGGGGGGGCCGTCGGGGGTCACGAGAGCGGGGGTCTGTGAGATAGAGAGTGGGACATGCAGAGACACACATCTTACCTGCAGTGCAGCTGGTCTTCAATATGGCGCCTGCTCTCTCCCTGCAAACAGCTGCTCTGCTCTGTGTGACTCTGACCTGCGTCTGCGCAGTACAGAGCCATAGAGCAAAGTCAATGGAACGGCTCCCGTTCATTGACTCCTATGCACTGTAGCTGCCGTATTCCATGTCTGTATGTGTCGTTAATCGACACATACAGAGATGAAAAACAAAATGGCAGCCCCCATAGTGAAGTAAAAGTTAGAAAAAATAAAAAAGTAAAACACAAACACACACATAAATAAAAGATTTTATAATAAAACACTAAATGCAAATTGATATCAAAATTTTTTCTTTCGTGACACTCGTCATTTAAAGGAACAGTGTCATCACAAATTATTTTTTTATATGTTAAAGATGTTAGTGCTTTATTAAAAACGTTTATATTCATTTGTGTGTTTGTGTTTTAATTTTTCTTATTTTTACACTTTTTCTTCCCTATGGGGGCTGCCATTTTTTGTTCCATTTCTGTATGTGTCGATTAACGACACATACAGACATGGAATACGGCAGCCACAGTCCCATAGGGACTGCGAACGGCTCCCGTCCCATTGACTTCAGTGTACGGCGTCTGTGTGGGAACTGCGCATGCGCCGCTCCCACACAGTCCAATTCGAAATCTCCTCCCAGGAATGTTTTATTAATTATTCTCTATCAGTATTTTTATTTATTATTTTTAGTTTATTATTTTTCTATTTTTTATAACACTATATATGATGTAACCATTTTTTACATGGTGCTGATATGTTAGTAGTGTTTATATATTTTTTTGTTAATTATATTTTTATTAAGTGATATTTTATGTACAGCACATTGTATGAACTGTTTTGTCTATGTATAAACTCACTTATTTTTATTTATTAGTATTTATTATTTTATTTTTATTTTTTTTCTACTCCAAATTTTTTTCATTTCTATATTGTATAAATATTGGTATCTCATCTATTGCTGCTATATATTTATTTAATTGCTAGCATCTTATTATTGTTATTTTTGTTTGATACCATGATTATGTGTGTTTTTTTGTTTTTATTTTCTTTTTATTATTGTCACTTCTATTAATATTTATTAGTATTTTTCAGCTCATTTATTATGAGTTATTATATGCTATATAACACTTGTATATTTATTTTTTCTTGTCTTGGAGTAGTGGGTTATTTTTGTACCGACTATATTTTTGTTTATTGTAATATGGATTTATCTAATTATAGTACCTGTTCCGATTATACCTGAATGATGTATATAACTGGTAGATCATTGCCGGTATTTGAGTTGCTGCGATATCATCTCTATTCTGTTTATAATATAACTAGCGCCTATACTGGCATATTATCTCCTCTACATCTAGTCTCTCCTTTCCCTACCTTATCCTGTTTTCATCCATGCATGTCGTCTCTGTCATCGCCGGACCTTGACTGGACTGTCGACTGTACGCGTCTGCGCGTGCGCGGTTTCCGGAGCCGCGCATGCGCGGTCGGGTCTCGGCGGCTCAGGCCTTGAGTCTCGCGATGCTTTGTTTCTGACATGCATGGCTGAATCCACTTTTTTCATTTCCTGACGAGATCAGCTGACTCTGTGACCTATTGTATAAAAGAGGGGTAATTTAAATGATTAAGAACGCCCCTTGAGAAAGCCATCTACGCGAAACGCGCGTTGGGGTCTCTCCACACCTGGGAGTCACTACATCTGTGGAACCATATGGGTCAGTACCAGCGTTGATTTGTCTGCAACCTTAAATACCTGTAATACGACTTAGCGTATCTATCGATACACCTAGTGTTTGCACTTAAAGGGAATGTGTTGCCAGAAAAACATGTTTTTTTTTTAAAAATTAAACATTTAGTGTGTGGGTGATTAAACATTGTTCAAATTTTTTTTATTTTTTTCACGAGTCAGGAAATAGTCAGGAAATATTATAAATTAATTCTAATTTATAATACTACCCATTTTTGGTCACTAGATGGAGCTATTCCCAAAATTGCAGCATTGCAACAATGGGTTAAAAGCCCTCGCTCTAGTGAGCTCTCAGCATCCCCCCCTCCTTTATCCTGGCTAGTGCCGGGATAAACGAGGGGTTTGAACGGTGTAACCTCCTACGCTGTGTGTCGCCATTTTTTGAGCTAACACACAGTGTAGTAGGTTTACATACAGTAGTAAACACACACAAACACGAACATACATTGAAATCTCTTACCTGCTCCTGCCGCCGCGGCTCCCTCCGGCCCGTCCGCTCCGTTTGCTGCCGCTGGTGCAAGTGCACAAATCCGGAAGCCGCGACCGGAAGTAGTAATATTACTGTCCGGCCGCGACTTCCGGTCCACAGGAAAATGGCGCCGGACGGCGCCAATTTAGAATAGGACTGTGTGGGAGCGGCGCATGCGCAGTTCCCACACAGACGCCGTACACTGCAGTCAATGGGACGGGAGCCGTTCGCAGTCCCTATGGGACTGTGGCTGCCGTATTCCATGTCTGTATGTGTCGTTAATCGACACACACAGAAATGGAACAAAAAATGGCAGCCCCCATAGGGAAGAAAAAGTGTAAAAATAAGAAAAAGTAAAACACAAACACACGAATATAAACGTTTTTAATAAAGCACTAACATCTTTAACATATAAAAAAATAATTTGTGATGACACTGTTCCTTTAAGATAGGCTCAGTTTAAATACTCTATGTCGACTTAGATAACAGGCTTGATTTTACGGAGACTCTTCCTATTTACCACTGTGTTCACTCCTCATTGCCTGTTATTATACATATTGCTTTTGGTTATGTGTAGCAATACTGTGCATGTTTGCAGCCAATCTTCTCTTTGTATCTATCATACCGCAACTACTTAGAATTACTGATAGAATTGTCTGTAGTGCTATTTGTCTTACTATTGTGACCTGAGTTCCCCTCCTATACTATTGGAGATATACAGTTTCCTCCGATTTGTAGTCTAATTTTAATCATGTTATTTGTATTGTCCAATAAAATTTGTATTTTTCTATGCCATTGGCAATTTATATTATTTAATAGTTTCTGACTCCGTTTTCTCTTGTGTTCTATTTAATATTGATTGGAGTTTCTATTGCTACTGGGGAGTCCAATAATAAAAACCGCACCTGCTGGTGACTTAGCCCATACACTCTATAGTCCCATGAGACATATGTTGATAATATTTATTTATATTTAGCAGTTTAGGTGACATTGGTGTTCGCAGTGTGCTGTCGGCATTTTTTTATGCGCTGTATATTTGCAGTGACAGGTGTTCTTGCACCTGATAACACATTTTGTTGGAATGTGCTGTTCAATCATTTGTGCTGTTTATGTCCATATGGCAGATACCTTTTTAAGCTGTGCACTGTCTCCAAGTATCTTTTTGATTCAGCAGGTTCTGTCTGCTACTGTATATGGGGGGGTCTGTAGTTGACACTGTGGCAATAGGAGGTTATGGCTGGCACCATATATAGGGGTTATCGCTGTGTATGCGAAAGCTGTATTTTACACCGTATATATCAGGGGGCAGTGGCTTACACTAATATAAATATATATATACAGGGTTAATTCTGTTACTGTGTATGGTAGTGCTGTCAATGTATGGGGGCCACTGAGGCTTGCAATGTAAGGTGGCCCTGTGGCTTGCACTATTATTGGCTACTCTTAGTATACAGAGGCTCTGTAGGTGGCATGCACTAAAGCACAAAAAGTCATACACATAAAAAATTGTTCAGCATGCTGAATATACTTGTCCCTCTTTCCTCTATCTGGAAGTTAGGAGGTATGGTGGCAGACAGCTTGCATCTATTCATTTCCACAGAGCGCCATCTAAAGGATGAATATATTAATTTATAAGATGTTACTGTGCGCTTGATAAATGCTTATATATTACGTTGACAGAAGAACTCTGTGCCAGTCCAGTTTCATCTGGAAGTAACTACAGGTTTAACCTTATTAATATATTGCAGTTGTAGAACCAGGGCACACTAGGTAACTGTTATACGGCTCATTAGCTCATCTAACCGGATTATGATATCACAGGTTCTCACCAGAACAATGTATCAATTGTCCAGAAAGTTCTAATGAGCTGATCTTTTTTTTTTATCTCCCTGAAGCATTAGAATGATTAAATTATTTTGTTCTAACCATTTTCATTGCTTTCTAATGTTCTCATCCACACAGCTTTACTCACACCAACGGCAACCGGCCTTGTGCACTGACATAATCTGGGCTTTTCTGTAATCCCCCAGATTTATATTAAATATGTTATGTAATATGAATGTGCAGAGAAAAGAGTTTATGAGAATATGATTAGTATTTCAGAAGCAAAATATCCCTATCATATATATATATTTAAAGACAAACTCCAATTTTGGCAACTTTTAGCCAAAATGTGGAGCATGAAATTGATATTTTTCAATACACTTGCTTTTCATGCCCTCAATAAATGAGAGCATGAAAAGCATATGACAGGAAATTGTATTCTCACTGGAATTTCATCATAATATAGCATTGCAAACTAACTACAAATTGCAGATATTGGGGGGTGAACATATGTAAGGCCCCGGTCCGCCACCATCATATAGCCGTGTAGTAAACTCCTAGTGTGGAAAGTTTAAAACATTATGGTGACTACCTTACAAGTGACTACAGTGATACACATAGTATAATTTTGACCCCACTTAAAGGGATTCTCTAAAACTTTTTAATACCTCTAATTTCAAGGAGTATTATGGTTTCAGCAAACCATTTAGATATGCTGTATTATAATTGAAATGCTACTCAACCGCAACTAAAGAAACAATATGCTGACATCAGAGGCGTAGCTAGGTTCTCCTGTACCCGGGGCAAAGATTCAGTTTGGCGCCCCCCTCCCCCTCCCGAACCTCTTTCCCGAGATCTCCTTCCCCCTCGCCATGTTTGCTTTCTCTACAAATCAATGAGGTGTCATTTTTTCACATTTCTTTTTTAATGTAACTCGAGCATAGAACCAATTGTACATTTTACAAGCAATATAGTTATATAAAGTATTAACATAACACTCAATTAAACACACAGCCCCCTTGTACATACTGCCACACCGCCCCCTTGTAGATACTGCCACACAGCCACCTTGTAGATAGTGCCGCACAGCCCCCTTGCAGATAGTACCACAAACCCCCCCTGTAGATATTGCCACACAGGCCCCTCTTGTAGACAGTGCCACACAGCCCACTTGTAGATACTACCACACAGCCAAGTCGACAACGTTCTGGCCAGTGATTACTCTCCAGCAGGAGCCCCTGACGTCACTGTCCATATATGGATAGTGACATCAGCTGCTTCTCCAGGAGCGGTATCCCTGGCCAGAGTGTCAGCAATGCTCTGGCCGGGCTTTCTGCTCCAGGAGGAGCCCCAGATATCACTATCCATATATGGACAGGGACGTAAGGGGCTCCTTATAGGAGTGGAATCCCCAGCCAGAGCATTGCCGACACTCTGGTCAGGGATTCCTCTCCTGGAGGTGCCCCTGACATCACTGTCCATATATGGACAGTGACATCAGAGGCTACCTCTAGGAGCGGAATCCCCTGCCAGAGTGTCGGCAACGCTCTAGCTGGGGATTCCACTTCTAGGGGGAGCCCTGGCCAGAGCGTCGGTGCCTCCATACCTTCCCTCTCCTAGTTGCGCCCTGGGTACATGCCCCACCTGTCCCCCCTAGCTATGCCCCTGTTGACATTGACAGTTGAGCAAACATATGTCAGCTGTTTTGGTACCAGAAAGGGGTGCATGAGTTATGACATTTCAAAGTCTCCTAAATATAGGAAAACTTCATTCTTATATGAAGACACTCCTATGTTTTTTGGAATTTATGACAGCAAGAGAAAGACATGAGGTGGGTCACCGAGAGAGACCCCCAAGGCATACACCTTTTACTGAAAAGGGACACACCCAGGGCCAAGAGAGAAGGAGATGACAACTGTGCCATACAATGACTATGTATCAATTATTTACCTTTCTCCTGTCACTGTAAACTAGTCTATATTTTTCAATGTGTCTCTTTATGTATGTATGTATCTCTCTGCTACAGTATTCATAAAGATTGTTTATTATAATTTTCATATTCCTCCTATTATACTGTATACTGATCAAGAATATTGAAGGAACCACAATCAATATTTAACTCTTGAGACATTTAGCATTGGTAAGTCTGTCAGATCAACATTTTACATTTATGAATGGAATGTTATAACAGTTTACAATATGCATTCTGTATCAATTCCTGATTTTAAGATCTCTGCTTGCAGTCATCCAATAGGAATCTTCATTGTTTACTTCCAGAGATTAAAGATATATCCAGGTCATGTGATAGACACACAGGTGCAGGGCTCGTTAGTTATTGCAGATATCCTAGCTCCATTACATGATCAGTACAGATACACTACCGTTCAAAAGTTTGGGGTCACCCAGACAATTTTGTGTTTTCCATGAAAACTCACACTTATATTTATCAAATGAGTTGCAAAATGACTAGAAAATATAGTCAAGACATTGACAAGGTTAGAAATAATGATTTTTATTTGAAATAATAATTTTCTCCTTCAAACTTTGCTTTTGTCAAAGAACGCTCCATTTGCAGCAATTACAGCATTGCAGACCTTTGGCATTCTAGCTGATAATTTGCTGAGGTAATCGGGAGAAATTTCACCCCATGCTTCCAGAAGCCCCTCCCACAAGTTGGATTGGCTTGATGGGCACTTCTTGCGTACCATACGGTCAAGCTGCTCCCACAACAGCTCTATGGGGTTGAGATCTGGTGACTGCGCTGGCCACTCCATTACAGATAGAATACCAGCTGCCTGCTTCTTCCCTAAATAGTTCTTGCATAATTTGGAGGTGTGCTTTGGGTCATTGTCCTGTTGTAAGATGAAATTGGCTCCAATCATGCGATGTCCACAGGGTATGGCATGGCGTTGCAAAATGGAGTGATAGCCTTCCTTATTCAAAATCCCTTTTACCTTGTACAAATCTCCCACTTTACCAGCACCAAAGCAAAGCAACCCCAGACCATCACATTACCTCCACCATGCTTGACAGATGGCGTCAGGCACTCTTCCAGCATCTTTTCAGTTGTTCTGCGTCTCACAAATGTTCTTCTGTGTGATCCAAACACCTCAGACTTCGATTCGTCTGTCCATAACACTTTTTTCCAATCTTCCTCTGTCCAATGTCTGTGTGCTTTTGCCCATATTAATCTTTTCCTTTTATTAGTCAGTCTCAGATATGGCTTTTTCTTTGCCACTCTGCCCTGAAGGCCAGCATCCCGGAGTCGCCTCTTCACTGTAGACGTTGACACTGGCATTTTGCGGGTACTATTTAATGAAGCTGCCAGTTGAGGACCTGTGAGGCGTCTATTTCTCAAACTAGAGACTCTAATGTACTTGTCTTGTTGCTCAGTTGTGCAGCGGGGCCTCCCACTTCTCTTTCTACTGTGGTTAGAGCCTGTTTGTGCTGTCCTTTGAAGGGATTAGTACACAGCGTTGTAGGAAATCTTCAGTTTCTTGGCAATTTCTTGCATGGAATAGCCTTCATTTCTAAGAACAAGAATAGACTGTCGAGTTTCACATGAAAGCTCTCTTTTTCTAGCCATTTGGAGAGTTTAATCGAACCCACAAATGTAATGCTCCAGATTCTGAACTAGCTCAAAGGAAGGTCAGTTTTATAGCTCCTCTAAACAGCAAAACTGTTTACAGCGGTGCTAACATAATTGGCACAAGGGTTTTCAAGTGTTTTCTAATCATCCATTAGCCTTCTAACACAGTTAGCAAACACAATGTACCATTAGAACACTGGAGTGATGGTTGCTGGAAATGGGCCTCTATACACTTATGTAGATATTGCATTAAAAACCAGACGTTTGCAGCTAGAATAGTCATTTACCACATTAACAATGTATAGAGCGTATTTCTGATTAATTTAATGTTATCTTCATTGAAAAAAACTGTGCTTTTCTTTCAAAAATAAGGAAATTTCTAAGTGACCCTAAACTTTTGAACAGTAGTGTACAGGGTGGGCCATTTATATGGATACACCTAAATAAAATGGGAATGGTTGGTGATATTAACTTCCTGTTTGTGGCACATTAGTATATGGGAGGGGGGAAACTTTTCAAGCTGGGTGTTGACCATGGCGGCCATTTTGAAGTCGGCCATTTTGTATCCAACTTTAGTTTTTTCAATGGGAAGAGGGTCATGTGACACATCGAACTTATCGAGAATTTCACAAGAAAAACAATGGTGTGCTTGGTTTTAACGTTACTTTATTCTTTCATGAGTTATTTACAAGTTTCTGACCACTTATAAAATGTGTTCAAAGTGCTGCCCATTGTGTTGGATTGTCAATGCAACCCTCTTCTCCCACTCTTCACACACTGATAGCAACACCGCAGAAGAAATTCTCACAGGCTTCCAGTATCCGTAGTTTCAGTTGCTGCACATCTCGTATCTTCACAGCATAGAATATTGCCTTCAGATGACCCCAAAGATAAAAGTCTAAGAGGGTCAGATTGGGAGGCATTTCTTCTGCGGTGTTGCTATCAGTGTGTGAAGAGTGGGAGAAGTGGGTTGCATTGACAATCCAACACAATGGGCAGCACTTTGAACACATTTTATAAGTGGTCAGAAACTTGTAAATAACTCATGAAAGAATAAAGTAACGTTAAAACCAAGCACACCATTGTTTTTCTTGTGAAATTCTCGATAAGTTTGATGTCACATGACCCTCTTCCCATTGAAAAAACTAAAGTTGGATACAAAATGGCCGACTTCAAAATGGCCGCCATGGTCAACACCCAGCTTGAAAAGTTTCCCCCCTCACATATACTAATGTGCGACAAACAGGAAGTTAATATCACCAACCATTCCCATTTTATTTAGGTGTATCCATATAAATGGCCCACCCTGTATATCCACTGAAAGTAATGAAGGTTACTATTCAATGACTGTAAGCAGAGATTGTGTCATTAAGAATTGATACAGAAACTATATTGGAAAATGTTATAACTTTTCGTTACACAATGAATAAGCCTTATGTGCTGAAACTCTAAAACCCCTTTACATTCATGCAGCAGGTGTGTATTGTATGGACATGTGTATATCATATATACTCAGCACATCAATACTGCAGCGTTTCTATAGATCTACGCTGTAGGACTGAATTGTCACAGAATGTATATTACAAATTCACAGCATGTTTACTGCAGAGTTATTTTACAGACATTTGGTAAACTAGACCCCATTTAATTTGCTGCTATTTTATAGTGGATGCCATTTATGAGAGCTCCGTGGAAATAAACTGATAAAACAAATACACAACATTGACAGACTACTTATAATAAGTTTCTTTTTCATGGCTTTAGTTAAATGCATATAACTATTTTGTCAGTTTTTAGATGTTAATATTGGCAAAGGAAACAACACAAATTGGCATTACAAGGGCGATAAAATGTGGCGGCATCAGGCTGAAGATAGTACAGTGATGGCGAATAATTTTCCATTGGAAATTTTAGGACTGATTTCCTAGGCTTCAGGAATATTATCAACAATCAGGACAGATACTTTCACCCCAACTTGATGATTCCACATGAGCAATACTTCGGGTTCTCCGTAACTTCCATGGAAAATGTTTGTAACAAAAAATATTGCATGTGCTGCCACCTAGAAATTAAAAATGCCAGAGGGGACATATGTCCTGACAGGCAATTTCTGAATCCTTGCTGACGCAAGGATCGTGAAGCAGATCAATACTTTGCTAACTACTCATAACAAAGGTGTAAATTTAATTCTTTATATCTACTGACCCATAATGCCACCTGCTGAATCTCTCTTGCATTGCTTCTCATTTAGTTACTTATGAATAAAAGTTCCAGACGTGTGCTATGAAGACACATGTATAGTACACATACATATCCGATCTAAACACGCTAATATTGTAGTGTATAAGCCCGTTATACAACATTAATAGGACAATAGTGCATGATATAGACATTCTTCACAACCAGTGACCTCACTATTGTTTCACATTGCAATGAACCATTGAATCTTTCATATCTACTGACCCATAAAGCCACTAGCTGATTTTCTCGCATTACTTTACACTAAGCTGCTTATGAATATAAGCTCCAGTTATGTGGAACATAGTACTATGAAAACAGATGTATAATATACACAACATATCTACATACACTGGACACCTCCGCAGTCTCAGTGATAAACATGTTTCATGTATCATAGTCAATGTTAAACTTCTATGTGGCAGAACTTCTTAAATAAGAAATAGTTATGGGTTTTCTGTAAACATGCTGTATCGCCAGTTGACCTCAGTCTAAATTGAATGCATAGGATTCATATGTATATTTATTTAACAGTTATACATATTGTACACCTGTAATTTTTTAGTACTATTTGTTCGCCTGTGATTTTTGTGTACATTTGTAATGTTTTAGTACTATTTGTACACCTGTTGATAACATGGCCCAAAGGCTTTTGTCTGACAAGGAGGCGTACACCTTTCTGGCACTTGACACTGAGACAGCTAGTAAGGTTGACACTACGTAGAATTCATCCGTAATTACGGACCCATTCATTTCTATTGCCCACAGACACCTTCCCATATTTACAGTAAGGTGTCCGTGCCATAGAAAGGCTCTGCAAAATATAGGACATGTCCTATTTTTTGCTTTTACGGACCGTGCTCCTATACTTTATAAAGGGAGCACGGCCCGCAAATACGGGTGCTATCCGGACCGTGTTTACGGGCACGGTCGTGTGCAGGGGGCCTTAATCTTGTTTGGAGCATTGTATAGAACATGGGGCTATTGAAGAAGCCAAGCATTAGGTCCTATTGGAGCACAGGCATACTGTACCACACCCTAATGTACCGCATAACCGTGTCCAGGCCATGCTTTTGAAGCAATCTTGAGGTTCCTACATCAGAATAATAATGTGCAGTGCCCACCCCGAGATGACCTCCGCTTTAAAATTAGGCACCTCAGTGCCAGGTTTACCTGTTTGAGTTAAGTAGCAAACTAGGGCAACATTTGGGTTATTTCTGAAAATTGCAAAATCTGGGTAATTAATATTGAGTTTTGTTTCTTGAATATTTGCACCCAAAAAATGGATTTTACCTCCACTTATTTTTCATTCTTGTGAAACACCTAAATGATTAACAAACTTCCTAAGTGCTGTTTTGAATACTTTGAGTGGTACAGGTTTTGAATTGGGTGATTTATAGGGGTTTCTAACACATGGGCCCCTGAAAGCCACTTCAAAAGTGAAGTAGTACCTAAAAAAAATAGGTTTTGCAAATTTAGTTGAAAATTTGAAAAACTGCTGTTAAACTTATAGGCCTCATAAAGTCCTTAAAGAGGCTCTGTCACCAGATTTTGCAACCCCTATCTGCTATTGCAGCAGATAGGCGCTGCAATGTAGATTACAGTAACGCTTTTATTTTTAAAAAACGAGCATTTTTGGCCAAGTTATGACCATTTTTGTAGTTATGCAAATGAGGCTTGCAAAAGTCCAAGTGGGTGTGTTTAAAAGTAAAAGTGCAAGTGGGCGTGTATTAGGTGCGTACATCGGGGCGTTTTTAATACTTTTACTAGCTGGGCGCTCTGATGAGAAGTATCATCCACTTCTCTTCAGAACGCCCAGCTTCTGGCAGTGCAGACACACAGCGTGTTCTCGAGAGATCACGCTGTGACGTCACTCACAGGTCCTGCATCGTGTCAGACGAGCGAGGACACCGGCACCAGAGGCTTCAGTTGATTCTGCAGCAGCATCGGCGTTAGCAGGTAAGTCGATGTAGCTACTTACCTGCAAACGCTGATGCTGCTGCACAATCAACTGTAGCCTCTGGTGCCGATGTGTCCTCGCTCGTCTGACACGATGTAGGACCTGTGAGTGACGTCACAGCGTGATCTGGCAGAAGCTGGGCGTTCTGAAGAGAAGTGGATGATACTTCTCATCAGAGCGCCCAGCTAGTAAAAGTATTAAAAACGCCCCGATGTACGCACCTAATACACGCCCACTTGGACTTTTACTTTTAAACACACCCACTTAGACTTTTGCAAGCCTCATTTGCATAACTACAAAAATGGTCATAACTTGGCAAAAAATGGTCGATTTTTAAAAATAAAAACGTTACTGTAATCTACATTGCAGCGCCTATCTGCTGCAATAGCAGATAGGGGTTGCAAAATCTGGTGACAGAGCCTCTTTAAAAAAAGAAACTTATGTTAAACCTTATTTATTTAAAATGTATGTAGTATCATTATTCATTTTAGGAGCAGAGGTTTTCAGATTTAGGAAAATTCTAATTTTTTAAAATATTCTTTCAACTTTGTATTTTTTTTTTATTAATAAAGAGTAAAAATATCGTCCAAAAATTATCACCAATTAAAGTACAATGTGTCACAAAAAAACAATCTTAGAATCACTTGAATAAGTAGAAGCATTTCAACGTTATCACCACATAAAATGACACGTCAGATTTGAAAAATTGAGGGGGCATCCTGAAGTCCAAAACAAGAAGCGTCCTTAAGGGGTTAACCCAGTCCCAGAAACAATAAGAATAAGCGCCATACAGCCCCCCCTGTAGATTACGCCATACAGCCCCCCTGTAGAGAACGCCATACAGCCCCCCCTGTAGAGAACGCCATACAGCCCCCACTGTAGAGAACACCATACAGCCCCCCTCTGTAGATAACGCCATACAGCCCCCCCTTAGATAACGGCATACAGCCCCCCCTGTAGATAATGCCATACAGCCCCCCCCCCTGTAGATATCTACAGAGGGGGATGTATGGCGTTATCTACAGAGGGGACTGTATGGCGTTCTCTACAGGGGGGGTCTGTATGGCGTTATCTACAGGGGGATGTATGGCGTTATCTACAGGGGGATGTATGGCGTTATCTACATGGGGATGTATGGCGTTATCTACAGGGGGGCTGCATGGCGTTCTCTACAGGGGGATGTATGGCGTTATCTACAGATTGGGCTGTATGGCGTTATCTACAGGGGGATGTATGGCGCTATCTACAGAGGGGGCTGTATGGTGTTATCTAAAGAGGGGGCTGTATGGCGTTATCTACAGGGGGGGCTTTATGGCGTTCTCTACAGGGGGATGTATGGCGTTATCTACAGATTTGGCTGTATGGCGTTATCTACAGGGGGATGTATGGCGCTATCTACAGAGGGGGCTGTATGGCGTTATCTACAGGGGAGAGCTGTATGGCGCTATCTACAGAGGGGGCTGTATGGCACTATCTACAGGGGGATGTATGGCGTTATCTACAGGGGGATGTATAACGTTATCTACAGGGGGACTGTATGGCGTTATCTACACGGGGGGGCTGTAAAAAAGGCACTATCTACAAGGGGGGGTTGTGTGACACCCAGGGGAGGGGGGGGGGAACCAGTCAAAAGTTTGCTATGGGGCCCATTCTTTCCTAGTTACGCCCCTGCAGGGGAGTGTATGACGCTGACCAATCAGCGTCATGCACTCCTCTCCATTCGTTTAGGCAGCGCATAGGGATCCTTTTAGATCAGTATGTGCTGTCTTATATTAACACATTAACAATACTGAAGTGTTTAGACAGTGAATAGACATTCCACGGGATGTCTATTCACAATCCCTGCACTTCGTTACTGTTTCTGTTGTAGTTACAGCAGAGGAAGCGTAATCTTGCGAGATTACGCTGTGGATGACAGGTTACAACGAGATTACGCTTCCTCTGCTGTAACTATCACAGACCGAGTAACGAAGTGCCAGGATTGTGAATAGACATCCTGTGGAATGTCTATTCACTGTCTAAACACTTCAGTATTGTTTATGTGTTAGTATAAGACAGCACATAGAGATCTAAAAGGATCCCTATGCGCTGCCTAAATGAATGGAGGCGTGCATGACGCTGATTGGTCATCATCATACACTCCTCTGTACAACGCCCACTTGGTCTAAAGTAAAAACACGCCCACTTGGGCATTAAGCAACTCATTAGCATAAATCTAAAATCGCTAATAAAGTGGTGAAAACAGATTTTTTTTTAAAATAAAAAGCACTACTGTCACCTACATTATAGCGCCGATCTCCTTATGTAGGAGATAGGTCACTTATAATGTGGTGACAGAGTCTCTTTAAGAAATGGTTTTGTTCGAATTGCAGGTGTTAAGCCTGACATAAGCATCTCGTGAAAATTATGGTGTTACATTTAAAAAGCCATTCTTATGTGTGATTGGATAACCTGAAGCCTATTCCCCTTTTGAAAGATATTTTTGTAATTGTTTTTGGCAATAAACCTTAGAGAAATATTTTTGGGCATATAAGCAGTGTCTGTGTCTCTTACTTCTCCCCGATATATCTATATAACTTATGGATTTGAATCTGGATAAGTTTCCTGTGTGAGTGTCGGTTGATACACTCATCTAAAACTTCAATCTAATATATTTTGGCCATTATTACGTTTACAGGGCCCATTTACATGGGCCAATGATGTGGCAAACGAGTGTTCATATGTACGCTCATTCCAGGTCATTGCCCTGTGTAAACAGGACAACGATCAGCCGATGAATGAGCAAACGCTCATTCACCAGCTGATTGTATCGTTTATGCAACAAGGTACTTGCTCCCTTTGAAAGGAGCAAACAAGTGCCAATCAACAAGCTGCCTTGTTGATCGGTGCTCATTTTACGGCCCATATCGGGCTGTGTAAGAGGACCCTTAGACCCAGACAAACCTACCACCCAACAGACCATCTCAGGGATCCAAAATCAGAGATCATTCCCTTGTCTGGAATGTGCCCAATGCAATAATAGCCAAAATGGCCTTGCGTTTACCCATCCGAGAATGGATAAACAGAATTACATAAAGGTAATTACACATATAAACGAAAGTGAAGAAAAAGGGAAGAAGTGGCGCTCCTCTAAGGTGATGTCGTTCTGTGTATGGTGTATACACTTTACACTTTAAAGCAGATCAACGTATATATTGTGGATTGTGCGGTCCATGTCTAGTTTCTCACAATGCTGATATAGTCTATCCTCCTCATTTCTTTTGTTTTACTTGGTACCAGCACTCCACGCATTTGAAAAAATACCCAGCTGATTTTAATTCAGGAATGACCTCATAAGTGTTCCTGATCTTGCTTGTGCTCTCAGTTGGCCACTGGGGGCGCATGGCAAGGTGAGCTCATTCCATCTGTTCACATGTTGTGGTGCTGTATGGTGGTGTCTGTTGCTGTAGTGCTGCACTTGTGGGGGGATGTGGCCCAGAGCCAAGGAGGCTTGGCACGGTCTGTTAGCATGGGTGCTTTTGGACCACTGGGTTGCTCCCTCTGCGGGAGCGGTGCTGCGGTGACGGGGGCCGCCATGCGGTGTTGCAGCCGATAGAGTAGGGACCCACTTTAAAGAGGTCACCGTGAAGTGGCAAGTGGGCTTATACAGTTTGATCAAAATGTTTACAAAGAAACTCATGTTCATGTTTCTAAATTATGCCTAGCGGCTCAGATCAACGTATATATTGTGGATTGTGCGGTCCATGTCTAGTTTCTCACAATGCTGACACTTTAAAGTAGTCCTTTATCAGCAGACTCACCGGAATGCTTCTCTGTGATAGTGGACACACCACCAGAGAACCTTGCAACCGGGAGTCCTTGTGATATTGGAATTTGCCGGCTGCCACCCACTGCAATCCCTGGAAGGATAAATCTTTGTCGTGGGGATGGAGATATAAGCAGGAAAAAATAAAGAAAAAGTTCATGCAGTGTTTCGGTAACGGCTCCAGGCTAGTAAGTAGGGATGAGATGTGGATAATAAGAGTATTCTTTATTCATGCAGACTATGCATTTCAGGATCGAACCGGTCCCTTCATCAGGTCAGGTACCTGATGAAGGGACCTGATGAATTGTGATGTACTTGTCTGAGTAATTCTGTGCCATTACCGCACCACAACCCGCCTGTCCCCAGTCATCTCTGTTCACTTTGCTCAAACAATCATGTGTTCATGTCACATGATTGTGGCAGCCAGTCACCGCCGTACTAAGTAAGGGCATTGGAGGTGTGGGAACAACACAGTATTTACAGTAAACACAAATACAATTACCTTTATTTTTAAAGTTCTGTCCTAGGACAGCATAAAGTGTGCCAGAAACCCTGATTTCATTGATGTGTCACATGTCAATATGGTGTAGTTTTCATAAAATCAGTTTACCAGGTTCAGCGCGAGCCAAGCCAGGAGTCCTCCTAATGATGTGCATGCGCTAATTCCATAGTCCTCCATATTCATTATATGCGGGATAATTCCACCCATTGATTGATAGCTTTCTTCTCTATGCACAGTAATCGGGAGAAAGCTGTCAATCAGTGGCAGGAGAAGCATGTTGCCCTCAACTTGCGCTGCAACTGGTAAACAATAATTTTATAAAAACGACACCATATTGACAAGTGACCACTGATATCAGGTTGTCTGTTAATACTTTATGCTGCCCTGAGATAGGGCAGCATAAATCTGGTGACAGATTCCCTTTAATCATAAAGAACAAGATCAACCACCTCACACCTACTCCTTCTCATATACAGTGTGTGAATATATATATATATATATATATATATATATATATAACACACACACACACACACACACACACACACACACACACACACACACACACACACACACATTAGTGCTGGTTACCACTTACCACTCGACCAATCCACAATATCTTGCTATTGAGAGCAGAATGAATTGGCTCCACTTGTCGGCTTTCTCTTCTTCCGTGGAAGCACAGCACACCTCGAACATATTTTAAAAGTGTGGTGGGCCCTGAAGACTCCCACCTAGCTTTTTATAAAACTTGTATTACGTAGTGATGCAACATTGGCATCACATTACATCACTAGGTCACCATGGAGATGGAGGAAGCGGCTGGAGCCTGGGCGGGCCTGGGTGCAGGGGCGTAGCTAATGGCTCATGGGCCCCAGTGCAAAAGGCCTTCTTGGCACCCCCCCCCCACCTTCTTCTCATGGCCAAGGCCCGCAGATTTCAGCTACATTGCTGGTTCTCCTAAGTGACCCAACAATGCAGCACTAGCAGCCTGGAGCGTCATTAACCCCTTAAGGACGCAGCCACTTTTGGACCATATGACACAGCCTCATTTTTTAAATCTGACGTGTCACTTTATGTGGTAATAATTCTGGAATGCTTTTACCTATCCAAGCGATTCTGAGTTTGTTTTCTCATGACCTATTTTACTTTATGTTAGGGAAAAAATTTGGTCGATAAATTCAATATTTATTTGTGAAAAACACCAAAAATTTGCGAAAATGTGCAAAAATTTGCATTTTTCTAAATTAAAATGTATCTGCTTGTAAGGCAGATAGTTATACCACACAAAATAGTGACTAGTTAACATTTCCCATATGTTTACTTTATGTTTGCATCATTTTTTGAATATCCTTTTATTTTTCTAGGACATTACAAGGCTTATAAGTTTAGCAGCAATTTCTCATATTTTCAAGAAAATTTCAAAAGGCTATTTTTTTAGGGAACAGTTCAGATCTGAAGTAGCTTTGAGGGCCTCATATATTAGGAACCCCCACAAATCACCCCATTTTAAAAACTGCACCCCTTAAAGTATTCAAAACAGCATTTAGAAAGTTTCTTAACCCTTTATGCGTGTCACAGGAATTAAAGCAAAGTGGAAGGGAAATTTGCAAATGTCATTTTTTTTGCACAAATTCCATTTTAATCCATTTTTCCTGTAATACTGAAGATTTTTACAAGAGAAACACAACTGAATATTTATTGCCCTGATTCTGCAGTTTTTAGAAATATCCCACATGTGGCCCTAGTGTGCTACGGGCCTGAAACAAAGGCCCCAGAAGCAAAAGAGCACCTAGTGGATTTTTCGACCTTCCTTTTCTTAAATTATATTTCAGGCACCATGTCAGGTTAGAAGAGGTCTTGTGGTGCAAAAACAAAGGAAACCCCCCAAAAGTGACTCCATTTGGGAAACTACACTGCTTGAGGAATTCATCTAGGGGTGTAGTGATTATTTTGACCACGCAGGTATTTAATCGATTTCATTAGAATTGGGCAGTGAAAATGAAAAATTGCATTATTTTTCAATAGGGTGTAGCTTTACCTCAGAATTTGTAATTTTTTCAACAAATAAATGAGGAAAAGCACCCCAACATTTGTAAAGCAACTTCTCCAGAGTACGAAAATACTCCATATGTGGTAATAAACCACTGTATGAATACACATCAGGGCTCAGAAGGGAAGGCACGCCATTTAGCTTTTGGAGCGCTGATTTTGCTGGATTGATTTCTCGGCACCATGTCACATTTGTAAAGCTCCTAAGGTACCAGTACAGTGGTAACCCCCCAAAAGTGACTCCATTTGGGAAACTACACCCTTAGAGGAATTCCACTAGGGGTGTAGTGAGCATTTTGACCCCCCAGGTGTTTCATAGATTTCATTAGAATTGTGCAGTAAAAATTAAAAATTTAATTTTTTCCACTAAGATGTAGCTTTAGGTCAAAATGTTTCATTATCTCATCAAATAAAGGAGAAAAAGTACCATAACATTTGCAAAGCAACTTCTCGAGAGTACGGAAATACCCCATATGTGATAATAAACCACTGTATGAATACAAATCAGGGCTCAGAAGGGAAGGCACGCCATTTAGCTTTTGGAGTACAGATTTTGCTGGATTAATTTCTCGGCACCATGTCTCATTTATGTACGACGCTAGGAGTCCCTGCCTCGCTGCAGGACAACTGTCCCGTACTGTAAACATGATTATACTACGGGACAGTTGTCCTGCAGCAAGGCAGGGACTCCTAGCGTCGTACATAAGTATGATGCTAGGAGCCCGGCTCCTTGCACTGTGTTCGGTCCGGGACTTGCGGCCGAAATACGTCCGTCAATTACGGACGTAATTAGTGTGTGTTCACATACCCTAACAATACTACATTACTATAACAATACTACACTATAACAATACTACATTACTATAACAATACTACACTATAACAATACTACATTACAATAACAATACTACACTATAACAATACTACATTACTATAACAATATTACACTATAACAATGCTACATTACTATAACAATACTACATTACTATAATACTACATTACTATAATAATACTACATTACTATAACAATACTACATTACTATAATACTACATTACTATAACAATACTACATTACTATTATAACACTACTACATTACTATAAGGGTATGCTCACACGGCAGCGTCCGATACGGCTGAAATTACGGAGCTGTTTTCAGGAGAAAACAGCTTCGGAATTTCAGACGTAATGGCATGTGCAGGCATTTTTCGCAGCGTCCATTACAGACGTAATTGGAGCTGTTTTTCCATGGAGTCAATGGAAAACGGCTCCAATTACGTCTCAAAAAATGACCGTCGGCACAGTACATCGTAAAACCCATTCAAATGAATGGGCAGATGTTTGCCGACTCTTTGGAGCCGTATTTTCGGACGTAATTCGAGGTTAAAACGCCCAAATTACGTCCGTAAATAGGGTTTGTGAACCCAGCCTAACACTACATTACTATAACAGTAATACTACAATACTATAATAATACTACATTACTATAATAATACTACATTACTATAATACTGCATTACTCTAATAATATTACATTACTATAAGAATACTACATTACTATAATAATATCGCTAGGTTAAAACTTAACGGAAATTTGTGAGTTTGCTCCATGTGCTTATTTCAACAATCCAGTTTTACAGTTTGTGTCGCTAAAACCAGTCCGGCGCCCATTTGGCATCGTTTGACAGACACACAAATGTCAAAATTAGGCAGCCCCTTTTTAGATAGTGCCACAGAGCCCTCTATAGATACTGCCGCAGTGCCCTCTGTAGATACTGCCACAGTGCCCTCTGAAAATACTGCCACAGTGCCCTCTGTAGATAATGTCACAGTGCCCTCTGTAGATGCTGCCACAGTGCCCTCTGTAGATGCTGCCACAGTGCCCTCTGTAGATAATGCCACAGTGCCCTTTGTAGATGCTGCCACAGTGCCCTCTGTAGATGCTGTCACCGTGCCCTCTGTAGATGCTGCCACAGTACCCTCTGTAGATGCTGCCACAGTGCCCTCTGCAGATCCTACCACACACACCCCTTGTAGATAGTGCCACACACACCCCCAGTAGATAGTGCCATACACACCCCCAGTAGATAGTGCCACACACATCCCCAGTAGATAGCTCCATTGGGGCTCCCCCTGGGAGTCTAATCCCCAGCCAGAGCGTTGCCGACTCTGTGGCCGGGGATTCCTCTGCTGGAGGAGCCCCTGACATCACTGTCCATACATATCTCGCCAGAGATATCAGGGGCAACCCCAGAGCTGGAGTCCCGGGCAGAGCGCTAGTAGCGCTCCTCCTGTGACTCCAGATGTGCTCCCGACATCACTGTCCAGCTCTGGGGAAGCCCTAGACATCGCCGTCCATATATGGACAGCAATGTCAGGGGGAGTACACAGAGTGCCGGAGCAGAGCCTATACTAGCGCTCTGTCTGGGACTCCGATCTGGGGAAGACACTGACAACACTGTCCATATATGGACAGCAATGTCAGGGAATTCCACAGAGTCCCGGAGCAGAGCCTATACTATACTATACCCCTGATCTTTTTAGTTAAACAATTAGTGTATAGGTGATTAAACATTGTTCTAATTTTTTAAATTTTTCACGAGTCAGGAAATATTATAAATTAGATTCTAATTTACAATATTTCCCAGCGCTGGTCACTAGATGGCGCAATTCCCAAAATTGCAGCATTGCATGTGGTAAAGCAACCACATTGCTTTATGCTGCAAAATTTGAGAAAACTCACTCGCTCTAGTGAGCTCTCAGAATCCCCCCTCCTTTATCCTGGCTAGTGCCGGGAGAAACGAGGGGATTGAACGGTCAAACCTCCTACACTGTGTGTCTTCATTTTTTGAGCTAACACACAGTGTAGTAGGTTAACATACAGTAGTAAACACACAGTAAAACACGTACATACACAGTAGTAATCTTACTGTCCGGCTGCGACTTCCGGTCCACAAGAAAATGGCGCCGGACGTCGCACAGTTCAATTTGGACAGTGTGGGAGCGGCGCATGCGCCGTTCCCACACAGACGGCGTACAGCATAGTGGATGGAACGGGCCCCGTTCGCATTCACTAAGGGTGCTGTATGTGCCGTATTCCATGTCTGTATGTGTCGTTAATCGACACATACAGAGATGGAAAAAAAAATGGCAGCCCCCATAGGGAAGAAAAAGTGAAAAAAAAACAAAAAAAAAACACAAACCCACAAATAAGTAAAAAAATTTTTTATAAAATACTAAAAGCAAATTGATCTAAAAAATTTTTTTTTCGTGACACTGGTCCTTTAAATGTGGCATGTGATAATCCTGAAAGTCTTATAAACTGGCAAAGATATACAGAACAGTGGGAGCTGCTCTGACATAGTGGCTCTCCGCTCTGCCTCATAGAGTTGGTTCCTGAGTGGGAAACTCAACAGAATATTCTGGTCAGGAAGAAGCTGTTAGGTGAAACCCAGGGTTGGGTCCATGTGAGGTGTGCTGTTGCATTGTTTTGAAAAAGCGCTATTTTTATTCATGTTTGTGAGTATAATATACCACCTTGTTTTAACTGTTCATCTGAAGTTGCGGAGTTACACTATGTATGGGTCATTTTAAACTTTTTGAGGCTACAGCGTGCAGAAGCATTTGGAGAGACTTGCTTGTTTCTTATCTGAACAAGCAAACACTGGAAAAACATATTTTTCTGCACTGCCAGAGTAAGATCACTTACACTTTTACTACAAGACAGAGTTCAAGGGAGGACAGTCCTTAAGGTGGATTGTTTTGCAGTGTATTAGTGGAGTGGGAGCAGAGGACCTCTTTTGCTTTTGAATGAATTATACCAGCCACAGACAAAACAATCTTTGTTAAAAATAATTGGTTATGAAACAGTATTAGGCTGGGGTGATGAAACAACCCTCAACTACTTCAGGTAGTCTTGAATACATAATTTAGTAGACATACCTCCCAATTTTCAAGTATCAAAAAGAGGGACAACCAATGTGGCCGCCACAATTTTTTTTATTTTAAAGGCATGGTGTCGCCCCAAAAACATGTTTTTTTTAAAAAATTTAAACATTTAGTGTGTGGGTGATTAAACATTGTTCAAATTTTTTTTATTTTTTTCGCGAGTCAGGAAATATTATAAATTTTTTCAAATTTATAATACTACCCATTTTTGGTCACTAGATGGAGCTGTTTGGAGCTAGTTCCCAAAATTGCAGCATTGCAACATTGGGTTAAAAGCTATCGCTCTAGTGAGCTCTCAGCATCCCCCCCTCCTTTATCCTGGCTAGTGCCGGGATAAACGAGGGGTTTGAAAGGTTTAACCTCCTACACTGTGTGTCGCCATTTTTTGAGGTAACCCACAGTGTAGTAGGTTTACATGCAGTAGTAAACACACACAAACACTAACATACATTGAAATCGCTTACCTGCTCCTGCCGCCGCGGCCCGTCCGCTCCCTTTGCTGCCGCTGTTCCATGTGCACTTGTCCGGAAGCCGCGACCGGAAGTAGTAATATTACTGTCCAGCCGCGACTTCCGGTCCACAGGAAAATGGCGCCGGACGGCGCCAATTTCGAATAGGACTGTGTGGGAGCGGCGCATGCGCAGTTCCCACACAGACGCCGTACACGGCAGTCAATGGGACGGGAGCCGTTCGCAGTCCCTATGGGACTGTGGCTGCCGTATTCCATGTCTGTGTGTGTCGTTAATCGACACACACAGAAATGGAACAAAAAATGGCAGCCCCCATAGGGAAGAAAAAGTGTGAAAATAAGAAACAGTAAAACACAAACACACAAATGTAAATAAACGTTTATATTAAGGCACTAACATCTTTAACATATAAACAAATTATTTGTGATGACACTGTTCCTTTAAGCCATGCCTCTAATCTCACACAATCCCCACCCATACACACTTGGTTCAGCCCACACAGTAGCATGCTCCCATAGTGCCTCCCACACAGTATAATACCCTCTAGATCTCACCATACAGTATAATGACCCCATAGATGCACCTATACAGTATAATGCCCACACAGATGCCCCCAAACAGTATAATCCCCACACAGATGCCCAATAGAGTATAATGCCCACACAGATGCTCCCATACAGTATAATACCCCCATAGCTGCCCCATACAGTATAATTCCCCATTGCTGCCCCATACAGCTTAATGCCCCATACAGCATAATTCCCCCATATCTGCCCCCATACAGTATAATGCCCCCTAGCTGCCCTTAATGCCCCAAAGCTGCCTCTAGTGCCAGTGCCCACATATAAAGTGCAAGTGCCCTTGTAGATAGTGCCACAGTGCCCATGTAGATAGAGCCCCTATATAGTGCCACAGTGTCCATGTTGATAGTGCCACACCCCCCTTGAAGATAGCGCAACCATCCCTGTAGACAGTACCATTGGGACTCCCTCTAAGAGCGGAATACCCAGCTAGAGCATAGTCCGGGGATTCCGATCTTAGAGGGAAGCCCTGATGTTACTGTCCATATATGAACAGTAACATCAGTGGATACTCCTTGGGCGGAATCCCCGTTGCCAACTCTGGCTGGGGATTCCGCTCCAAGAGGAGCCCCTGACGTCAATGTCCATATAGGGACAGTGACCTCAGGGGTTTCCTTTACGTGAGGAATCGCTGGCCAGATCATCGGCAACGGGGATTCCGCTCAATCAGTAACCACTGACATCACTGTCTTAAAGTAGCGCTGTGACCGGGGAGTCCTCGGCGGGCGGAGGAGCTCCCTCTGCTTCTCCGATCTGAACTAATGCTGAAGCAGGGAGATAACGGTTCAGCATTGGGGACGCGGATACAGTTGACAGCGGGACATACCCCCGGCTGCCTGGGACAGTGGGACAACAGTATAATGCCGCCAAAGCTGCCCCTAGTGCCATTGAAAAACATATAAAGTGCCAGTGCCCTTGTAGATGGTGCCACAGTGCCCTTTGTAGAAGTGTAGATAGATAGATAGATAGATAGATAGATAGATAGATAGATAGATAGATAGATAGATAGATAGATAGATAGATAGATACTTTATTTATCCCCAAGGGAAAATTGGTTTACAGTTATTACTCCCATTTACAGTACATATTATACAAAACAATACAATATATAACGACAACATATAATAAAATATGTAATAAAAAGCATCACGACACACTATAAAGACATATTATAAAGTGCAATAGCTTTTGGCATAAAAGATCTTTTAAGTCGTTCTTTCCTACATCGAAATTGTAGCAATCGATTGCTAAAACAGCTTTGTTTATCGATTAAAATACTATGTAACGGATGCAACTCCTCTACTTTAATTGCACTAATCTTCCTTAATAAGCTTTTATTTAATACCTCCTCAAATAAAGGCACCTCACTAACCATGATCGCTTTTCCCTTTTTGATCAGATACTGTACAGTGCAGAAACTGTCAGGTTTTAAGCAACATGTACAGCAGAGAGGGTTTTCTCTGCTGTTGCTTGGGTCTAAACCCCGGAATAGGGCCTGGTTTGCTGGAGTGTGAAGGAGAAGGGCGGCTTCCACTCCAAACAGACAGTCCGTGTCCTGGGCTGTCTGATGAGCCTAGTTAGGCTTCACCTGAGGCGTCTCTTTTAATTGAGTTGTGTGCTGTTCACACAGGGCTCTCAGTCTGGGGAAGACAGGCATGCTAGCCTGTGAGAGTCACCAATGTGTAAGGTAAAGCTGCCTATGGTTTGAGGTACTGGACACAAGGCTCAGTGTCTCGAAGTGAGGGACACTAAATGTGTTAGTTAGAGGCTGGACGGACTAGGGTTTGTTTTGAACTGCTGCGTAAAACCGTCTTTCATGTGTGAAGATAATAAAGCTGGTTGTGCCCAGTTTCAAACCAAATCCCCTGTGGTGAAGTGAAAATTCTTGTGTGCCAATCATCTTACCCTGAAGATGGCGATCCTGTGAGCTAATTTACCCCAAGTTGTCGCACTGTGTAGATAGTGCCCATGTAGATAGTGCCCCTATATAGTGCCACAGTGTCCATGTTGATAGTGCCACACCCCCACTTGAAG
The DNA here is from genome assembly GCF_050947455.1 of Rhinoderma darwinii. Taxonomy (NCBI): domain Eukaryota; kingdom Metazoa; phylum Chordata; class Amphibia; order Anura; family Rhinodermatidae; genus Rhinoderma; species Rhinoderma darwinii. The sequence continues at coordinate 111,263,781 of NC_134690.1, forward strand.
ATAGCAACCCCCCCCCCCCGTAGATAGCGCCATTGGGACTCCCTCTAGGAACGGAATCCCCAGCTACAGCATAGGCCGGGGATTCCGCTCCTAGAAGGAAGCCCTGATGTCACTGTCCATATATGTCCTGAATCCAGGACAGTTGGGAGCAGTGTTGTAGATAATGGTAGCTACATCCCATCTGAGAGTCCAATTTGGGTTGTGGCCATGTAGCCACGCGTGGCACTGCAAATGACTACAGGTAATGTCATATCACCTATGTTTGTTAAATTGTGTCCTTATACATACTGACCTAATGCATTTTCTATATTTACTGATGCACTTACATCCAGATACATTTCAACTCACACTCCCACTGTCACCCTGCTTTCCATGAATGACAAATATGCCCACTCCTGTGCCAAAATACAAATTGGCAGATTTGGCATATAGGAATTTTGTATATGGTAGCCATATGGGTTATCACATGGGCAGACATACCATATGTGCGTCCTGTACAGCCTATGTCTCACAATTACTTGTGAATTGGTATAGTAGTGACTATACCAATATATATATTGAGAGCCATGAATGAGGTGATCTATAACTAGTACCCCACTGTCATCAAATGCAGATGGAAATCAAGAAACCCCGTATATTATTCTTGCCCAGGAGCCCTCTGTTGTTGGTGTCTGCCCCTGGGTAAGCTACTATGATATTACAAGAGTGTTTCAATCAGGTAAGCTGCTAAGATCTCAAAAATATTTTTTTTTTGTCAGATAAACTGCTGTTCAGGGCTGGTCTTAGTGGCTGTACAGGGTGCAGTTCCCTCCCCACATGAAGAGGGCGCTGCCTTCCCTGCCCTGCAGTTTTCCTCTCTTGTGTTCTCATGCATTGGCCAGTAGTTCAAACTGTCCCTTCTGCACAGTGTAATAGCTGTCAGCCACTTTCCCTGATGGCTCGAACAGATACTGAAAGCAGGCACTTGAAAAGTAATAACAATTGACAGGAAGCTCACACTAACTCTCAAGCACCGGGAAGGGTGGCTGACCTCAATTACACTGTGCTGCAGAGGGGCCCGCTCTATTAAGCCATTTAGACTAAATTACATCTGTTAGTCTGGGATAGTTCCTCTCCCTTCATTTGCCACATTGTAGAGGAGAGCAAAGCTTTTCATCCTTTCTCTCCCCTTCTGCCGACAATGCAGTGATGTAGAGGGCTCCCACTCAGGAGTGAATGCTTTCAGCTTTTGACAAGAAATAAAAGCTAAAAATACATATGTGTATGTTATCTATCCAGAGCCGATTCTAGCTTTTCTGCTGCTTGAGGCGAAAGTTAAAATGGCGCCACCCCATCCGCAAAAAAAATCACATACTATCACAAATGTTAACATACTATAAATAAATATATACCAGCAGTGAATATACGGCACAGATCCATATATATCAGCAGTGATCAGCGAGGAGGGAGGTTGTGTGCAAGTGCTGCTGGTGCTTTTGATCTGTGTGGACCACGCCTAGGATCCAGGGAGTTTCCTTTTTTTCACCTGCCCAGGTTCATATCACCTGCCTGGGCTAAGGAGAGGGCCCTGAAGGAGGCTCCATTCATACATGGAGCCTCAGACCTCTACCACCCGGAGCTTCCCAACCTGCTGGGAAGGTGCAGCCAGCGTCTGCGGTGAGAAGGTCATCCTGAGGAAAGATCTATTTGGCCCCCCCCCCCCCCCCCCCGATGCTGGGGCTCTGGAAGAAGCCGAGAGGAGAGACATGGAAGTCCGCCCGGGTGGAGGCCCAGGAGAAGGCCCGACAAGGCAAGGGACCCGACCCGAAGACCGGAGTACGGTGACTTTCAGCTCCCGCCTAGCTGGAAGAATACCGGAACCTCAGCAGGTCCCTGCGGCGGCTGCGGAGGATCGAGCAGCAAAAACATCAGGCGCCAAGAGGTCGCGGTTTAGTCACCAGGTCAAAGACATTTTGGAAGAGGTTAAGGAGGTGGAGGAAAGGAGAATGGAGATCGTGTCCGGTGGGGGAGCCTTCGGGGAGAAGCTGGAAAATGATGAGAGGTTTTCCCTGATGGCGTCCCCCACGCAAGGTAACAAATCCCCCTGGAAAGGGGAAGGAACAGGAGGAAAAAAAGCAACAGCAAAAATGGAGAGACTGCTGAAAGTGCAGTGGTTGTAGAGGCCGTGGAAGCGGAGACCATGGTAGCAAAAGCCGTAGAAGTGGAGGCCGTGGAATAAGAGGCTGTGGAGAAGGAAGCGAGTGTGGAGGCAGAGGAGGAGAGAACGCCGACCCAGGAGGAGGTGGGCTCGGAGGCCCCCCGGGAAAGCAGTGATGGAGAGGCACATGGGGATCTTTCCTGCAACCGATGCGTGGAGAGCTTTGAGACAGACAATGAGCACCCCCCAGGGTTGCTCACACAAATACGACAGCAGGAATCCCCAATTTCCTTCCAGGACTTTTGTTTTGGATCACAGTTGCCGCCGGAGGAGGAAAAAAAATGAAAGAAGAAACTTTGGAAAATGAGGAAGAAGGCGAAGGCAGCTGGAGTATCCTATAAAGTATTCCTACCTGTCTTCTTTGCATTCCAGACCGGATTGGAGCCCGGTTCGGGAAGCGAACCCCGCAAATCCCCCAGCTCCGGCCTTTGCAGTGGGGTCGGAGCAGGAACGCGGGCAGAGAACCTTGGTGCCGGTTCTAACTGATGTGGCCAAGATAACGCTGGACGTAAAGGAGGCGGTGCGGGCGGCCACGAGGCATTAGGGTGCATGTCCCCGTGTCCGGCGGATGGGAAACCTCAGATGCCAGCCTCTGGTGCAAGCCAGAGGCCGGTGGATGGGGGAAACCGGAAGCCGGATATTGCGCCAGATATTGCGCCGGATATTGCGCCAGAAGACCGGAAGTCCGCTGGTCATGTGACTCGGCCAGTGGACGCACCAGACAAAATTGTTGCGGTTAGCGGTGGCGGTAAGGGAGGCCCCGACGCTGCTGGCCACACCCCGATGGGAGGGGGGTGGTTTGGTGTCGGGAGCAGCTTCAGCTGTGCCTGTGGCCCCTCCATCTGCATCACCGCAAGGCGGTGTAGGTGGGAGGGGCTTAGCAGGCACTGGGGGTGGCGGCACCCCACCTCCCAAACACCATGCTAGTGTTTCAGCAAGTATGGAGGTCAGTGAAGCGGAGGGTGCTGAGGGAACGTCGCCTGTGACATCCGGCGGAGCCCCAAAAGCAGCGGCACCCGATGATGTGGAGACCCCAAAGAACACAAAATGTATATAAAGCCAATGGACAAGAGAGAGAACTCTGTAACCAGCCTGACCAGAATGAAAGGTGTAGCGAGAAGTGTAAGTAAAAATGTAAATGCAAATATGTGTGGTGATTGTAATATTAATAATGATGGTAATGTTAGTTAATGGTGGTGGTAGTTGTGGTTTGTAATAATGTGGGGGGGTGTCAACCAATGGCAGGGGGCTGGTTGCGCCTTCTGCCAGAGCGCCCGGCAGGTCGTATGCGGGTGTAGTTTTGGGAGGACCTCCAGCCCTGCCATTCAAATCTACTGGGCCCGGGAACGGCAATTTGCAAAAGCGCCTCCCAGAAGCCTTAAGGGAGGGGAAGCAAACACTAACAGTAGGGGGAGTGCAGAAGGACCTATCCTTTTGGATAAATAGGTATGTTCTTGATGCCTTCCGAGAGAGGCGGGGAGATCTGTGGTCGCTCCCAACAAACGGGCCGGCCGTGGCAAGGAAGAATGAGGTCCATCTCCAGTGGCGTGGCAATGATGCGTGCCCTCCTCGTAAGAGAGTGGTGGAGCTGCTGCGGGAGATGGGCTTCAAGGTGAGTGACATCTATGCCTTGATTCATCCTCATGGTATGGCTGAGTTTGACATCAGCTTTGTTCACCAGGGGGACCTTGAGGTCTTCTATGGGAACTATGAGCTGGTGAAGAGCGAGCCCGCTTTCCTGTGTGGACATCATGACCTGGTTGGGAAGATATGGTGAGGTAGCAGAGATGCCATGGAAAAACTGCGATGAATTTGGCATCTGGTCGGGAGCCTGAACGTTTATGGTGAAACTTAGGCGTCTGGGGCAGACGGTGTCCTACATACCATCTTCTGCTTTCTTAGGAAGAGATCGAATCCTTGTCTTCTACCAGGGGCAGCCGAAGCTGTGTCACCGGTGTAGCGACCCCTCGCACTTGCGCACAATCTGCACTGTGCAGAAGTGTTCTCATTGTGGGAGGGGTAGGCCATCTGGCCGCATCGTGTAACCAGATTAGGTATAACCTGTGTGGTGACCTGGGTCACCCTTTCAGTCGGTGTCCGTGCTCAGTCGTCAATGTCTGCTCCAACCCTGTGGAAAGTGTAAGGAGGTCTCCGTGGGCGAGGGTGTGGACAGAGACGATAGAGCCCAAAAGCAAAGGATAAACACAAGGAGGGGACCCCCTTCTCGTCATAGAAGGAGTGGAAAAACGCAGAAGCGAACGAGAGCTGAGGAGGGCCCAGGAAACTGGGGCTCCTCTGGCTCAGACCAGGATGCCCCCCAGGACACTGATGCTCTTGGGGAGGCCGTATTGAATGAAGAGGCAAGGAGGATAGAGAGGGAGCAGAGGGCTGAGGACTCCAAGTCCTCCCACTATGAAAGTGTGGAAGAGGAAGGTAGGTCACAGCCTAAAGCAAAAGAGGGGACACTGGGTAACAACACCAAAGGGCTAAAAACATCTGGCCCTGCCCCGGCCAGGGAAGGCAAAACCTGCCCTTCTCTGGTGCGTTCCCCTAATCGATACCGTGCTCTCATGGATATTCCAGCCCCCATGCTGGGGGGGGGGCGGTAGGGAATCTAGGAGTCGTTGAGCCTCGTCTTCTGTGGGGGCCACTGTCCTCGGGAGAGGGGGTCGGCCAGGACCCAGGAGATGAAAATGGGGGGGGGTGGAGGTTATGGACTCCTTGACTTCGAAAAAAAGAGGTAAAGAGAGGGGTCCTCCTCAGAGGAAAAAGCAAGGTGTGGGAAGAAAACAATCTAACTCAATCATTTATGATGGCGGCACCCACTCCGTTGATGCTGGCATCGATTAACGTTGCCAACATTAAGTCGGATTTGGCTAGATTTGCAGCCTTTGATTTTCTTGGCCTGGTTGAAGCTGACATTTTGTTTTTTCAAGAGACCAGACTGTCACTTTTGGCAGAGGTCGTGAAAGCTAGGAGGGAGTGGCGACGTAGGCCCTCCTACTGGTCTCTTGCGGGTGAGCTATATAGCGGGATGGCGGTACTTTTTCCGCACCAGTCACATGCCGGCGGATGACCGACTAAGAAATGTAGCGGTGCTTGATCTTATATGTCCTCATGGGGGGATAAGAATTAAGACTTATCAACATCTACGTTCCCCAGATGAAATGGGACCGGAAAAGTATTTTCATAACGATTAAGCCCTTCCTTTTTACAGGCTGTCAAGTCATCTTTGGAGGGGACTTTAACACTGTCGTTAGGCCCCGAGACAGGGGAGGTTCCAGAAATGTACTGGCTTATGATAGTGTCACGTTGAATAGAATAGTTAGTGATGCTCGCCTGGAGGACGTCCACATTCGGTATACCCCAGGCCACTCGGGGTTCACCTATCACAGAGGTAGTTGTTGGTCTAGAATAGATAGGTTTTTGTTTTTTTTAAAGCGGGAAGCCATCTCCTTGGCGGTGTCCATCGTTGAGGTGGAGTTCTCCGACCACTGTCTGATTATGTGTTTTTTTTAATGTTGCAGAGTCCCTGCAGATGGGTAGAGGTATATGGAGGCTGAATTCTACTTTCCTGGAAGAAGCAGAGATAAGACAGGCCTTCGAGGATTTTCTTCAGAGCCAGTTACCTTTATTGGATCTAGGCGTTACTAAGTCTGAGTGGTGGGAGGTGTTCAAAGAACGGGTGGCTGAGTTTGGATGCAAGATGTCAATGAGTCGTAATGTGGTGACAGGACTGCTAGATAGTACAGGCTCCCTGATGAGATCTAAATCAGGGATCCTGGAGGTCATTAGATCCTTTTATTTGTAGCTTTTGGGTGAGCAGGACCTAAACCAAGACAAAATGTCGGCTTTCCTGGCTGAAACCATCCTTGAGCCAGGAGCAGACCTCTCGCTTGGTGTTTTGACAGAGTCGATCAAGGAAGAGGAAGTGATGCTGGCCATTCATGGATTGGCCATCAAGAAGTCACCAGGCCCAGATGGCTTGACAACTGAGTTTTATAAGGCTTTTAAGGGAACCTTGGTTCCCCTATTGACTGCGGTTTTTAATGAGTGCCTCTCCTCGGACACTCTGCCAAAGTCAATGGGCAAGTCCGCCTTGATCATTCTGTCAAAGTGTAAGAATCCGACCCGAGCTGAGAACTGGCATCCCAGCGCTCCTCAATACGGACAGAAAGGTTCTCGCAAAAGTGCTGTTTAATTAGCTGGTGAAGTTTTCACCTCGGCAGAACTTTTAGTGCTGTTCTCAGTGTCAGAGAGGCAGTGGAGCAGGCAAATTTTGGCCAATGGGAGGGGTACATTCTGTTCTTGGATCAGGCCAAAGCTTTTGACTGGGTGAATCACAAGTACCTTTATTTAGTCCTTCTGAGGTATGGCCTACCCGGTGAGTTTGTTAATTGGCCCCAGACCCTATACTGCGGGGCTGAGTTTTTTGCACTGGTGAACGGTTGGACTGGAACCCCCTTTGAGGTTGGGTCTGGTGTCCACCAGGGTTGTCCCTTAAGCCCCTTGCTGTATGTTTTCGCGATCGACCCCTTTCTTAGGCGGGTCAATCGTGAACCATTGGCGGGGGTGAGGATGGACTTGGAGGGGCCAGAGGCCAGTCAGAGGATGGTTCCATACGCGGATGACATCACTATCTTTGTCTCCTCGAGAGGGGAGGCAAAATGGGTGATGTCAGAAGTTGACCGATACTCACGGGCTTCTGGCTACAGGATCAACCGGGACAAGTGTGAAAGTCTCTGGCTGGGAGGGGGAGACCCAAAAGGTCTGCTAAAATCTTAGGCGTTTAATTTGGCTCGGGTGATTATCCCAAGAAAAGCTGGGAAGGTAGGCTAGTAATAGCTGCCCAGAAAGTTGGCCAATGGAAGGGATGGTCTTGGTCCCTTAGGGAAAGGGTTCACCCGGACAAGGCTTACTTGATGACTATGTTGCTCTACCTTGGCAGTGTGTGCATGTTGCTGAAACCTCTCTGGACCCGGGTCTATAGCCTGTTTTTCCAACTCTTATGGGAGAACAGGCTCAACCTAATCAAGAGGGAGGTTACTTAGCTACCGAGGAAACTAGGTGGGTTAGGTAAGCTTAACCCAATGGTGTTTCTAGTAAACAACTTCGTTAAAATCAATTTGGCGAACCTCTTTGAAAGAGGAAGGGCTCCACTCTGGATATCCTTCTGCAGGGGTTGGTTTCGGCCTTTATTCCAGGAATAGGAGCCAGGAGGCCAAGCAAAGGACCTGCGTACACCCCATGGGCACTTCCCGGCTTATGCCGCCCAGGTTCTGAAGGGTTTTTTTTTTCGGTGGGGTCTGGGAGCATGGGAGATCAAGACCATGTCGAGAAAATTTCTTGACATAAAGGTCTTGTTGACCTGCTTCCAGAAGCTTCTGGCACTCGGGGACTGCCCAAGTAGAGACCTCAGGGTGGGATTAAAATGTTTAAACTCTGTGAGGATTCCCCAGAAGTTTTGGGATCGGGCTTGGCGGTGCTTCCATGGGAGGCTGTATGTAAGGGGCCATCTGAAGTACAGAAACTCAGATGAAAATGTTTGTCCTCGGGAGGAGTGCAGTGACACGCTGGAAAACATGGATCATTTCTTGCTTCAGTGTCCCTTCAATATAGAGGTTTACAAATGGGTGGGTGCCTCAATCGGTTGGCCCGGTCTGACCAACCTCTCCTATGCTGGTTGGGCCTATGGGGCATTCGGAGACCTGTGTTTAGTGTCGACTCCGTTTAAAATCCTCCTGGAGGATGAGGTGTGTAGGAATATCATGGGTGACCTGGTGGTTGAGAGACTGGGTGCATCCAAGTCCTCTCGACTTTGGAAGGGCTTTAATTTTAGAGTGCCCTAGGTCGAACCAACCTTCAGGGGGAGGTGATGGGGTGCCCCTGGGTATTAGACTGGGGGTAGGGGTCTACGCCTGATCAGGACACCGGGAAAATAGCGATAGGGACATAATGAGGGACAGCAGGAAAGACAGATTCGTTTTTTCTAAAGTAAATAAGGGATAGAGATAGGGCAAGCTGGATAGGTTTCGCGATAGGGACCGGGGTGGTGGTTGGGGGTGGCTTTGGCCTCTGGTCTAGTGCTCTAGGGGGGCTTTCATCTCTCAATCCTCTGGTGATGGGCTGAATAAGCACAAATAGGTTTTTGTTTTGAGCTTTTTTGAGACAGAAAAAGGGATTACAAGCGGCCAAACTTAGGTTTTCGGGTTTAGGTATATAGTAGTGTATTTGGTTATGGTTATGTGTTTCTGTTATGATATTATATGGTGTAGAGGTGTATGCATTGGTTTGTGTGAATGTTTAGGTAAGGTGGGCAGTACATAGGTGGGGTGGGGGGGCCTGGTGGTGTGCCCAGCATAATTCTGGACTACGTGGACATGAGGAGGACTTGAGACGTGGGATTGGGCTGGCTGGGTGTTGTGTTGGGTGGTGGGGGCCAGCATCTGAACTATGCGGACATGGGAGGACATGAGGCGTGGTGCTGGTCAGGGGGAGGCGATGGATAAGTTAGTGTGGATAAGGTTAGGTATGAATGTGGATAAGATAAAATATATTAAAAACAAATTTATATATATTTTTTTGTTTTGTTTTGTTGTTTTCGTTTCTTTTCATTTACATTGTGCACTGAAGGTAAGTGCACCATGAAATGGTAATTTTATTTTACTTTATTTTTAGCGTTAGTTTGTTGTTATTATTACTATTGTTATTATTATTATGTTTATTATTATTATTATTATTAGTATTATTATTTAGTTGTTATTGTTGTTATTATTTTGTTTTTTTTGTTGTGATTATTTAATTTTGTTTTATATATGTGTTTTTTAGGGTCCATTGGTTCGCACAAGGTTATAAGAGTTTGTTATAATAAGTATGTAATATATCGTGTTATAGTTATGTTTTCTTGGGGTTGGGGGCCCTGGGGGGGTATAGGTGTAATTATGAATGAATATGGGATTATGGTTATGTATGCATGGAGATGTATGTAAGAATGGCCAGGCTGGGTAAATTAATTTTGTTTGAGATGTACAGGAATGTACATAGGTTTTGTTTGTTTTGTAAATATTGTATATTTTGTAAAGTTTTATATTTTTCTAATAAAAGAGTACCAGCAGTGACTCGCGAGGCTGAAGGTTGTGTGCGAGTGCTGCTGGTGCTTTGGATCTCTTAGGACCAGGCCTACGATCCGGGGACTCTTCTTTTATCACCTGCCCAGGTTCATAACACCTGCCTGGGCTATGAAGAGTTCCCCGAAAGGGGCTCCATCTGTGCATGGAGCCTCAGACCTCTACCCCCGGAGCATGCCAGCGGGGGGTAGAGGGTCTTCCCAGACCCAGGAGAGGGCCCGGCGAGGGCACAACCCTCGCTGACCATTTTATTTAATAAAAATAAAGTGTAAATCATCCAAATTAGTCGAACGAATCTTTGACGTAGTCCAAACGGTCCAGCGGAACCTGCAAAACAAAAATTAGCAATATGAAAAATAAAAACATTATACCAACCTCCATCAGTCTTCTGCCTTCTTTCTTCTCCCCTGCGCCGCAATAGAAACTAGAGGTCAATTAAATGTAATTTCTATTGTGGCGCATAAGAAATTTTAATAGCCATTAAAAATTCTGGCGCATCTGGGATGTCATGTGCGCCAGAAAATGCTAATGCAAGGACTCCTAAAAAAATTATTACACCTTTCCTATGAAGTATAACTAAACTTTTAAAACTCTTTTGACATGTCAGAAGTTTTGATGAAAGGGCGAGCAGGTGCTTTAAATAATAATAGCCACTCCCACTAGTCTTGAGGGGAGTGGTGTGTGGTACATGGGATGTGTAGTAAGAAATAATAAATGAATAGTGTGTGTGCAAGTGTAATACTATAAGTGAAATATAGGGGGGAGTTATCCCCCCCCATAGAGCTCTCAGCAGTCAGTCAGATGCTCTGACCCCCGTCCTTGTAGTATAATAATTACTGAGGGCTCTATGGTGGGGATTATATTGCAGGGGGTTGGATGAGTATATGACCGACTGCTGAGGGCTCTATGGAGAAGGAAAATACTGCGCTCAGCATCCTTCCCCCACTAATTTAAAAGTGATCGGCCGATGCTGGAGGGTATTATACTACAAGGGGGGATTTACTGAGCATCTCGCTGACAGCAGAGGGCTCAGTGGGGGGGGGATAATCCCCCATAGAGCACTCAGTAGTTACTATAATGCAAGGGGTGGGATCTGAGCATTTTACTGACAGCAGAGGGCTCTGTGGGGGAGGGGATGATAATCCACCCATAGAGCCTCTATGGGGGATTATCCCCCCCCCCCACAGAGCCCTCTGCTGTCCTCACAGAGCCTTCTGATGTCAGTAAAATGCTCAAATCCCCCCCCCCCCTTGCAGTATAGTAACTAGTACTGAGGGTGCTATGGGGGATTATCCCCCCCCCCACAGGGCCCTCTGCTGTCAGCAATATGCTCAGTAACCCCCACCCTAGCATTGGCCGATTACTTTTAAATTAGTGGGGACGGGAGGCTGAGCCTGAGCACGGTAAGCGACACTCTGCCGCTCTAGTCTTAACATGGCTCAGCCTCACCTTACACCGCTCTGCTCCTCCTGAGGAACTGCTTCTCACTGGCGGCACCTATCGTGCAGCACGTCTGCTAATTAAGTCATGTTGCCCTCTCTCTCTATCTCTCAAATATCTATCTGTCTCTCATATATCTATCTATCTCCATGGCATAGTGGTACCCCCCTTCTTATGGCTGGCCCCTGTACATTACAAGGTACATTAAATGGTGCCATTAAAAAATATAACTTGTCCCGCAAAATACAAGCCCTCATACGGCTTTGTCGATGGAAAAATAAAACAGGGTTAAGAGAACAAGTTATTATTTAGAAAAGCTTATATTAAGTCCTCTATATACCTCTCCTTTATTTTCCTTTGCCCAAAAATATAAGAAATCTCTAATTACTGAATGTCCTCTCATTTGTACTATACAAAGCCTGAATGTTCTACTTTCCTTTTTAGTTCCTATATTTCTCTGATAATTATATTACTATTAATAATCAGGGTTTTAAAATAGCTCTAATGATAGTAGTGATAATTTACTGACTGTAGCTGTAAACCACAGGGGAGAAGAGGAGAGAAGGAAGGAGACATATGATTTCCCAGCAGTCTCGGTTTAGGTAGGACAATCCTTTGTTCTATACACAGAATATCCTCACTTCTAATACAGGTCTGGAAAGAGCATTAGAACATTATAATACATGAGATAGATATGTGAGGAGAATAGATTTAGAAGAGCTAGAAAATGGGATTTAAAAGATAAATGTCCAGTCAGTAAATGGGATCTCCGCAGTATAGGTGTCCCTTATAAAACAGTCCACAGACACATGTATTGTACCTCTCTGTAAACAACATACTACTGAAGTTCATGTAAATGTTGCAATAGAGGCATAACTTGAAGCTCCTGGGCATAAATGCAGAATCTCGGGGGCGTGGCTTGGCGCGCAACGGGAGCAGTCGCATGACTTGAGAGCTCCGCTGTGGTTCCGTGCTATATTGATCCTGTGACTATCCTGATCGTTCCTTACCTTCATCATTACGTCCCGGAGATCCAGGCAGCAGTCGGGTGGTAAGAGTGGAGTTATGGGCCCCACGAGAGGTCAAACGGCCGCGGAAAAGCTACAGAGTTATGTCCGGGAAGAAATCAAAGATGGCGGCCGTGCTTCCCTGCAGCAGCGCTCAAAGGGCAATGAGACGCCTGGTGGGTCGACATCTTCCTCAGCGGTGGTGGAGGAGACAGAACCGGAACCTACTCCGACAGAGGTGATGAACAAACTCCTGGCAGCCATATCAGCATGCAAGACCTCGCTGACCGGTAAGATGGAGGAGGTGAAAATTGATATAGGCCTCATAAGGCAGGATATGCAGACCCTGAGAGAAAGAGTGACACATGTGGAGGACAGAGTGTCTGGGGTGGAAGACAGGATGGCGGCCATACCGCGTGCGATTACAGATCTGGAATCCATGACGGAGTTATTAAAACAAAAAAATGATGATCTGGAAAATAGGCTGCGTCGGAATAATATCCGGATAATAGGAATGCCTGAGAAATCGGAGGGCCAAGATCCGGGCGAATTCATATCTAAGTGGTTGAAAGAGATAATGCCAGATGCACCTTACTCGCAGGCCTTTGCAGTAGAAAGGGCGCACAGAGTGCCGGCAAGACCGCCTCCACCGGGGGCCCCTCCGGGGCCGATGTTGGCCAGGTTGCTTAATTGTAACGACAGGGACATGATCCTGCGTCAAGCCCGCCGACTGCAAGGTATTAAATATAATGGCGTTGCTATATCCATATTCCCGGATTTCTCGGCTGATCTGCAAAAGCGCAGAGCTACGTTTATGGCGGTGAAAAGGCGGCTGAGGGATCTCAATATCCCATATTCTATGGCGTATCCTGCAAGGCTGCGGGTAGTGGATAACGACCGTTCTATCTTTTTTAACTCTCCGCTGGAAGCCGACGATTGGGTGAGAGGGAGGAGATCGCCCCGCCGCGTGTGACCCCTTTGGAGGGTGAAGATGGAAAGTGCTGGAATTTAAGATGATGCTGGAGTTTCTTCTGCGCCTGATGCAGGCTAAAAGGTTTCTTTTTGCTGGTTGATCTCCTGTGTTTAAGGAGGGATTCCAATGTTATGGTACACCCAATTTGAAGTCTTATCCGGCGGGTGAATGGTTCCGGAGGCCCTGAAAAAGGGGCATTCTTCTCCGCCCCATTTCATTTGAATGGACTGTCGGGACTTTCAATCTGTTACCATTCGGTTCATGGAGCTTGGCCTATAGTGGGAAGGAGTGATCCGGCCGAAGTAAGAAGGGGCCCCAGTTGAAGGACTGCAGGAGTGATCCGGGTATATGCGCAAGACGCATATTACGTTTAAATATTGCTGATATATTGTTTACACTGCTGCTGGATTTATTATCCTCCTGTACGAAGTTATGGAAAGGGCTTAAGATGCATTATGGTGTTTGAAGGTGTAGATAGGGAAGGATACGTTAATGCTGCCTAATAGCACGGGGCCTTCCCCGTTACTCTTTGGTGCCACGAGGACGGCATGATTCGGCAATGGCCTATGTGTCATCTCGCATTGTCGATACAATTTACTGTTTATATGTTAGTTTTGTCGTTTATGTTTTTAATGCCGTATTTAGGCGAAATTATACTCATTTATGAATGCAAATGTCTAAAAAGTCATACAGTACACAGAAGGTGGGGAAAGGTCACTAGGGAAAGTATATGGATAATATGCAGGAGTAGGGAGCCATCTTCCCTCCGAGGCAAACATAGCTTCCGGCCTCATTAATGGCGTCTATATCGATTGTGTCTTGGAATGTACGGGGGCTGGGTACTCCGAGGAAAAGGGCAGCCATTTTTGCATGTATCCGTAAATTTAATCCCTCTATAATATGTCTGCAAGAGACGCATTTAATCCCAGACAAAGCGAGATTATTGCGTAGACCTTGGATCCAATGGTCTTCACACTCTTTCCATACGTCCTACTCCCGGGGGGTATCGGTATTAATCCACAAATCCCTGAGGTGGGAAGCGGTTAAAGTTAAAGTGGATAAGGAAGGTAGATATGTGTTTATACATGCTTACATCGACACTATACCATTTGTATTGTTGGGCCTATATGTTCCTCCTCCGGCAAATATACGAATTTTACATGAGGCTGCCGCATTTGCTGCCGCTTACCCACAAGCTACGGTACTGGGCATGGGGGACCTTAACATGGTCATGGATCCCAAATGTGATAGATTTAGAGGAGTGTTGGACGGTGGGGATACATCGGTGTCTCCAACAGAGTTGAATTTGCTATTTCAAGAAATGGGTTGGTTAGATATATTTAGGTGCAAACATCCGAATGTAAAGGTGTACTCATGTCATTCTATCGGTAGGAATTCCCTGTCTCGTATAGATTATATCTTTGGGAACGCTCTAATGGTCCCGATGGTAACGGATGTGTCTTATGAAGTAAGGGGAGTGTCAGATCACTCTCCGATGGTTGCACGTTTCATTCACCCAGGGCCTGTGAGGACTGGTAGCTGGAAAATTCATCCATTCTGGCTTACCCTGATAGGGCCGCAGGATCGCATACCAGATCAACTGGAGGTTTTTCAGGATACTAATAACTCGTGCGATAATCTTAATATTTTATGGGATACCCTGAAGGCCTACCTTAGAGGCTGCTTGCGATCTACAATCTCCTACATAAAAAGGGAAGCGGCAAAGGAAGAGGTTCAGTTGGCACAGCAATGTGAAACATTGGAGGGCGAGTATATAGGAAACCCATCTGAAGCGAATAAACATGCATGGCTGACGATGGGCCGTAAATACTTATTATTATTACAAGAAAAAGCTGATAGGAAATTGTTTTTTGCTCGGCAGACCTATTTTGAATTGGGAAACCAATCAAGTAAATTGCTGGCTCATTTAATACACCACAGTTCTCAGAGCTCAGCAATATTAAAGGTTAAAGACAGTCAAGGCCGTGAACTGACTGATACTCCTAGTATAGCGGCTCAATTCACTCAATTCTATAGGGACTTATATTCCTCACAGTCTTCGTATGATTGGTCCGAGTGTGTATCATACTTGGAGGACTTGGAATTCCCGCAGTTAGATGAGGCAGGCAGGGATATGTTAGAACTCGATATCACGGAAGATGAGGTTACGCAGGCATTAAGGGATATGTCAAAGGGTAAGGCATCGGGACCAGACGGGATTCCATTGGAGGTGTATCTTCGTTACTCTGACCAGCTCATTCCCCCAGTATGCTCTATGTATTCTTATGCCCGGAGGGAGGGGAAACTACCGGACAGTTTCTATGATGCCACAATTGTAGTGTTACTAAAACCTGACAAAGACCCTAGTGAATGTAGTTCTTACCGCCCTATTTCATTACTGAATCTAGACTACAAGATACTTGCAAAGGTACTGGCAAATAGATTGAACAAGGTGATATTACAACTCATTCATTCGGATCAGGCAGGCTTTATGCCGGGGAGATCCACATCTGATAATATACGCAAGGTTCAAATTTTGACTCAAATAGGAGAGGCACTAAAGGAGGACTGGGCAATGGCATCTCTTGATGCGGCCAAGGCCTTCGATTCTGTTGAATGGGCATATCTGTTTGAAGTATTACAGAGGTTTGGTTTTGGCCCGATATTCATTAAATGGGTAAAAATCTTGTATAAGGATCCGAGGGCACAAATTTTGATTAATGGTATAATGTCCCCTTATTTTCACCTCCGTAGAGGTACCAGGCAGGGGTGCCCTCTCTCCCCGCTTTTGTTTGCAATAGCTATTGAGCCTTTAGCGATACGTGTAAGAACGCACTCAGAATATAGGGGAATAGTAGTGGGAGGACGAGAGGAGAGGATTAGTTTGTACGCTGATGATGTGATATTGTATATGTCATACCCGAAAGACAACTTGGGGTTAGCTATTGCAATCCTGAACCAATTCGGTAGATTTTCTGGCCTACACGTTAATTGGAATAAATCATTTTTCATGCCTTTGAAGGAAGTGGGGTGGGCGGAAGCTGAGCATGGCCTGCAGGTAGTGTCGTCCTTTAAATATCTGGGTATTATCATAAACAGAGATCATAGGTATGATCGAATCACCAACATACTGCCTCTGTTAGACTATATCAAGCTCAAATTCAAGGTGTGGGGGGCACTTCCACTGGCAGTGACGGGTCGTGTAAATTTAATTAAAATGGTTATTCTCCCAAAATGTCTGTATGTTCTGGAGCACGCAGCCATACCGGTATATAAGGCCTTTTTTAAAACGCATCATGCATTATTCCCGGCTTTTATATGGGGATCCAATAGATCCAAACTTAGTTTGGCTACTCTACAGAGACCCAAACAGGAGGGGGGAATGGCACTACCGGATTTGTTTATGTACTATCTAGCTGGGCAGTTGAGATATTTACAGCTATGGACTGGGTCGGACCCGTTACCAATGAGGGAACAGCACCTCGCTACATATTTGCATCTAGTGCACCTTTGGCCAGTGATAGAAAGCTCCCCGGGAACTTATAAAAGAATGCTCCCAATCCACAAAGTGGCCGTGCAGGCATGGACGGCGGCCAAACAAATTTATGCATATGCGGATGTACAAGAGGACATGCCATTATGGGATAACCCCCTTCTTTCACATCTAATGGAGGGGCAGGCCCCATCTTTTTGGGATGGATTTGAGGTACGTAGAATTGGGGATGTGTATAAGGATAATGTCCTTAAATCCTTTGCGCAAATGCAAGAGGACTTCCAAATTCCTAGGGAAAGTTTTTATAGATATCTGCAGCTGCGACATGCTCTCGCAAGTCAATACCCTAGGTTAGATCACGAATTCTCACGATTCCCTTTGATTGGAGTTTTTAAATCGCAGGGCCCCCGGGGGCTGATTTCTGCGGTCTACACGGCCCTTATACATGCTAAACTGGCCAATGTCAAATTACCGGTAAAAGATAAGTGGGAGAGCCTGATATCAGATCTGACAGAGGAGGAATGGGAGGATGTACTTTCATCTCCTGTGTCTGTGTCACCGGCGGCAAATAACAAAATGATCCAATTAGCTATAGTTCATCAGAGTTACCTCACGCCGGTGAGACTGCATAGAATGGGCAGATATCCTAGCACTGAATGTCACAGGTGCCGTTTTCCCAGATCTGATTTCTGGCATATGATCTGGGATTGTCCAGTGGTGGCTGCCTTTTGGGGGGAGGTGTTGAAAGTGGTTGAGGAAGTGGTGAAGCAGCCGATCCCCTTTTCACCTAAGATTTGTCTATTTGGGGTGCTGCCTGAAGATCAGTGGCCATTTCACATGCGTATTTTATTGCACGAAGTGTTGTTTATGGCAAGGAAGACCATCGCACTTCGGTGGATGGATCAGAGACCTCCTAGGGTGACGAAATGGAAATCGCTGATCAATTCCATTATACCATATGAGCGAGTATTATATAAGAAAAGAGGGTGTGTTGGTAAATTTTATAAAATATGGCAGATTTGGTGTGATTCATCATGTACCCTGTATACTCCGCATAGATTTACAGACCTGAGGGACCAGTTGCTGCAACATTGAGGAGGACAAGTGTTGCATGATTGGTTACTTATAAGATCTCTATATTTTGTATGGAATAAATCAAACTGGCCTGGGAAAGTATTGTGCCCGTTCGGATGTTATTGTGCTGTTTCCGAGGGCTAACTATGTGATCTATTGGGTTATGACATGTTAAAAACCATCATAGCTACTATGCATCTGTGTTAAATGTGTATGAATACATAAATGTGTTTATTTCCTGTCATGTACTATGGACGTTTGTATTGTACAATTCTTTCAATAAAACGAGTTTAAAAAAAATAAAAATAAATGCAGAATCTCTAACAGGCCCCCACCTACCACGCACCATTTTTATACGTCAGAGATGCCTTTGAGCCCCCTCAAGCAATAGGGATTGGATGTGACTGCTACCTCTGCATCTAGAGTTGACATCAGGCCGGTAAACCACCAGCCTGACTGATATTTAGACTGGGAAGCTGTGAAACGTTTTATACCAGCAGAAGTGGCAGAATTTGGACATAATGAGACTGCGTACGCACAGTCAGGTTGCTTTTTATTTGGATTGGATACTCCTCCTTTGCCAGGCCAAACGTCAGCAGCATCAGGATTGGGTTAAGTTTTTAAGATTGGCCCAAGCGGGAGATTGCAACAGGCAAGGCAGCAGAGAGCCAAAGACCTTCACATTCAGCAGCTGGACACACAGTCCACACTGCCTGCGCAGCCTCGAAAGTCAAGAGCGTATACAGACTTTGTTACAGAGTCATTGTCTTAAGTGGCAAATTACACCTAGTGTGAAGTCACACCCCCACGCCCACACTTTACCCGCGTTGGGGTATATTTACATATTTTGGTATTGTGGTGTTTTTTGTTCTGATTTGTGCAAAATTGCATAAAAAAAATGCCATAAAACCAGCCTGAACCTGAACAGTATTTTTGCATACTACATCCCCTATAGGCTACTGAACTGTCTGACACACCTGAAGACTGGAGGATTCTCTTATATGCTCAAACTCTAACATAACAATGGGCAGCCACAGGCTAATATAGCATCAGTTTAATGGAAAGGTCATTAAAAGCTATTGAAATGATCATGACATACAATGGATATACACCGTGTTTCAAATTATTATGCACATTGGATTTAAAGGGAATGTGTCGCGAATTAAACTTTTTTTTTTAAGTGTCGTTACTTATTTCTATTATATTTTTTTACGTTTTTTGCTGTATTTTTTTTTTCTTCCATATGGTGGAAAGTATTAAAAATCAAATAATAATTTGACATGTTTTCCTATGTTGGCCACCAGGGGGGGGGCACTTCCCAGAATTACAGCAAGGTGAATAAGGCAAAGCAACCTGACTCACAGCTGCTGTAAATGTGGGAGGGAATCCCACCCACGCAGCCGCGCATCATATGCTGCTGACACACGGAGCTGTTAAGTGCCTGTTAAGTGCCTTTACAGCACAAAAGGCACGTAACAGCTCCGTGTGTCAGCAGCATATGATGCGCGGCTGCGTGCTTCTCGCGCAGCCGCCATCATTATGACACTCCGTTTGGATGTTTGTAAACAGAAAAGCACGTGGTGCTTTTCTGTTTTCATTCATCCTTTTCACTGCTGTTGCGCGAATCACGCGCGTCCCACAGAAGTGCTTCCGTGTGACATGCGTGGTTTTCACTCACCCATTGACTTCAATGGGTGCGTGATGTGCGAAAAACGCTCAAAGAACGGACATGTCCTGACTTTTACGCAGCGGACGTAATATCACGCACCTGTCTGCTCGGCCCCATAGACTAATATAGGTCCCTGCGACGTGCGTGAAAATCACGTGCGTCGCACGGACGTATAACACGCTCGTGTAAATGAGCCCTTAGAATGATGAAAGTGAAGTGAATGACTTTTCAGTTGACCGGATCACACGCCGTTTGATTACACTTGATTTTGCGTGTTTGGGGGCATTTGTGTGTGTGTGTGTGTGGGGGGGGTGCTCGCCGCTGATACTTCAAAACAGCTGATAAGCGACTATGAAGTATCAGCGGCGCCCGTGCACACTCCGCTCTGCCACACACACACACGGGAAAAGTCTTAAAGGGGTCGTCCAGGAAAACATGGCGCCGCACCTGTCCTCAGGTTGTGTGTGGTATTACAGCTCTGTCCTATTCACTTCACTGGAGGTGAACTGCAATACCAGACACAACCTGAGGACAGGTGCGGCGCTGTGTCTCCAATCCGGACACCCCTTCTGTCCTGAGATGACCCGACGGGGGAGGCGGGTGTCAGAGCCACCCACTGTCATCACTGCAGACAGAACCACACAACTACGGCATGAGGACAGGGCTTGTCCTGAGTGCACTGTCTCTTGTTATGGACAGATTTATAGTCACATGAACCCCATCTGATGAACCGGTAACCTAGGTCCAATCACATGCAGAGTGGGATCACCAAAAACCCTGTGCACCCTCAGCCCGTCTATCCAGCCCTTTCCTGGTTATATCTGCTTCTGGGAAAGCTGGGTGACCACCATTACCCCTCCTGCTGGAGTGTGTTTGGGGTTGTGACCAATGAACCTCTCACACTCCAGTAGGAGGCGTAATAGTGGTCACCCAGCTTTCCCAGACCCCTGAACTGTAAATCTCTCTAGTTGTGCTGAGACTGTTTGGAGATGTGACTAATGAACCTCTCAGTCTCAGCACAACTAGAGAGATTTATCGTTCAGGGGTCTGGGAAAGCTGGGTGACCACCATTATCCCTCCTACTGGAGTGTGTTTGGGGATGTGACTAATGAACCTCTCACACTCCAGTAGGAGGGGTAATGTTGGTCACCCAGCTTTCCCAGACCCCTGAACGGTAAATCTCTATAGTTGTACTGAGACTGTTTGGGAATGTGACTAATGAACCTCTCAGTCTCAGCACAACAAGAGAGATTTATCGTTCAGGGGTCTGGGAAAGCTGGGTACCACACTAACAGCGGGCATATTATCACCCAGCTTTCCCAGGACAGTTACATCATGTGTTCTTTATACAGAGTCTCCTGCACGACTACAGGGGGGCCCGTCGGGTGGGGGGGCCCGTTGGGGGAAGGGCCCGTTGGGGGAGGGGCCTGTTGGGGGAGGGCGCCCGTCGGGAGGTGGCCGGCCGTTGGGGGGGGGCGTCGGGGGTCACAAGAGCGGCGGTCTGTGAGAGAGAGAGAGGGACAGACAGAGAAACACACATCTTACCTGCAGTGCAGCTGGTCTTCATGATGGCGCCTGCTATCTCCCTGCAAACAGCTGCTATGCGTCTGCTCAGTACAGAGACAAAGAGCAGAATCAATGGAACGGCTCCCGTTCATTGACTCCTATGCACTGTAGCTGCCGTATTCCATCTCTGTATGTGTCGTTAATCGACACATACAGAGATGAAAAACAAAATGGCACCCCCCATAGTGAGGTAAAAGTTAGAAAAAAGAAAAAAGTAAAACACAAACACACAAATAAATAAAATATATTTTAATAACATACTAAAAGCAATATTATATAAAAAAAAAAAAATTTGCGACACCTGTCCTTTAAGTGTCATAAACATTTCATTATTAGTTTTTCAATTAAACTCATGGATGGTATTGTGTCTTAGGGCTCTTTGGATCATTGTAATCAATCTCAGACACCTGTTATAATTAGTTTGCCAGGTGTGCCCAATGAAAGGAAAACTACTTAAGAAGGACATTCCACATTATTAAGCAGGCCACAGGTTTCAAGCAATATGGGAAAGAAAAAGGATCTCTCTGCTGCGGAAAAGCGTGAAACAGTGCAATACCTTGGACAAGGTATGAAAACATTGGATATTTCAAGAAAACTTAGGCGTGATCACCGTACTGTGAAAAGATTTGTGGCTGATTCAGAGCACAGACGGGTTAGTTCAGATAAAGGCATAATGAGGAAGGTTTCTGCGAGACAAATTAATAGGATTAGGAGAGCAGCTGCTAAAATGCCATTGCAAAGCAGCAAACAGGTATTTGAAGCTGCTGTTGCCTCTGGAGTTCCACGAACCTCAAGGTGTGGGATCCTCCAGAGGTTTGCATGTGTGCATAAAGCTATTATTTGGCCACCCCTAAACAATGCTCACAAGCAGAAACGGTTGCAGTGGGCTCAGAAATACATGAAGACTAATTTTCAAACCGTGTTGTTTACTGATGAGTGCCGTGCAACCCTGGATGGTCCAGATGGATGGAGTAGTGGATGGTTGGTGAATGGCCACCATGTCCCAACAAGGCTTCGACGTCAGCAAGGAGGTGGCGGAGTCATGTTTTGGGCTGGAATGATGGGGAGAGAGCCGGTAGGCCCCTTTAGAGTCCCTGACGGTGTAAAAATGACCTATGCAAAGTACGTAGCGTTTATGACTGACCACTTTCTTCCATGGTACAAAAAGAAGAACTGTGCCTTCCGTAGCAAAATTATCTTCATGCATGACAATGCACCATCTCATGCTTCAAAGAATACCTCTGTGTTATTGGCTGCTATGTGCATAAAAGGATAGAAACTCATGGTGTGGCCCCCATGTTCCCCTGACCTCAACCCTATTGAGAACCTTTGGAGCATCCTCAAGCAACATATCTATGAGGGTGGGAGGCAGTTCACATCAAAACAGAAGGTCTGGGAGACAATTCTGACATCCTGCAAAGATATTCAAGCAGAAACTGTCCAAATACTCACAAATTCAATGGATGCAAGAATTGTGAAGGTGATATCAAAGAAGGGGTCCTATGTTAACATGTAACTTGGCCTGTTCAGTTTTTTTTTTTATTGAAAGAGCTTTTGATTTCTGTAAATATGACCTCCTGATGCTGCAAATTCAGCAAATTAAAATTTTAGTTCTCTTTACAACCTTTAAAATGTTTTGATCTCTGTTGTGCATAATAATTTGAAACCGTGCATTTTCAGTTTTTTACTTCTAAAAAAAAATCTGTTATCATTACGAGATTTGTTCAATAAAATTTGCATTATACTCCAATGGTTGATGGCTTGAAGATTATACTGACTGTCATTTGCATCGACTATTTAGGAAAATCAGCGAAAAATAACATTTGCATAATAATTTCGAACACGGTGTAAAAAGTCTACACACCCCTAAAAAAATCCATACAAGATGAATAATTTCAGAACTTTTTCCACCTTTAATGTGACCCATAATCTGTAAAATTCCATTGAAAAACAAACGGAAATCATTTAGAGGGGAAAAATAAAAAAACAAAAATAATGTGGTTGCATAAGTGTAAACACCCTCTTATAATTGGGGATGTGGTTGTTTTCAGAATTAGCCAATCACATTCAAACTCATGTTAAATAGTAGTCAGTACACAGCTGCCATTATTTAAAGTGATTCTGAATAACCCCATATAAAGTTCAGCTGTTCTCTTCAGATTTCCCTGACATTTTCTTTGTTGCATGTGACAGCAAAAGCCACGGTCCGTAAAGAGCTTACAACACATCAAAGGGATCTGATTCGCGCAACAGCAGTAAAACTATGAATGTAAACAGAAAAGCACCACGTGCTTTTCTGTTTACAAACATCCAAACGGAGTGTCATAATGATGGCAGCTGCGCGAAAAGCACGCAGCCGCGCATCATACGGGGCTGACACACGGAGCTGTTAAGTGCCTTTTACGCACGCAAAACACCGCGTTTTTTGCGTGCGCAAAACGCACACGCTCGTGTGAATCCGGCCTTAGATCCAGAATTATTTAGACAGTGGCACAATCTTCATGACTCAGGCTCTGCATGCCACCACGTTGGATTTGAAATGAAACAACTGAGATGCAATTGAAGTGTAGACTTTCAGGTTTAATTCAAGTGGTTGAACAAAAATATCATGTGAAACGTTTAGGAATTGCAGCCATTTTTCTACACAGCCTCCTCATAACATTACCATAAATAAAATGGTTTTTTTTAATACTTTGTAGAGAATCCTTTGCAGGCAATGACTGCCTGAAGTCTGGAACCCATGGACATCACCAAACGCTGGGTTTCCTCCTTTGTGATGCTTTGCCAGACATTTACTGCAGATGTCTTCAGTTGTTACTTGTTTGTGGGTGTATTAAGCAAGTGAAATGCATGCTCGATCGGGTTGACATCTGGTCATTGACTTGGCCATTGCAGAATATTCCACTTCTTTGCCTTAAAAAACTCCTGGGTTGCTTTCACAGTATGTTTTGGGTCATTGTCCAGCTGCACTGTGAAACGACGCCCAATCAACCTTGCTGCATTTGGTTGAATCTGAGCAGAAAGTATATCCCTGAACACTTCAGAATTAATCCGGCTGCTTCTGTCTTCAGTCACATCATCAATAAACACCAGTGACCCAGTGCCTTTGGCAGCCATACATGCCCATGCCATCACACTGCCTCCACCATGTTTTACAGAGGATGTGGTGTGCTTTTGATCATGAGCCGTTCCAAGCCTTCTCCATACTTTCTTCCTCCCATCATTCTGGTACAGGTTGATCTTAGTTTCATCTGTCCATAGAATGCTGTTCTAGAACTGAGCTGACTTCTTTACATGTTATTTGGCAAAGTCTAATCTGGCCTTTCTATATTTGAGGCTGATTAATGGTTTGCACCTTGTGGTGAATTTGAACTCTGTATTTGCTCTCATGAAGTCTTCTCTTTATGGTAGACTTAGATACTGATACACCTACTTCCAGGAGAGTTTTCTTCACTTGGGTAGATGTTGTGAAGGGGTTTTTCTTCACCATGGAAAGGATTCTTCGATCATCCACTAATGTTGTCTTTCATGGACGTCCAGGCCTTTTGGAGTTCACTAGATCACCAGTGCGCACTTTTTTTTTCAAGAATGTACCAAACTGTTGATTTGGCCACTCCAAACATTTGCGCTATCTCTCTGTTGGATTTCTTAATTTTTTTCAGCCTAACGTTGGTCTGCTTCAGTTGCATTGAGAACACCTTTGACCTCATGTTGTTGGTTCACAGCAACAGCATCCAAATGCAAATGCCACACCTGGAATCAACTCCAGACATCTTACCTGCTTAATTGATGATGGATTAATGAGGGAATAGCCCATACAGCCCATTAAATAGCTTTTGAGATAATTGTCCAATTACTTTTGGAGCCTTGAAAAAGTGGGAGCTACATATTAAAGAGGTGTAATTCCTAAACCCTTCCTCAAATTAGGATGTGAATACAAATTAAAACTGTGAAAGCAAAAATATTTTCCAAAGTGTTTTAGACTTACTGTATACCTTATATACTCATATCCTTATATGCTTGTACAAGTTAGTTATATTAGAAGGTAGATGTTCTGGGACTTTAAGGCAGTAGTGCCATGTGCAAAGCACTACGCAGCAATAATAATAATTAAAATGGAGAATTATAGTGCGTGTGCAAAACACTACGCAGCAATAATAAGAATTAAAATGGAGAATCATAGTGCTGTGTGCAAAGCACTACGCAGCAATAATTGGGAAGATGAGGGAACGGCCCCCCTAAGAGCCAATTAAGTTGTGGAACTTTATCTAAACTTTCTGACTCATTTGTTGTTGCAATTCTGTTATAAATATCCGTGCTGATAAGAATAAAGTAGAAGCATTTTCATACAGTAACGTGTCTGTGTGTTTTTGCTACTCCGAGCTGCTCGTACTCATAAATTGATTTTTAAAAGCTAATTTGGAGCTGGATGGAACTCAAGGCGTAGTGATATGCTAAATTGCACTCACAGTTTTTGGCGCCCGAACAGGGACTGCGGCACTAGGACCCAGAGACCACCCGAACCAGGTAGAGGAGACCGGACGGGAACGTGTAGACCAAGAGCTGCAGCATAATGTAAGAAGATTTGATTCTCACATTTTGCTCTGCATCTTCCCGTCTGGCCCCCCTATTTTCAGATGACTAAGGCTCCACCTTAGGGAGTAAGGTATGAAGCCGCAGTTCCAGAACCCTGTACTCCCTTAGAAAGTAAGTGCCTGACTTCCATCTCAGTTTGTGTGAAAGAGAAACGGCATTGACCGTGTTACAGGGGGATTGCTTTGTGCAGGGATAATTGTTATACTTCTAATCTATTTTGTATGTGTGTGCGTGTTGGAAAGTGCTGCTCAAAGAGGAAACTCCTGTTAAAAGTCAGTTTAGTTATTTTTAGGGTTGAAAAGATACCCAGTTGTTTGATTTTTAGGGTTGAAAAGATACCCAGTTGTTTGTTTAGGGTTGAAAAGATACCCAGTTGTTTGTTTAGGGTTGAAAAGATACCCAGTTGTTTGTTTAGGGTTGAAAAGATACCCAGTTGTTTGTTTAGGGTTGAAAAGATACCCAGTTGTTTGTTTAGGGTTAAAAAGATACCCAGTTGTTTGTTTAGGGTTGAAAAGATACCCAGTTGTTTGTTTAGGGTTAAAAAGATACCCAGTTGTTTGTTTAGGGTTGAAAAGATACCAAGTTGTTTGTTTAGGGTTGAAAAGATACCCAGTTACTTTTAGGGTTGAAAAGATACCCAGTTTGATTTTTAGGGTTGAAAAGAGACCCAGAAGAGTAGTATTAGAAGTTGTCTGCATGAGCGTGTGTGTCTGTTGGACTTGTCTAAATTTCAGTATAATAAAATAAAAGATAAAGAAACCCGAGAGTTTGCTGGTCTGATGGAGAGGTCTGGCTTTGCATCTGTGAATTACAAAAAACCGCGGTAGGTAAGGAGCTTATTCTTACACCATTCACACATGTATTGCGAAAGCCTCAAAATTTAGCTGGCACTTTATCCAGCAGTGGTATGAAAGATGAATCCAAAAAGGTATGTTGAAACTTTTTGTGTAATGAAAGGTTGCAGAGGTGCGTACGTGATCTTGAACGGTTGATATGAAATACATGAGAGAATTTTTGCCAGCAATTATATTGTTAACCAGAGGAAAAAATAAATAAATTGTGAGAAGTGTAAGACCTCCCCCTTGGAATGCAGTGACGTAGCGCATGGCGGAGAGAAGTCGTAACCCACATGTGAAGTATTTGAAATGAAAGGATTGTAGTACCAAAAGCTATATCCCGGCAGTGAGGGGTTTGTAGATGTTTGAAATGAATGTGACCAACTCCTGTTTGATTCAATGGAGGTTTGTAAAGTATGTGAAGGCAAAATAACACACTGTAAGGGAAAAAAAAAAAAATTGTTGAAGAGGCTGGCAGCCGTATGATGGGAAGTTTGCATGTGATAAATAAAATGGTTTGTGGAATGTTGAGAAAGGTAGTGGAGTGGCCAGGACAAGGCATAAGTTAAAATGACAAAGCAGGTGATTACAGGTGGTTAGAAGTAAGATGATGTGAGAAAGAACAATTTAAATACAGGTGTAAATTTTCATTGGAAGAGTGAAGGAAACGGAGCAGCCGGGTACATTGCAGTGACTAATGTGGGTCAGAACGGGGGGAGTGTAATGTAAACAGGTGTGATGTGACATCTGTGTGATACATGTGTGATGTGATGAGACATCTGTGTGACATGTGTGATGTAATGAGACATCTGTGTGATGTGTGATGTGTGCAATGTAACATGTGTGATGTGATGAGACATCTGTGTGATGTGTGTAATGTAACATGTCTGAATTTTGAAACTAATGGCCACACTATAAAGCAGAACTATATTGTATGTTCTTATCTTGAACAGCAGTAATGTCTAAAATTCCTAGTGTTTTGTGTATGGGGTTAAAAATCCGAAATGGAATGTTTCTTATCTTCGCGCATGCGCAGTCGTCTGTAACTACACCAAGCGAGAAAAATATAACAGCCGGCTGGATCTGTCTATAAAAAGATAAAATTTACACTGCAGATTTACGTGTTATGATATAAGATTTAATGTTGGAATGTTTTGATGTTGATTCAAATGAATTAAACTACAAATATTGTGAGACACGGGGTTTTGAAAATGTATGTGCCCCCACTGTTCCCTATTTTTATGTATAGGTTACTGATTTGCAGTAATTAATATTACCAGATATATCATTTTCTGTTTTATTGGATAACTAATTACAATTGTTTTGTTTTTGTTTTCACACATGAGGCACGTGCTATGGTGCTGCCTAAATGTTATTTTGGAAAATGTGAGATGTTTTACAGGTAAATGGTTGCAAGTCATTTTAAAAGATAAATTGTATTTAGTAAAAGTCATTTTTGTTCCAGGCTGTTATGTATTACAGGGGGTTAAACTAGCGCCCCCCAGATAGAGTGCCAGTCCTTATTATGTTGATATGTAGTTTTGAACCCTGCTACATTACTTTCGCAGAGTCCAAATAGGAGGGAATGGTGAAGGGACTGATCAGGTAGTTTTGTTTTGTGTTTTATTTTGTTTTGAATTAAAGAATTTGGTTCTAGGAGATCTACAAAATGTGTATGAGCTTCAAGGAGTAACCCAGATTAAATGTGTATGACAGTAACCTATATTTTGAGGTATTTCTGTATAGATGGTTCCAGATCCTTCCAGAACGGTAAATATGGCACTGGGTATGCTGTGCTGTAGTCTCCACCCAATATGAGGTATTGTGTAAAAGACCATCCCCCTCCAGCAAATTTACACAGGAGGCGAGGTGACGTCACTCACAGATGAGTCTTTACAGATTTAGATGGGGAGAAGGAAAAATAAAAAATAAAAATAAAATTTTTGTCGGAACATTGTTTCTTTTATGCCAGATTTCAGTAACATATTTTGTTTGTTTTTTTTGTATTAATCAGGTATTTACAGGACCTGGTGGGTGGGATTTACAAGTGTTCTGGATCATCAGATGAATGTGGAACAATAAAACTCCACCCTTTTGAAATGTTCTATCTATATGTGACGTGGGTTTCCAATGTAAATTTGTAATAAAGAAATATTTGACCATATACAGTATGTACAGAACAGGATATGAGGCACCAGGTAAATTACCCAGAAACCACTCTCACCTTCTTGTTCATCTCAAGGAGCAGAGCTGGAGGTGCTCGCTGAGGCTTGTAACCTGGCAGAAGGTAAGACGGCCGACATATACACTGACTCTAGGTACGCTTTTGGCATCGCCCACAATTATGGGCCCATTGGTAGTAGGAACTTTGTTGGATCATCGGGTAAGCCAATTGAGAGAGCGAGAGACGACAGAACTGACAACAAGGGTATATGCAGCCAGGTGTCAGTAAATTGGCTTGTCCCTGGATACAATAATGCCACCACTAGGTTTGTAGCAGCCGGCATGATGTGCGCACGGCGTGACATATGTAAAACAGCAAAGGTACCTGTGAAAAGTGCAGCCCGGCCAGATTAACAGTCCCAGCGACTGCAGAACATACAACTACCCGAGGTAGAAGTGTATGACAATGTGCTCGTGTGTGTAGACCTGTTCTCAGGGGGGCCTGAAGCCCGGCCTGTATTTTCCCCACTGCAGACGTTGTGTGTAAGTGACAGGGGAACAATGTTATCCCAAGTATTGACCTGATGTTTGTACAATAAGATATCAGCAGTTCTCTAGATGTTATTCCAAAGTTAGTTTGTTTAATAATTGTATTTAAGAAGTGTTGTGGGAATATTAAATACTGAAGTTAAGTTTTATGTAATGTTCTGGACCAGCCTTAGCATTGGACTATTAGAGTCATGTGTCAGATAAAAAGGTACAGAAGTGGAATATTCCCATTTGAATTTTTTTTTAGCTATTTGTTTTTTTGTCGTTGTTATTGTGAAAGGAAAATTCTGTGCAGTGTTTGTGTGTGTGTGTATATATATATATATATATATATATATATATATATAAAGAAGAAAAATGAGTTTGCATGTATCATTTCTAGTTATGTGAACGTTTGATGTAAAGATGTTATTTGTTAATGTTTTTCTTCAAATTAATTATTTGATTAAGATCAATTAATGTTTATACAATGAAAAAGCTTGTTCTCCACAGGAAGAGTCCAACTGGGAGCGGAAGGCGTGAGAACCAGATTCTAACAGAATGTAGACGGATAAGGGAACGTGAACCGGTAACACCCAAGGCACTCTTGATGGCTCTTGCATTGATGGTGTATGACCTCACATATGCCCCAAGACTGCAAGGATCGATTTGGTAAGATCTAATTGGTATGTCCCAGGCTTTACAGCTGTTGCTGCTAAATTCTGTTAGAGCTGTTTGATTTGCCTACAGAACAGTCCTGGCAGACCGGTGCCAACCTTATCATACCCGCCTCCCACGAAGAGAACAGACCTTGAGAGGCCTTCCCATGCAATACAAATTAGAGTAAGAAAGATTGGTTTGCAACATTTGTCAGATAAACATGTGGAATCTGTGTATATTTTGGTGAGCTGGAAATGTTCCAGGCAATCAGCTCAGATCAAGGTACAAATCCTGCTGGAAAGCATGACACCAAGTGCAAATGAAATGTACCCAAAAATTACACATCTTCTAGGTGCCCTGTCCATTGGAGCAGAGAAGTTTTTCTTATATAAAAGGTGTTTGTTTGTTTGATTTAGTTTAAGGGCCTGACATTGTTATTGTATGTACTTAGAACAACTTTTATAGTACGTAGATGTTATCACCAGATTAGTAACAATTGACAAGGGTTTTCCCCAGCAAGTGCCAGTAAACATGAACTAAAAGATTTTTAATACGATGAACTCCATCACTGAGATGCGGCAGGCGCAGCCGGAACCAATACAACGCGTTTATCATGAACTGACAGCAGTGTTACAATTCTAAGCAGCCGCCCAGACAAGTAACTTACCGGAGGAAGAAGACAGATGCGGAGGGTTTTGTGGTAGTCACAATAAAACTCCACTAATCCGCCTACGTGGGATCTCACCCCAGGCTCACAGCATGAGGTGTTGTGTACAGCCCGGTGACGTATACTAAGAGAGACGGTGTCTGACAGACGAGAAGGACCAAACCAAGTCCTGATGACATCAGCAAAGATCAAAGAAAAAGACCAAAGACCTGAGTGAATCTGTCAGCAGTATCAAGCGTTTTAATAAGTAAGTGACTAGGAGGGGGTAATCATAAATCCCCCATTGGACACCACTGTGCAGTCTGACTCCACAATTGTGTGGGTTACCCTGAGGCCGACAGTCAGTGAAGAACAGAAGATAGAAGAGGATGATGATGATGATGATGTACAAGACTTGTCAATACACTAGTGGGACCCCATACCCAAACTGGACATTGGTGATGGCATCATATAAGTTGTGGCCCTATTTATATATTGTTTGAGTATTATAATCATAATATATAATTTCTGTAATTGAAATATGAGAAAAGGGAGGGTTTGTAAAGGACGGTTTATGTGCTTATATTCTTTGTATGAAATTACATTGTGAATTATCAAGCAGGATGCCGAATTACAAAGATATGTATGATGTGAAAGTGATTATAATAATGTTTAAATGATTTAGTTTTGTGCAGCAGCCATTTTGTCTGGAGTTCCCATCTTGGTTCTTTTGTAGTGAATAAGAAAGTCATTTCCTTTAACACAAGTTATGTTGATTTCATATGTTTTATCTTTGACCTTGGCTCCCATATGAAGCCTGCAGAGAAGGCACAGGGAGTGAGAAGGGAGAGTGGCAAATATGCTTGTGGGAGAGCCTGCCTCCCCCATCTTACAGAATTTTTTTTTGTATATAGAGATAAAACCACAGAGTGTATGTATGGTTACGGATGACCCAACACATTAAAACCTTTTTATTACAGGTACCCTTTCCTGGATGTACATTTAATGTTAGTTATATAGAATGGAAGAACCAGACTATTGTATTGTTCCAGGATTTGGATGAGATTGTAAGCACAGTATGGGTACCGGACCCATTGCCAACACCTAATATTAGTCTCCCCTAAGATGAGTTGAACAAAGTTCTAAAAGATGCAGAAGAGGTCAAAGAGATGGTTAGGAGACATAATGTTACACTACAAACAGTCAAAATGAATGCTGTTATAAGTGGGAAAACATTTAGGATCCCAGATTAAGATTGACACGGCTCATCACTGGTATGATATATATATACTGTACACAGGGTTTTCGCCGACTGCCAGTTCAGTGTTTAGCTATTTATTCCAACCACTAATATGTATTATGATTGTTTTTGTTATTATGACTTGTTTTAATTGTTATGTGTTTTATAAGATACGGAGAGCTCTCACAGCGAGGTCTCTGGAAATAAGTGACAGGTTGTTGTGAAATTAGAGGCAGGTAAAGATTACCAGACCTATAAAATCACAAAAGGGGGGAAATGTGAAAGCAAAAATATTTTCCAAAGTGTTTTAGACTTACTGTATACCTTATATACTCATATCCTTATATGCTTGTACAAGTTAGTTATATTAGAAGGTAGATGTTCTGGGACTTTAAGGCAGTAGTGCCGTGTGCAAAGCACTACGCAGCAATAATAATAATTAAAATGGAGAATTATAGTGCGTGTGCAAAACACTACACAGCAATAATAAGAATTAAAATGGAGAATCATAGTGCTGTGTGCAAAGCACTACGCAGCAATAATTGGGAAGATGAGGGAACGGCCCCCCTAAGAGCCAATTAAGTTGTAGAACTTTATCTAAACTTTCTGACTCATTTGTTGTTGCAATTCTGTTATAAATATCCGTGCTGATAAGAATAAAGTAGAAGCATTTTCATACAGTAAGGTGTCTGTGTGTTTTTGCTACTCCGAGCTGCTCGTACTCATAAATTGATTTTTAAAAGATAATTTGGAGCTGGATGGAACTCAAGGCGTAGTGATATGCTAAATTGCACTCACAAAACTAAGAGTCTGTACTTTAAGCCCATGTTGATTATATAACTGTATATTCAATATGTTTTAGTAAACAGCTAAAATGCCAAAACTTGTGTCACTGTCCAAATAATTCTGGACCTAACTATATGCCTGAATGCACACAGGCTTTATTGTGGACAATTTGAATCCATGTGTGGGGACAGGGGTGCCGCTGGCATTATTCATAGATTTCAACATGCAGACATCTTTTTTTGTCCCTGTATTTTAGACACAGGACCCCATCCTGCAGCAATGCCCTGCTTTTGCCAATTTGCAGGGATTGGCTGATGAGGCTCTTGGGAAGGTGCCTCTGTTTTTTTCAGACCGTCCCACACGCCACAGTTTTTTTGTCTTTTAGACATTTGAACGGGGGTACACTTGTGTACCAGTTGTCCAAGGACAAGTTGTACCGCTGATCAACCAGTGGGTGCAGAAGGTCCCACATGATCTTCCCACTGGTCGTTATGCAGAGTCCACAGTCTGGGGGCTGTATTGTCCTGTCCTTCCCCTCATAGATCTGTAAAGCATGTGTGTATCAGGTCTCAGCTGATTCACACATCTTGTAGACCTTGATCCCCTACCTGGCACACTTATTGGGCAAATATTGGCGAAACTTCAGCCTACCCTTGAAGTGCACTAGAGATTCGTAAATTCAAATTTCTTTGGTCGGGGGTGTAGATGTCTGAAATTTTTCTGAAGAATATATTAACGAGGGGCCTAATTTTAAAAAGTCTATTGGAATAGGGGTCATCCTGGGGGGCATTGGGAGTTGTCATTAAAGTGCAAAAAATTATGGAGGGCATCAAAGCAGGGTCTGGTCATAGTATGGCGGTGCATCGGACAATGATATAAAATGTCCATGGACCAGTAGGATCCCACTTTGGATTTTTTAGTGAGATCCATGTTGAGTACAAACACCCAATATTTTTGTATTTCTGCACAATTCGTTGGTTGCCAACGATTGGGCTGGACATAAAAGGAGTTGGGGTGTTCAGAAATAAATTGGTGGCATAAATGTTGGTTTGGTCCACCATAAGCTGTATCAAAATGTCTGAAAGAGAGCAATTTGAAAAAGCCAATTACAGGCAGCCATTCCGTCTGCGCATGAACTTCTGCAGCAGCAGTAAATTCTGGGATATGGGGGGTGTAATTGGTTGGGGGTGACCAATCACTGCTGGCAGTACCAGGGTCAGGCAGAACGGCAGTTTCAAGGTCAGGCAGAACCTGGGCACTAACCCTCCTGTGATTACAAGGAGGTTCCTCACTGTCACTGGAGGAGGAGGAGGACTAGAGAAAGAACTCTGGTTCCTCACCGCTCACTGAGTCTGAATCAGACGCGATCATGGAATATGCCTCCGCCGCGATGTAACGTCTCGCTGCCATTTTATAGATTTGTGTGTATATATACTGTATGTACTATACAGGGTGGGCCATTTATATGGAAACACCTAAATAAAATGGGAATGGTTGGTGATATTAACTTCCTGTTTGTGGCACATTAGTATATGGGAGGGGGGAAACTTTTCAAGCTGGGTGTTGACCATGGCGGCCATTTTGAAGTCGGCCATTTTGTATCCAACTTTCGTTTTTTCAATGGGAAGAGGGTCATGTGACACATCAAACTCATCGAGAATTTCACAAGAAAAACAATGGTGTGCTTGGTTTTAACGTTACTTTATTCTTTCATGAGTTATTTACAAGTTTCTGACCACTTATAAAATGTGTTCAAAGTGCTGCCCATTGTGTTGGATTGTCAATGCAACCCTCTTCTCCCACTCTTCACACTCTGATAGCAACACCGCAGAAGAAATGCTAGCACAGGCTTCCAGTATCCGTAGTTTCAGTTGCTGCACATCTCGTATCTTCACAGCATAGACAATTGCCTTCAGATGACCCCAAAGATAAAAGTCTAAGGGGGTCAGATCGGAAGACCTAGGGGGCCATTCAACTGGCCCACGACGACCAATCCACTTTCCAGGAAACTGTTCATCTAGGAATGCTCAGACAAGACACCCATAATGACATAAATAACTCATGAAAGAATAAAGTAACGTTAAAACCAAGCAATTCTCGATAAGTTTGATGTGTCACATGACCCTCTTCCCATTGAAAAAACTAAAGTTGGATACAAAATGGCCGACTTCAAAATGGCCGCCATGGTCAACACCCAGCTTGAAAAGTTTCCCCCCTCCCATATACTAATGTGCCACAAACAGGAAGTTAATATCACCAACCATTCCCATTTTATTTAGGTGTATCCATATAAATGGCCCACCCTGTATATACACATGTAGCTCACTGAACTGTAACAAACAGTTGTATAACAAAGATTTATTTATTTTTTTCACATAAAACACTAACTAAGGCCCCATGCACACGAACGTGCTTTTGCGGCCGCAATTCTCCCGAAAATCTAAGGGAGAATTGCGGCCCCATTCATTTCAATGGGGCCATGCATACGACCGTGGTTTCCACGGTCCGTGCATGGCCCAGGAGCCTGGACCGCAGAAAGAACGGTTAAGTCTTATTACGGCCGTGTTCTGCTGTCCAAGCTCATTGAAAATAATGCCCGCGCCATGTGCACAGCCCACTATTTGCGGGAGGCTCGCAGGTGACACTCCGCTGCCGGCCGACCCGAAAATCACGGCCGTGCACATGGCTACGGTCGTGTGCATGAGGCCTAACACTTGCTAACGCTAGCACAGACACACTGCGTTTTGTTTTGTTTTTTTAATTTTTTCACGTAAAACACTAAACACTGACACTGACAAACACATTTGACGGATTGACTCTGACTAAATGACAAGTGACGTGACTGACAGTGACAGATTGACTCCAACTAGCTGACGAGTGACGCGACTGACAGATTGACACTAACTGACAAGTGACGCGACTGAGAGTGACGGATTGACGCTGACTAACTGATAAGTGACTCAACGGACACTACGTATTGACAATGACAAGTGAAACAACGGATTAACGCTGACTAACTGACGCGAAGAATTGATGTAGATTAGCTACTACCTAACAACTAAATCTAATACATTGGGAGGTGGTGGGGTCACACACTGGGAACAGGAGAACTGAAAATTGGGGTTTATTTTCTTTTTTTCACTTTGACTGGAATACAACACGACACAGGCTGTGATTTCTCCAACTTCTCAACACCAACAAAGAGATCAGGGCCTGTGTCCTGTATTTTTTACCCGCCCTGGATAGAAACGCAGCGATTGTTGGGTCTGAATAGAGCCACCAATAAAAGCAATCACCGGCAATGACCTGCTGCTATTGGTCCATTGCCAGTCACATTGGGCCGTCTGTCCTTATTCCACAGCCTATTTGGGTAGTGTATAAATTTTTTCTATCATGATAATTTCTCTTTAGATCCAATAGCATCTGCTTTTTGTGCCTAGGACCGTACTGCTGGTGACAACGAGTGCTATACCTGCCTATTTCAGATACGTTCGCCAAGCTAATATATATATATTATTTTTTTCATATTTATGTGGCTATAGTTTCCTCTCACTGGGGTATAGATATTATCTTGCACTTTATATTCTTGTGTGGTTCAGCATGTGGTTACCTTCCAGGTTTACTAGTTGCACATAATACTTTTATACGTATATTGTATTCTATTGATTTTGGCTCATATTGTCCCATTTGGAATACTATTTGAGATTTCTGTATGTGGCTTGCTTCCTGTTTCATTTTTACAGGTTTGTTGATTTTTTCTGTTTTTTGTATGTAGTGTATAAGAAAGTCTTTTCATTCCCGTTTTTCATATTCCTTTCTTATTATTTTGGGTGTGCGCATTTTTGTGCATGTGCCTTTTCCTCTCTCCTAGTATGCATATTTTTTGCATGTTACTGCAGCACCCCATATAGATTTCTTTCTTACATAGTGGTGCCCATACGTCCCCATCTTTTTCTTGCCGGTCACATGGGACATGCGGTAGGGGGGGACAATAGTAACCTTTCTCGGATTTAACTACAAGTCCCGGAAACAGTTTTTAAAACTTGTACCATAGAAACAATGTGATCAGGGGATCTGTACATATCCACCGATCACATCGATCGCCGGCATTGGACCGCTTTTACAGGTCCATTGCCGGTGACTGGGGAGTGTTAGCTGTCAGGGACACCTGCTTTCCCGGTTACGTCCTGGTGCACCTAGGGGTTAAGATATTTAAAGCAACATCGGAGGCATCTACTTCCTGGATGTTCCTGGAGGAACAGGAAAAATGTTTCTGATTAATCTGCTTCTTGCCATGATGTGAAGTGCCAGTGAAGTTGCTCTTGCAACTGCTTCATCTGGCATAGCTGCGACTCTACTGAATGTTGGCAGAACTTCAAGTTGTCACTTAACCTGACAAGGGAACAAGCACCTGCAATTTGAATGCAGAATCAGCCATGGGCGATAATCTCAGATGGTGCAAATTTATTGTCTGGGATGAATGCACCATGGCACACAATCATGGCAGTCAACAAAACCCTTCAAGACTTCAGACAAGATCGGAGACCGATGGGAGGAGTATTGCCCTTACTGGCTCGAGACTTTAGGCAGACATTGCCGATCGTGCAAAGAGGCACAGTAGCTGATGAGCTGAATGCTTGCCTAAACCTTCATCACTTTGGCGTTTTGTTAAGAGGCTTACACTCAGTACAAACATGCATGCACTGACTTCTGGCGATGAAACTGCAGGGCAATTTTCGCAGATGCTGCTACAGCTTGGAAGTGGCCAAGTCAATGATACCAGTGGAAATGTGTATTTTCCTGTGAAATTCTGCAACATTGTTCCATCACTAAAGAACAATGTATTTCCTGGCATTGCTCAGATATTTGGTACGAGGGAGGGTTGTTTTCTATTCTTGGGTTTGCGAACAAGCAATTTTGGCTCCCAGGAACTATGCAGTGAATGCGATCAATGCTCAAATTTTGAGAGAGATACCAGGACAAATTTTCACATACACTGCTATTGACACCACTATCAATGTTGGGGATAGTGTAGAATACTCTGTTGAGTTTTTGAATTACTTGGAACCGACTGGAATGCCGCCACCTCGCTTAGAACTGAAAGTTGTAGCTCCGATAATACTGTTGATAAATTTAAATGCACCGCAACTTTGCAATGGAACCCAAATCTGTGTCAAACAATGTATGCCTCATGTGATTGAGGCTAGAATACTGGCTGGCTGTTCTCAGAACGAAGATGTCTTTATTCCACAGATCCCTCTAATACACAATGACAAGCATTCACCATTGCATTTTAAGAGACTCCAGTTTTCTGTCAGAGTTTCTTTTGCAATGACAATTAACAAGGCACAAGACCAGTCCCTGAAAATTGCTGGTGTCAACTTTGAACACCCATGCCTCTCTCATGGACAACTGTATGTTGCTTGCTCTAGAGTTGGAGAACAAGACAGCAAATATAGTCTCCCCCGGGGTGCTGTCTTAGCTTTTAAAGAAATTAGAATGTTTTGTGCCTTTTCATTACTAATGTTCCAAAATTATCAATATTGTTGAACTGTTTTAATAATTTCGTGTTTTCTGTATAATTAATAAATAATCATTTAGAAGAAAAAAAATTGTATTTTGTAGTAAAAGGTGTACTATATTGGATATGTTGGCTTCATATCAGTAGCAAATAAGGTTTTTAGGGACGAGGGACGACTAGGCCCGAGGAAGCATAAGGGGGGCCAGGGCGTCCCTAATAAAGGTGGTTAGGTGTAGCAGGGGTTATAAAATAGTGCTGGCCGCATGGCCAATGGCACCAGCATGTCTGGGGGAGGAGGGTAAACTCTTTGTTCACTTGGAGATAAGTGTAAGAAAGGGGAGTGATGGTAGGAAGAGCTAGGTGAGCGCATAAGTAATGAGCGATAGGGGAGGGGGAGCAGTGTAAGGGTTTATAAGGGCAGAAGCAGAGAGAGATAAGGCAGTACTTACCAGGAGAAGGAAAGACCCACCCAACCATCCCTTGTTAGAAATAATGTTATGCTATGTTATGTGATGTGATGTAAAGTCGGGTCGGATCGGATAGTGGCACTGCACTCCTGCTAAGAGCGGTTTCGGTGGTGGACCACGGCGAGCTTACCACTAGCTATATGGCGGGGTGAACTCGCACGTGGGGGGACACTAGTGATACGGCAGGTCCCCAGGATGTTTTGGGCCTGGGCAGTCACAAAATCCGGACGGCGGTCCGGCGGCTGCCTGGGGGGATAGCCGTCGCAGGGGGCACGGCTGTCCTGGTTGACAGCATGCGAGCTGGGGGCAGGTGGGCCCCAGCTCAGGGAGTGCCATGTCACGATTTAGGTCAGGCTCCTCCTGCACTGTATTGCCTATGGCAAATGTTTTTTAATAAATGGTGGCGCATGCCACAATTTACTTGCCAATTTAAGACTGATGTGTTTTTAATGTTTAAAGTATGTTACTGAGGGTTTAGCACGTGCACACCTTATTAGCCACACACAAACAACAAACAAAATAGACCGTGCGAAGCCGGGCAAGGCCCCATGCATATGAACGTGCTTTTGCGGTCCCCAATTCCCCTGAAAATCCACGGGAGAATTACGGCCCCATTCATTTCTATGGGGCCATGCACACGACTGTGGTTTCCACGGTCCATGCATGGCCCAGGAGCCTTGACCGCAGAAAGAATGGACATGTCTTATTACGGCCGTGTTCTGCGGTCCAGGCTCATAGAAAATAATGGCTGCGGCCATGTGCACGGCCCGCGATTTCCGTGCAGCTCGCGGATGACACACCGCGGCCGGTCGACCCGAAAATCATGGCCGTGCAGATGGCTGCAGTCTTGTGTATGAGGCCTAATTCTGCTAGTAGTGTATATATACAGTGTTGTGAAAAGTATTTGCCCCTTTCCCTTTATTCTATTGTTGCATATTTGTCACAGTTGAATGTTTTGGATTTTCAAACCATTTATAATAGACAAAATAACCAAAGTAAACACAAAATGCTGTTTCTAAAAGGTGATTTAATTTATTGAAGGAAAAATTTAGTTCAGCCATACCTAGCCCTATGTGAAATAGTAATTGCCCCCTTAGCTACTAAATCAACCAGTTAACCAAATTCAATTGAAATTTGGGTGCAATTTCACTAGCTACCCCCAGGCATAAAGACTGCCGGACCTGTTGAATCTAAACATCACATAAATAGAACCTGTCTGGCAATGTGAAGCCGGCTAGAAAGTGTCAAAAAGCAGCACATGATGCCACGTGTTAAAGAGATTCAAATACATATGTGAAAAAAAAGTATTTGAAATCTACCAGTCTGGAAAGGGTTACAAAGGCCCATTATCCGCATATAGAGAAAACTTGGAATAGTGGTGAACTATCTCAGGAGGCGCCAACTTACCAAAATATCACCGAGAGCGCAGTGATAACTCATCCAGAAGGTCACAAATTAACCAGGATGAAGATCTAAAGAACTGCAGGCCTCATTTGTCTCAGTTAAGGTCAATGAACACGATCCTACAATAAAGAAAGACACAGGGCAAAAATGTCATCCATTGAAGAGTTGAAAGGCGCAAACCACTGCTGACCAAAAACAAAAACCACTGCTGACCAAAAAGAACACAAAGGCTCCTCTCGCATTTGCCTTTTGAGATATTATTCTGTCGACTGATGAGTCAAAGATGGAGCTTTTTGAAAGACAAGGGTCTCATTACATCTGGTGTAACGCGAACACCGCATTCCACCAAAAGAACATGATACCACCAGTCATACATAGGTGGGGGTAGTGTAATGGTAGACCTGGCAACTTATCATAATTGAATGAACTGTAACGTCTATGGCCGTGGACCATCGTCCTAACACCCTCTGACGGCCGCGGCCATGGATGAGTGAGTTCCCGGCGGCATCACCCTCCTGGCAGACGCCGGCACTCACTTCCTG
Source organism: Rhinoderma darwinii (assembly GCF_050947455.1). Lineage (NCBI taxonomy): Eukaryota > Metazoa > Chordata > Amphibia > Anura > Rhinodermatidae > Rhinoderma > Rhinoderma darwinii. The sequence continues at coordinate 111,303,716 of NC_134690.1, forward strand.
TTCCGGACACTGTCTCCCGCAGGGCGCGCGTGCACGGCCTTAAAGGGCCAGTACACACACAGTTGCAGAATACTGCAATTAGCCCAGAAAGCTTTGGGTCTATAAAAGGGGCTCTTCCCTCTCGATCCTTGCCTGAGCATTGTTGTGTTACCTTAAGTTTGTCTTTTCAAATGGTCTCCTAGTGTTTTCCAGTTCCCAGTGTTACTCGTTCCTGCTGCCTGTACCCTGTATACCATGCTACCGTGCCTCTGTACCTTCAAGAGTTGGAGTCGTGGTGTGTCCTCCGCTGCATCTATTGTGTCGCACCCCGCCGGGCGTCTGTCTACTGTCAGAGCCTCATCTTAGCCTGAATCTTCCGCTACGGTCTACATTGCCTCAGATGCCCTTTCTGAACTATAGACATTGCATTCTACCTGTTTGGCCAGCTGCTATCCCGCTATGCGGTACGGTCCAGTGGGTCCACACCCAGCACCGTGACAGTGCGCTCAGGACATTGTCCCTGCTGGTCAATTCAAGGGCCTGTCACCCTCCCAAGCCATGCAGGCGGACCTGCAGGACCTGTGAACACAATAGGATCAACTTCTTGTGGCAGTAGACTCCATGGCACTACTGCTAGGGGCGCTAGCTGCTTCCTTCTCTGCTCCTGTTCCAGCTTCTCCGACTGATCCTCCTGCTACACCTCTTGGCAGCAGTGGTTCTGACCCTCAGTTCTCGCTGCCACTACCACCTAGTTTCTACGGAGACGCAAGCGTGTGCAGAGGATTTCTCAACCAGTGTCATATCCACTTCACACTGCACGCCAGAGCATTTCCCTCAGACGGCACCAGGATCGCCTTCATTATTTCTCAACTTGCCGGTAAGGCCCTGGCGTGGGCGAACCCAATCTGGAAACGACAGGGACCCGAGACCTGAACCTTCCAGAGGTTCGTGCGGTTATTCCGCATTGTGTTTGAGGAGCCTGGACGAGTCTCGTCGGCAGCTACTTCTATACTGAACCTTCGCCAGGAGGACACCTCCGTGGGCGAGTACACCATCCAGTTCCGGACCCTGGCAGGGAAGCTGTCCTGGAACAACGAGGTGTTAGTAGCTTCCTTCTGGCATTGTCTGTCATCCGAGATCAAAAACGAACTAGCTGCTCGTGATCTACCACCTACCTTGGATGACCTAATTTTACTTGCCATCCGGGTGGACATGAGGCTCAGAGAAAGATCCCAAGAGGTTCGTCAAGAGAGAAGGCTTCCTAGGTTGACTCCCAACTTCCAGCAACCTCTCTTGTCCTCATCTGCTGCTTCACATGAGGTTCCGATGCAAGTAGGTCGGCTTAGACCAGGGGTCTCAAACTCGGCCGGGTAAGTGGGCCGCATATAGAAAAAATGGGAAGTTGACGGGCCGCATTACTTTCAAATTTGATACAATACAAAATTATTGTTAATCAATTAGTTATTTGAACTACTATAACACTATATTACTAGAATAATAATACTACATTACTATAATAATAGCGCTAGGTTTAAAATTTGAGATATTTCTCCACGTGCTTATTTCAACAATCCAGCTTTCCAGTTTAAGTATCGCTAAATGCAGTCCAGCGGCTCAGTTAGCACACATGTCAAGATTGGGCAGCCTCTTTTTAGATAGTGCCGCAGTGCCCTCTGTGGATGCTGCCGCAGTGCCCTCTGTGGATGCTGCCGCAGAGCCCTCTGTAGATAATGCAACACACCCCTAGATAAGGCCACAGTGCCCTCTGTAGATAAGGCCACAGTGCCCTCTGTAGATAAGGCCACAGTGCCCTCTGTAGATAAGACCACAGTGCCCTCTGTAGATAAGGCCACAGTGCCCTCTGTAGAGGCTGCCACAGTGCCCTCTGTAGAGGCTGCCACCGTGCCCTCTGTAGAGGCTGCCACAGTGCCCTCTGTACATTCTGCCACAGTGCCCTCTGTAAAGGCTGCCACAGTGCCCTCTGTACATTCTGCCACAGTGCCCTGTGTAGATGCTGCCACAGTGCCCTCTGCAGATGCTGCCACAGTGATGTCAGGGGCTTGCCCAGAGCTGGAGTCCCGGAGCAGAGCCGTTTCTGGCACTCTGCCTGGGATTCCAGCTCTGCTCCTGACATCACTGTCCATATATGGACAGAGATGTCAGGGGCAACCCCAGAGCTGGAGTCCCAGGCAGAGTGCTAGTAGGCTCTTCCTGGGACTCCGGCTGTGCTCCTGACATCACTGGGACTCCTGCTCTGGGGAAGCCCCTGACATCATTGTCGATGTATGGACAGCGATGTCAGCGGCTTCCCCAGAGTCCCGGAGCAGAGCCGATAATAGCGCTCTGCCCGGGACTCCGCTCTGGGGAAGACCCTGACACACTGTCCATATATGGGCAGCGATGTCAGGAAATTTCATAGAGTCCCGGAGCAGAGCCGATAATAGCGCTCTGCCCGGGACTCCGCTCTGGGGAAGACCCTGACACACTGTCCATATATGGGCAGCGATGTCAGGGAATTCCACAGAGTCCCGGAGCAGAGCCGATACTAGCGCTCTGCCCGGGACTCCGCTCTGGGGAAGCCCCAGACATCGCTGTTCATATACAGTGAAGGAAATAAGTATTTGATCCCTTGCTGATTTTGTAAGTTTGCCCACTGTCAAAGACATGAACAGTCTAGAATTTTTAGGCTAAGTTAATTTTACCAGTGAGAGATAGATTATATTTAAAAAAAAAGTCAAAATTATATATATTTATTTGCATTGTGCACAGAGAAATAAGTATTTGATCCCTTTGGCAAACAAGACTAAATACTTGGTGGCAAAACCCTTGTTGGCAAGCACAGCAGTCAGACATTTTTTGTAGTTGATGATGAGGTTTGCACACATGTTAGATGGAATTTTGGCCCACACCTCTTTGCAGATCATCTGTAAATCATTAAGATTTCGAGGCTGTCGCTTGGCAACTCGGATCTTCAGCTCCCTCCATAAGTTTTCGATGGGATTAAGGTCTGGAGACTGGCTAGGCCACTCCATGACCATAATGTGCTTCTTTTTGAGCCACTCCTTTGTTGCCTTGGCTGTATGTTTCGGGTGATTGTCGTGCTGGAAGACCCAGCCATGAGCCATTTTTAATGTCCTGGTGGAGGGAAGGAGGTTGTCACTCAGGATTTGACGGTACATGGCTCCATCCATTCTCCCATTGATGCGGTGAAGTAGTCCTGTGCCCTTAGCAGAGAAACACCCCCAAAACATAATGTTTCCACCTCCATGCTTGACAGTGGGGACGGTGTTCTTTGGGTCATAGGCAGCATTTCTCTTCCTCCAAACACGGCGAGTTGAGTTATTGCCAAAGAGCTAAATTTTAGTCTCATCTGACCACAGCACCTTCTCCCAATCACTCTCAGAATCATCCAGATGTTCATTTGCAAAATTCAGACGGGCCTGTACATGTGCCTTCTTGAGGAGGGGGACCTTGCGGGCACTGCAGGATTTTAATCATTTACTCAGAGCTCTGCCCGGGACTCCGCTCTGGGGAAGACCCTGACACACTGTCCATATATAGGCAGATATGTCAGGGAATTCCACAGAGTCCCGGAGCAGAGCCTGTACTAGCGCTCTGCCTGGGACTCCGACTCTGGGGAAGCCCCAGACATCGCTGTTCATATGTGGACAGCGATGTCAGGGAATTCCACAGAGTCCCGGAGCAGAGCCGACACCAGCGCTCTGCTCGGGACTCCGGCTCTGGGGAAGCCCCAGACATTACTGTTCATATGTGAACAGCGATGTCAGGGAATTCCACAGAGTCCCGGAGCAGAGCCGACACCAGCGCTCTGCTCGGGACTCCGGCTCTGGGGAAGCCCCAGACATCGCTGTTCATATGTGGACAGCGATGTCAGGGAATTCCACAGAGTCCCGGAGCAGAGCCGACACCAGCGCTCTGCTCGGGACTCCGGCTCTGGGGAAGCCCCAGACATCGCTGTTCATGTGTGGACAGCTATATCAGGGAATTCCACAGAGTCCAGGAGTAGAGCCGACAGCAGCGCTCTGCTCCGCTCTGGGCAAGACCCTGACACACTGTCCATATATGGGCAGCGATGTCAGGGAATTCCACAGAGTCCCGGAGCAGAGCCTGAACTAGCGCTTTGCCCGGGACTCCGGCTCTGGGGAAGCCCCAGACATCGCTGTTCATATGTGGACAGCGATGTCAGGGAATTCCAGAGTCTCGGAGCAGAGCCGATACTAGCGGCTCTGTGTCCTGCGGGCCGCAGATGACAGCCCCAGGGGCCACATGCGGCCCGCGGCCCGCGGGCTTGAGACCCCTGGCTTAGACTATCTGTCCAGGAAAAACAGATACCCATGGCCTTTAATCTCGGAACTGTTTGATCGCATACGGGGGGCAACATTTTTCCAAACTAGACCTGTGGGGGGCCTATAATCTAATCCGGATTCGTCAGGGTGACGAGTGGAAGACGACATTTAATACAAGTGATGGGCACTACGAATACCTGGTTTTGCCCTTCGGCCTGTGTAAGGCCCCCGCGGTTTTTCAACAATTCGTCAATGACATATTCCGTGATCTACTCTATGTCTGTGTTGTGGTGTATCTCGATGATATTTACATTTTTTCACCAGATCCAGTAACTCATCTGAGACATGTTCGCCAAGTTTTGCTTCGATCAAGGGAGAATCACCTATATGCCCGGAGAAGTGCGTGTTCGAGAGAAAGTCTCTACCCTTCCTGGGCTATATCATCTCCGATCAGGGCCTCAAAATGGATCCTGAGAAGGTAAGGGCTGTCTTGGAATGGCCACGCCCTCAAGGCTTATGGGACATACAGCGCTTCCTGGGATTCGCAAACTTCTCACTGACAGCGCACATTTCCACCGTCACCAAAAAGGGCATGAATGCCAAGGTGTAGACTCCAGAAGCAGAGACCGTGTTCAAGAGCTCACGTCAGCCTCAATCCTTCATCATCCTGATGTGTCCCTACAGTTTTCGTTGGAGGTGGAGGTGCCTCCTCTGTTGGTACTGGCGCACTTCTGTTCCAGAGAGGTTTCAAAGGCAGGACTTGGGTATGTGGCTACTACTCTAATCTTTTTTTTCCCGCAGAGCACAACTACTCGATTGGGGATCGGGAGTTACTGGCCATCAAGCTGGCTCTGCAGGAGTGGAGACACCTACTAGAAGGCGCAGCTCATTCTATCCTGATCTTCACGGACCACAAGAACCTCACCTATCTCCAGACGGCGCAACGGCTGAACCCTTGTTAGGCCAGGTGGTCGCTGTTCTTCGCTCGGTTCCAGTTTGAGTTCCACTACCGCTCTGCCGACAAGAATGTGAGGGCCGATGCCTTGTCTAGGTCATTCGAGACAGAGGACACTGTGGAGTTCCCACAGAATATCATTGACTATTCCTGCATCATCTCTATCAACCCTTTGCAAGTTAGAGACATTCCTCCGGGAAGGACCTTTGTACATCTGGCAGACAGAGGACAAATCCTCTGTTGGGGACACAGTTCCAAGCTGGCAGGTCACACGGGTGCCCATAAGACCCGAGACCTAATTGCCCGTCAGTTCTGGTGGCCCACGCTGCCCAAAGACGTCACAGATTTTGTCTCAGCAAATAAAGTTGCCCACTCCAGACCAGCTGGTCTGCTACAGCCACTGCCTGTGCCCGATGCCCCTTGGTGACATATTGCAATGGACTTTGTCACAGATCTGCCTTTCTCTGCTGCATGCAGTGTGGTCTGGGTGGTGGTGGATCGATTTTCCAAGATGGCTCATATTGTTCCACTGACTGGTCTGCCTTCTGCTTCCCAACTGGCCGGTCTCTTCGTCCAACACATCTTCAGTCTGCATGGCTTGCCTCTGCATATTGTCTCGGATCGAGGGGTCCAGTTCACCTCGAAGTTCTGGAGAGCACTCTGCGGTCTCCTCGGTGTAAAGTTGGAATTCTCCTCGGCCTACCATCCCCAGTCCAATAGTCAAGTCGAGAGGGTTAATCAGATTATGGAGAACTATCTGCGGCACTTTATCTCCAGGCAGCATGATGACTGAGTGCAGCTGCTTCCTTGGGCTTAGTTCTCTTATAACAACCATACTAGTGAGTCCACCACCTCCAGCCCGTTCTACATTGTCTACGGCCAACATCCACGAATACCTCTTCCTGTTTCCACTATGTCCCAGGTGCCTGCAGCTGACTCTACCTTCAGGGACTTTCTGCAGATATGGCAGCAGACCCGATCTTCTATTTTATAATTATGTCCCGGCTCCAGGACGGGCCCCAAGAATGGGCCGTCTCCTTGGCTCCTGACGCCCCTGAACTTTCCTCCGTTGATCTTTTCTTTTCTGCTCTCGGGCTCATTTATGACGAGACTGACAAGACTGCCTTTGCCGAGAGTCAGCTGGTGACCTTACGTCAGGGTGAGAGACCTGTTGAGGAGTATTGTTCTGACTTTAGGAAGTGGTGTGTAGCTTCTCGGTAGAATGACCCTGCCTTAAGGTGCCAGTTTAGATTGGGTCTGTCGAACGCCCTGAAAGACCTGCTAGTTAGCTATCCCTCTTCTGACTCCCTAGATCAGGTTATCGCGTTAGCGGTACGACTTGACCGACGTCTCAGGGAATGACGACTTGAACGTTTTTGTGTTTTCTCCTCTGACTCCCCCATGATGGCTCCCGAGGTTCCGTTGCTTCGTTCTTCCACGGAAGACTCGGAGGTACCTATGCAACTCGGGGCCTCCGTGTCCCCCCAACAACGTAGAGAGTTCCGCAGGAAGAATGGTCTCTACTGTGGGGGTGACAAGCATCAAGTGAACATATGTCCTAGGCGTAAGAATAACCAGTCGGAGGATCTTCCGCGCCTAAGTGACCATCGGGGAGGTCACTTGGGCGCACAGGTATTTCCCGTAAATATGAAACGTAATAAAATCTTGCTTCCCTTTCAGGTCTCTTTTGGTGGTAGGTCTGCTACCGGCAGTGCCTTCGTGGATTCAGGGTCTTCTGCTAATATTATGTCTGTGGAATTTGCTATGTCTCTAGCTATGCCATTGATTGATTTGACTAGACCTGTCCCGGTAGTGGGTATCGACTCCACTCCTCTTGCTAATGGTTATTTTACACAGCATACCCCTGTTTTTGAACTCCTTGTTGGCTCCATGCATTTGGAGTAGTGCTCTGTACTGGTGAGGCAGGGATTATCGTCCGATTTGGTTTTAGGCCTTCCCTGGTTGCAGTTGCATAATCCCACGTTTGACTGGAATACTGGGGATCTTACCAAATGGGGTAATGAATGCATGACGTCATGTTTTTCTGTTAATTCTATTTCTCCCCCTGAGGAGGTGAACACTCTACCTGAGTTTGTTCAGGACTTCGCTGATGTTTTCTCTAAAGAGGCCTCCGAAGTGTTACCTCCTCATAGAGAATACGATTGCGCAATTGATTTGGTACCAGGAGTTAAGCTCCCTAAGGGTAGGGCTGGGTCTAAAAATATTAAGGCTGATGCACTGTCGCGTAGCTTCATGGCCAGCCCTCCTTTGGAGGAAGATCCTGCTTGTGTTTTGCCTCCAGGTATAATCATTTCCTCTATTGATTCTGATTTAGTCTCTGAAATTGCGGTTGATCAAGGTTCAGCTCCCGGGAACCTTCCTGAGAACAAGCTGTTTGTTCCCCTGCAATTCCGGCTAAGGGTACTTAGGGAAAATCATGACTCCGCACTATCTGGTCATCCAGGCATCCTGGGTACCAAGCACCTCATTGCCAGAAACTATTGGTGGCCTGGGTTGCCTAAAGACGTTAAGGCCTACGTCGCCGCTTGTGAAGTTTGTGCTAGGTCCAAGACTCCCAGGTCCGACCAGCGGGCTTACTATGTTCTTTGCCCATTCCCCAGAGACCTTGGACCCATATCTCCATGGATTTTATCACCGATCTGCCTCCATCTCAAGGCAAGTCGGTGGTGTGGGTTGTAGTAGACCGCTTCAGTAAGATGTGCCACTTTGTGCCCCTCAAGAAACTACTCAATGCTAAGACGTTAGCTACCTTGTTTGTCAAACACATCCTACATCTCCATGGGGTCCCTTTCAATATTGTTTCTGAAAGCGGGGTACAATTTGTTTCATTGTTTTGGAGAGCCTTCTGTAAAAAGTTGGAGATTGATCTGTCCTTCTCCTCTGCCTTTCATCCTGAAAGTAATGGCCAAACTAAGAAGACTAATCAGTCTCTAGAACAATATTTAAGGTGTTTTATCTCTGACTGTCACTATGATTGGGTCTCCTTCATTCCCCTCGCCGCATTTTCCCTTAATAACCGGGTCAGTAACTCGTCAGGGGTCTCCCCCTTTTTCTGTAATTTTGGGTTTAATCCACGGTTCTCCTCCGTTTCACCTGGTAGTTCCAACAATCCCGAGGTAGAGGTCGTTCATCGGGAACTGTGCTCAGTCTGGGCCCAGGTTCAGAAGAACCTAGACGCGTCCCAGAGCATAGAAAGGACTCAGGCAGATAGAAGACGTTCTGCTAACCCCTTGTTTGTTGTCGGGGATCTGGTGTGGCTATCGTCAAAAAATTTGCGCCTTAAAGTCCCGTCCAAGAAGTTTGCTCCCCGGTTTATAGGGCCGTACAAGGTCATTGAAGTCCTTAACCCTGTCTCCTTCCGACTGGAGTTGCCCCCGTCTTTTCGAGTACACGACGTGTTTCATGCCTCCCTGCTTAAACGCTGCTCCCCGTCCTTGGCTCCCTCGAGGAAACCACCGGTCCCTGTTCTCACCCCTGAGGGGGTAGAATTCGAGGTGGCCAAGATTGTGGACAGCAGGATGGTCCAAGGCTCCCTCCAGTACCTGGTCCATTGGAGAGGATACGGGCCGGAGGAGAGGACTTGGGTACCCGCCCGGGATGTTCACGCTGGGGTATTGGTCAGGAGGTTCCACCTTCGTTTCCCCAATAAACCAGGTCCACCTAGAAAGGGTCCGGTGGCCCCTCATAAAAGGGGGGGTATTGTAAAGGATCTGCCAGACACAGCTTCTGTGTCAACGCCCATAGGTAATCAGTCTGCACCTGCTTCTATGTCTGTGAGACTGACTCCATCTTCCACCACTCAGGATGGCAGGCATAGGAGTGGGAGAGCCTATCAGAGCCTGGCCAGACGGAGCTAGCTCCCGCCCTCTGTCTATTTATTCTTGCCTTTCCTGTTCCTCCTTTGCTTGTGATTCTTCTCTGCTGGTTTCCTTGCCCTGCTGCAGCTTCTTGAACTACTGACCCTCTTCTGCTCTGCGTTTTGTACCTCGCTCATCTCCTGGTTTGACTCGGCTCGTTCACCTCGCAAGTTGCTCACGGTGTTCCCGTGGGCAACTTCCCCGTTTCCCCGGCTTCTTTGTACCCTTGTCTGTTTGTCTGTCGTGCACCTATTGAGTGTAGGGACCGTCGCCCAGTTGTACCCCGTCGCCTAGGGCGGGTCGTTGCAAGTAGGCAGGGACTGAGTGGCGGGTAGATTAGGGCTCACCTGTCTGTCTCCCTACCCCATCTTTACATCTTCCATCTGCACGGCTTGCCTCTGCATATTGTCTCGGATCGAGGGGTCCAGTTCACCTCGAAGTTCTGGAGAGCACTCTGCGGTCTCCTCGGTGTAAAGTTGGAATTCTCCTCGGCCTACCATCCCCAGTCCAATGGTTAAGTCGAGAGGGTTAATCAGATTATGGAGAACTATCTGCGGCACTTTATCTCCAGGCAGCATGATGACTGGGTGCAGCTGCTTCCTTGGGCTGAGTTCTCTTATAACAACCATACTAGTGAGTCCACCACCTACAGCCCGTTCTTCATTGTCTACGGCCAACATCCATGAATACCTCTTCCTGTTTCCACTATGTCCCAGGTGCCTGCAGCTGATTCTACCTTCAGGGACTTTCTGCAGATATGGCAGCAGACCCGATCTTCTATTCTGCTGGCGGTCGACCGCATGAAGAAAAAGGCAGACATTAGAAGACGAGAACCTCCCCAGTTTCTTCCAGGCACTAAGGTCTGGCTGTCTTCCAAGAATATCCGGCTGAAGGTGCCATGTTGCAAGTTTTCCCCCAGGTTCCTCGGACCCTTCGAGATTCTGCGGCAGATAAATCCTTTTTCTTACAAGCTTCGGCTGCCTCCCACCCTCAAGATCCCAAACTCCTTCCATGTCTCCCTGCTGAAGCCTGTGGTCCTAAACCGCTGCTCCAGGACTCCTAGTTCCGCAATGGCTCCTGGCGACTTGTCAGGGACATTCGAGGTGAGGGAGATCCTGGCCACCAAGAGAGTAGGAGGAAGGATGTTTTATTTGGTGGATTGGAGGGGATTTGGTCCAGAGGAGAGGTCTTGGGAGCCAGAGGAGAACATCAATGCTCCTGTCCTCGTGAAGAGGTTTCTCTCCCGCTCTGGCCCCAAGAGCAGGGTGCGTAAGAGGGGGGATACTGTAACGTGTATGGCCGCGGACCGTTGACTTACCCTCTGAGGGCCGCGTCCATGGACGAGTGAATTCCCGGCGGCATCTCTCTCCTTAGAGACGCCGACACTCACTTAATGGTCCGGACACTGTCTCCCGCAGGGCCTTAAAGGGCCAGTACGCGCACAGTTGCAGAATACTGAAATTAGCCCAGAATGCTTCGGGACTATAAAAGGGGCTCTGCTCTCTCAATCCTTGCCTGAGCGTTGTTGTGTTACCTTAAGTTTGTCTTTGCAAATGGTCTCCTAGTATTTTCCAGTTCCCAGTGTTACCCGTTCCTGCTGCCTGTACCCTGTATCCCGTGCTGCCGTGCCTCTGTATCTTCAAGAGTTGGAGTCATGTTTTGTCCTCCGCTGCATCTATTGTGTCGCACCCCGCCGGGTGTCTGTCTACTGTCGGAGCCTCATCTTAGCCTGAATCTTCCGCTACTGTCTACATTGCCTCAGGTACCCTTTCTGAACTATAGACATTGAATTGTACCTGTTTAGCCAGCTGCTATTTCGCTACGCGGTACGGTCCAGTGGGTCCACACCCCGCGCCATGACATGAACCATGAATTCTGCTCTCTATCAGAAAATCCTGAAGGAGAATGTCTGCACATCAGTTTGTGACCTAAAGCTCAAACGGAGTTGGGTTGTGCAGCAAGACAATGATCTGAAAAAAGAGGCAGCACTCCAAAAAATGAAAATAAATCGTGTGGGTTTATTCCATGGGCTACATTTCGGTTCCTAATCTGGAGAAAGTTTTCAGATTAGGAACCAAAATGTAGCACATGGAATAAACCCACAAGATTTATTTTCATTTTTTTGGAGTGCTGCCTCTTTTTTGGACACCTTCACATAGGATTCTGGCCAGACTCCTGTGGCGTGCACCCTAGAATTTGTTACCTTTATAAATATATATTTTTCCACTGTGCTGCTTTGGACCTTCCTTTTATATATATATATACACTACCGTTCAAAAGTTTAGGGTCATTTAGAAATTTCCTTATTTTTGAAAGAAAAGCACAGTTTTTTTCAATGAAGATAACATTCAATTAATTAGAAATACACTCTATACATTGTTAATGTGCTAAATGACTATTCTAGCTGCAAACGTCTGGTTTTTAATGCAATATCTACATAGGTGTATAGAGGCCCATTTCCAGCAACCATCACTCCAGTGTTCTAATGGTACATTGTGTTTGCTAACTGTGTTAGAAGGCTAATGGATGATTAGAACACACTTGAAAACCCTTGTGCAATTATGTTAGCACCGCTGTAAACAGTTTTGCTGTTTAGAGGAGCTATAAAACTGACCTTCCTTTGAGCTTGTGTAGAATCTGGAGCATTACATTTGTGGGTTCGATTAAACTCTGAAAATGGCTAGAAAAAGAGAGCTTTCATGTGAAACTCGACAGGCTGTTCTTGTTTTTAGAAATGAAGGCTATTCCACGCGAGAAATTGCCAAGAAACTGAAGATTTCCTACAACGGTGTGTACTACTCCCTTCAGAGGACAGCACACACAGGCTCTAACCAGAGTAGAAAGAGAAGTGGGAGGCCCCGCTGCACAACTGAGCAACAAGACAAGTACATTAGAGTCTCTAGTTTGAGAAATAGACGCCTCACAGGTCCTCAACTGGCAGCTTCATTAAATAGTACCCGCAAAACGCCAGTGTCATCGTCTACAGTGAAGAGGCGACTCCGGGATGCTGGCCTTCAGGGCAGAGTGGCAAAGAAAAAGCCATATCTGAGACTGGCTAATAAAAGGAAAAGATTAATATGGGCAAAAGCACACAGACATTGGACAATGGAAGATTGGAAAAAAGTGTTATGGACAGACGAATCGAAGGTTGAGGTGTTTGGATTACACAGAAGAACATTTGTGAGACGCAGAACAACTGAAAAGATGCTGGAAGAGTGCCTGACGCCATCTGTCAAGCATGGTGGAGGTAATGTGATGGTCTGCGGTTGCTTTGGTGCTGGTAAAGTGGGAGATTTGTACAAGGTAAAAGGGATTTTGAATAAGGAAGGCTATCACACCATTTTTCAACACCATGCCATACCCTGTGGACAACGCATGATTGGAGCCAATTTCATCCTACAACAGGACAATGACCCAAAGCACACCTCCAAATTATGCAAGAACTATTTAGGGAAGAAGCAGGCAGCTGGTATTCTATCTGTAATGGAGTGGCCAGCGCAGTCACCAGATCTCAACCCCATAGAGCTGTTGTGGGAGCAGCTTGACCGTATGGTACGCAAGAAGTGCCCATCAAGCCAATCCAACTTTTGGGAGGGCCTTCTGGAAGCATGGGGTGAAATTTCTCCCGATTACCTCAGCAAATTAACAGCTAGAATGCCAAAGGTCTGCAATGCTGTAATTGCTGCAAATGGAGCATTCTTTGACAAAAGCAAAGTTTGATGGAGAAAATTATTATTTCAAATAAAAATCATTATTTCTAACCTTGTCAATGTCTTGACTATATTTTCTAGTCATTTTGCAACTCATTTGATAAATATAAGTGTGAGTTTTCATGGAAAACACAAAATTGTCTGGGTGACCCCAAACTTTTAAACGGTAGTGTATATATATATTATCTTCCCGAACAACTAAGGGGCCCATCTCCATTTAGGTAAGTTGCAGTTAGTGATGACTATGCATGATGGAATGAGGTCGTGAAAAATGTAATGGAGCCTCATTTCAAGTTTTGTTATAGAGCACTCCAGTCACTTAGTTACTTGATGTGTGCATTATGCCCCTAATGCAACATCGTTGTGTTCATTATACATGAACTGTGACATTATCATAGTTTTTCTTCCTGTGTTGTGAAGTCACCACGTGAATTGTACAATTGTAGATTTTTTAATGCATTGTCCCTTTCCTATGATATCACAGTGTACATTATCCCTGTACTGTGACATGACCGTATGCATTATGCCTGTACTGTAACTTCACAAGTAGAATATTCTGGTACTGTGACATCACTGTGTAAACTATCTTTATTCTTTATGCTGTGACATCATGATGTGTATTATCCCTGTGCGGTGACATAACTGTGTGTATTATCACTTTACTGTGACATCACTGTGAATTATTTATATTTTGTTACATTTAAACACCTTTTAATTAATAATTATGCACCTTCATATCTGTTCACCTATGATAACAACGTTCTTTTTGTTTTGCTCTATATATTTTTTTCTATTGTAAAGACACATTACACAGGCCAAAGATAGGGTGAATGCTCATTTCAAATCATTGTCCTGTGCAGAAAGGGCGAAGACAAAAAAGTCGTTAATCGGCATTACCTCACCCTGTTTAAACAGGGAGATGTGCTGATAACATGATGCAAATGCATGGGGATGAACGATAGTAGTAACGATCGTTCGTCCCCATGCTTGACCATTGATTGCTCTTTGTGACCGAAGCCAACGAGCGCAGATCGACACGCTCTATTGTTGATCGGCACTCGTTTTCATGGCCAGTATCGGGCTATCTTAAAGAACCTTAATGCACCCCATAATCATTCCGCTAGTGGAACATAAGATATGATCCTGTATTTTAAATGCTTAATGCCTTCAACATTCTAAAGGTAAACATCCTTATCTATAGTTTTTTATTTCATCATCACAGAGAAAGCTGATCAGCAAGGGTTCGGCTCCTGAGACCCATGGCAAACTGCTGATTTTGGCCGTAGAACATGAGGCTGATTGGACATTAATATTACATTGCAGTCATTCAGAGTCCACCAGAGTAAGGGCCTGTTCACATCAGCGTTGGCTTTGCGTTCCGGGGTTCCGTCTGAGGTTTCCGTCAGGTGAACCCTGCAACGGAAAGTCAAACTGAAACCACAGCTTCCGTTTCAGTCACCATTGATATCAATGGTGACGGAAACATTGCTAATGGTTTCCGTTCGTCACCATTCCGGAAGGTTTCCGTTTTTCCGACGTAATCAATAGCGCAGTCGACTGAGCATGTATGAACACCATTGACAGGATTCTAGCAGCCAGGTCTACTCATATCTATTTCCCAAAAATCCAATTCCATCCTAGAGCCTGATTTTCATTTATACCTCATATATGAGTTTTGGGTACTGTAAGTAACTATGTAAGTAAATGACACTTGGACATATTGCTATAGATATTTGATTTCTGTTACTTATATAGCGCATATACCTATTCCATAGCGCTGTACAGAACTTGTCCTTACTTGCTGTCACTAGTAAAACTCACAATCTAAAAACTCCATGCAGGTGTTGTCCTTTGTTGGATTTGAACCCAGAATGCCACTGTTTCACCGTTCTGCTAGATTCATTGATAGTCTATTTTACTCTGGGTAAACATCAAATGCTGCTCATTCAATTTAAATTTTTAAAAGTTATTGCAGGTCATTCTCTTGCCGTTTATGGCCTGAAAATAAGCCGTGTGAACATACCCAAATACTATTTTCTGTCCGAGTCCTACTATGCAGCTTACATGCAGTTCAGATTTAAGGGTATGTTCACACGGCTTATTTTAGGCCGTTTTTCGGGCCGTAAACGGCCTCCAAACAGCCGAAAATTCGTAAGCAGAACGTCTCCGAACATCTGCCGATTTATTTCAATGGGAAAAACGGCGTTCTATTCCGACGGGGCATTTTTTTACGTGGCCATTTTGAAAACGGATGCGTTAAAAAAACGCCCGTGAAAAAGAAGTGCATGTCACGTCTTCAGCCGTTTTTGGAGCCTTTTTTCATTGGCTCTATAGAAAAACAGCTCCAAAAACGGCCGTAAAAAACTTCGCCATAAACGTGAGTTTGCTTTAAAAACGTCTGAAAATCAGGAGCTGTTTTCCCATAAAAACAGCTCCGTATTTTCAGACGTTTTTGATTTTGATTGTGCACATACCCTGATTCTCTCAGTCCATCCGTACCCCTAACGTCAATAATTACGCAAATCCTACATACTGCACAAAACTCTGTCGGAGATGGATTCCATTTCTTGTTGAGAGGAATGTAGCTACATTGGATTTAGAATTCATGGTACACATCATTTCTTCTGTCCTGTGAACTGTGACTATTCTTTTAAACTACAATGGGATCACTCCTGCAAAGAGATGTTCCCATGTAAAGCTGAAAAAAAGATTATTTTGCTGACATTTACTGAAGTTTGTATCGTACTCAGCAGATTCGATTATTTTACACATCAGCTTCATTTCAGAATTATTGTTTTTTCATATCTGCCAAATTATCCTAAATTAAGACTAGATGCATCTTCATTTACCATACAGTTTCAGTGGCAAATACAGTATTTTTAATGGGGGGGGGGGGATTCAAGTGCATTGGTGCCCACAATGGTAACCGCAAAATGCCCAGATTATACAGACTTTGCCATATTTCTCCATAAATTACACCATACGCTTTCACATGGGGAGGTTTCAGGTTTAGTGAGAGTATTCTTATCATACTCTTTGTGGTCAATTTCTACATATATTACATCATACATGTTTACATGGGGAGATTATTGAGCAGTATTGATATAAACTATACATGGTGGTGATGGGTTAATATCTATTATCCCTAGAGGTCTAGAGTGCTTTAATAAATCGGTCCAGAATTCTTATAAAGGTTGACTCTGTTTTTTTATAAAGACCTCCAAATCCGCTGTTTCCCTTCTTTAATGAAAAGGCAATACATCTGTAAGTAACAGGCAACCACATGGTTAATTTTAAGGACAATAAACTCTTGAAATTATCCAGAGAGGTCTGGAATTTTTATTGTATTTCTGAATGTGCTGGACCATAGTTTATAGCAGTAACCAGAGCTTAGGGGTTGTAACTTGCAGAAGACTAAGACGTCCTGCACACGGCCGTGCCCGTAATCACGGCTGGTGATTACGGGCACGGCTGGTCACATCCAGTCATCCCCATATGCGGGCCGTGCTTAATTTATAAATAATGGGAGCACAGTCCGTAAAAGCAAAAAATAGGACATGTCCTATTTTTTGCGGGTCATTTTTCGGCCCGGACACCTTCCCGTAAATATATATGGGAAGGCTTTTCAATCGCCAGTCTTAAACTGAAGTATGGCGAAGTGAAATGCGACAAATTTATTAAAAGGCATACGGCTCTTATAAATTTGGCACATCTCGGACAGTCCTAAAGACAGAAAATGAAATCTATGAGCAGGCATGTATTTGAGTTACAATTTGCACCATTTTCTGTCTTTAAAAATCATAAATCTCCCATTTAACACCGCCCAGTTTTCTCACCTCCAACACGTCAAATATGGCAAGTAAAGTCGCAAGTTTTAGGGAAAATATGGCGTGCGACAAAATTTGGTACTTTTTTTTACAACAGAAAAGTGTCGTAAAGCTAATAAAAAAAAAATCCGCCCATAGTTTCACCTTTAACACCTAGGCCTGGTCTCTGCAACTTCAAAAGATTGGCAAACAGGCATCTACTCATCCTGACTAAGGGAACATAATGAGGTGAATAAAAGAACAATCATCTATTTAAAGAGACCCTTTCACCTCCCCATACATGTGCAGCTGAGTGCAGCATGTAATAGGGAGGGCTGAACAAACCCTGGGGCACTTTACGTTTTTTTTCTATCTCGCTCCGTTATTTAGATATCGGTGCCGTTATATTTGGCGCCCGATATTTAAATAACCCCCTGAACAGTCAATGGGGCGTGTACTGGCAAGAGGGCATGTTACTATGGCTGTGACAATGTCAAAATCAGATATAGACAGTATTACAGCAAAAGGGAGGAATGAGAGTGTGTGCTCGCCCCCGCGCACACGCTCTCACTCTTCAGCTTTCAAGATTAGTCTTCTGCAGAACTGGCAAGGGGGCATGTGACAGCTACGGACAGTGTAAGCTGGGGAGCAGTTACACTGTCCGTAGCAGAGACACGCCACCTTGCCAGTTCGGCAAACAATGCAAGACTGATCTCTCGCAAGAGCTGAAGAGATGAGAGCGCGCTCTCCACTCCACATCTCTTGCACTGTCCGTAGCAGTGACACGCCCCCTTGCCAGTTCGGCAGAAGACTATTCTTGAAAGCTGAATAGTGAGAGCGTGTGAGCGTGCACGCACACACTCTCATTCCTCGCTCTTGCTGTAATAATGCCCATATCTGATTGGACAGTGTCACAGCCATAGTAACACACCCCCTTGCCAGTACACGCCCCTTGACTGTTCAGGGGGTTATTTAAATATCGGGTGCCAAATATAACGTCACCGATATCTAAATAACGGAGCGAGGTAGAAAAAAATTTAAAGTGCCCCAGGGTTTGTTCAGCCCTCCCCATTACATGCTGCACTCAGCTGCACATGTATGGGGAGGTGAAAGGTTCTCTTTAAAGAGGTATTCCCATCTTAGACATTTATTGCATATTCATAAGATGTGCCATAAATAACTGATAGATGCGGTTCCCAGCTCTGGGCACCCCACCTCTGTTTTGCCTGGTGCTGCGGTCACTGTCCACAGATTCCAGGCGGGGACTAGTGGAGACAGGACCACACTTGCTCGGTTGTTTACGTAACTCTTTTTGAACAGAATGAAGAAAGTTGCTCGAGTGCACGGCCCAGTTTCCACTAGTTCCCATCTGGAATATGCGGACAGCGGTTGCCACACCAGGTGAAACGGGAGTCGGGTGCCCAGAGCTGGGACCTGTATCTATCAGTCAACCAATACACAAGCGTCTGCTCATTCATCGGTTGAACGTTGCCGTTTCAACAGGGCAATGATCGAGATCGAGCCTTCATATGAACGCTCGTTTGCCCAATCATTTGCCTATTTAAAAGGACCGTTAGAGTGTGTTAACTCTTTGACTACTGGAGAGCAGCTTGTGAGAACAGTGCAGGCGATTGTTTAACAGCAACTATTGGATCCACTAGCTTAGTGTTATAGGGTATCTAATTTAATGCTGTGGAATACCAGAGTTCTTTTGATATTCTTGAGTCCTTGAATGAGATTGTAGATTTTTCATACTCTAAGTAGTTTATATTCACACTAAAATCCAATGTTTCCTCTAAGTATTGAAGGATGGACTCCCTATGGAGAAACATGCATTGAGTATAAACTGCTGCCTTCATTGTTTTATAGTGTATACGCTGTGAAAATTTATAGATTTTTTTCTAAACAGAAATGTAATTTATTTTAACCTTGGATAAGTCTCCAGAGATGATATTTAGAATTAGAATTCAAAGCCGAGTTTTATATTTATCAGCAGTCCGGGGTTAATATAATAAATAAGAATTGAGCAGATAAACAAAAGTGTCATATACACATGAAGGCATAATTAATCCCATGCTGCACCATGACGAAACTGTACGTCATGGCGCAGGAGGAGAAGTATGTAGTAGGCCATTAGTTCTCGCACTAATGGCCGGGATCGGAGTTAACTTTGATCCCAGTTAACTTTGATCCCAGCCATTTAACCACTTCGTTGCCGCTGTCAATAGCAGGACGCTGGATCTAAGCCAGTAAAAAGAATGGGATTGCCCCCTCCGTCGGCCCAATGCCCCCCCCCCCCCCCCGACGCGATCATGAGATACCAAACGTTGTCATGGTAGCCTGGGGGCCTATTGAAGACAGGGCATGGTCCAGTAAATAGCACAATACTCTGCGAAACATACCTATTTCAGTGTATTGTACCAGCAATCCAACGATCGCTTGTTTAAGTCCCCTAGGGGGGCTAAAAATTTAAAACAGCCAAATAAAATGTTTAATAACATATAAAAAAAAATATTGAAAGTAAAAAAAATACCTTTTTTGCATTTTTCCTTTAAAGTAATGCGAATAAACAAGTAAACATAATTGGTATCCCCATGTCTTTAAAAGTCCGAACTATTAAAATATCACATTATTTAACCCGCCGCAGTAGGAAAAAATTATTCACAATGCCAGAATTTATGTTTTTTGGTCACCTCACTTCCCCCAAAAAATTTACTAAAAAGTGATCAAAAAGGAGGTGTACCAATAAAAACAACAGCTCGGCCCGCATAAAATAACACAGCTCCATCGACAAAAAAATAAAAAAGTTCCAGGTCTTAAAATATGACGACAATTAAAATATATTTAAAAAAAAAAAAATTTTTTCTTTCTGAAAGTAGTACATCATAAAAAAACAACTATATAATTTTTTCATCACCATAATCGTATTGACCCACAGAATAAAGTTAACATTTTGTTTTTACCACACGGTGAACACCATAACAACATAAAAACAATGGAGGAATCACAGTTTTTTTCCAATTCCATCCCACAAAGAAGTCCCAGTGCATTATATGGTACTTTAAATAGTTACATTTAATACTACAACTCATTCCACAAAATGCAAGCCCTTATAAGGCTATGTCGATGAGAAAATTAAAAAGTTATGGCTTTTTTAAAGCGAGCAAAGAAAAAATGAAAATGAAAAACCGAAAAATGGCTTTGACTCCAAGAGGTTAAAGAGCAAAATCCCAGATATCCCTGTGAAAGGAAGCTATGCACTAGATATTATGATACAAGTACTATGCACAAATTAAACTGCATGATGTGACAGATACAGCAATATTTTCTTTTGTATAGGGGGTATCATTTATACCCTCATTGGACACATAAATAGGTACACCTGATCCTTAAATCAAATATCAAAAAAAAAAGGAGGCATAGCCAGGAGGTTCAGTTCTTGTCAAGTCTCCTGAGATTTTAACACATAACAGTACCTAAGGGTATGTGCACACGGTGAGAGGCTTTTACGGCTGAAATTACAGACTGTTTTTAGGAGAAAACAGCTGCCTCGTTTCAGACGTAAAAGCTCCTCCTCGTATTATGCGAGGCATCTGAGACGCTCGTAAATCTTGAGCTGCTCTTCATTGAGTTCAATGAAGAACGGCTCAAATTACATTGCAAAGAAGTGCCCTGCACTTCTTTGCCGAGGCAGTCAATTTACGCGTCGTCGTTTGACAGCTGTCAAACGACGATGCGTAAATTACAGGTCGTCTGCACAGTATGTCGGCAAACCCATTCAAATGAATGGGCAGATGTTTGCCGACGTATTGTAGCCGTATTTTCAGGCGTAAAACGAGGCATAATACACCTCGTTTACGCCTGAAAATAGGTCGTGTGAACCCAGCCTAAGGTTTACAGAGAATGATTCAGACTGGTACACACTGACAGGAAGGTGACAGTAACCTCAGAGTATCCAAACATTATTAATAACATCTCTCAACACAGCACATCAAATCTTTATGTTGCTGGACTACAGAAGCAGAATACCATACCAGGTCCCACTCTTGTCAGATAAAAACTTGAAATTGAGGCTAAATTTAGTATAAGCTCACTAAAATTGGGCAGTTATGAAAAAAACGACACCTGGTCTGACGAAATCTAAATTTTTGCAGCACTTTAAGGGTCAAAAATTGGTAAAAACCACATGAATCCAAAGATCCATCCTGGCTTGTGCCAATGGCTCAGGTAAGTGGCTGTGGTGTAATGGTCGTGGAGTCTGCTTTTGCACATTAGGGCCAAAATACCGTTTGATCTTTTAAATGCCACTGGCTGCTTGAATGTTTAACAAGAGGTTTCCCACTTGGACTCCAAAGATATAAGTGTGGGGTGCCGTTGGCGTAGTGCGCCGTGGAAAATTATTTCTTACTTCTATAACCAAATGAAATAATTACAATACTCGACATATTCTACATATTAATGTGGAATGTAAATAGTTATTATTGTATGTAAGTAATTTCACATAAATTATCCAAACTTGTGTGCCCCTCCCACTTATATGCTAGAATTTTTAACTTTGCCACACTATGATTACATGCATGCATCCCCACACTCCTACATTACACTTATCTTTTGCTTATGGACTTATATGTTCACATTCAGTATTCATAGACATCTGCAGCCTATTTGGTTAGGTAGTTACGGTTAGAAATATGAGTTGTTGTGGAAAATCTCCAAGCTTTCTGCCAAACCATTCCCCATACAAAAGATTAAAGTATAGATACAGCTTTAGAATCAACCTTAATGCACCATAACCAGCTCATAACATAAATGCAGCACCAGAACAAAGCTCAGTACATAAATGCAGCAAAAGAACCAAACTCAGTACATAAACACAACACCAGAAACCAAGCTCAGTACATAAATACAGCACCAGAACCAAGCTCAGGACATAAATACAGCCCCAGAAGCAAGCTCAGTAAATATATACAGCACCAGAACCAAACTCAATACATAAATGCAGCACTAGAACAAAGCTCAGTACATAAATACAGCCCCAGAACTAAGCTGAGTACATAAATACTGCACCAGAACAAAACTTAGTACATATATACAGCACCAGCACAACGATAAGTACATAAATACAGCACCAGACCAAGCTAAGTACATAAATACAGCACCAGAAACAAGTTCAGTACATAAATACAGCACCAGAACAAAGATCAGTACACAAATACAGCAACAGAACCAAGCTCAGTACATAAAAACCGCATCAGAACCAAGCTATGTACATAAATAGAGTACCATAACCTAACTCAGTACATATATACAGCACCAGAACCAAGCTCAGTGCATAAATACAACCACAGAATCAAGCTCAGTACATAGATACAGCAACAGAATCAAGCTCAGTGCATATATACATCACCAGAATCAAGCTATGTATATATACACAACACCAGAACCAAGCTCAGTAAATGAATGCAGTACCAGACCCAAACTATGTACATAAACACAGCAATAGAACAAAGCTATGTACACAAACACAGCATCAGAACCAAGATCAGTACATAAATATAGCACCAGAACCAATCTATGTACATAAATACAGTACCAGAACCAAGCCAAGCTCGGTACATATAAACAGCACCAGCGAAACATGTCGGGGTGGGGGCTTTTTTGAATTTTAAACACATGCTTTGTTGCTAGATTTCTTGCTGCTGGGCATTTAGAGTAGGTACAGCGTTCTGCAGCCGCTGGTACCTTAGGTACTATCACCTCAAGTACCTACCGCCATATGTAGTATTCTTTATTGCACTATGCAGATCTTCTCTAGCAGCATGCATGGTTATTTTAATCCATTTATGTGGTTCATTTATTTGCTTATATAGCTTAATAAAGATTTATAATTTAACTGTTCATGATAAGTTGGAAAAAGAAGGCTTATTTTGCCGGTTGGCATTCAGTTGTATATATTGATTACGCGCCCGCCAACTATCAGGGTCTCTGCTTTTGTTTTTGTGCAATACATAAACACAGCACCAGAATTAAGCTCAGTAAATAAATACAGCACCAGAAAGCAAGCTCAGTGCATAAATACAATACCAAAACCGAGCTTATAACATAAATACAGCACCAGAACCAAGCTCAGTACATATATTCAGCACTAGAACAAAGCTCAGTACATATATACAGCTCCAGAAACCAAGTTCACTACATGAATACAACACCAGAACCAAGATCAGTACATAAATACAGCACCAGAGCCAAGTACAATACATAAATACTGCACCAGAACCAGGCTTATTATATACAGCACCAGAACAAAGCTCAGTACATAAATATAGTACCATAACCAAGCTCAGTACATAAAAACAGCACCAGAACAAAGCTCAGTATACAGCACCAGAACAAAGCTCAGTACATAAAAAATGCATCAGAACCAAGCTATGTACATATATACAGCATCAGAACAAGGCTCATTACATAAATGCAGCTCCATAAAAAAGCTTAGTACATACATACAGAACCAGAATTAATCTCAGTACATAAATACAGCACCAGAATCAAGCTATGTACATATATACAGCACCAGAACAAAGTTCAGTACATAATACAGCACCAGAACAAAGCTTTATACATATATATACAGCACCAGAACCAAGATAAGTACATCAATACAGCTCCTGATCAAAGCTCAGAACATTAATACAGTACCAGAACAAATCTCAGTACATAATTGCAGCACCAGCACCAAGTTCAGTACATAAATATAGTACCAGAACCATGTTCAGTACATATATACAGGACCAGAATCAAGCTCTGTACATAAATACAGCACCAGAACCAAGCTCATAACATAAATATTGTACCAGAAGCAAGCTATGTACATAAATACAGC
Source organism: Rhinoderma darwinii (assembly GCF_050947455.1). NCBI lineage: Eukaryota > Metazoa > Chordata > Amphibia > Anura > Rhinodermatidae > Rhinoderma > Rhinoderma darwinii. The sequence goes on from NC_134690.1 coordinate 111,327,231, forward strand.
ACCAGAAACAAGCTATGTACATAAGTACAGTGCCAGAACCAAGCTCAGTACATATATACAGAACCAGAGCAAAGCTCAGTACATAAATACAGCAGCAGAACCAATCTTATAACATAAATACAGCACCAGAGCAAAGTTAAGTACATATATATATATATATATATATATATATATATATATATATAGCACCAGAACCAAGCTCAGTACATAATCACAACACCATAACCAAGCTCACAACATAAATACAGCACCCGAACCAAGCCCAGTACATAAATACTGCACCAGAACAAAACTTAGTACATATATACAGCACCAGAACAAAGATAAGCACACAAATACAGCACCAGACCAAGCTAAGTACATACATACAGCACCAGAATCAAGCTCAGTACATAAATACAGCAACATCCAAAGTCAGTACTTAAATGCAGTACCAGAACCAAGTTCAGTACATATATATATATATATATATATATATATAGCACCAGAACCTAGCTCAGTGCATAAATATGGCACCAAAAACCAAGCTCAGTACATAATCACAACACCAGAACCGAACTCACAACATAAATGCAGCACCAGAACCGAGCTCAGTACATATATATACAGCACTAGAACCAAGCTCAGTGCATAAACACAGCACCAGAAACCAAGTTCACTACATGAATACAACACCAGAACCAAGATCAGTACATAAATACAGCACCAAAACAAAGCCCAGTACATAAATACCGCACCAGAACAAAACTTAGTACATATATACAGCACCAGAACAAAGTTAAGTATACAAATACAGCACCAGACCAAGCTAAGTACATACATACAGCACCAGAATCAAGCTTAGTACAAACATACAGCACCAGAATCAAGCTCAGTACATAAATACAGCAACAGATCCAAGCTCAGTACTTAAATGCAGTACCAGAACAAAGTTCAGTACATATATACAGCACCAGAACAAAGCTTAGTACAATAATACAGCACCAGAACCTACACTCCTCAACATTGAAATTCCTACACCAAGAAGGAAAAGTTTTAAAATTGTCGAAATCACAGGATCAGTAGACATGTTAATGAAATGCAACTGATAAAAAAAAAAGGAAACAAAACATTTCAAACATCTTGATTTATTCAGTATCGATTATGAGCGCCACATGCAATTACACGCCTTGGCATTCTATCAATAATGGTTGTCTGAGGAATGTTATGCCACACTTAATCTCCTTGGGCACCCAAATCAACAAGATTGGCTGCTGGCAGTTCCCTTTGCAATTTATCACTCCGGCAGACCGCTACGCGCCTAGGCCGTGATGTCAGCACTGTTCAACGTCGCATGTCTTGGAGGTTGGGAGAAGAACAATGAACGAGAAGGACAGCAAGAGGTGCGCGGAGGCGAATCTCTGCATGGAGTGATCAATTAGAAGAATGGCGCGTGGTGTTCCATTCTGTACTGCAAGTGAAATTGGATGTCACAACTCAATAGTATCCGCTTCCTAAGGACGCAGATACAATTGAGTGCAGGGGACCGGTTCTATTTTCCCGCTTTTCCCCTGTTCTGAGAACCGGCTGTAATTTTAAAAACTGGTTCTGGAGAAGCAGGGAGAATCGTCCGGATCCCACCCCTGGTTAGAACAGTTAGGCTGGATTCACACGAGCATGTGCTTTTTGCGCACGCAAAAAACGCTGCGTTTTGCCTGCGCAAAAGGCACTTAACAGCTCCGTGTGGCCTCGGCATATGATGCGCGGCTGCGTGCTTTTCACGCAGCCGCCATCATTATGGCACTCCGTTTGGATGTTTGTAAACAGAAAAGCATGTGGTGCTTTTCTGTTTTCATTCATCATTTTCACAGCTGTTGTGCGAATCACGCTGGTCGCACGGAAGTGCTTCCGTGTGGCATGCGTGGTTTTCACGCACCCATTGACTTCAATGGGTGCATGATGCGCGAAAAACGCCCAAAGAACGGACATGTCATCACTTTTTTTCAGCGGACTCACGCTGAGTAAAAATCACGCACATGTCTGCACGCCCCCATAGACTAATATAGGTTCGTGCGACGCGCGTGAAAATCACGAGCGTTGCACGGACGTATATCCCGTTTGTCTGAATAAGCCCTTAATATGGATAAGAGGAAAAGAGATACAGAAAAACATATAAAATGCATGTACTGTATACTAATGCCAGTAGCCTCACTAACAAGGTTGAGGAAATAGAATTGATAATGTTGGAAGAGAAATATGTTATAGTGTGGTTTAATAAAACTGTCAGGTCCCCTGCGCAAGCGGCAGATTTTGTTGCAGGATTTGCTTGCTGAAGAAACAATGTCATTTCTATAAATTAGGCCTCATTTACACGAGCGTGTGCGTTTTGCGCACGCAAAAAAAGCAGCGTTTTGCGTGCGCAAAAGGCACTTGACAGCTCCATGCTTCCGTGCGACCTACGTGGTTTTCACGCACCCATTGGCTTCAATGGGTGCGTGATGCGCGAAAAACGCAGAAATTTAGAACATGTCGTGAGTTTTTTTCAGCGCACTCACGCTGAGCAAAACTCACGGACTGTCTGCATGCCCCCATAGACTTGTATAGGTCCGTGCGACCCGCGTGAAAAGCACGCGCGTCGCACGGACGTATATCACGTTCGTGTAAATGAGGCCTAAAACTGACTGTTCTAAATTTCTGCGTTTTTCGCGCATCACGCACCCATTGAAGTCAATGGGTGCGTGAAAACCACGAAGGTCACACGGAAGCACTTCCGTGCGAACTGCGTGATTCGCGCAAAAGCTGTCAAACTCTGAATGTAAACAGAAAAGCACCACGTGCTTTTCTGTTTACAAACATCCAAACGGAGTGTCTTAGAGATGAGCGAACCGAACTTCACCGGGTTCGGCCGAACTCGTTTTGACCGAACCCGGCAAAAAATGTTCCGGTACGCGACGTCAGGAGACAGTCACTGTCCAGGGTGCTGAAAGAGTTAAACTGGTTCAGCACCCTGGACAGTGACTTCCGATCCCAATATACATGAACGTGTAAAAAAAAAAAATAAGTTCTGACTTACCGATAACTCCCGACTTCTTCCTCCAGTCTGACCTCCCGGGATGACAATTCAGTCCAAGTGACAGCTGCAGCCAATCACAGGCTGCAGCGGTCACATGGACTGCCGCGTCATCCAGGGAGGTGGGGCCAGATGTCAAGAGAGGCGCGTCACCAAGGACGCGTCACCAAGGACGCGTCACCAAGGACGCGTCACCAAGGCAACGGCCGGGAAGTTCTTGGTAAGTACGAACCTCTCTTTTTTTTTTTTTAACAGGTTGCTGTATATTGTGATCGGAATTCACTGTCGAAGGTGCTGAAAGAGTTACTGCCGATCAGTTAACTCTTTCAGCACCCTGGACAGTGACTGTCGTCGACTAGCCTCATCTCTATGATGGCGGCTGCACGAAAATCACGCAGCCGCGCACCATACACTGATGAAACACGGAGCTGTCAAGTGCCTTTTGCGCATGCAAAACGCTGCGTTTTTTTGCGTGCGCAAAATGCACACGCTCGTGTAAATGAGGCCTAAGTCACAGAAATTTCTTCACCAAAATCTGCGTGTGCAGGTTGCCTAAGTCTGGCTTCACACGGGACGCAATGTCTGCAGATTTTGCACAGCATTTCTGCAGCAAAATCCGCATAGAAATTTTGCTGAGGATTTCACCCCTTCTCCATTAAAAAGGGTGTAATCCGTAGTGAACATCCAGAACAGAATGAGCATGCTGTAGATTTGAAAATTCATAGAATGCTCTGGTTTCCATCCAGAAGATGTTCAGCAGCATGTGGATGAGATTTGTTTAAGGCTGGGTTCCCACATAGTGTAAACGCTGTAGAATTCCGAAGCATTTAGTGTATCAGCAAAGTGAATGAGATTTGAAGAAATCTCATGCACATGCTGCGGAAAAAATCTTCAGCGAAAACGCTCCTGGGATGACGCTGCAGCCGATATGACTGCTGCAGCCTGTAATTGGCTGCAGCAGTCACATGGGATGAAACATCATCACAGGAGGCCGGGCTGCACTCCGTAAAGTAAGTATAAGCTTTTTAACATTCATTTTAAATTGAAAAACACCTTTTTTCACATTTGCTAATTTTTGCTGTAGAATCCTAGCGATTCCGCCACAAAAGTCGCAACACTTAGCTATTTGTTGTGGATTTTACATCCCCATTGCATCCAATGGGTAAAGCCACAACAGAAAAGCAACAAATACACAGCATATATTGACATGCTGCGGATTTAAAACCGCCCCGCAGGTCAACTTATGAAGCTGGACTGCACGGACAATGGGGGAACGCTTCGCCATGACTATGGCCCGGAGTAAGTAGGAACTGCTTTATACTACGCAGGTTATTTGATCCGTGGAAACCCAGTCTAAATGTCATCCACATGGCTGACACTGTAATCTGCTGCAGATTTTCTGCACGGACAATCTGTAGCCTTTCCGTCCTGTGTGATTCCAGCCTAAGGGGAGCAATAATTGCAAAAAATAAAGTGTTTAAACTAGTACAGCAAGAAGTTAGTAACGAGGCAATAAAACAATTAGAAGTTGTATCAAAAACAAATAAAGGAGGCAAAGATTGAAACAGAGAAAAGTTAAGATCATTTCCCTTAGTCCTGTCAGCAACACAAGGATGGTGTGTCCCTGCCCCTGTGTACTTGCAGGACAAAGGAATATTTTAATTAATTAAAAACGTACATTAACTCCACCCCTTCTGCCTACTCAGCCCTTGTACTTTGAAAAGAAAAATTTTTAACTAAAGGAAAGGAAATTGGTGCTGCTGACGGACTAGAGAAAAAAGGATTATTGTTAGTTTAACGGAGGGGTGGGGAACCTTTTTTCTGCCAAGGGCCATTTGGATATTTATAACATTATTCACGGGCCATACAAAATTATCAACTTAAAAATGAGCCTGCTGTAAATGGTGAAAAATTTTATTAACTCAAAAATTGAAAAAAGCAACGGAAAAAACAACGGATCTCTAATATAAAACCAGACTGCAGTACAAATAGTACAGTGCCGCCTGAATGAAAACGCATCAAGAGAAAAAAAGGAAAGAAAACCTGATATAGAAGGGCAATCGACTCATTGGGTATATACAAAATAACAAATGCTTATTAATACAAAAAATTTTATTATATTAAAATGTCAATATCAAAACATCCGCCATGACGATAATCCTATATAGCGGGAATAAAGGATGCACACCCGGCCGGGTCAAAGTTACAATTGAACAATGTCATGAAAGTATTAAACACAGCAAATAATAAATGTAAGGTATGATGAAATATAGTAACGGTGCCAGCTAGCATATGGACCTAGGCAATCGCATAAAACACCATATCTATGCAAAAATATACATATGTGACAATATACTTCAGATGTGTTATGCACCATAAATTTTGCCAATGGCAGGAAACTTAGAGCAAGTCCAATTGGTTTGTTTCGATCGCCAGATCTGTACAAATTCAAGTGTGCAGGGCATCAAGTTTTGCCCCACTAGTAGTGGGCTTAGACCAAAGTTCAAGTGATTGGCTTGCAGTTGATGCAAAGTACAATCTTCACTCCGTGTCATGAATTGATATGGTTAAGCAGATCCACGTAAAAAAGGAGCAGCACTGACCAAGGACCAAGAGGACCGCATGTAGAGCAGTGGAACAGTGACGATATACAGCAGTCAAGTATCCACGTCTGGAGAGCTGCTTACGAGCAGTAAACCAAGCGGTCACATTAATGCCTAGTCTGTGCCTAGCCAAATCCAGGTGGGTGACGTATAGGCTACGGGTGCTGATGCGTTTCGTCACCAACGTGACTTCATCCGAGCATTGCGTAGCGGAAAGGATACAAGGTACGTTTTTAAATATACACATGAGCAATCAAAAGACAAAGCAAAAGTCAAGTACAATTAACACCTGCATACATTTAAGGGGACAGATATATATATATATATATATATACAGATATATCTTTCAAAAAATACAAGTGTCCCGTTCCCATTGGGTGCCCTAAGGAAAACAACAAACAAAAAAAGAAAAAAGGAGAGAAAAATGAAAAAATTAAAAGAAATAATAAAATTAATTAAACACAAAAACAAAATCAAAAAGACATGTGGACCGGGTCCCGGGAACCCTACCGCGCACTATTCAGTAACACAGATGGTGTCCTGGGACCCGGACCACATCTGAGAGACACATGCACCCCAAACTATCGACACCATTAAACCAGAGGGAAGACCAAGGAGTGTGGATAGGGTCCGAGGAGTCAACCCACACATTGGATACAATTGCATAGGCCAAATCCCGGGGCCCCAGCCACACAAAACAGGGTCCAAATGATTCTAGAACCAAATATTGTATGTATATATATATATATATATATATATATATATATATATATATATGTGTGTGTGGGGGATATAAGTAGAGTATGTCCATATAGGAGAAGGACCAGTGCCAACTGGGTCCCAGGAGCGCGACCACGGAAGGAATTCACGTGATCGCGGTCCCGGGACCCAGGCGGCACCTTTTTGCAATGGTAAGTTTTGAAAAGAACTGCTCGCAGCAGTAGGTTGTTCTGCTGAATATGTTATAAATGTCAGATAGATAAGGGTCCCACCTCTAGGACCAGCACCTATCTCTAGAAAGGGGCCCCCTTAACCCAGTTCTACCTCTCTGTGTTCCAGCTGATTTCCGATTATGAATTACGAAAACAGTTTCCGTAACTCCTATAGTAGTGAATGGCAGTTACGGAAGCAGCGTAGCATGTGTTTCCGTAACTACCATTCAGTTCTATGGGACTTAAGTAAACAGCTTAGCTCAGCGAGCTACACTGTTTTCTTATTCATGGTCGGAAATCACAAGCTTCAGCCACAACACAGAGGTAGAACGGGGTTTAGGGGGCCCCGTTCTAGAGATAGATCTGTGACCCACAACTATCTGACATTTATGACATATCATAAATGTCCTTGAGGGGAAAACCCCTTTAACCCCTTCAGGACCAAGCTCATTTTGGCCTTCAGGACCAGACCCATTTTTTCAAATCTGACATATTTCACTTTATGTGGTAATAACTCCGGAATGCTTTTATCTATCAAAGCGATTCTAAAATTGTTTTCTCGTGACACATTGGACTTTATGATAGTGGAAAAATGTGGTAGAAAAATTCTATATTTACCAGTGAAAAACACCAAAATTTTGTGAAAAATTGCAAAAATTAGCATTTTTCTAAATGTAAATGTATCTGCTTGTAAGACAGGCAGTTATACCACACAAAATTGTTGCTAATTAACATCCCCCATATGTCTACTTTAGATTGGCATCGTTTTTTGAACATCCTTTTATTTTTCTATGACGTCACAAGGCTTAGAACTTTAGCAGCAATTTCTCACATTTTCAAGAAAATTTCAAAATACTATTTTTACAGGGGCCAGTTCAGTTGTGAAGCGGCTTTTAGGGCCTTATATATTAGAAAACCCCAAAAAGTCACCCCATTTTAAAAACTTCACCCCTCAAAGTATTCAAAACAGCATTTAGAAAGTTTCTTAACCCTTTAAACGTTTCACAAGAATTAAAGCAACGTAGAGGTGAAATTTTCAAATTTCATTTTTTTTTTGCAGAAATTCATTATTAATCAATTTTTTTTTTGTAACACTGAAGTTTTTACCAGAGAAACGCAACTCAATATTTATTGCCCAGATTCTGCAGTTTTTAGAAATATCCCACATGTGGCCCTAGTGCGGTAATGGACTGAAGCACCGGCCTCAGAAGCAAAGGAGCACATAGTGGATTTTGGGCCTCCTTTTTATTAGAAAATATTTTAGGCACCATGTCAGGTTTCAAGGGCTCTTTCGGTGCCAAAACAGTGGAAATCCACCAAAACTGACCCCATTTGGGAAACGACACCCCTTGAGGAAATTATCTAGGGGTATAGTGAGCATTTTGACCCCGCAGGTTTTTTGCAGAAATTATTGGAAGTAGGCCGTGAAAATGAAAATCGTCATTCTTTCAAAGATAATGTAGATTTAGCTAATTTTTTCTAATTTCCACGAGGACTAAAGGAGAAAAAGCACCACAACATTTGTAAAGCAATTTCTCCCGAGTAGAACAATACCCCACATGTGGTTATAAACGGATGTTTGGACACACGGCGGAGCTTAGAAGGGAAAGAGCGCTATTTGGCTTTTGGAGCTCAAATTTAGCAGGAATGGTTTGCGCAGGCCATGTCGCATTTGCAAAGCCCCTGAGGGACCAAAACAGTGAAAACGCCAAAAAAGTGACTCCATTGAGAAAACTACACCCCTTGAGGAATCCATCTAGGGGTGTAGTGAGCATTTTGCCCCCACAGGAGTTTCATAGATTTTATTAGAATTGGGCAGTGAAAATAAAAAAATCCTTTTTCTTCAATAAGACGTAGCTTTAGCTCCAAATTTTAAATTTTCTCAACAAATAAAGGGAAAAAAAAGAACCCCAACATTTGTAAAGCAACTTCTCTGGAGTACGGCAATACCCCACACGTGGTCATAAAATGCTGTTTGGGCACACAGCAGGGCTCAGAAGGGAATGAGCGCCATTTGCTTTTGGCGTACAGATTTTGCAACATTTGATTTCTGGTCGCTATGTTGCATTTGCAAAGTCCCTGCGGGACCAAAACAGTGGATCCCGCCCAGAAGTGACCCCATTTTGGAAACAACACCCTCAAGGATTTCACCTAGGGGTGTAGTGAGCATGTTAACCCCACAGGTGTTTTGCAGAAATTCGTGTGCACACGATGTGGTGAGAATGAAAATGGGAATTTTTCATTAGATACGCTAATATGTGGTGCCCAGCTTGTGCCACCATAACAAGACAGCTCTCAATTATTATGCGGTGTTTCCCTGTTTTAGAATCACCCTACATGTGGCCCTAATCTTTTGCCTGGACATTCGACAGGGCTCAGGAGTGAAAGAGTACCATGTCAAATTGAGGCCTAATTTGGCGACATATAAAGTATTGGTTCACAATTGCAGAGGCTTTGATGTGAAATAATAAAAGAAACCCCTGAGAAGTGACCCCATTTTGGAAACTGCACCCCTCAAGGCATTTATTAAGAGGTGTAGTGAGCATTTTCACCCCACGTGTCTTTTCTATAAATGATTGCGCTGCGGAAGGAACAAATTAAAAATTTTCCCTAGATATGCCAATTCAGTGTCAAATATGTCGTGCCCAGCTTGTGCCACTGGGGACACACACCCAAAAATTGTTAAAAGGGTTCTCCCGGGTATGGTGATCCCATATATGTGGAAGTAAACTGCTGTTTGGGCACACTGTAGGGCTCAGATTGGTGGGAGCGCCATTTGGGTTTTGGAGCGTGGAATTTGCTTGCTAATAGTTTTGTTTGGAGTATCACTGTTGTTTCCGTTTATAATGTGGGGCATATCTGAGCTGGGCAGAGTACATCAGGGGCATATTCAGGTGGTATAATAATAAGGTAAAAAAAATAATAAAATGATCCATAGATGTGTGTTACGCTGTGATCGATCCTTTCTGCACAGGCCGGTGTCGCACTGATAAATGTCCTTCCTTATCCCCCTTTTGGTCCACACTCCGCACCTTTGCAGTTTGGGGAATTTTGCCGGGAAAGTGTTGTCCTGGTATAATACGGGCACCGTCGCTTCCAGCAGATATGTTTGGGCCCTCCCCTTCCTGGTTCCCTAATTTTAGTGCCTTGATACATCGCCTTTTGAAACAGAAGAAACGTTCCCCTCGGGCCTTCACAACTGGATATTTTTCTTTCCTGAATTATTGGAGCATTAACTTATTTTATTTTTTCATAGACGTAGTGGTATGAGGGCTCTTTTTTTACGGGAAGAGCTGTAGCTTTTATTGGTACCATATTGGGGTACATGCGACTTTTTGATCACTTGTTATCCTTTTTTTGGGAGGCAAGGTGACAAAAAAAAAAAACAGCAATTCTGCCATAGTTTTTTAGTTGTTTTTTTTTTATACAGCGTCCACCATGCGTTATAAACTACATGTTACCTTTATTCTGCGGGTCAGTACGATTCCGGCAATACCAAATTTATAGAACTTTTTTATAACTTTTTGCACAATAAAATTACTTTTGGAAAGAGAATGTATTTTTTCTGTCGCCAAGTTGTGAGAGCCATAACTTTTACATTTTTTCGTCGATGGAGCTGTGTGAGGGCTTGTTTTTTGCGAGACGAGGTATAGATTTTATAGGTACCATTTTTGGACACATGCGAATTTTTGATCACTTTTTATTTAAGTTTTTGGAAGACAGTGACCAAAAAACAGTAATTATGGCAGGGTTTTTGAGGTTTTTTTTTTACGGCGTTTACTGCGCTGGATAAATAACATAATATTTTTATAGTTCAGGTCGTTACGGTCGCTGCGATACCAAATATGTATGGCTGTATTATTTTTTTCTAAAATAAATGACTTGATAAGTGAAAAAGGGCGATTGTGTTTTATTTTATTACTTGAAACTTTTATTGTATGTTTTACAGCTTTTATTTTTACTTTTTTTACACTTTTTTTTTTTACACTTTTCTTTAGTCCCACTAGGGGACTTGACTGTCCAACTGTTTGTTTGATGTTCTAATACATTGCACTAACTATGTAGTGCAATGTATTGGAACTGTCAGTTGTTCACTGACAGCAAGCCGATCAGGCTCCGCCTCTGGGTGGGGCCTAATCAGCTTACGTAATGGCAGACAGGAGTCCATTGTTAGGGCTCCTGTTGCCATAGTAGCAGTCGCCAGCTTTGCCATCGCATGGCAAGGCTGCCGATTTTCTACAAACCTCTAGGATGCAGCGATCACAATGGATCGCTGCATCGAAGGGGTTAATGCCAGGAATCGGAGCTAGCTCCGGTTCCTGGCGATAGATCGGGGTGTCCGCTGTAACATACAGCGGACACCCACTGCTGATGACGCCGGCTCAGCTTCTGAGCCGGAAGCTGAGAAGGCGCCATCTTGCCGATGGTACCGGAAGCCTCCTGGGCCCCGCCGACGACGGGGCATAGGAGGATTCCATTACTGGCGGACCGGGAGGTAAGCATTAGCCCTCCGATCGCCTTTGCAGCCACCGGCAACCCAGCGATCACGTTGCTGGGGTGCCGGTGGCTATAAACTCCTCACATGCTGCGATCTCTATTGAACGCAGCATGTGAGGGGTTAATCGGTCGGATCGGAGGCTAGCTCCGGTCCTGCCCGATACCTCAGGGTGCCAGCTGTAACATACAGCTGTCACCCGACGGTGATGTCGCTGGATCAGCTTCTGAGCCAGCTTCATCTCCATGACGTACAGTAACGTGAAAATGCGGTAAGACACCAGTTTTAATGACGGGAAGGGGTTAAGTCACCTGACCTCACTTCATGTGTTTAGGACAGGTCCTATGTCTACACTACAGCTACATTTTCGGCCTCAGCTGTTTCAAAATTTTAGATTAGGAGCAGGAGGAGGGCAGATGGAGCCAAGTACTTTCATTCACTACTAGTGAATGAGGATGCGGAGGTCTAAGTGAGGAGGTAAGTGCGTGCCGGCCCGTTAGTGGACCAGTCCAGTCACCTTACTTGAATCACCTGTCCTCACGTCAGGTGACTGGACTTGTCCACTCCTGGGCCGGCATGCACCGGCCTCACTCAGACCGCCACCATACTTGGCTCCATCCTCCCTCCTCCTGCTCCTAAATGTGAGTGAGTAGGGCAGACGGAGCCAAGTATCGAATGATGTGGCGGCAGGACGGTCTGAGTGAGTAGGGCCAGACCAAATTATCTCGCAGGCCTTATATGGCCCCGGGCCAGACATTCCCCGTCCCTGGTTTAAAACATCCCTTAAAGAGGCTCTGTCACCAGATTTTGCAACCCCTATCTGCTGTTGCAGCAGATAGGCGCTGCAATGTAGATTACAGTAACGTTTTTATTTTTAAAAAACGAGCATTTTTGGCCAAGTTATGACCATTTTTGTATTTATGCAAATGAGGCTTGCAAAAGTACAACTGGGCGTGTTGAAAAGTAAAAGTACAACTGGGCGTGTATTATGTGCGTACATCGGGGCGTGTTTACTACTTTTACTAGCTGGGCGTTCTGACGAGAAGTATCATCCACTTCTCTTCACAACGCCCAGCTTCTGGCAGTGCAGATCTGTGACGTCACTCACAGGTCCTGCATCGTGTCGGCCACATCGGCACCAGAGGCTACAGTTGATTCTGCAGCAGCATCGGCGTTAGCAGGTAAGTCGATGTAGCTACTTACCTGCAAACGCTGATGCTGCTGCAGAATCAACTGTAGCCTCTGGTGCCGACACGATGCAGGACCTGTGAGTGACGTCACAGATCTGCACTGCCAGAAGCTGGGCGTTGTGAAGACAAGTGGATGATACTTCTATACACAACGCCCAGCTAGTAAAAGTAGTAAAAACGCCCCGATGTACGCACATAATACACGCCCAGTTGTACTTTTACTTTTCAACACGCCCAGTTGTACTTTTGCAAGCCTCATTTGCATAAATACAAAAGTGGTCATAACTTGGCCAAAAATGCTCGTTTTTTTAAAAATAAAAACGTTACTGTAATCTACATTGCAGCGCCGATCTGCTGCAAAAAGCAGATAGGGGTTGCAAAATCTGGTGACAGAGCCTCTTTAAGCCCCTATTTTACTGACATTAAATACGTTTGATTTTTTATTCCTGAAAAGCAACTTCACACTTAATTCAATGACAGGCTTTTAGGAACTTGGATCTATGTACAATTCTAACACTTTATTTGGTCTGCTTTATAAAATTCACCAGTGTTTTAGTGATAATATTTTGCCTATATTGGTGATTTAAAGAGGCTCTGTCACCAGATTCTCAAATCCCTATCTCCTATTGCATGTGATCGGCGCTGCAATGTAGAGAACAGTAACGTTTTTTTTTTTTTTGTTTTTTTTTAAAACGTTCATTTTTGGCCGTTATGAGCTATTTTATATATATGCAAATGAGTTTTTGAAATGGACAACTGGGCGTGTTTTTTTCGTTATGTCCAACTGGGCGTGTATTGTGTTTTTAACTGGGCGTGTTTACATGTGTGACGTTGACCAATCAGTGACCAGTCAGCATCATACACTCCTCTACATTCATTTACACAGCAGCGATGTGCAGCCACATAAACAGAGATTAACGTTAATCAAGTGTCCTGATAATGAATACACATGACCATCCAGCCTGGACGTCATGTGTATTCAGAATCCTGACACTTCTGACTCTTTTCTTTGAGATTTCTAGCAAGGGAAACGAAATCTCGCGAGATTACGGAGGTAAACGAGATTTTGTTTCCCTTGCTGGAAATCTCACAGAAAAGATTCAGAAGTGTCCTGATAATGAATACACATGACGTCCAGGCTGGATGATCATGTGTATTCATTATCAGGACACTTGATTAAAGTTAATCTCTGTTTATATGGCTGCACATCGCTGCTGTGTAAATGAATGTAGAGGAGTGTATGATGCTGACTGGTCACTGATTGGTCGGCGTCATACACGTAAACATGCCCAGTTATAAACACAATACACGCCCAGTTGGACATAACGAAAAAAAAACGCCCAGTTGTCCATTTCAAACCTCATTTGCATATATATACAATAGCTCATAACTTGGCCAAAAATGAACGTTTTAAAAAAAAAAAAACGTGACTGTTATCTACATTGTAGCGCCGATCACATGCAATAGGAGATAGGGATTTCAGAATCTGGGGACAGAGCCTCTTTAAGGCTTGTTGTATAGACAAGCTGAGTTTGGCTGCATCTGTACACAGAACAGCCCACACATACAAGATGACAGCAATAGACCTAGTTCAGCCAGCAGGGACTCTTGCACTATTTAAATAGCAAGAATTAGGTTACCAGTCGCCTAGCTAACTCCAATTGAACTGCCTGACTAAAGGCCCTATTACACAGGCCAATGATCGGGCAAACGAGCGTTCAATGATCCCGATCATTGCCCTGTGTAATAAGGGCAACGATCAGCCGATGAATGAGCAGACGCTCGTTCAGGCCCAAGAATCTACAGTGAGATGAAAAAGTCAGGCCGGAATCACACGAGCGTGTTCGGTCTGTGATACACAGACTGTATCCCAGCAATATTTCCCGGACTGAACACACTGCAGGGAGCCGGGCTCCTAGCATCATAGTTAGCTATGACGCTAGGAGTCCCTGCCTCGCTGCGGCATTGTCCCATACTGAAAACATGATTACAGTACGGGACAGTTTTACAGCAGTGAGGCAGGGACTCCTAGCGTCTTAGTTAACTATGACGATAGGAGCCTGGCTCCATGCAGTGTGTTCATTCCGGGAAATAGTGCCAGCATATGGTCCCTATATCACGGACCGAACACGCTCGTGTGAATCCGGCATTAGTCTCTCGACTATCAGGAAAGTCTATCTAGGAAAAATCTGCCTCAAAATTCCTTCAGGAATATACGGATGGAATACGGACCGTATTTACGGATGCCTATGTATCCATATTTACGAACAGTATCTTGGGACAGATGAAAATACGGTTGTGTGCATGGGGCCTTAGGCCCCATGCACATGACCGTATTTTTTTCCCTCCCGTAAATACAGGTCCTTTATCACACGTTTTTAACCCGTATTTACAAACCCGTGCCCGTAAAGTCCGTTGTCATCCGTATTCCAACTGTATTTACGGACCCGTAAAAAAGGGGGGCTGGAAATGATGTCACAATCATGTCCAAACCCCTTAAAATGGTCACATGATTGCTCAGACGCCATTTTCTCTGCTTCGCTTTATTCAAAAATGTAAATCCCCTGATGTCGCCTAGCAACACTCCCGTAATTATCGGAGCCCCATAGACGTGTTCTATATTTTTTCAACGGCCCGGGCACCTTCGGGTACGCAAACGGGAAAGTACCCGTGGCCAATGGAAATCTATGGGCCCGTAATTATGGGCGTTTTTACGGTCATGTGACTAAGAATGACGAAGGTCAAGAGGGGAACCCGGTGGTGAATGACTTTTCAGTTGACAGGTTCACACGGCTGGTATTTCATGCATTTTTGGCGCATATTCAGTGCTGAAAAACACATAAAAAAACGCTTAAGCTTTGCATTTACATAAATGGGAAAGCACACCGTTAGAACACACAACGCACTTTTTTTACGCATGCGTTTTTAAAAAGCATGTTGCGTAAATAAAGAAGTGTCGAGTCAATTCTATGGCACATAAAGCATGCCAAATATTCCCAGTCAATGGGAGTCCTAATTATGCCTCCAAAAACATACAAAAAGCGCACACAAAAAAGCGTTAAAAAACACTTTATCGAGCTTCCCATTTACATCAATGTGAAAGCAAGCTGTTAGTACATACTACGATGTTGGATCTGCGCCAAATGTTCCCAGACTCACAATGCACACACAAAACCCACAAAAAAAAGCCCGCAAGAAATGCGTCAAAATCGATGTATTTTAAAAACCGCTTCACAAGAAACGCTAATATATGCGACACATTCACACTTAATTTTTTCCTAGTGCCGTGTGAACATGCCCTAAGGGAATTATTTTTCATTGGGCCCTACTTTACATAAGACATAGCCAGAAGTGTACCCGTAGAGTATAAGGGTATGTTCACACGCAGTGATTTCAGACATAATTCGGGCCGCTGACACCTGAAAAAACGGCACCATTACGCCTCCAATGGGATTTACGGTGTTCTGTTCCCACGAGGCTTCATTTTTACGCGTAGTTGTCAAAATAGGGCGCGTAAGATGACGCTGTGTTTTTGGAGGCGTTTTTCATTGACTCCATTGATAAACAGCTCCAATAACGGCTGTAAAATACGCAGTGAAAAACTCGAGCTGTTACAAAAACGTCTGAAAATCAGGAGCGGTTTTCGATTGAAAACAGCTCCGGATTTTCAGACGTATTTTGCTAAGCGTGTGAACATACCCTAAGCATTTTTCTTTTTCATATTACTAAGGGCTCATGCACACATCTGTTGCTCGTCATACGGCCGCAAATCATGGCTCTGTGAAACACGGACCATACACGGATGGATTCCGTGTGTGGTCCATTGTTTCAACGAACCAAATGAATGGAATTGCCGAGACCATTCCACAAAAAAAACAGAAGGAATAGAACCGGTTCTCATTTTTGTCGTTACGGCCACACGGTTCCATTAAAAATTTTTTTTAATGTGCATGGCCCCATAGAAATGAAAGGGTCAGTAGTGTGCTATCCATTAAAAAACTGGATGGCACACTGAAGCATTTCACTGAAGTGCGCTAGAGGCCCAACTTTTTTTTGTTTTTTTTTGTTTTGCAGGTTCCACTGGACCTATTGGACTACGTCGTAGATTCGGGGGACTACTGCGATGATCTACATGTTTGTTTGTTTTATTAAATAAAATGGCTAGTGAGGATTGTGTGGGGGAGCATTTATTTCAATAAAAATATTTTCTTGTCTGTTTTTTTAATACTTTATTAGCGCGTTGATAATGGCAGTTGTCTGCTTCACGACGTCCATTACTAAGGCTTAGTGTTAGCCAGTTTTAAAAAAAACAAACACACACAAACAAACACAAACAAACACAAATTGCCAACACCCCCCCCCCATTATTATTATTATTATTACTCCGGTACCCACCGCCACCGAAGGTGCCGGGTACAATACAGTAGCAGACCATCTGTAGTGATGGACAGGTACTGGGGACGGCCGCATGCTGATTTTATGAGGCTGGTAAGGGCCAAAAACCGTGGCCGTTCCCACCCTGGTAATGCTAGTCTGCTGCTGCTATGTTGTAGCTGGCTGGTTATGAAAAACGGGGACACCCACATAATTTTTTTTTAAACGGACGTGGGGTTTCCCCCTTCCCCATTTTTTTTACAATCAGCCAAATGCTGATGCTGATGCTGCTGCAGCAGCAGCATAAGGGTAGCATTACTAGGGTGGGAAGCATTACCAGACATAAGAAAATATTTTTATTGAAATAAAAACTCCCCTAAACAACCCACAACCATTTTATTAAAAAAAAAAAAAAAACCCTGCAGATCGCAGTAGTCCAACAAATCTACAACGTAGTCCAATAGGTCCGGCGAAACATGCAAAACAAAAAAAATAAAGTTAGCAGTATGAAAAATATAGCTACTTAGGCCCTATCAGGAGATTCCGGGCGTGTATTTGGCAGTTTATGATGCTTTTTCCACGTCAAAAACAGCGCCAAAATACTCTGTGTGAACTAGGCCTAATACTCACCTACAGCAGACTTCTGTATTCTCCCTTGCGCCACAATAAAATACTAAAGGTCCTCGGGGAGAGGACTAGGCAACAAGATAAGGAGATCCTTTTGTTACATTACAGCAGTGTAAATAAAAATGCCCAAATAATGTCAAATCACATTTCTGATAATAAAAGTGAAAAACTGAAAGGCAAGTTAAAGTGTATGTTCACAAATGCCAGAAGTCTAACAAGCAAAATGGGGGAGCTGGAGGCCTTGGTACTGGAGGAAAATATAGATATAGTTGGTGTTGCTGAAACATGGCTGGACTCTTCACATGATTGGGCTGTAAATCTACAGGGTTTTACACTGTTTCGGAAAGACAGGACAAATAGGAAAGGTGGTGGTGTATGTCTGTATGTGAGAAGTGATATGAAGGCGAGTGTGAAAGAGACAATAGTGGCTGAAGACTGTGAGGAGGTTGAAACCTTGTGGGTGGAACTAGAAAGGGAGGTAAACACTGAAAAAAATACTTTTGGTGTAATCTATAGACCCCCCAATATAACTGAGGAGATGGAAGCTCAGCTATATAAACAGATGGAGCGGGCTGCACAGGCAGGTACTGTAGTAATAATGGGAGATTTTAATTTCCGGGATATTAATTGGTGTCATGGTTCGGCTTCAACTGCAAAGGGGAGAAATTTCCTCAACCTGTTGCTGAAAAATTTTCTGGGCCAGTTTGTGGAAGCTCTGTTGGATCTGGTGATTTCTAATAATGCAGATCTTGTTGGGAATGTCAATGTTCGTGAAAACCTTGGTAACAGTGATCACAATATAGTTACATTTTACCTATACTGTAAAAAACAAACACAGGCTGGGAGGGCAAAAACATTTAATTTTAAGAAAGCCAATTTCCCCAGGATGAGGGCTGCAATTCAGGATATAGACTGGGAAGAACTAATGTTAAATAATGGTAAAAATGATAAATGGGAGATTTTCAAATCTACTTTGGGTAATTATAGTGCAAAATTTATTCCTATAGGTAACAAGTATAAATGACTAAAATTAAACCCCACATGGCTTACACCTTCTGTGAAAGGGGCAATACATGACAAAAAAAAAAAAGAGTATTTAAAAAATACAAATCTGAGGGTACAGCTGTAGCCTTTGTAAAATATAAAGAGCTTAATAAAATCTGTAAAAATGTAATAAAATTAGCAAAAATACAAAATGATAAGGCAGGTGGCCAAGGATAGTAAAACAAATCCCAAAAAATTCTTCAAGTATATAAATGCAAAATAGCCAAGGTCTGAACATGTGGGACCCCTAGATAGTGGTAATGGGGAGTTGGTCACAGGGGACCAAGAGAAGGCAGAGTTACTAAATGGGTTCTTCAGCTCTGTATATACAACAGAAGAGCAGCTGATGTAGCCGGTGCCAGTGCTGTTAATATACTGAATTGGATGAATGTAGATATGGTCCTAGCTAAATAAAATAAAATAAAATGTGCATAAGGCCCCGGGACCATATGGGATACACGCTAGAATTCTTAAAAAGCTTAGTTCAGTTATTTCTGTCCCCCTTTTAATAATATTCAGAGATTCTCTAGTGACTGGTATAGTGCCAAGGGACTGGCGCAGGGCAAATGTGGTGCCTATTTTCAAAAAGGGCTCTAGGTCTTCACCGGGTAATTATAGACCAGTAAGCTTAACATCCATCGTGGGGAAAATGTTTGAGGCGCTATTGAGGGACTATATACAGGATTATGTGACAATAAATAGCATTATAAGTGACAGCCAGCACGGTTTTACTAAGGACAGAAGTTGTCAAACTAACCTGATCTGTTTTTATGAAGAGGTGAGCAGATGCCTAGACAGAGGGGCCGCTGTGGATATAGTGTTTTTGTACTTTGCAAAGGCATTTGACAGTCTCTCATAGACGCCTAATGGGTAAATTAAGGACTATAGGTTTAGAAAATATAGTTTGTAATTGGATTGAGAATTGGCTCAAGGACCGTATCCAGAGAGTTGTGGTCAATGATTCTTACTCTGAATGGTCCCCGGTTATAAGTGGTGTACCCCAGGGTTCAGTGCTGGGACCACTATTATTCACCTTATTTATTAATGATAGAGGATGGGATTAATAGCACTATTTCTATTTTTGCAGAGGACACCACGCTATGTAATATAGTTCAGTCTATGGAAGATGATCGTGAATTGCAAGTCGGATTTAAACAAACTGAGTGTTTGGGCATCCAGTTGGCAAATGAGGTTTAATGTAGATAAATGTAAAGTTATGCATCTGGGTATCAACAACCTGCATGCATCATATGTCCTAGGGGGAGCTACACTGGGGGATTCACTTGTTGAGAAGGATCTGGGTGTACTTGTAAATCATAAACTAAATAACAGCATGCAATGTCAATCAGCTGCTTCTAAGGCCAGCAGGATATTGTCGTGTATTAAAAGAGGCATGGACTCGCGGGACAGGGATGTAATATTGGACTTTACAAAGCATTAGTGAGGCCAAAATCTAGAATATGCAGTCCAGTTCTGGGCTCCAGTTCATAGAAAGGATGCCCTGGAGTTAGAAAAAATACAAAGAAGAGCAAAGAAGCTAATAAGGGGCATGGAGAATCTAAGTTATGAGGAAAGATTAAAGGAATGAAACCTATTTAGCCTTGAAAAAAGACGACTAAGGGGGGACATGATTGATTTATATAAATATATTAATGGCACATACAAAAAATATGGTGAAATCCTGTTCCATGTAAAACCCCCTCAAAAAACAAGGGGGCACTCCCTCCGTCTGGAGAAAAAAAGGTTCAACCTGCAGAGGCGACAAGCCCTCTTTACTATGAGAACTGTGAATCTATGGAATAGTCTACCGCAGGTGCTGGTCACAGCAGGGACAGTAGATGGCTTTAAAAAAGGGTTAGATAATTTCCTAGAACAAAAAAATATTAGCTCCTATGTATAGAAATTTTTACCTTCCCTTTTCCCGTCCCTTGGTTGAACTTGATGGACGTGTTTTTTTTCAGCCGTACTAACTATGTAACTTATGTAACTGTAGTTTCTACTGTGGCGCACGGGCCCTAGAGATGCACCAGAAATATTACGTTATTAATAATTATGGCACATCATGGAGCTCCCTACCGCACAAACATGCAGGCACTCTACAAACCCCCACCCCCACAAGCACCCAAGCATGTATGCCCCACCCTTTTCCTCTACAAACCAGCTTCTACGCTGATCACTGAACTGCGCATGTCACAGACAATGCGCAGTTCAGAGTAAGGATGGCCAGAAGCTTAGGAGATAGGGACGGGAGACTTTCCTATCTCCTATGCCCTGTAGCTGCCGTATTGCATCTGTGTATGTGTCATGATGAGACACATACAAAGAAGCAATAAAAAATGGCAGCCCCATATAAAAAAAAAATGTATGTAAAAATATAAAATTAAATATATTAAAATAAAAACCACAAAATATATATTTTTTTTTTATGACACCTTTCCTTTAAGTACAACGTCTGTGGATTAGAGTATTAGTCAAGTAGACTCTTTGGCTCTTATCATGGAGAGTTTCTCTGACAAGGAGTAATCATTACCAGTCATTTACGGTAGACCTAGACGCTTCAGATGTATAAAAAACACCTCTGAGGCCCCGAATGTCAATAACATAGATAGATGATCCACAAGGGGGATTAAGAGGCTCCAAAGCCCCTAACATAGTCAGTTAGGATTGCCAGTCTAAAAATCGAAAATAAGGTTGCAGTCTTCCCTGGGGGAGGTGATTAAGATTACTTTCTGCAAAAATTTCGATGCCAGATCCCTTCCTTTAGGCAGTTGCCTCCAACTTTCTTCTGAATCTGGCAAAGTATAACCTCAAATTCCTTCTCACAATCCAGGGTCTGGCTGAAAGACAACTGGCTGCTGCAGGAGCCCTTCCTTCTGCACCAGTCTGCAGTAGGGTGCAAAGATCATTAAAGGGTTATTCCCAAGTTGTCAAATTATTATTTTTTTTTTAGACATTCTAAGCTGAAATTAAATGAATTCCCTAACTACATTTTTTTTTTTTTTTAAACTTGATAACTCAGCTAGTGCTGGTTATCTTTTCTAAAAAGGGGCGTGAGCGGCTCGATGTCAATCAAGCCGCTCTACAGTGTGCGCGCTCCCGACATCGCTAGATACTGCGGTTCTAGCAGCATCGGGAGAATGTTAGTCTCAACCAGGCATGGCAAGCCTGGTTGAGATGAACACACCGGGAATTGAAACATTACGGCACCCTTCACACATATACACACACAAAGATACATACCTTGAGCTGACCGCTGACTTCTCCTCCCGACTGGTGGCCGGCCCGGCATCTATTGCGCATGCGCCGATATACGCGTTCATGCTAGAATGGACATCCCCTCCCAAGGACGGAGAGGATATCATTGCGCATGCGCGGCCACCGCTAAAGGTAAATAGTGGTGGCCGGATCCCTAGACAATGAGCTCAAACAGCGAGAAGAAAGAATATCCCAAAACCGACATCGCTGGGCTTAAGCCAGGTAATTATAAAAATTACTACTTTTAGAAGGGTGAGCTTAATAGCTCAACTTTTGTAGATGGGAATAACCCTTTAAGTCCTTCCCCCTCAGTTGTTCACAGCCGAAAATGGAACAGATCACCAAGAAATTAACCAGTGTTCCCTGCAGGATTTCTACAAGACTGTATATTACTGGAACATGCAGAATATCGTGAAGACACGGTTTATCATTCATTTCTATGTTTGGTCTTCCATTAAAACAACTGACTGCAGAACAAGGCCTACTCAACAGCTCTGTCTGAAATAGAAACCAGGAACAGTAAAAGTCCAGTCCAGCTGCTCTCCGACATTTATCAGCCAAAATGAAAATGATCAGGAGGAAACGCCACCAATGTTCTCTGCAAGATTTCTATAAATCAATTGGTCAGTCTGCAAGATTTGCTAACAAACACTGAACAAATTTTCTTTCTGCATAAATCTAGACTTAACGTTTCTTTAAAGCAGATTAGTCAGGTTTTTATGCTGAACTGTCTGAGGTGAGCATAAAGTAGTGACAGACACCGATTTCAGCAGTATGTCACTTCGTAAGTAATGCTCAGTAGTTTAGGAGAATTTAAATGTGAAGCTTACAGCGCACGGCATCACTTGTCCAAGGATATTCACGCTTCTGCCCCGCACACCGATTGAGACATTTCTCCCTAGGCAAAATTATAGGGAGAAATGTGTAAATCAAAGGAGGGCGGGGGGAGGGTGTAAATCAGGAGCTGGAGGGTGCATATCACTGGACTCCAGCACTGCAAGTATAATATGTAAATTCTCCTAAACCTTAATAAGTGACATACTTAAAAAATCTGCGTCTGCCACTACTTTATGCTGCCCTCAGGCAAAATTTTAACATACCCTCTTAATAGCAAATATTAAAATGTATTACATACAAAATTATGTTAGCAATTTAATTGTGAGCACACACTGATGTTATATTTATAGGGGTTCATATCTTGGAGATCTGCCCACATGGCTGTTTCAAAAGCAAAACATTTACCATTCGGCTGCGTTGTGTAACTTATCTGGGTGGTATGGATATTACATATTTGTTAAGTGCAACTCTCACTGAACAGAAACCACTTCCACAAAGCAAACCAATAGCGAATATGTTGCAAAATACAATTTAACTAGTTAAAAATCAGCCTGTGACAAGCACTGTCAGAAATTTGATTAACCCCTTCCCGACGTTTGTCATAAGTATACGGCATAGAAAGCCAGTGTTTCCCGCAATTTGTCGTATACTGACGACAAATCGATGACATGGGCTCAGACGCAGAGTCCGTGCCATCATTCCTGGGCGTCTGCTGTTACAGCTGAGACCCTGCTGTAATGGCAGGGACCGAAGTTAGATCCGATCCCCACCATTAACCCTTTAAATACAGCAGTCAAAAGCAATTGCTGCATTTAAGGTGTTTGCAGCTCGTTGCCACCCCAGCAACGAAATTGCAATGGCAACCGGAGGCCTAATACTGGCCTCCAGGTCTGCCTAGTATGGAAGCCCTTCAGTCCCCACCCGGAGGCAGGGCCTAAAAGTCTTCCGTAGCTGACAGCAAGATGGCGCCGACTCAGGAGCTGAAGCGGCGTCATCAGCAATGGATGTCAGCTGTATGTTATAGCGGACACCTTCCTGTAACGGCAGGAACTGGAGCTAGCTCCAATCACTGCCATTAACCCTTAGATGTAGCGATCGCTGCATCTTAGGCAGGGTTGCCGATTTGCTACCAACCACTAAGATCGCAGTGCTGCTGACTGCTGCTATGGCAACAGGAGGCCTAACAATGGCCTTCTGGTCTGCCATTACGAAAGCCGTTCGGCCCCACCCGGATGCGGAGCCTAATGGGCGACTGACAGCTCTAATGCATTGAACTACATAAGTAGTGCAATGAATTAGAAAATAAATGACAGTTGGAACTTCAAGTCCCCTAGTGGAACTAAAAATAAAGTGTGTAAAAAAAAAAGTTGTACAAAATAAAGTTTCAAGTAAAACACAAAATCGCCCTTTTTCCATAATAAAGTCCTTTATTATGGAAAAAAAATAAGCCACACACATTTGGTATCACCGCGACAGTAACGGCCTAAACTATAAAAATATTATGCTATTGATCCTGCGCGGTGAACGCCGTACAAAAAAAGAAAAAAGCCAGAATTCGTTTTGTGGTCACTGTGCCTTACAAAAATTAGAATAAAAAGTGATCAAAGAATAGCATATATCCAAAAACGGTACCTATAAAAACGATAACTCGTCTCGCAGAAAACAAGCACTCATACAGCTCCGTTGACGGAAAAAAAAAAAATAAAGTTCTGGTTCTCAGAACATGGCGACAGAAAATATACATTCTTTTTACAAAGGTAATTTTATTGTGCAAAAAGTTGTAAAGCATAAAAAAGTGATATAAACTAGGTATCGCCGGAATTGTACTGACCCGCAGAATAAACTCAACACGTAACCTATAATGCATGGTTAACACTGTACAAAAAAAACAAAAACTAAACAAAAAAACTATTCTGCCAGCTTTCTAGTCACCTTGCCTCCCAAAAATTTAGGATCAAAAGTGATCAAAAGGTCACATGTACCCCAAAACAGAACCAATAATAACTGCATCTCATTCTGAAAAAAAATAAAATGCCCACATACCTCTACGAAAAAATGTTATTAGTTAAGGCTCCAATAAGTCGGGAAAGAAATAAAATGCAGATGTGCAGGTCCGAGGTGCACATTTCTCCTTTCAAGAGACGATTCATCAACGCCCTAAAATTATGGAACTAGGAAGGGGAGGACTCAAAACATATCTGCTAGAAGCGAGGGTGCTCGTATTATACCAGGACAACACTTCCAAGCAAAATTCCCAAAACTGCAAAGGTGCAAGGTGTGTACCAAAAGGGGGAAAAGAAAGGACACCATTTATCAATGCGACACTATCCTGTGCATAAAGGATTGCTTCACAGCGTAACAAGTATCTATAGATTATTATTTTTTTATTACATTATTATACCACCAGATTATGCCCCTGATGGACTCTGCCCAGCTTACATGTACCCCCACATTATAAACTGAAATACCAGTAATACTCAAAACTACTACCAAGCAAAATGCACGCTCCAAATCAAATGGCACTTCCTCCATTCTGAGCCCTACAGTGTGCTCAAACAGCAGTTTAGTTCCACATATATGGCACCGCCATACCCAGAATTTTTGTGGTGTGTCTCCAGTAGCACAAGCTGGGCACAATGTATTTGCCACTGAAATGGCATAAAGGGAAAAAAATATTTCATTTTTAATTTGCACCATCCGCAGCATATTTATAGAAAAGACAAGTGGGGTGAAAATGCTCACTACACCCGTTAGTAAATGCCTTGAGGGGTGGTTTCCCAAATTGGGTCACTTATGGGGGGGGGGGGGTTTCCACAGTTTTCGAACCCACAGGGGCTTTGCAAATGCGACATGGCACCCAGAAACCAATCCAGCAAAATCTGCACTCAGTCAAATGGCGCTCCTTCCCTTCTGAGCTGTATCGTGTGCAGATCAAGCAGTTTTTGACCACATATGGGGGTATTACCGTACTCCGGAGGAATTGCTTTACAAATGTTTGTGTTTTTTCTCCTTTATTTGTTGAGAAAAGGAAAAGTGTTGAGCTAAAGCTACATCTTATTGGAAAAAATGATTTTTGTTTTTCACCGGCCAATTCTAATAAAAACTTTAAATACACCTGTGGGGTCAAAATGCTCACTAACGCCCCTAGATGAATTCCTCAAGGGGTGTAGTTTCCTAAATGAAGTCACTTTTGGGGAGCTTCCACTGTACTGGTACCTCAGGGGCTTTGCAAATGCGACATGGTGCCCAGAAACCAATCCAGCAAAATCTGCGCACCAAAAGCCAAATGGTGCTCCTTCCCTTCTAAGCCATGCCGTGTGCCCAAACAGCAGTTTATAACCACATATGAGGTATTTCCGTACTCTGGAGAAGTTGCTTTACAAATGTTGGGGGCCTTTTTCTTCTTTATGCCTTGTGGGCATTGTTTGTTTTTTTAGCGAAAACGACATCTTCTTGAAAAAAAATTTTTTAAAACCTTTTCACGTCCAAATTCTACAACCTATGAAGCATCTGTGGGTTCAAAACACTCACTACACCCCACCCCTAGATAAATTCCTTGTGGGGTGTGGTTACAAAAATGGAGTCTCTCCTTTGTTTTGCAATTGCAAGTCCACTTCAAACCCGACATGGTGCCTGAAATATAATCTAATAAAAAGAAGGCCCCAAAATCCAGTAGGTGCTCCTTTGATTCTGGGGCCTGTGCTTCAGTACATTAGCACACTAGGGCAAGGTGTGGGATATTTCTAAAAACTGCAGAATCTGGGCAATAAATATTGAGTTGCGTTTCTCTGGTAAAACCTTCAGTGTTCCAGAAAACAATAGATTAAATATGAATTTCTGTAAAAAAAAAAAAAAAAATGTTTTACATTTCACTTCTATATTGCTTTAATTCTTGTGAAACGCCTAAAGGGTTAAGAAACTTTCTAAATGCTGTTTTGAATACTTTGAGGGTGCAGTTTTAAAATGGGGTGACTTATGGGGGTTTGTATTGTATGGACCCCTCAAAGCCACTTCACAACTGAACTGGTCTCTGTAAAAATAGCCATTTGAAATTTTCTGCTAAAGTTCGAAGCCTTGTAACGTCCTAGAAAAATAAAAGGATGTTCAAAAAACAATGCCAATCTAAAGTAGACATATGGGAAATGTTAATTAGCAACTATTGTCTGGTATTCCTATCTGTTTTACAAGCAGACATTTCAATTAAGAAAAATGCAAAGTTTTGCATTTTTTCACTAAATAGTGGTGTTTTTCACAATTAAATACTGACTGTATCGACCAAATTTTACCACTAACTTAAAGTACAATGGGTCACGAGAAAACAAACTCTGGAATGCTTTTACCTATCCAAGCGATTTTAAGTTATTACCACAAAGTCACACGTCAGATTTTAATAATTGGGCTGTCAGGAAGGTCAAAAGCAGCTGCAGCATGAAGGGGTTAAAAGAGGGCAAAGAATAAATACAAAAATCCTAGGTCATCTCATGTATGACTATTCAAGGTTGGTGTTTTCTGCATATATTTTACTTAACTAAACTTTAGACTGAGCAGGAAAAAAAAAATTATTATCTAACACAAATCTTTGGTGATAGTTTTTTTTTCCGCTAAATACAGACCACAGGTAAAAAGAAAGCCCATGCATATATATATATATATATATATATATAGAAAATACACGACAACTTCATATACTCCAAACTCACTCATACTAATTTACATTCAAGTTTTAAAATATGCTGCATACCCCAACTTAAATCAGGACCGAACCAGGTTGCTATCCATGCTAAATTTAGCTACCTAATGTTTTATCAGCACAGCCATATATGCAATGCCTATACCTAATGTTTTATCAGCACAGCCATATATTCAATGCCTATACCTGATACGGCATTCATGTGCATTCTCTTATCTAAGTAATACATATCTTTTTAAACAACTTTTAATGGGTTCAATATCTTACCTACGTCAAGCACAGTTCTATCAACTCGCTCCTTCGCTATGATCTCTGGTTGGTTGTCCTGGTAACGAGGCCGCGTCCCGGCTTCATTCACTCCAAAACTCTAAACCCAGTTACATTCTTTACTTCCTTTCTTTCATTCATTTTTTATTTATTTCTTTCATTCTTTAACTGTACCTCATCTTTATGAATAAACATTTAACTTGTTTGTCAAAATATATTATGCATTTATAGCCCCACGATGGGAACACTTTGGAGTAAAAAAGCCGGGAGTGACGTCAAGATCGCACCTTGACCCCGTCAGATTTGGCGGTTTTTTCCAATTATGTTAATTTGTACCCACATGTTATATAAGATATGTTCTTTCTGATATGTACATGGCCTGAGGAAGACGATTGTTCGTCGTCGAAACGCGTAGCCACTCTTAATAAATTGAACTTATTACCAATACCCCGGGACTTCGTTCCACATTATTCTCACCATACAGCAGCGCCTTTGAAAAGATCCATTTTTCTACCTGCATTTGTCTCTACCTAAGCGGTCCCATCTGGACACCGACTCGGATCTGGCAGCAGCACTGTGGATATTATACGCCTTGAAACCTCCTTTTTCTGGTGAGCACATTTCTTGTCATTTGTTTCCTCACCCCAACCTACTGATCTACACAAGGTGGCGCCGTCTTTTTCTATTATTTTCATTTTAGGTTGGACTGCAGCAAAGTGCCCCTTTGGGATCAGCACACCAGGAGTCTCTCCTGCACCGGCAGCCGCATGTATAGATCTATCCCTTCCTATTGGAATTATCGCTGTGGGTTCCTTATCCCGATTTACCACATCTCTACAAACACCGCTCACAATGCTGGATTTCACAGATGAAAGGAATATCCTACGAGAAAACCTGATCATGCAATTGATTGGAACTGACACCATGATGGGGGCACTCCAGATAGTGAGTAACGATATTACCCCCGAACTGACCAAACTAATGACTGATCTGTATCTGTCACTGGAGGATACTCTTAAAAAGGAAGCTCTGCAGAGCATAGACTGCCGTTTTTTACAAATTTATATTAATGAAAATATTGCCCCAAGGGGTTTAAGGTTCTCTATTAACAATCCTTACCCCACAGATTTGTCTTTCAGTAATGACTGGAAGATTTTTTTAGACCAATGCCATCTAGGTCTCTTGGAAAGACTCCTCAAAAAGCGCAATACACTGAGTGAATCATATAAATTGGAAATTACGCTAATCAAAGAGAAACTTCTTAAATTCACTGAACATCGTGATTTTCTGAAACTTGAAACTTCTACCAGTAATAGAATAAATATATATGAAAAAGACATTATTCTAAAAAAGGTCAAGAAACTCAAAAGGGACCGTGAGGATTATACCCTAAACGATTTAGGTGATTGGAAATCATCCTTATCACACACATCTAAAACAGACAATGTCGCATCCAAATACAATACCCCACATAGAACCACTTTAACACCCTTGGATATTTCCTCAAGGTTCAGGGCCCCCTCCAAGCCTCGGGCATCCATTGCAGAGGGGAACACCTTCAGTAGGTCCTTCAAGAATAGTCTAAGACTCCATCAGAGATCAATTAACGACAGCCCCTCGTCAAGAGTACCTAACAATATTCTTGCTGAGAAACATTCCACACTCATTCCATTAATGACAACTAAATCCCTTCCCCAACACTTAGATCAGGTTTGCAATTCCACACAACCTGGTCCCTTACCCAGCAAAGGACTTATTACCGAAATTCCCTTGAATGCCTTTAGGGCCTCTGATTTGGATTATCACCTTTCCAAGTTTTTTTCAATACCTGAACCGATGGAAGTCCTGACTGTTCATGACTCCCCCTCCTCTTCACACAATGATTCCATGGAAGATAGTTGAAGTAGGGAAATCAAACTATCAGTGCACAGCACCCCCCAGTCCCCTTCTGACACACATACAAGCCCTCTTAAGTGCTTTTCCACATCCTTACCTATCATAGACCACCCCTCCAGTACCGATTTAGCAACATCCTCACTTGACATCACCTATGCAGCGACTTCTTTTTTGGGCCTTCCTTCAGAACTCACCAGACCCCCATTAACCCCCACAGTTACCAGCAACGATATTCTCCTACCATATATAATGAGCCCCAAAGCACAAACCATTACTCGTTTTTTTCCGAAAATACAGAAAATCTCCATAAAAAGAAAATTAAATACAGATACAGAGGACGGAGAGGAGGCAGGAAACGCAATAAACCAATGTCCGAGACTGAACTCAAAGAAAAACCGAATAAAACAATAAAAATATTCAATCTGTCATCATACACACTAAACACCTATGAGACAAATCTGCTCAACAAAGGACTGTCCTTTTGCCCTACATCTTTATCTAATGATTTTGATCTATTTATGGACCTCAACCGTTTTATTAGAAAGCTTACCCTCAGACACTTTGCTTTACAGAAACCCATTATATCATCCATTACACTAGAGGATCCACAGACACCTCCTCCAATTTTAAAAGCCATTACAGTGGAAGTTTACCCCAAATCTGAGTTTTACCCTATCCATCACCAAGGTCCCCTCATCGAAACTTTTTCCACATTAGTGAGTAATGATTTCAGGACTTTAGAGACTCCCCATCTTTGTCAAGACAATTTAACCTCACATGAAAGAAGGGCTATAAAATCCCTGCAAAATAAAGAAGACATAGTCATCCGTCCTGCCGACAAAGGGGGAGGAATAGTGATCCAGAACAGAGCCAATTACCTCGAGGAAACCAGTAGGATTTTAAATGACAACACTTTTTATTGCAAATTAGTGTCCAATCCCCTTTCCGCTTATATATATGAATACACATCTATGATTGAGAAAGCATTCCAGGAGGGCCTACTCACGAAAAAAGAAAAAAGTTTTTTACATGTTCCATTCCCCAACATACCTTTTATCTATCATCTCCCCAAAATCCACAAAACACTCACAGACCCCTCCGGACGTCCTATTATTTCAGGAATCGGCTCATTAACCAGTAATCCCTCTCACTTTGTAGACTTACACCTTCAACCATTTGTACTTATGTTACCATCTTATCTCAAAGACTCTACTCAACTTATCAGTGATCTTTTCAATCTCAAAACTGACGTAACCATATCCAATATACATTTTTTAACAGCAGATGTAACTTCTTTGTACAGCAATATCCCACATAATAAAGGCATGCAGGTAACCAAATCATTCCTATCATCCAATGTTTTAATCCCTGATAACCAAGTTTCCTTCCTAACCAATTGCATTGACTTTATTCTTCACCATAACACAT
The DNA here is from genome assembly GCF_050947455.1 of Rhinoderma darwinii. Taxonomy (NCBI): domain Eukaryota; kingdom Metazoa; phylum Chordata; class Amphibia; order Anura; family Rhinodermatidae; genus Rhinoderma; species Rhinoderma darwinii. The sequence continues at coordinate 111,357,918 of NC_134690.1, forward strand.
TCACTTTTAATAACATTTTTTATAATCAAATCAGAGGCTGTGCGATGGGTACCAGATTCGCACCAGCCTACGCAAATCTGTACATGGGGTCCTTCGAAGAGGAATATATCTTAGGTGAACATCCTTTCAAAAAAAACATTCTTTTATATAGGCGTTATATCGACGACCTGTTTTTCGTATGGACAGGATCTGAAAATGAAGCCTCTAGTTTTATTAAATTTTTAAACACTAACAGTTATGATATCTCTTTCACGCACACTTTTTCTGAAACCTCAATTGATTTTCTGGACTTAACCATCAGCTATGACATCTTGACCGAACATTTTATCACAAAAACTCATTTCAAATCCGTCGATGTAAACAGCTATATTGACTTCAAAAGTGCCCACTATCGCCCGTGGTTAACCAATGTACCCTTCGGCCAATTTAGAAGAGTACGTAAAAATTGTAGTACCAATGAAAATTTTAAAACAGAGTGCAATATTTTAGAGGGGAGATTTAGAGAAAAGCACTTCCCTCCACAACTTATCAAAGATGCAAGACTAAAAGCTTCACTATTATCCCAGGACTCCTGCTTAATCCCCGTACAGAGAAAACCAGTAGTAAATAAATATAATACCAATTTCATCACAACGTTTAACCAAGGGAATAAAACAATCAGGTCAATATTGCACAAACATTGGCACATCATAAAAAGTGACCCTTACCTTAAAGATGCGATACCCGTTCATCCAAGCATCACCTTTCGACGATCATTAACTCTTAAAAATATTCTGGCCCCCAGCAGAATTCGTAAACCCAAAACAATAGCATCAACGTTCCTTTCTAGACCCAATGGCTCCTACAAATGTGGCCACCCACGATGTCTATGCTGTAATAGTATTAATAATAAAAAATTCTCATACACCGACAGTTACAAAAGAGTCTTTTCCAATCAAATCACCCCTAAGCTGCAGCAGTACATATGTGATTTATCTATTGGAATGTACATGCCAACTCCAATATGTAGGAAGAACGACACAACTCAGATCCAGAATAAACAAACATAGATTCAATGTGAACACAGGCTTTTTGAAACATAGTGTATCTCGTCATTTCGCTCACATACATAAATGCCAATTCAACCAAATTACAGTTACACCCATTGAAGAGATACATCACGACGTTCCCAACAGATTTAATAAACTTAAACAGAGGGAAAATTTTTGGATTTTTAAATTACAGACCTTACATCCAAGAGGATTGAATGACATCTCCGAATCATCACTGGACTAACCTACACCCCAAACTTTTTAGAAAATATTTGAGGCTGAATGATCTCCTAAAATACCACGTATCATTAAACATTTGTAATCTGTCTACCCAATTTATTTATTCAGGCATCTTTTTATATATAGTCCACTAATATTTTCCTTTTAAAACAGCAGAACTCTAGCGCATATATATATATATATATATATATATATATATATTTTTTTAACCTTACTCGAGTCTCTTTTACTAACTTACCGGCAGTATGTGTTGCCTACCCTGCCTCGGATCCTACTGTGTTATGGTTCCGCACTACTGACCGAGTTATATAACGGCAATTATATTCTTTCCATGTACAGTAGGGTAAAAATTAGTTCCTATTATTTTACATTCCAGTTTTTAATAAGCTGCACACTCTAATTACGTTCAGGACCGAACCAGGTTGCTAACCACGCTAAAACTTAGTTACCTAATGTTTCATCAAGCGCAGCCATATAAGAATGCCTATGCCTGATACGGCATCCATGTGCATTCTCTTATTTAAATACATGTTTTTTAAGCAGCTTTTAATAGGTCCAATATCTTACCCACAATAAGCATAGCACTATCAATTTGCTTCTTTACTATGATCCCCGCTCGGTTGTCCTGGTAACAAGGCCGCGTCCCGGCTTCATACACTCCGAAATCTATTTATATCAATTTACATCCCCTTTTTTTAAATATATGCTGCATACTCTAATTTAAATCAGAACCGACCCAGGTTGCTAACCACGCTAAAATTTAGCTACCTAATGTTTTATCAGCGCAGCCATATATGAATGCCTATGCCTGACACGGCATTCTGGCGCATTCTCCTATTTATCTAAATAATACATGCCTCTTAATGGGTTCAATAACTTACCCATGGTAAGCATAGTGCTATCAATCTGTTCCCTTACTATGATCTCCGCTTGGTTGTCCTGGCAACGAGGCCGCGTCCCGGCTTCATATACTCCAAACTCACTCATACTAATTTACATTCAAGTTTTAAAATATGCTGCATACCCTAACTTAAATCAGGACCGAACCAGGTTGCTATCCACGCTAAATTTAGCTACCTAATGTTTTATCAGCACAGCCATATATGCAATGCCTATACCTAATGTTTTATCAGCACAGCCATATATTCAATGCCTATACCTGATACGGCATTCATGTGCATTCTCTTATCTAAGTAATACATATCTTTTTAAACAACTTTTAATGGGTTCAATATCTTACCTACGTCAAGCACAGTTCTATCAACTCTCTCCTTCGCTATGATCTCTGGTTGGTTGTCCTGGTAACGAGGCCGCGTCCCGGCTTCATTCACTCCAAAACTCTAAACCCAGTTACATTCTTTACTTCCTTTCTTTCATTCATTTTTTATTTATTTCTTTCATTCTTTAACTGTACCTCATCTTTATGAATAAACATTTAACTTGTTTGTCAAAATATATTATGCATTTATAGCCCCACGATGGGAACACTGTGGAGTAAAAAAGCCGGGAGTGACGTCAAGATCGCACCTTGACCCCGTCAGATTTGGCGGTTTTTTCCAATTATGTTAATTTGTACCCACATGTTATATAAGATATGTTCTTTCTGATATGTACATGGCCTGAGGAAGACGATTGTTCGTCGTCGAAACGCGTAGCCACTCTTAATAAATTGAACTTATTACCAATACCTCGGGACTTCGTTCCACATTATTCTCACCACACAGCAGCGCCTTTGAAAAGATCCATTTTTCTACCTGCATTTGTCTCCAACTTTTAGAGATGGGAAAGCTAGCACAGTGCCCTCATAACAGGAGAAAACAGGATCTCTTATGCTCTTTATGGTTGTGGGGAGCTGTTAGGGTATGTTCACACGGCAGCCTCCGTTACGGCTGAAATTACGGAGCCGTTTTCAGGAGAAAACGGCTCCGCAATTTCAGACGTAATGGCATGTGCAGGCGCTTTTCGCTGCGTCCATTACGGACATAATTGGAGCTGTTTTTCCATGGAGTCAATGGAAAACGGCTCCAATTACTTCTCAAGAAGTGACAGATACTTCTTTGACGCGGGCGTCTTTTGACAGCGGCGCGTAAAAAAAATGACCGTCGGCATAGAACATCGTAAAGCCCATTCAAATGAATGGGCAGATGTTTGCCGACGCTTTAAAGCTGTATTTTCGGACGTAATTCGAGGCTATAACGCCCGAATTACATCCGTAAATAGGGTGTGTGAACCCATCCTAAGTGTACTGGAGCGCTCACACCCGGTCATTATCCTGGGGAAATCTAAAAGAGAAAAAAAATAGAGATGCACGACATGGTGCAGTTCACCTGAGGGATGTTTGAAGGATGAGAACAGTGATGTGCTGACTGACCTATGATGGTTGTGCTAATTCGGGCACAACCCTGATATCTAAAAGGTAGGAAATCCAGGACAGCTGGAGCCACGGTCCGAACCGGCAACAAGAACCGTTGCCGGTCCGAACCAGCAACAGGAACGGTTGTCGCAAGGGATATAGGTTTAGGGTTTGGAGACAAAAAGGACTCTAAGTTGGCGCAGCGGTTATGGAAATAGTTCCAAGTGAAGGTAATAGATTAAATAATTATTAGGTCTATTTAGACAAGGCTACGCATTTCAACGCTACACCAGCATCTTGATGAATACGCTGATCCAGCGTTGAAACGTGTAGCCGTGTTGAAATAAACCTAATGGTTATTTCATCTATTACCTTCACTTGGAATTATTTACTTAACAGCAGCACCAACTTATGGTCCTTATGGTCTCCAAACCCTAAATTTATTATCCTGGGGAAGGCAGCTGCACCATATGGGCCCCCAGTTGGGAATCACTGTCTTAGGTCACACGTGCATTAGTGGACGTGTCATTTTTAGAACCATTTTTAAAAGCGAGTAGTTAATAATCAGTTCATATTTTATTTATTTGAAACCTAACGCAAATTTTCAAAGCTACAAAACATGAGGGCATGGGGACAATGAGTTTATATTTGTTGTCACAACATACTAAAACAGATTACGGGAAGGAAGAAGAAAGAAGAAAAAAAAAAAAAAAAAAAAAAAAAAAGTTTACTACTGCCAGCAGATCATATACACAATTGTGTGAATCCTAGCACAAAAATGGTTCCTTTTAGCGGAAATACATAGCCACAGTCAACAGGATTTTTTTTACAATATAAAACAGTGACAATTTCTATAGATGCAATTGCTCATAAGTATACACATGCATTCACAAAAAAAATTAGGAATGCTGCCTTACAGGACTTATTTTTACTGATTTTTTTTTTAATTTTTATTTCGTTAATATGATTTCTCAGGCACAGAGAAAAAAAAAACATTTTCATTAAATGACATCTTCATAAAAAAGAAGAAAAACAAAAAGCAATAGTGATGTTCTGTCAGTGTTTGCTTTTCTTTGACTTTTTGTGTGATCTGTGAGGGGATCTGGACTGGGACCTGGACTTTTTCACAGACTTCTTTGGGGACCGTGACCGTGATCTTCTAGATCTTTTAGGTGTACGAGAGCCTGAGGGTGACCTGAAATAAACATTTAGACAAATGAATCTAAACAAACACACAATTTTAGAATTATATTAAAAGGATGCAAGTCGTATAAATAATGGTACTCTCTTCCTTTGTAAACAGTTGATGGACCCCCTATGATGGAACACATATGAATAATGCATCATAAAAGTAATTTGTCAGAACACAATGTCAAAACATTGTTAAATATTATTAGTCGTTACATTATTCATTTAGAAGTGTCCAATACTTTGAATTCAAATAAAAGATCACAGCATGAAGAGTCCAGTATATGGCCTTAAAGTGGAGCTCTGGTCTGGAATTACTCAGGCTAATACACCACAGAACATTAACTGTAACCAATATAGTTTCTGCTGCAGAAGGGCTCATTTGATTTCCCCATATCTACAATGCAAGCCAATGGGCTGAGCTCTAGTGCCAGGCATCGCCACACTCCTACACATTGCTGTGCCTGAACCAACAATACAGGGGGGGCTGCAGCGCTGCTGGGAGTTTAACCATCCCTTCATTATGATGATCGCGGGTGTTCAGATGCCCAACTATCATACATTGATGACCTTTCCTAAGGAGAGGTCATCATTTGAAAAGCCAGGAATACCCCTTTAAACACTATAAAGCAAATTAGCTTTCTAACTCGTGTGCGATGACCGTGCTAGAATAATCTCTCGCTTACCTTTTACCCTTTTTACTGACTTCTCTGGGAGAGTCCTGATGAGAGGATAGGGACCGCAAGTTACCCTTGTGCGACCTTTCGGACCTTTCAGATTTTGGTGAAGGAGACTTGCCTCGTTTACTGCTGCTGCTTCGTGATGGACTGGGAGATCCACTGTGACGCTTTTTCCTAGATGGCATAAATAAAAGCAATCATTTATTTGTAAGGGTCAGCAAACACCAATGTTGCCCTATTTGCAATGCACAAAAAGAAGATGCTTTCACTTTGGTGGTTGGTTCTCAGCACACAAATGTGTTTGCTCGCTGTTTACAAGTCCTTTAACCCTTTAGAGACCACCAATACGCCTTTTCACGACTGTCACTAAGGGGTCTTAGGCTAGGCCGCTGCCTTTTCACGGCAGCCTAGTCTAAGTCCTGCACGGGTTTCCCGTGCAGGCTGGAGTGGGTGCTCGGATGTCTGATGAAAGCCGGGTTCCTGCTCCAACAGTAGCGATAGAAGTTTACGTTGATCATGGCAGTTTAACCCGTTAAATACTGCAGTAAACAGCGACATTCAACTATTTAAAGGCGACAATGGAAAAATAAAAAATAATTGCTTGGCCATTAAGGCGTAAAATAGGCTGGTCACTATGGGGTTAAAGCAGACCTTTCAGCTGATGTTCCTCAAAATAGGTTTATCCAAGAATCGCCCCCCCCCCCTCTCCCCCACGTATCAATCTCTGATAGTACTGGTCTCATTAACAAAGGACAATATTTAAGTGTCAGCGTAGCAAAATTATTTCCTATTAAGGAAATATTTACTATGTTGATTAGGGCAAACCACCTCCACACAGTAGAGCAGACAAAGGGGATGGGGTCAGGTATAAACAAGGCAATGAAGTTGAAAGCTGGACAGTGGCAGCATCAGAAGAGGCTGGAGTCTGGAATACAGGTATTGTAGCAAGTGTGTATTTATTTATTTATTTATTTGTGCAGTTCTGTGTCAAACCAACCCCCTGCTTGTGTATGTCTCTGCCTGCAAAAATTCACTTTTGAAACACTAATATTCTGTTTCACCTCGTTCACATCAGCGTCGGTTCCGTTCATGGGTTCAGTTAGCGGAAACAATAGCGCAGTCAACTACCCTATTGTTTCCGCTAAAAACACGGAAACCTTAAGGAACGGAGACAAACGGAAACCATTTGCAGCGGAAGCATTAGCGGTGAAATCAATGGTAATGCAAACGGAAGCTATGGTTTACGTTTGGCTTTCTGTTCATGGGATCCCGACGGAAAGGACTAACGGAACCCACGAACGGAAGCCAGGTGCAGATGTGAACGAGGCCTGAGTGGCATATAAGCAGATGTTATGATGAATAAGCAATAAGGAGGATGAATATAAAGACGTTTGTGCACAGGTTTATTGCGTGCACCTGCCATTATACACCTCTTATCTTACCTCTCTTTTCTGGTTGGTGTGGCGTCCTCTTTCTCTTTCTTCTCTTTTGATCGGTAATCAAACTTTTCTTTATCCTTCTTATCTCGGTCTCTTTCTCTCTCCAGCTCTTTTTCTCTCTCCTGTTAAAAGAACAACAAATTTAATTGTAATTTAACTGCTGCCACCTTGTGGTATCGGAAGATACATGCTCATATATGTCATATTTCATTACTACGGAAGAGACAGAACATTGGCGAAATAACCTAAACCTGTGGTGGAATAGCCATTACTTCATCTATAAGAATGTACAATTACACAGCACTTACTAATGCCGTTATTGTATACTAGGCAATTTACTCTAGTGAATAAAACTTGAGAAATCAATGACCAGCACACATTTACATAATAATAGTCCCCTATCTGGGATAATCAATTGGCCACAGAAAAAAAGCTTCCAGTTTCACACAGGTGAACAGAGAGATCATAACTTTTGTAAGCTGAAAGACCCCAAAGCCAGGTGGTTACCTGATAATCGAGAGACTACAGGCCATCTATTGTTACAGATACTCTACACCAGCGCTAAGTCTTCACCATTACACTAATCATGAATCTGATGCTCTAATGAACTCTGGGACTATTCCTTTCTACTCAAGTTCACTTGGACACTTTCCCCAAGGAACCAAATATGTGGCAGTATATAAAACTAGGGATCATGAAGCTACTGAAAACAATAATAGGACGTTTTCAGCTAAATGAACACACACTAAAGACCTGAAATGGGATGCCGAGCAGTTAAAATAGTACATATATTATTGGAAACCAGAAATTTATCAGAATATAGAAATGGAAAGATGGTTGCCCATCATACTTCAAACAAGAAAAAAAAAAAAAAGATCAGATTATAGCTGCAATATTGTATATCCCTCTTCCTACTCCATGCAAAACTATGTAAAAGTAAAACACGCATTGGGATAAGAGCAGGAGACTAAAACAGAATAAAAAAGCCAGACGTACCCTCTGTAGCAGCTTGTCTCTATAATGTTCAACTTGTTCCTGAATACTCTGTCCGGACTTCTTTGGCCTTTTACCAGACTCAATTTCATCCTGGAACTTCATTACCTTTAACTAAAAAATAAAAAAAGGAATAAATAAAAAAGTGAAATTAGACAACCTACTTACTAGAGGGATGATTACCCAACATAATTTGCCATTACAATAACACAGCTTCATTCAACATATCATTGTTGGTGAAAAATACCAATCCAGACTTCCTCTTAATATAGAATAGGTCCATCAGTCAAAAGCGTATTTTATTACCATATGACAGAGGCAGATACAAAGCACTGTTAATCATATCAAAACAGGATTATTTTTTTGTTGGAGTATTCAACATAAAATGCTTTCCTCGTCCAGTTCATAGGGGGACGCAGACCGTGGTTATATGCAAATAACATTAGGAGGCTTAACACTAAAAAAATTAAATAGTGGCCCCTCCTACAGGATATACCCGGCGCACAGACACAGCTATTATGCCTTTCCGCACGCAGTAGTAGAAGCAGATACAAGGTAAGAAAAGATAGGTCTAACAATAGAGGAGAATCCCTTAAACTGACAACCATGAACAAAAACCTTGCAATGGGTGGGAGCGGCGTCCCCCAATGAAAGGACAAGAAAAGGATTTTACGGTAAGTACTCAAAAAAATCCTGTTTTGTCGTTGGTTACATTGGGGAACACAGACCATGGGACGACCTAGAGCACTCCCCAGGGGCAAGAACAGAACACAGGACATGGTCACCTATTTCACAGATGCCTACAAGACCTTGCGACCAAGGGAAGCGTCTGCAGAGGAAAATGTGTGCACCTGATAGAGCATGACAAAAGTGCGTAAAGAAGACTATGTGGCCGCCTTGCACAACTGAAGAGGTCTTATGGCGCACAGCCCAGGAAGTGCCAACCGCTCTTGTAGAGTGGGCCCTGAACCGAAAAGGGGGAGCCTTGCCTCGAACCCGGTGGGCTTCACGAACAGTCATTTGAATCAAACGAGCGATAGTGGCCTTAGAGGCTGCCAACCCCTTCCTGGGACCCCCCCAGGAGGATGAACAAGGAAACAGACCTACGGAAGGAAACCGTGATAGAAGGCACGGACAACAACCAGGTTGTGGAGGGAATGCTCCCTCGGATGACTGGGAGATGGATAAAAGTATGGCAAAATGATGTCCTCATTTTTGTGAAAAGCCAAAAACAACCTTAACCCCTTAAGGACGCAGCCTAGTTTGGGCCTTAAGGCTCAGAGCTCATTTTTGAAATCTGACATATTTCACTTTATGTGGTAATAACGTCGGAATGCTTAAACCTATCCAAGCGATTCTGAGATTGTTTTCTCGTGACACTTTGGGCTTCATGTTCGTAGTAAAATTTGGTCGATATATTCAGTGTTTATTTGTGAAAAATTGCAAAATTTAGAAAAAATAGAATTTTTCTGAATTTAAATGCATCTGCTTGTAAAACAGACGGTTATACCACCCAAAATAGTTACTAGTTCACATTTCCCATATGTCTACTTTAGATTGGCATCGTTTTTTGAACATTCTTTTATTTTTCTTGGACGTTACAAGGCTTAGAACATAAACAGCAATTTCTCATACTTTTAAGAAAATTTCAAAAGCCTTTTTTTTTAAGGTACCTGTTCGGTTCTGAAGTGGCTTTGAGGGGCCTATGTATTAGAAACACCCATAAAACACCCCATTTTAAAAACTAGACCCCTTAAAGTATTCAAAACCGCATTTAGAAGTTTTTTTTAACCCTTTATGCATTTCACAGGAATTAAATCAAAGTGGATGTGAAATTTGCAAATTTCATTTTTCTTGCTGAATTTCAATTTTATTCCATTTTTTTCTGTATCACAGAAGGTTTTACCAGAGAAACACTACTAAATATGCATTGCCCAGATTCTGCGGTTTTTATAAATGTCCCACATGTGGCTCTAGTGCGCTCATGGACTAAAACACAAGCCCCAGAAGCAAAGAAGCACCTAGTGCATTTTGAGGCCTCTTTTTTATTAGAATATATTTTAGGCAGCATGCCAGGTTTGAAGAGGTGTTGAGGTGTCAAAACAGTGGGAATCCCCCAAAAGTGACCCCATTTTGGAAACTACACCCCTCAAGGAATTAATTTATGGTGGTTGTTACCATTTTGACCCTACGGTTTTTACTCAGCACGTATTTGAATTGGGCTGTGAAATTTAAAAAAAATGAATTTTTTCCAATAAAATGTAATTTTTCATCAACATTTCTTATTTTCACAGGGAACAAAATACGTCATTTTGTTGCCCAATTTCTCCTGAATGCAGCAATACCCCACTTGTGGCGATAAACTGCCGTTTGGGCCCATGGGAGGCCTCAGAACGGAAGGAGCGCTGTGTGTTCTGCTGGATTGGTTTTCGGTGCCATGTCGCATTTGCAAAACCCCAGAGGTATCAAAGGAATGGAAACCCACCAGAAGTGACCCCATTTTGGAAACTACACCCCCCAAGGAATTCATTTATGAGTGTTGTGACCATTTCGACACCATAGTTTTTACACAGAATTTATTTGAATTGGGCTGTGAATTAAAAATGTTTTAATTTTTTCCAATAAGATGTCGTTTTGGCTTAAAATGTCTTATTTTCACAAGGAATAAAATACCCCATTTTGTTGCCCAATTTCCCCTGAGTGCAGCAATACCCCATTTGTGGCGATAAACTGCCGTTTGGGCCAATGGGAGAGCTCAGAAGGAAATGAGCGCTATGTGTTCTTTGGAGTCCAGATTTTGCTGGATTGGTTTTCGGGTGCCATGTCGCATTTGCAGAGCCCCAGAGGTATCAAAGCAATGGAAACCCACCAGAAGTGACCCCATTTTGGAAACTACACTCTTCAAGAAATTCATTTATGAGTGTTGTGACCATTTAGACCCCATAGTTGTTTCATAGAATTTATTTGAAATGGGCTGTGAATTGACAAAAATGAAATTTTTTCCAATGAGATGTCGTTTTGGCTAAAAATTTCTTATTTTCACAAGGAATAAAATACCCCATTTTGTTGCCCAATTTGTCCTGAGTGCGGCAATATCCCAGTTGTGGTGATAAACTGCCATTTGGGCCCATGGGGAGACGCAAAAGGAAAGGACCACCATTTTGCCTACTGGGGATTTCATGGTGCTAAGTCATGTATGCAGAAGCCCCTGAGGTACCAGTACAGTTGAAACCCCCAAGAAGTGACCCCGTTTTAAAAACGACACCCTTGAGGCATTCATCTAGAGGTGTAGTGAGCATTTTGACCGGAGACATACACCCCATAAACTGTAATGTGGGTTCTCCCGTGTATGGCAATACCCTACATGTGGCGGTTATCAGCTGCCTGGGCACACAGCAGGGCTCAGAGGGGAAAGACTAGGGGGATAAGATGTGCGGAGGGCATCGGGGTAAGTAAAACTGGGGTATATTAAAAATAAAGGGACGTATGATACATTTTAAAACACTTTCATACAGAGCCTTAGTTTTTCGGGACACGTGTCACATTGATATATTGTGTCCTCCCTTATCACCCTCTTATAGCAGACTTTGCACCTCTGACTTTTTCCCTTCTTGCCAGTTGGGGAACTTTTCGGTATGATGTGCACGACCAGCTTCTTATACCACACCGCATGGCGCTGTAGGGCTTCAGGACTTGATCTGACAAGTCCACCCCTCCCATGTACCTATTGTAGTCCAGGATGCAGTCTGGTTTGGGGGTCTCTGTACTGGTACATGGGTACTGGTGTGACATCTATCTTGTCCTTGTACTTGACACACAATATGTTGCTGCTAGATTGTGCCCTGGTTTCACCCCTTCTGAGTGTTTGCCCAAGCAGAGTCTTAGGGAGGCCTCTCAGATTTCTTCTAGCAGTGCCGCATGCCGCAGGACTTCTGGAAGCGAGGCACTTGAAGAGCGGGACTCTGATATAAAAATTATCCAGGTAGAGGTGGTGCTGGGGCTGAATACTGCTGTCCTTCCCTTCATATATCCTAAATTTGTAGGTATACCCTGATGCCCTCTCGCACAGCTTATACATCTTCACGCCATACCTTGCCCTCTTACTCGGCAGGTACTGGCGGAATTGAAGCCTCCGTTTAAAATGTACCAGGGACTCATCAATAGAAATACACGTCTCGGTGGTGTATGCTTGGGAAAACCGGGCACCGAAACGGTCTAATAGGGGTCTCAGTTTATACAAACGGTTAAAACTGGGGTCATCTCGGGGTGGGCACGGCTCATTATCAGTATAATGTGAGAAGTGAAGTATTGCCTCATTTATTTATTTTTTTAGGTTACAGTTCAGTTCTGAAGTTGCTTTGAGGGGCCCATATATTAGAAACCCCTATCAAACACCCCTTTTTAGAAACTAGACCCCTCAAAGTATTCACAACAGCATTTAGAAAGTTTATGAACCCTTTATGTGTTTCACAGAAATTTAGAGCAAAGTAGAGGTGAAATGTAAATTATTTTTTTTGGTCAGAAAATCCTTTTTATACCATTTTTTTTATAACACAAGGTTTTACCAGAGAAACGCAACTCAAAATTTATTGCCCAGATTCTGCAGTTTAGAGAAATATCCCACATGTGGCCCTAGTGCGGTAATGGACTGAAGCAACGGCCTCCGAAGCAAAGGAGCACCTAGTGGATTTTGAGGCCTCTTTTTTTATTAGGCACCATGTCCGGTTTGAAGAGGTCTTGTGGTGCCAAAACAGTGAAAACCCCTCAAAAGTGACCCCATTTTGGAAACTAGACCCCTTGAGGAATCCATTGTAGTTTTCTTGGGGTGAATGCGGCTTTTTGATCAGTTTTTATTCTATTTTTATGTGGCGCGGTGACTAAAAAAAACCGCAATTCTACTATTGTTTTTTTGTTCTATTTTTTTTACAGCGTTCACCGTGCGCTATAAATGACATATTCACTTTATTCTGTGTGGCGATACGATTACGGCGATACCAGATGTTTATAGTTTTTTTATGTCTTACGGCGTTTGCACAATAAAATACTTGTTGTAATAAATCATTTACTTTTTGTGTTACCTTATTCTAAGAGCCAGAACGTTTTTATTTTTTCTTCAAAAAAAGCCGTGCGAGGACTTCTTTTTTGCGTAACGAACTGTAGTTTCGATCAGTACCATTTTTAGGTACATGCGATTTTTTGATCTCTTTTTATTCAATTTTTTAGGCGGTGAAGTGACCAAAAAAAATAGTGATTGTGGTACGGTTTATTATTTTTTTTTTTTACGGCGTTCACCACGCGGGATAAATAACGAAATAATTTTGTAGTTCAGGCCGTTACGGACGCGGCGATACCAATTTCTTATTTTTACACAACTTTTTACTTTTTTACTTTGTCCCACTAGGGGACTTGAGGGCAGGAGGCCCTGATCGCTATTCTAATACACTGCACTACATGCGTAGTGCAGTGTATTAGAGCTGTCAGCTACTCACTGACAGCAAGCATGACTCTGACTCTGTCAGGACCCAGTAGGCTTCCGTCGATGGCATAGCCGGACGCCATTTTTTGGTGTCCGGTTGCCATAGTCACCATCGCCGGCCGCTATTGTGTAGCAGGCCGGCGATGGCGGATTAACCCCTAAGAAGCCGCGATCGCTATTGAACCATCACGATCTGTCCCTGCACATTGAGCTGTGATAGCCTGCTGTCGGAAACAGCAGCTATCACAGCTCATGAACGCGCCCCGCGCCGTGTTTACTCCATGACATACTATTATGTCATGGAGCGCGAACGATGCACTTACCATGACATAATAGTGTGTCCTGGAGCGTTAAGGGGTTAAACCAAAAAGGAAGTACCGTGTGTAGCAACGCCTTGTCCTGAAGACAGGAATGGAGAACGGCAAGAGAGCCGCTAATTTAGAGACCCTCTAAGTTGAAGTCACGGCGACCAGAAAAAAAAAAAAAAAACCCTTTCCAGGAAAGAAAGGCTAAGGGCAGATTTCTCACAGGGGTTCAAAAGGGAGACGACTGCAAGACCAAAACGGGATCCCAAGAAGGAAACGGAGGACGATAAGTGAAATAGTGTGAGCAACCCCCTGCAGAGATGTCTTGACGTCCGCCTTAGATGCCAATGGGCAACCGAACAAGATGGAAGGGGCTGACAGCTGCCCCTTTAGGAAGTGCTAAACCTTAATCCGGGCCACCCAGCAAGAGGAAAGAATTCTGGATACAGAAAAACGCAAGGTCTGAGGACCCAAAGAAGTAGGGGGTGAGGCAGAAACACATACAGGAGCCTGAAGTCCAACCACAGCACCACAAGAGCATCTATGGCGCAGGCCTTTGGCTCTCAGGGCATGAAGCAGGGAACATGACCAATTAATCTGGAAGACATTCGGTCCACGTCCTGTTGGCCTCATCCGAGACATATTTGGTCAAATACCTCCCGGAAAAAAGACCACTCCTTAGGATCAACCTTTTTGTGACTGAGGAAGCTGCGACCCAGTTGTCGATCTCTGAAACGTGTACTGCCGTCAGCGCAGCAACGTGAGCTTCCGCCCAGGCCAGAATTTTGAGGCCCTGCCCATCACCGCGACGCTGCGAGTGCCGCCCTGAGGATTGACATAAGCCACTGTGGCAGTGGCACGGTCTGTTGGAACCCGCATTAAATGTCTGGACAGCGCAGCAGGCAAACAAATATGGCTCTCAACTCCAGAAGGATGATGGGAAGGGAGGATTCCTGTGAGGACCACATGCCCCTGATTAATGAGGTTCTGAAAAGTGCCCCCCCCCCCACCTCTTGAGACTGGCATCTGTGGAGAGAATCAGCCAGTTCAGTGGAAGGAATGAACGCCCCCAGGGAACAGCCTGGAGGGAGAATCCACTACCGACGCAAACGACAGAGTGGAAGGTTAAACCGCAGATCCAGGTAGTCCAGGGAGCGGTTCCACTGGGAAAGGCTCGCCTGTTGATGAGGACGTGGGTGGAACTGCACTAAGGGAATGGTCTCGATCGAGGCCACCATGGTTAAAAGAAACCTCATGCAGAGGCGGAGTGAAGTCGAAGGAAACACCCAGGAACACGAGTTGCTGAGAAGGAGACAGGTAAGATTTTGAGCGGTTGAAAATCCAACCGAACCGATATAGGGTGCCCAGAATATTCTGAAGCGCAGTCTCATTGTCCTCCCTGGATATGGGACTTGTTCGAATATGCGTCCTTGATGTCTACTGAGGAAAGGAACGCCCCCCTGTTGCATGGAAGTGACAGATCAAAGAGATTCCATCCAAAAATGATGATCCCTGACATGTGTGTTGATATGCTTGAGGTTCAGGGTGGGCCAAACCAAGCTGTCCTTTTTCAGTACGAAAAAGCAAAACCCCCAAATCTGTTGGGTCAGGGGTACCGGAATGATGACTTGTTGAAGTAGCAGAGAGTCGATACCTCAAAAAAGCGTGACCGTCCTAGAGGGGGGACTGTGGAACAGTTGACCGAATTTGTCAGCCTTCCTCCAGAGTGTTTTTCAATTTTGTATCCGGAGGATACCAGTTCCTGAAACCAGACGTCCGAAAGGCGTCCTTGAAGTGCAGAAGCCTGCCCTTCGTTCGAGCACAATCGAGCAGGGGCGCACACATAGGTGGCCGTGCCGCCTCCAGCATTTGCGGATTGAGGTCGGGTTTTTCGCTTTATGATAAGCATAGATCGCAATACTCACAAATGAGAAATCGTCGATAGATGACAAGAATATCGATGAGAAAATGATTAGGTGTATAGGGACCTGTGACAAACAAAATTGGGATATAAAGAAGTATTTTCAAAACATTGGAAAGTAATAATAATAATCTTTATTTATATAGCGCCAACATATTACGCAGCACTTTATGTTCCCTCTAAATTGTAAACAGACAATATCAGACATTACAAAGTGACAAAACTCATTTAGGATGGAGGACCCTGCTCGAAGAGCTTACAATCTATGCGGAAACAAGGGAGACACAAAGTGTAAAAGGGTTTGTTCAGTACAATAGTCCAGCCATCTTTTATACACATTGGGTGGTACACAAAGCTGCATGAGCCGGTCACCAGCCAGTATCCGTGTATGACAGACATGAAGTGCATTAGGGTGCAAGGAGTGTGAGGGAATCTTATTCTGATGACTAATGGGCACAAGGAAAGGAGTCAGATTAGGGAATGATATAGGCCTATCTAAAAAGATGTGTTTTCAGGGCACGTTTAAAACTGTGGATATTGGGAATAGTGGTAGCGCATTCCAGAAGAGTGGTGCAGTACGAGAAAAAAAAAAATCTTGGAGACTGAGTGGGAGGTTCGTATTATGGAGGAGATTTTAAGTCGTTGGCAGAACGTAGAGCCCGAGTAGGGTGGTAGACCGAGATGAGGGAGGAGATGTAAGGAGGTGCAGCACTGTGGAGAGCTTTGTGGGGAGAGTAATACGTTTGAATTTAATTCTGAAGGGGATAGGCAACCCATGTAGTGATTGGAACAGGGTAGAGGCCTTAGCGTAGCGGTTGGTCAGAAAGATGAGCCTGGCTGCTGCATTGAGGATAGGTTGGAGAGGGGAGAGTTTAGTGAGGGGAAAGACCGACTAAGAATGAGTTACAGTAGTCAAGACGAGAGTGAATCAGAGCAACGAGAGTTTTGGACGTTTCCTCAGTAAGAAAAGGGCGGATTCTGGAGATCTTCTGATGTGAAAATGACAGGAGCGTGAAAGTGATTGAATGTGAGGAGTAAAGGTAAGATTGGAGTTAAAAATAACCCTGAGACAGCAGGCGTGCTGCCTAGGAGTGCCACACACAGATGGAAACATCAGGTTTAGGGAGGTTTTACAAAGATTCAGTTTCAGATAGAGAGAGGACATGATGTTAGAGACAGCGGACAGACAATCACTGGTGTTCTGTATTAGAGCAGAGGAGAGGTCATGGGAAGAGGCATATAATTGGGTGTCATCAGCGTAGAGATGGTACTGGAAGCCAAATCTGCTGATAATTTGTCCAATAGGGGCTGTGTAGGGAGAAAAGGAGGAGTGGACCTAGGACTGATCCCTGAGGAACCCCGATAGCAAGTGGAAGAGAAGTAGTAGTACCAGCAAATGACACACTGAATGAGCGGTCAGAGAGATAGGAGGAAAACCAAGAGAGTAGTCTTTAAGGCCAATAG
This sequence comes from Rhinoderma darwinii, assembly GCF_050947455.1. Lineage (NCBI taxonomy): Eukaryota > Metazoa > Chordata > Amphibia > Anura > Rhinodermatidae > Rhinoderma > Rhinoderma darwinii. The sequence continues at coordinate 111,375,008 of NC_134690.1, forward strand.
AGTAGAGCATGTTAAGTAGGAGTTTGTGGTCTACAGTGTCAAGGGCTGAAGAGATCCAGAAGAATCAGGAGAGAGTATTTACCGTCCGATTTAGCCAAGAGATCATTTGAGACTTTAGTAAGGGCAGTCTCTGTGGAGTGTAGAGTGCGGAAACCAGATTGTAAGGGGTCTAGAATGCAGTTAGCAGAGAGATAGCGGATAAGGCGAGAGTAGACCAAGCGTTCCAGGAGTTTGGAGATGAAGGGCAGATTAGAGACTGGTCGGTAGTTAGCAGCACTGGATGAGTCAGGAGTTGTTTTTTTCAGTGATGGGTTTATAATGGCATGTTCTAAAGGAGGAGGGAAAGATACCAGAGGAAAGAGAGAGGTTAAATAGTTTAGTCAGGTGACTAGTGACAGCTGGGGAGAGGGACTGGAGGAGGTGAGGGGATAGAATCACTAGGGCAGGTAGTGGGACGAGAGGAGCTTAGTGACTTATTTGGTCAAATGCTGAAAGTTTAGAAGAGGGAGTGATGGGGATCGATGATACTAGGGGACTGCGAGATATCATCCCGGATGTTGTCAATTTTAACTTTAAAATAAGTGGCCAGGTCTTCAGCACGGAGATCTGTGACCGGTGTCTGCACCTTAGGACTAATGAGGTAGTGAAAAGAGGCGTTTTGGATTATTAGATAGTGTGGAGATGAGAGAGGTGAAATAGACTTGTTTGGCGCGGTGAAGGGCACAGTTGTAAGTTTTGAACATAAATTTGTAATGGAGGAAGTCTGCAGCCAAATGCGATTTTCTCCAGACTTTCGGCACATCTCAAGCAACGCTGAAGAAAGCGGGATTGAGGCGTGTGCCAGGGTTGTCGTCGTCTTTGTCGAGTGGTTCGGAGTGTAGGGTGGGGGCTGCTTCATCCAATGCATTTTTGAGTGTTATTGTAATGTTTGGTGGCCAGATTGGGACAGGAGAGGGAGGAGATAGGGGACAATGTAGACTGTATGAGTTGCTGAGTGTTAATGGCATGTAGATTTCTGTAGGTCTGATACGTAGGCATGACCTGAGGAGGCAGAAAATATATTTGATAGTAAAGGAGAGAAGGTTGTGGTCAGAGAGCGGGAGAGGAGCGTTAATAAAGTCAGAAACTGAGCAGAGCCGGAAGAAGACCAGGTCAAGCGAATGCCCGTCTTCATGTGTAGGAGAGTTAGTAAGTTGTGACAGACCTAGGGACGAGGTTAAAGATAGAAACTGGGAGACAGATGGGGAGATTGGGTTATCAATGGGGATGTTGAAGTCACCCATGATGGGAGTGGGTGTTTCAGAGGATAGAAATTGTGGAAGCCAGGCAGCAAAATTATCCAGGAATCGACGGGGTGAGCCCAGAGGGCGGTAGACAACTGCCACTCTCAGGGAAAAAGGGTCTGAGGGTGTGGACTTCAAAGGAGGGGAATGTGAGTGAGGGTACGGGGGGGGAATGACGTATGCCTACGGAAGTGCTAAGGAATGATGACTTGTGTGAAGTCTAACCATTGAAACCAATGATAACGTATAGGAGAAACTCTCTGGTACATAGTCATCTTCATATCCAGAAAGAAACAGAATATGGACAAACCTGGCTCTCAACTAGACCTCAAGATGTGGCGATTGTAAAGCCTGTGAACAACGTTTGAGGTCTCAAAAGAAAATATTTAATCCAGTGGACAAATAAATATCAACTGTATGACCAAGGGAATAATTTATGTTGTACATTGTTCTCTTTCGCTCTTATAGGTCGGAAAGATGATACAATAGTTTAGATGAAGACTATTACAACACATAAGTAATACTAAAACCAAGGAGGACACCCCACTAGTTAAAAATATGAGGTTTGTCCATGAGAATCATTTGAAAAGACATCCAGTTTTGGGGAATACAACGGATGAAGTAGGGGCTACGGGGAGGAAACCTCGACAATTTATTTCTCAAAACAGAAGCAAAATGGATTTTAGATTAAATTCACTTTATCTGAAGGGACTGAATGAGGGGTTCAGCTTCACACCCTTCTTGTTCTGTGCCGGCATCATGTGTTCTATTACAGTATATAGACCTTTATTAAATATATATGGTAAATTATAGTCTTTTCAATAATAACCTAATGTATTAACCATTGAGCCCTGAAGTTCTCATTATAAACGAAGAGCTAATATATAGCTTTAATGTATTATGTAATATAGACATGTATCTTTATATTATCCTTTTTAGGCATGAATTATGTGCTACAACTAAAATGATCAATCTTGATACGTCTAAAGGTGAGACCATGACTTTCTTATAAACATGCAATAGGCAGTATAAGAAAAATTTAATAAACATCTTAAAAAATGTAGCAAAAACACTGTATAAGATTGGGTCTGTAAAAATATATAGGACTGTATTATAAATATGTTATGTAGGCAAAAAGATGAGCAAGAATATAAATAAAAAACGCTCAGTACTATAAATGTGAGAAAAAAAGTTAATGTCCGATATAGAAAAAATATGAATCTTTGACCCAAATTTGAAGATCGTACCTAACTTTTAGGGACCCCTTTCTGCCATCATGTAGAGATGTTCCTCTCAGAGTAATATGTAGCCACATTCAGAGTCCGCCAGCGTCCTGAAAGCACTGCCGTCGAATCTAACCTCCATCCCTGCATAGCGACGCGTCCCATCACTAAGTGACTCTTCTCTATGTTCTCCCATCCCCCACTCCTCACATAGCGACGTGTCCTGTTACCATGCGACGCCTTAGAGCTTCAGGCCACACCTCCATGAATGGACCAATGGGGAAGCTTGACATTTTATGCTTTAGTTATAGGCAGTCCAATTGGTCACTATTCTGGCCAAACGTATCAGACCAGGGCAAGGGGGGGGGGGGGGGAGGGAGTTTAGTCAAGGAGACGATATCGTAATCCCCATTCTCCACTGAAGACGCCACTTTACGTGGCGAAACATGTAGGGAGGCTATTTAGGGATTTGTTATTTTCATTTTCCACGTAGACTAGCCTGTATATAAAAAATAAAAATATAAGACGCATATAGGGATACAAGAGGTTGCGAGCGGTGAGCTCAGCTCGCAGTATATGTTAACAAAAACGTGGAATACCTCCATTCACTTCAGTCGGAATAGTGAATGCATGCTAGGAGGAATGCCTCCATTGTACAAAATATATATTTATAATATTTAATCCCTGACTAAATTTAACTGCTATCTAACTGATAAAAACTATATCATTGTTCCCTCGCTGAGCTACGCGGTTTCCGTAACACTCATAGTTGTGAATGGCAGTTACGGAAGCAGCGTAGCACGCGAGGTACGCTGTTTCAGTTACTATTCAGTTCTATGGGTGTTACGGAAACAGCTTAACTTAGCAAGCTACGCTGTTTTCGTAATTCATGGTCGGAAATCACACAATTTAGCCCAATACAGTAGTAGAACGGGGTTTTGGGGGCCCCGTTCTTGAGATAGGTGCAGGTCCCAGAGGTGGGACCCGCATCTGACATTTACAACATGTACTGTGGATATCAAATGTCTGATGGGAAAACCCCTTTAAAAGTCAGACATTTGCAGTAGAGGGGATTACTAACGCAGGCACTGCACTAGTGGGAGAAGAGAATACAATAGAACCCATTCAGTGATGCACAGAAATAGATACTCCCTTTAGGGAGTAATGGCTGTCTTCACCTAGTTCTGCTAAGAATAAGAACACACTCCTACAGGGAGTTAAGTCAGGGACTGACGCCAGGATACCTGTAGGGGGGGGGAGAAGAGAAGGCCAAGAGCCGGTCCTACCCAGTTTCAGAGTTTTTGATGTCCCTCCTGAGAAAGATGCAGCAGCACTGGTCAGGAAGTCCTGTATCCCCAGCAGAGTCTGTTCGAATGAAGGAGAGAGAGAGAGAGGACACAAACTCTGTCCCCAAAGCACCACGACTGGCTGCAGGCAGTCATGTGAGGAAGACTGGCCAATCAGAGGAGGCGTCTGATTCCCCATGAGGAGATAGTGAAAAAAAAAAAAGAATGCTAGAGCGCGATCGGACCACAGAAAAGGCCCGCCCCTACAGTACTGTGCTAAAAATGGCGCCGCTGGCACAAGACTCACGAAAAAGGCGCTGCCGTTCGTGAAAAGATTTAAAAAATGGCACCGCCAACAATAGGCGGTCTGAAATTGGCGCCCAGCAGTAATAAAGGCCTATGAGTCCTAAAAACTTTAGCACCGGCAGGCAGGTCCAGCGGACCCAAGTGTATACAAGCAGTGGCCCTAGGGAGGGGCTCAAACAATCACCATCCAAATCAGCGCTTTCCTTCTTCCATCACCCAGATGTGTTACCAACAGGAGCACCCCCTCAGTCTTTTACCCTTAACTAACGGAAACTCGTGGGAGAAGTGCAAGAGGTGCTTTTGTCCCACTTGTTTTCATAGGCAGGTTGGATAATGGCGCATTTACAATATGACACTGTGTGCCGGCCAGGGAGGGGACAACAGCGAGCTATGCCAAACCTGTGTCACATATTTCTTGCTGGAATTTCTTCTTTTTTTTTTTTTTTTAAATAAAAATAAACTAGCATAGAAAAATGGTAAAGATTCTGCTGCATTGGCAAAAGTGTCTGACTCCTATGAAAACTAAGCTAAGACTGAATAGCTCAGTGTCCCTGGGCAGGGCTGATCTTGTAGTAGGAGACACTTTTTCATTTCTTAGTGTCAAGCCTCCTAGTGGCAACAGCACATACCCATGATCTGTGTAACCCAATGTAGCGAACGAGAAATGATCTATGCGTCAATGGGCCGCATTAGAATTAGTAAAGCGCTCTTATAGGGAACTTCTGGTTTGGGGTACACTGATCAATATATTAGTGAAATGCATTAAATATCGCAGGTTGGAACACATCTCAAGAAGCTGGAAACATATGCCCAGAAAACTGCATCAATAAACATAAGACAAAATCCATAGAAGAAAAAAAATGCAATGAAAACCATACTAATTTGACAACATGGCATAGCCTTCCATTTGACAATAACCACGCACAGTATAGAGCTTTTTTTCCCACTGACCTCAATTTCCCGCAGTTTGGCACGCTTCTCTTCACTCATTTCAGAGTACTTCATTGATTTAGAATCAGACATGTCGTCTCGAATAGGGTTGGAGTAATAGTGTTGGTCCTCTGATTTAGAACTTTGTGTGTCATCTTCATCATCACTTTCCTCTTCTTGACTACAAAGAAAACCAGGCATGTTTAGAGCATTAATAATAACTTACAAAAGGAGTCAATATAACACCATTGCTATAAAATATATACATTTTATTGTTTACAAAAACACAAAAATTACGAGCTCGTAATCATTACTAGTTATGCTCGAATACATGAATTTATTTATATGGCTGCCATTATGCACATATGGTCTACACTGTGCCCTGTTCACATGGGGTAGTGGCCGATATTATTCATGCACAATTTTGTGTTTGTGAGTGTGCATGGGCTATGATGCAAGGATTACTGGTCTCTTTACCATTTCTCAATGGGTTTATATTGCGGTTCGATTCTACAGTCCTATAGATGCCCAACAACCTTTCACGATTTATCCTGTGTTCAGAGTTTTTTGTATCCCTTGTGACATTTTCCTACATATATGTTGTATAGGTTTATTATTATCTCAGTTGAGTGCTGTCTGGCGTCCTTCTTACACACTATGGTAATCATCATCACTGATTTATCTTTTATGCAGTTTTTATAAACAATAAAATGTATATATTTTATAGCGATGGTGTTATATTGACTCCTTTTGTAGGCTATTATTAATAATGAGTCATCACGGTGACCAAATATTGGGCTTTTTTATGTCCATTCCTCACATTGGATCCATAACATATCATATATTTATTAGACTATGATTAAGAGTAAGAGGGGGATTGTGGTGGTCCTCCATGTAGGGATCATGCTGCTCATCATCTAGTTATTCTCATCAGCACCCATTCATAGAGAACCTTTTATTAGCACACAACAAGCATGTGATCTATCTTTTACATACTCAACAGCATAATAAAATATGGTCATTTTTTGTATAATTGCCTGAGAAATTCAGGTAATTACATTACTATTTTGTAAGACATTTGCAAGCCAGGGGTACATTGCACTTTAAAATTGTCGCTTTAGCTTGACCAAGAAACAACTTTAAAAGCAGTTGTCCATTACCGGACAACTGATGACCCTATCCACCGGATAAGGTTATGCCACCCTGACTCCGCACCAATCAGCCGCTACGGCTGCCTGCGGGTACCGGACGTCCAGGCCAGAAGTAGATGGCTCCGGTCACGGAATAGCGGGCGAGCTGCAGTACTGCTCCTATTCAAGTGGATAGGAGCAGAGTTGCAGTTCTGCAGCATGGCCGCTATGCAATGTACAGAGCCAACCGCTTTCGGCTCTGTACATTGCATACTGCATACCGCAGGCAACCGGAGCAGCTGATCAATACGGGGTCAGGGTGGCATAACCTTATCCGGTGGATAGGGTCATCAATTGTCCGGTAATGGACAACTGCTTTTAAAGTCGTTTCTTGGTCAAGATAAAGCCACAATTTTAAAGTGCTATTTACCCCTGGCTTGCAAATGTCATCGGTTTTCCGGTAGTGGACAACCCCTTTAAGGCTGGATTCACACACACAGCACTAGAGTTTGTTTATTTTTTTGATGTAAAACAACAGCGCAGTCGACAGCACTATGGTTTCCGTAAAAACAAACAAACCTGAAACTTTACGGAACGGAAACAAACTGAAGCATTACCATTGAAATCAATGGTAATATAAATGATAGTTTCCGTTCATCGGTTCCCCTGACAGAAGAGGTTGAACGGAACGAATGGACGGAACCCAAACGCTGTGGTGAACAGGCCATTAAGGAAGCTTATATATATATTTTTTTTTTTTGCAAATATAAAATTTTAATCCATTTTTTTTCACGGCAGCTGTTCGAGAAATAAAAAAAAAAAAATTATATTTATTGCACAAATTCTGCAGTTTTCAGAAAAATCCCATATGTGGCCTGATGTGCTACATGACGAAGAAGCACCTTGGGGATTTTTGGGCCTTCTTTGTTATTAGGCTGTTTTTTAGACATCATTTTATGTTTGAAGAGGTCTTGAGCTGCCAAAATGTAACACCTCGAAAAATATCCCATTTTGGAAACACCACCCCTCAAGGAATTTGTCTAGGGGGTGTAGTGAGCATTTTGATCACCCAGATGTTTTATATCATTTATAAATAAAAACGTTTCTAATATGTAGTTAACTCAAAATTTATCATTTTCACACAACAATTCAGGAGATGAATCAGCAATCCTCATACGTGGTCATAAACTGCTGTTTTGACACATGGAAGGGTTCAGAAGTGAAGGAGCGCCATTTGACTGAGCGCAGATTTTGCGTGAATGGCTTTGATGCCATTTTTTTAAGGACCAGTGCAGTTATAAAGTGGCTTTGAGGGCCTTATATAGAAGATATTCCCCATAAATGATCCCATTTTAAAAACGGCTCCCCACAAAATATTCAAAACAGCATTTAGGGTTTCTTAACCCTTTAGGTGTTTCACAGAAATTAAAGCAAAGTGTAGGTGAAGTTTACAAATAATTATTTTTCAGAAAATAAGTTTTAATAAAAAAAATTCTGTAACACAGAAGGTTTTACCAGAGAAAAGCAACTCAATATTTATTGCCCCGATTCTGCAGTTTTTAGAAATATCCCACATGTGGCCCTAGTGTGCTAATGGATTGAAGCACAGGCCTCAGAAGCAAAGGAGCACCTAGTGGATTTTGGGCCTACTTTTAATTAGAATATATTTTAGGCACCATGTCAGGTTTGAAGAGGTCTTGTGGGGCCAAAACAGTGGGAACACCCCCCAAAAAAAACCACATTTGGCAAACTACACCCCTCAAGGAATTTATCAAAAGGAATAGTGAGAATTTTGACCCCATAGGCTTTTTGCTGAATTTAGAGGATTTTTTTTTCCCCAATAAAACGTAGAAGTTTTCAATTTTTACAAGGCATAAAGGAGAAAAAAGCACCCTAATATTTGAAAAGCAATTCCTCCCGATTACGGCAATATGTGGTCAAACTGCTGTTTGAATCCACGGCAGGGATCAGAACGGAAGGAGCGCCATTTGGCTTTTGGAGCCCGAATTTTGCTGGAATTGTTTTCAGGTATCATGTCGCATTTGCAAAGCCCCTGAGGGACCACAACAGTGGAAACCCCCAAAAGTGACCCCCATTTGAGAAACTACAGCTCTCAAGGAATCTATCGAGGGGTATAGTGAGCGTTTAAGACTACATAGGTTTTTTTGCTGAATTTTTCTCTCATAAAATTTAGTTTTAGCTCAGATTTTTCCATTTTTACAATAAAGAAAAAGCACCTCAACATGTGTACAGCAGGGCTCAGAAGGAAATGAGCGCAATTTGGCTTTAGGAGCTCAAGTTTAGCTGGAATGGTTTTAAAGTTGCTGTGTCGTATTTGCAAAGCCCCTGAGGGGCCAAAACAGTAGAAACCCCCCAAAACTGGTAGACTACACCGCTTAAAGAATCTCTCTAGGGGTATAGTGAGCATTCAGACCGCACAGGTCTTCTGCAGAATTTGTTGGAATTAGGCTGTAAAAATGAATATCAACATTTTTCCACTAAAATTTTTAAAAAAATGTAAGGACTGAAGGAGAAAAAGCACCCCAACATTTGTAAAGCTATTTAAACTGCTGTTTGGACACACAGCAGGGTTCAGAAAGGCAGGAGTGCTATTTGGCATGCAGATTTTGCTGGATTGGTTTTTAGGAGCCATGTCGCATTTGCAAAACCCCTGAGGTACCAAAAGTACAGTGGAAGCCCCGAGAAGTGACCCCATTTTGGAAACGACACCCCTCATGGATATATGACAGGGCTCAGAAGTGAAGAGCAACATGCACATTTGAGGACTATGTTGGTGATCTTCACAACATTGAACCACAATTGCAGGGCTCGGAGGTCAAATAGTAAAACAAACCCCTTAGATGTGGCCCTTATCCTGGAAACTACACCCCTTAGGGCATATTAAGGAGTGCAGAGCACTTTGCCCCCACAAATGTTTTTCATTAGAAAATAATGCGCAATGGATGGTGCAAAGTGAGAATTGTAATTTTCCCCTGAAATGCCATTTTAGTGCACAATATGTTGTGACCAGCTTGTGCCACCGAAGACCTGATATATTATAAAGCGTTAAGCAGGTTCTCCCGGGTATGGCGATGCCATATATGTGGATGTAAACTGCTGTTTAGGCACGCTGTAGGGTTCAGAAGGGAGGGAGCACCATTTGAAGCGCAGATTTAACTTGGTAGTACTTCTGTTTGGGGTATTGCTTGTATTTCAGTTTATAACTTGGGGACTTATGTAGGCTGAGCTGAGTACATCAAGGTATAATAATTGGCAGGTGTGCGGCCAGTGTCGCACTGATAAATGGTGCCAAATTTTATCCGCTTTTGGAACGCTCTGCACATTGTGTCGCTATATTCTGAGAGCCAAAACGTTTTTATTTTTTCTCCAACAGAGCTGTGTGAGGGCTTATTTGTTGCAGAAATCTGTAATTTTCATTGGTACCATTTTGGGGTACATGCAAATTTTTTTTGAGCACTTTTATTTTATTTTTTTGCAAGCAATGGGACCAAAAACAAGCAATTCTAACTTTTTTTCTTTTTTCACAGTGTTCACCTTGGGCCATAAAGGTCATTTTTACTTTATTCTGCGGGTCAATACAATTACAGCAATACCATATGTATATATATTTTTTTATGTTTTGCCGTGTTTGCACAATAAAAATCACTTTTTTTTAAAAAATTATTATTTTTTTGTGTCACCATATTCTGAGAAAAAAAGTGTAAGGGCTTATTTTTCACAGGACAGGGTGTAGTTTTTATTGGTACTATTTTGGGGCACATGTGACTTTCTGATCACTTTTTATTTTATGTTTTAGAAGGGGAGGCGACCAAAAAAATAGTGAATCTGGCATTGCTTCTTTATTTATTTTGCGATGCTCACCGTGCGAGAAAACTAAAATAGTTGTATAGTTTTGGTTGTTAGGAGTGCGGTGATACCAAATGTGTCATTTTTTTACCGGTTTCATTTTTTCCTATAATAAAAGACTTCTTATAGGAAAAAACAGTTTTAGTTTTTTCAACTTCTAACTTTTATTTTTATACTTTTGTACAACATTAGGTTACAAGGTTACTCAAAAGGCATGAAGTCCTGATCTTTATTCAGATGCATTGCGCTCCCCAAGTAGTGCAATGCATTAAAGCGTTCAGGCATTCACTGACGGCACACGCCTATTAGGCTTCTTCTCCGGACGGGCATAATGGGCTTTCGTAGGTGGCAGACCAGGAGGCCACAGCAACCCTGCGATCGCATTGCGGCGATGCCGATTGTTTACAAAACCACTAAGATGCCACTATTGCGGCATTTAAGGCATTAATGTCAGGGAGCGCAGCTATCTCCGTTTCCTGCCGTTACAACAGGGTGTCTGCTGTAGCATACAGTGGACACCTGCGGCTGATGGCACAGGCGGTTTCTCTTTTTGCGAGCAGAGGCCTCTTAGGCCCCCTCCCTGGGTGGGGCCCAAACAGGCCTCCATACTTAGAGGACAGGAGGCCATTGTTAGGCCTCCGGCCAGCCAAAGCAGCCATTGGCCGCGATTGCATTTCGGGGGGGCCGACCTGCTAGTAAACCCTAAATGCAGCACTGGCTTATGAGCGCTGCATCTAAGGGGTTAATCGGACGGATCGGAGGCTAGCTCCGGTCCTGGCCTTGCAGTAGTGGATAGCGTTAAGCGGTTACTGCTTTAATACTGTGTCTGTAGACATAGTAGCCTGTTAACACCATGCCAGAATAGTACGGCATTTCGTGTTAACAGGTTAACGCCCGTGACTTAATAATACGTCATAGGGCGTTAAAGGGTTGAATTTATCAGCATTGTGCCTTAAAAACGGAATTTTAAAGTGTAGCTAAACGTTTGACAAACTTCTGACACGTCAGAAGTTTGTATTGGTGGGGGTCCGAGCACGGAGACCCCCACCAAATCGCTAGAAAGCAGCTGAAGCGCTCGTGTGAGCGCTCAGCAGCTTCCTGTGTGTTCGGCTTTTACGGAAAGCCGATGTATCGGAGTACGGGCTCATAGACTTTCTATTGAGTCCGTACATCGATACATTTATTTCCGGAAAAAGCCGAACAGACACGAAGCGGCTGAGCACTCACACGAGCGCTTCAGTTGCTTCGTTCTAGCGATTGGTGGGGGTCTCCGTGCTCGGACCCCCATTAATCCAAACTTCTGACATGTCACAAGTTTGTAAAACGTTTAGCTACACTTTAATGATTTATAGTTTAAAGGGTAACTAAACGTTCCAACTTGACATGTCATAATGACATGCCAGAAGTTTTGATTGGCGGAGGTCAGAGCGCTGAGACCCCCACCAATCGCTAAAAAGCGGCAGAAGTGCTCATGTGAGCAGCTTCGTTTCTGTTCGGCTTTTTCCAGAAAGCAAATGTAGCGGTGTACGGGCTCAGACATTCTATTGAGCCGGTACAACGCAACATTGATTTCCGGAAAAAGCAAAACAGAAACTCAGCAGCTTCTGCCTCTTTGTTTTAACGATTAGTGGGGGGTCTCCATGCTTGGACCCCAACGAATCAAGACTTCTGACTTGTCACTAGAACATGTCAGAAGTTTGTTAAACGTTTACTTACCCTTTAAGCTCAAATTTTTCATTTTCACAAGAGCTATTGGAGAAAAAGCACCTCAACACGTTACGCAATATGTGGTTGTAAACTGCGGTTTGGACAAACAGCAGGGCTTAAAATGGGAGTGCAATTTGTTTTATGGCATGCAGATTTTACTGGAATGGTTTTTGGACGCCATGTTGCATTGCCCGTAGTTACCAGTACAGTAGAAACCCCCGATAAGTGACCCCATTTTGGAAACTAAACCCCTCAAGGAATTTAGGGGTATAGTGAGCATTTTTACCCCACAGGTGTTATGCAAAAATTAGTGCTCAATAGGTGTTGCAGAATGAAAATCACAATTCTTTCACAGATATGCCATTTCAGTATCCAATTTGTGCCACTGTGAAAAGACAGCTCTCTAACTATTATGCTGTGTTTGCTGATTTTAGAAACACCCTACATGTCACCTTTATCTTTTGCCTTGACATACAATAGGGCTCAGGAGTGAGCGCTAGGCACATTTGAGGCCTAATTTGGTGACTTACACAGCACTACCCAAAATTGCAAAGGCTCTGAGGTGAAACAAAAAAAGAAATCCCAAGGATATTGTACAAAATATTTGTGCTCCAGTATTACCTAAGCTTTGGTTTCATCACTAGCCCCCTATGCAGCACAAAACATCATCATCACTGCATCTATGGGGTCCACCTGTGTAGTCTAGCAAATGATGACGTATAAATTAGTGTGGGCCATCATTTAGCATCAATGTGTTCTGAGAACAACAACTTTTTATTTTCCTGTTGATCGAGCTATATGAAAACTTGTTTCTTGTGGGAAAAGCTGTAGTTTTTATTGGTATAATTTTTTGGGAGGCAAGGTGTCCAAACATCAGCAATTTTGGCATTGTTTTTTATGGTGTTCACTGTGTGGTACAAACGAAATGTTAATTTTATTCTGCAGGTCGATACAATTAGAGCGATATCAAATTCATATTTTTTTTTTTGCTACATTACACAATTAAAAATACTTGTCCATCACCCTACTCGGGCTCTACGTTCTGCCAACGACCTTAGATTAAAGTCCTCCATAATCCGAACCTCCCACTGCCGTCTCCAAGATTTTTCTCGTGCTGCACCCGTCCTCTGGAATGCGCTACCCCAGACAATCAGATTAATTCCCAATATCCACAGTTTTAAACGTGCCCTGAAAACACATCTATTTAGACAGGCCTATAACATTCCCTAATCTGACTCCTTTCCATGGCCCTCCTTTTAGATTAGTCATCAGAATAAGATTCCCTCACACTCCTTCTCTTCATGTCCGTCATACACGGATACTGGCTGGTGACCGGCTCATGCAGCTTTATGTTACCACCGCATGTGTATAAAAATGGCTGGACTATTGTACAGAACAAACACTGCTACACTTTGTGTCTCCCTTATTTTCTCAGATTGTAAGCTCTTGTGATCAGGGTCCTCACTCCTCAGGTTTGAATTGTAAATTAACTTTGTCACTATGTAATGTCTGATATTGTTTATTTCATGTTCCCTCTAAATTGTAAAGTGCTGCGTAATATGTTGGTGCTATATAAAGATTATTATTACTTGTCGACAGAGCCTTGTCAGGGCTTGTTTCTTGTGGGATGAGCTGTAGTTTGTATTGGTACCATTTTGAAGTACATACGACTTTATGATAAAAAAAATTTGGGAGGAAATGGATCAGAAAATAAGCAACGTTTTGTCATATTTTGTTATTATAAAAAAAAAAAATTACGATGTTTACTGTGCATAATAAATTATATTTTAGGTCGTTACAAACACAGCATTATTACTTGCTACATTATTACATTTTTCCAGTCCCACTAGGCGACTTGAAAGTCTGAGCTTCTTAACACAAATTTAATACATTGCACTACCTATGTAGTGCAATGTATAACGGACAGTCTCATACTGAGACACTGCCTATTAGGTTCCTGCTGTTGATGGTGCGGGCTCAAGGAACCGCTTTCTTCTAGTGACATAGCTAAACATCTTGGGGTGGGAAGGGGTTAATCCTGATGGGTCGATAGAGAGTGGACAGGATAAAGTGCACTATACAAACAATATATGTTTAAGCAAGGCCTCATGGACTTGTTAAATGTTGTTGAATGGTATTCCGGCAGTGTGGGTTCGTTTATGTTTTATTCCGAGGGGAATGAAGCACAGCTCCATTTTGACACTTTACTAGGCAATCTCAACTACAGTGCAAGATTTATACATAGGTAAACTGTCCAATGAGTGTTTTTTTTTTATCCTTACTTTTGATTTTCTTCTTCATCAGATGCATCATGTTGATCAAACATCTCCCATTTAGATGTCGTTACAGCTAAAACAACAAAAACCACAGCATTATTTAATAAGATTTGTGTGAGCAAATGCATTCTGTGCGCAGCGGTACAGAATAGGTCTGTGCTATATAAGTTACAGGCAAGAAATATTTCAATTATGCAAATGCATGATTTTTGGGGGGCTAGGACAAAATCACACCAATCTGCAGAGTTAACGATACTCCAATAGCATAGACTGTGACCTTTTAGTACATACACTGGAAGTTAGATTTTTGTACTTACTGTAAAATCCCTTTCTCATCAAATTAATTGTGGCCCTTGCTACTGATCGGCCGACACTAGGTCTTCGCCCAGGCAGGCCATACCCTTCCCATAGTAGCTTAATCAGCTTGTACAGAAGCAGCAGGAGTAGATACAAAAACAAACATGTGCACGACCGGGGAGAAAAAACAAACTAGTTGTTTTCCCAGGTTTGGAAGTTATAATTTAATGAAAGGAAAAGCAATAACATACTTATCAGTGGAGGTTTGATCACTGGGATCCCCACTTATTTGTTTTTCCCCTGCCACTCCTGAACTGGCACTGTACAGGTACTTCAACTCAGCACTAATCACTTAAATGCTTGAGTTGCAGTTCTTTGCACAGTGCTTGGTCATTTCTTCTTCTAGCAATATTGCTCCCCAGCAGTCGGACAGCCAAGGATCAGCAAATTCGAGAAGATAAAGTCCGTAAATGATGTCCTAGCAGTTATCGTAACTTACCATAGTTGGAAAAGTAATTTAAGGAGAGCTTGCACATTTGCTGATATTTCCTCGATTACTCACCTTGAGACTCCAGCTCGGCTTCATCTACAGCTTCCCATTTAGATGGTGCAACTTTAAAAATTGGCTCATTCTTTTTTTCGTCACCAATATCCACTTTCATGTAAAAGTAAAGATACAAACCTATATTAGTCAGAAGTACTGTACCATGCGATATTGTACAAACACATAAAAGAACTCTCTTACATGGAACACCGTCTAAGTCATCCTCAAGAGACTTTAATGGTACACCATCCAAATCATCAAGTACGACACCATCAATGAGAAGTCCATCAACATCTTCCAATGGAGCTCCATCGAATTCTTCCTCAATTGGGGCACCATCCAAGTCATCAACTATGTCCTATAAGCACACAAGATACGATGAAAAATTCTTTGTATTTTTGGTGAAACATATGTAACGTTTCCTCACTGCATTAGACTCTACTCACCTCAGGTTCCTTTTCTTCAATATTGACAAGACCAAGGAAAACGTTTTGCAGTTTGATCAAAAAGGGCTCAGGATAAATAGTCCAGTCTTCCCAGGCACGAAAGCACGCCATAACACGTTGCTGCATGGAGAGAAAAACAAAACCATTGTCCACATGACCTCATGAACTGATTTGTAGGAATCATTGTGGTGCCTGGGGATGTAGTAACAGCTTTCCTGAACTGATAAAACACAGCACATTAGTGATTTGCTCACCGTAAGCGTTAATAGAATATTTCTTAGATATGCCTTGCATCTATGATCGTTGGTGTCGGACCACAAGCAACCTTACTGATGGCTAGAATGAATGGCTTTACCATTGCTTGGTAAAGTAAAGCAGCTCCTTTGTCTTTTATCAGCTTAAACAGCGCTACTACATACCCAATGCTGTCAGAACTGAATCACAACCCCATTTACTTAGGCCTCATGCACACGAACGTAAAAACGCCCATAGTTATGAGCCGTAATTACGGCCCCATAGACTTCTATTGGCCACGGGTACCTCCCCGTATGCTTACGGGAAGGTGCCCGTGCCGTTGAAAAATATGGAACATGTCCTATTTCAGGCCGTAATTACTGCACGCGCAGGCCCATAGAAGTCTATGGGGCTCCCGTAATTACAGGAGGCTATGTGTGTGCACCCATAATTACGGGAGCGTTGCTAGGCAACGTCAGGGGATAATCACTGTCCAAGGTGCTGAAAGAGTTAACTGATCGGCAGTAACTCTTTCAGCATCCGGAACAGTGACTACCGCTGGAGTGAATAGTATTAAAAGTTAACTTACCTGATTCTTCCTCCAGTCCGGCCTCCCGGGATGAAGTTTTATCCCATGTGACCGCTGCAGCCAATCAAAGGCTGCAGCGGTCACATGGACTGCCGCGTCATGCAGGGAGGTCTGACGATGTCAAAAGAGGGAAGCGTCACCAAGACAACGGTCGGGGTACGTATGAACTTTTTACTTTACTATAGAGAGAAGGATGCCCCTTCTCTCTATTCAGCACTGATAGAGAGAAGGGGCTGCCGATTAGTGCAGAGAAAACGGGTCCGTAAATACGGGTGGAATACTGGTCGAATACGTTTGACCCAGGAACCGTATTTACGGGAGGAAAAAAATAAGTTTGTGTGCATGAAGCCTTATTGAGGAGTAGTGCTACAATTCCTGATACGCTTGGTCAGAAGTGAGACTGTTTCGGAAGAAAATCCCAAGGTACCATGACTGCTTAACCCCTTAATGACATGTCACGTACTGGTACGCGGCAGCCGTAAAGGGGAAGTATGGAGCGGGCTCACTGGCTGAGCGGGCTCACTGGCTGAGCTCGCTCCATACACAGCGGGTGACGGCTGCAACGGGTGGAATCAAAGATCACTTTGATTTCGCCCGTTTAACACCTTAAATGTCGCGGTCAGTCGCGACCACGGCATTTGAATTGTTAGAATCACGGGGCATGGCCCCTAAAAGACGTCATCACGTGTTTTTACAAATCTCATCGACACGCTGCGTAAAATATCTGAGCCGAAATGGACCTGTGGTGCGTATTTTTCGGACTGCAGCACGTCAACTCCTGCTGCGGAAAGTGTCCAGAATTGCTGTGTTTTTCAGAGGAGATGTATCCATCTCCTAACATTGGGTAAAAAAACGCAGCAATTTACGCACCATTTTCTGCTGTAAACACATGAAATTACAAGTTTTTGCCGCAGCGGAAAGCCTTTGACTTTCAACTGAATTGCTGCAGAAATTTTCTGCAACAATTCAGTTGTGTGTGGACAAGCCCTAAGGCCTCATGCACACGACCGTATTTTTTCCCACCCGTAATACTGGCGTAAATACGGGTCCGGTGTCACACGTATTCGACCCGTTTTGCACCAGTATTTACGAACCTGTGTCCGTAAATATGGGTCCGGTGTCACCCGTATTCCACCCGTATTTACGGGCATGTTTTTGGCGGCAAAATAGCACTGCACTAATCGGCAGCCCCTTCTCTCTATCAGTGCAGGATAGAGAGAAGGGACAGCCCTTTCTGTAATAAAAGTTAAAGAAATTCATACTTACCCGGCCGTTGTCTTGGTGACGCGTCCCTCTCTTCACATCCAGCCCGACATCCCTGGATGATGCGGCAGTCCATGTGACCGCTGCAGCCTGTGATTGACCTGTGATTGGCTGCAGCGGTCACATGGCCTGAAACGTCATCCAGGACGTTGGGCCGGATGTCGAGAGGGACGCGTCACCAAGGCAAACAGGCGGGAGACCGGACTGGAGGAAGCAGGAAGTTCTCGGTAAGTATGAACGTCTTTTATTTTTATTTTTTACAGGATTATTCTGATCGGTAGTCACTGTCCAGGGTGCTGAAAGAGTTACTGCCGATCAGTTAACTCCTTCAGCTCCCTGGACAGTGACTATTTACTGACGTCGCTTAGCAACGCTGCCGTAATGACGGGTGCACACATGTAGCCACCCGTCATTACGAGAGCTCCATAGACTTCTATGGACTGTCCGTGCCGTTATTACGGCCTGAAATAGGACATGTTCTATCTTTTTCAACGGCACGGGCACCTTCCCGTGAGAAAACGGGAAGGCACCCGTCGCCAATAGAAGTCTATGAGCCCGTTATTACGGGTCGTAATTACGACCCGTAATAACGGGAGTTTTTACGGTCGTGTGCATGAGGCCTAAGGGATAGGATTCACTTACCTTAAAATTCTCTGACTGTAGGTGACCTTGTATGGCTCTGTAAGCAGCATTCAAATCAGCAAAAATTTGGCATAATTTAGTTTCAAAGCTGAAAAAAGAAAGAAAATATTTATGCACTTTACACGAGTTTGTAAAATTACATTTAAAATGGACCGTACTCCCTTATCCTAAAATCCGTATGTAAATAAATATATTTTTAACACCATCACTTTAAAGAGGCTCTGTCACCACATTATAAGTGCTTTATCTCCTACATAATCTGATCGGCGCTGGAATGTAGATAACAGCAGAGGTTTTTATTTTGAAAAACGATCATTTTTTAGTAAGTTATGAGCAATTTTAGATTTATGCTAATGAGTTTTTTAAAGACCAACTGGGCGTGTTTTTACTTTTGACCAAGTGGGTGTTGTAAAGAAGTGTATGACGCTGACCAATCAGCCTCATACACTTCTCATTGTTCCAGCCCAGCATGATCCACAGCACAGTGTGATTGTGCAGTGAAAGAAGCTTGGCTGGAACAATGAGGAGTGTATGAGGCTGATTGGTCAGCGTCATACACTTCTTTACAACACCCACTTGGTCAAAAGTAAAAACACGCCCAGTTGGTCTTTAAGAACATCATTAGCATAAATCTAAAATTGCTCAAAAATGATCGTTTTTCAAAATACAAACCACTGCCGTTATCTACATTACAGCGCCGATCAGACTATGTAGGAGATAGGGCACTTATAATCTGGTGACAGAGCCTCTTTAAATAGTGCTTAGAAATCTGGCACTAGGAAAAACATATATGAATATTAAACCTTCAGGTTTATCGAGGAAGTAGTAGGTGTCACTAAGATCTGAAAATGATCACATTTTCAAGCACCTAGCTCCCATCTGTGGGATGTGGAAGGGGCATAATAGCCAGTTTGAAATTAAAAAGTTTTTTTAACCATATGAAACCTCAAAAATCAAAACAAGCAGTGTGGAATGATTGTGCGATGCCTCCCGTTCCTCAACATGACTTGTCAAACTAAGAGGGACAGAATCCTTGAACTGAGACACCTTGGTTTATCACTCCAGCAGATCGCTATTTGCCTAGGCCAAGATGACAGCACTGTTGATTGAACGTTGTGTCCCGAAGGTTGGGAGAACATCGAACGGGAGCCAGACATCCAGATACAGGTGTTCCATTGACCACACGCCACCGATCTCAAATGTGATCACGGTGCACAGCAAGACGGCAATGGGGGCTGGAATGGAGGTCTATCCTCTTCAGCGATAAGTCGAGCTTTTGTCTCAAACGCAATGATAGCTGAAGATTTGTCTGGAAACGACATGGGCAACACCATGAGGAGGCCTTCAAAAGGGAACATCACACCATGATTATGGTGTGGGGTGACATAATATACGGTAGCCGGAACCTTCTAGTCTTCATTTCAGGTACACTAACACCTTGGTGTTACATTGATTTCCACATGCTACTGTGAGCAGCCTGCATGGCCTAAATAGGCTGCCATTCCCTGTATCGTCCCCGGACTTGTCTCTTATCGTGCACATCTGGGATATCATTGGTCAGCAATTGCAAGGGTAGCTGCCAGTAGCCAATCTTGATGATTTGCGTGCCCAAGTGCATTTAGCGTGCCACAGCATTCCACAGACAACCATTAGTAACATCATAGATAACATGCCAAGGTGTGTAAATGCTTGTATTTCTGTATGTGGCGCTCATACTCGATACTGAATAAATCAAGATGTTTGGAATGTTTTGTTTCCTTTTGGTTTTTTTTCATTTGCATATCATTAACATGTCTATCGATCCTGTGATTTCCACAATTCAAAAACATTTCCTTCTTGGTGTTGCAATTTCAATGTTGGGGACTGTATATATAACCTATATATATTTTAGGAACATACTGCAGCGTCTGATCTGTCTGGAATATACAGGTAAAATTGAACTGCCAGCAATAAGATATAATCTAGATAGAAGATGGAAAACACTCATAGATCTGTTATTCTCGTTAGAGGAACGAGAGAGAGTATATTCCAAAAATATAATTATAAAGAATACCCCAATATCCAGGCACTGTGACACATGAGGGTGGTGGGGATATGAGGGCAGGGAGCTTAGAGGTAGTATGAGGTATATGGTCAACAGAGTTTAGAATAAATGTTATGTATTAATGTTCTGAATCGGTCTATCTTGTAATCTTTAGGTATGTGTATCTCATTGTATTTTTTGTTTATATATATATATTTATTAGTGTGTAAGAGCGTATATTTCTGAGCGTGGCGCTCAAACATGATACTGAATAAATCAAGATGTTTGGAATATTTTATTTCCATTTTTTTTTTTTATATATAATTTGCATATTGATCCTGTGATTTCCACAATTCCAAAACTTTACCTTCCTGGTGTTGCAATTTCACGGTTGAGGAGTATATTTAACAATAAACAGTGGTATTTTCTTAGCACAGTACCCATTGTAATTGTGCAATATAAGTAAATTAATGTCAAAACGGATTTTCTAATATGTACTTCCGGCAGTAAGTTTAGAGGTATGCAATGTTTTCACCTACATACTTTATAGACTGCCCAGTCAAATCTAATTTCACAGCTTGGAGTAAAGAAACACTACTTTGCTTGAGTGTTTTGTATGTAGTCAGTAGTTAAACAATGCAAATACTTACAATTTTCTATAGTATGATGCATTGGCAACTTTAGCCGAAGAGTTATACAAGACATCTGACACCAGGTATAATCTGGCAATCTGTAAAGAAACGAGAATAAACATCAAAAGAAGTACAAAATGAAATAAAAACATCACCATTAGTAGTTACTGATGCAAGGCCTCATGCACACGACCGTAGCTGTGTGCACAGCCGTGATTTTCGGGTCGGCCGGCTGCGGACTGTCAGCCGCGAGCCGCCCGCAAATCGCGGGCCATACACATGGCTGCGGCCATAATTTTCAATGAGCCCGGACCACAGGAGACGGCCGTAATAAGGCATGTCCATTCTTTCTGCGGTGCGGGCTCCCGGGCAATGCACGGACCGTAAAAACTACAGTCGTGTGCATGGCCCCATAGAAATGAATGGGGCCGCAATTCTCCTGTGGATTTTCGGCCGCAAAAGCACGTTTGTGTGCATGGGGCCTTAGAATTCTAAAAGTTTTATCAAATACCAGAATTAGAACTACGACAGACTATTTACAGATCAATAACTAAAATGTAAACTATACCTTTTTGGGTAGAGGGGTTTTCAATATTGACAACGATTCTGCTATGCAATCTACAATTTCTTCTGCTGCTTCTGCATGGTTAAGACAGAACATCATAGCTTCACCAATGTCATTCTTGCGTGGAGTTAGCCCTCGTAACACTTCTTCTAACTTGTCCCTTTGTCTAAAAAAGAAAATTGAAAAACTAAAATGTACAATCCATAAACGTCCTATTTCAATTAAAAAACAAAAACACCACTGATATACGGTTACAATGTAATATTTCATGCACTGAAAAAATATTTGAATTTATACTTTACTTTGAGATTACATTTAAAGCGTACCCCTCCATTATTTAAATAAAATTAAAAAAAAAAATTCTGAGCAGGACTCACCACCAGCAACTTACTTTTGTATATATATTTAAAACAAATTGCACTAAATATACTGCATATTTGGGACCCCCACCTTTCGGAAGAGTGGGAGCTGTCCGTCCCTCATTCCGCAAGGAGTGGTACCCGCATCTAGGTGGACTCTGAATGGGGAGTTGGCCGTGGCCGTACGTTGTTGCAAGCAATGATAATCAGCCCTATTGGAAGAATTGCAATCTTCCTGTCATTAGCACGACATACACACCAGACAAAAGCCCACTAACTAGCTAATGTTTATGGGCGTCTCACGACTGTCCCTTAAGGCAAAGGTCAGGAAATAAAGGATTGAAGATGTTGAATTTCAACATTCCTGACCCTTTCTTTCTGCGGGCGATAAGCCACTGCAAGATGTGTCTGGCAGTGGCTTATTCATCTCTCCCCATTGAAATAAACATGCACACTGGGCTCGAATGTGCATGTTTATGGTGGAGCAGGAAGGTAGCTAGTTACGCTGACAGATATCATGTATCAGTGTATGGCCAGATTTAGATCTAGTTTTCAGTAACGGCTATGTATGAATACATACTCTTCCTTGAGCGATCCTTTTTTGATGGGCTCCTCAACAAGAGTTTCTGTCTCCTGCTCCTCTGTCATACCATGTAAGTATGGATTTAATGGTGGTGGCCTCCAGAAGGAACCATTCTTGAACATTCGGAAGTCTTCTGTCCTCCATTTTGTAGGAGAATCTCCCTGAATTAAAGGGAAACAAGCATTATTACCAATATTTAAAAAGAAACAAATGTGTTCGTAAGCCTTTTCTAACTGATCAAATGTCGTTCTCTTTTCACCGTGTAAGTTTGTAGTACTTACCTGTAATATAGAGTAAAGCTTCCATCTGTAATACACATGTGCTGGTGTCTGGTTTTCGAATAGGAACCTGTTAAAACACAAATTTGGATATTTTGGATCATGGTCAGCAAGGTAAAAAGTCATGCAGAACCAGTTTTTTTTATTTGTGAAGCAATTTACAACTAGTTCAAGAATAGGTCTTCCCATATTTTACACAATGATCCTCACGAGATGCATTTACAATGACTGCCAAAGAAATACAGTGTCTGATGTTCCAACAGTGAAACCAGACGTTCATACCTGAACATTGGATTGTTGATTTCTCTGTTCATGATCATAGCTTCAAACATTGGCCCTTCACGCACCACAAATTCGATCATACGATGGATCAGAGCGAGTAAATTCCTACAACGACAGCAGAGTTAAAGAAAAATGTATTCACACCCTACCTACTAGTTGCACGCCACCTAACACCTATACTGGTTACTAGAGATTCTGAAATGTGTAAAAATACTGCATGGAAACGGGGTGTACATGAGTGCGTATGTGTGTGCGCGTGCCCACTGTCAAATGGGCTGTGAAAGTAAATTAGACTTGGTATGTTCTACAGCAGCTGAGAGATCAGTCCCACTGAAGCATGAAAAATAAACTAACGTATTAAGCTACAGGGTTGTCTAACCAGGATACTATTGAAACAGCGATATATATCTATAGCTGTAAGAGGATTTCCATCCAAAATATAGCCAAAGTTTGGGGGATTACTGAATTTTGGCTTTAACTTTATGTTTTGGATGAAAGTTCCATTTCCGTTGATGGGTTCCCTCAGACCTTTCCGTCGTAGGAACCCATTAACGGATAGGCAAACAGAAACCATAGCTTCCGTTTGCATTACCATTGATTGCAATGGTGATGCTTCCGTTGCTAATGGTTTCCGTTTGTCTCCGTTCCATCAACGGAAACTGAACGCTGATGTGAACACAACCTTAACTGGGAATTGCACCTTAAATTAAAAATAAGGGGGTGGTTATGTGAAAATATACATTTAATAAATATCTTTTCTGCTTTTTTAAATAAAATATTGGAAGGGGACAGCCCTGCAGGTTTGAGCTACTTATTTAAATGGGTTCTCCGCCTTTGACAATCCCTACTAGTTAAAAGGACCCCTTTACAATAAGCTGATTACAGTGTCCCCTTGTTGTGACCCCAGCGATTAGCTATAATCTGTGGGCACACTTGGCAGTAGTGGGCTATTTCCCTGCAGCACCATTACAGGAAAAATGAAGCATTAGAGTGTCCCAATAAATCAATTGGTTTTCTGTGTGATAACCGCTCTCGACACTGGCAGAGATCAGGATCTTGAACAGACTATACCCCCTCTATTAACTCAGAATTCCCAGATATGGTAAATGAAAAATAGGTTTTCAAATCTGGACACCTTTAATTTAATAGATCCTGCAGATTGGCTAATTTTATCTGTGCTGTCAGAGCATCCTATAATATATTTTACTGCCCAGCAACCCCTGTGCACCCCTGACACAGAAGCTCCTTTCCAACCACAGTGCTCTGGCACAGACATGACGTTAAAGAAGCTGCACTTTGGGTGACTAGTGAAGATGGTCCCACAGCATAGAAAACATTAATACTCTACGATTTCATTGCTAGTATTTGATTTTAAATAACCTATATACATCACAAGATATCCTAATATAAAAAAAATATATACTTTCACTTATTAACCACCCTTTTATTTTGGTTTTAAAGGTGACATTTGCCTTAAATATTCAAACATGCTGATCAGAAACGGTCATAAAGGGGATTTTTTTAAATAATGATAAAATAAAAAGCTGGAGCAAAAACGCACTGTCACCGGCAAAATACTCTGCTTTTAATTAGGGGTTAATTTACACAAGCTTATTTCAGGTCCACATTATCTTCTGTTTTTATTTCTAATTACCAAAAACGAGATTGGATCCCAGCAGAAAGGAAGCGATAAACTGTTCAGTCTTCCTACTACAGGCAGCCAATCCAAATTGATGCGATATGATGTGTAAAATAAATGACCCTAAGCATTAATTCACTGCTATTTCATGTTCAAAACTGAATGCTGGTGAAAATATAACTTTCAATAAAAGAATGATGCGGACTTAAAGGGGTATTCCCATTTTGGACATATGGTATATCCAGAGGATTTTCCATAAATGTGCAATAGATGCGGGTCCCAAGTCTGACCTCCATCATAACCTTCTGACGCCGTCTCCGGGCAATGAATGACGAAATGGACGGATTTTCCGGAAACAGCCAAGCGAGGTTTGCTATGTTGTTTCTGGAACTCCAATAGAAGTGAATGGGAGCTCCGGAAACAGCATAGCACAGCGAGCTATGTCATTTCCATAGCTCCGCGAGATCTGGAAACAGTGTAGCCACCTCATAAATCAGTTGCCAGAGCCCAGTGGCAGAAGGTAGGATAAGGGTCAGTGGGCCTGGGTTCTAGAGATAGTTGCGAGTTTAAGAGGTGGGATCCGCATCTATGGGACAGTTAAGGCATATCCTGTGGATATTAAATAAATGTTTGAGATGGGAAAACCCCTCTAAAATACACATTTTTAAAGGCCAATATCCAAGATGGAGCATTACAATGAGCTTTTTTTTTTATTACTAAAATTCCAAAATAGTATTTAAAGAAAAAGAAAAAAAAGAACACACAGGGTCAGAAAAGCCCATTCTGAAAAATATCTGCTTCGGCAAGTGTATCAAAAGGAAAAAAACAGTACAAAAAGTAAGCAAAGCTATGAAAGGCATTGGATATGCAGCAAGTTGGTGTGACTTAATCTGGTACATTTCCAGTGGAGCACCAAACTAGTAAAAAAGGGACCATTCTCTGTTGAGTCAAACCTAAGAACCTATATCTCTATATCAATGACTATATCTGAAGGCCTCTTAAGAAGGCAATTCATTTTAGACTGGGGAAAATGTAATACAAATGGATACGAAGTAAAAGAACGGTACTTTAAATATTACTAGTAGACACTGCATTTCGGCCAATAGTTAGGAGCTTCAATTATGACAACAACCACATTTATTGGAGTCGATCGTACCAATGTTCGGTCAAAATACTTTCCCAATCCTTCCCTTGATGTTTTCCTGGTCCCCCGCTGGCGCAGACCGTTCAGCTGTGGTGTTGCTCACCAAGGCCAATGTCAAAGTCTTTGGGAATTTGAGTCTGATTTATTTATTTTAAGTGAGGTTGCTTTTCGTCTTGAAGAAAAGATTGCACTTCACTGAGCAAGAGATCTAGCTCTGATCAAACCCACATAAAGAAGAAAACTTTTAGCAACCAAAAGCCTGTAGCTCTAACAACCTCATCAGATGATTACACTACATTGTAGATTCTATTTTCTTTAAATTATAAGTCAGACATCTTGCCTAAGCTGCAAAAAGCTGTGAACAGTTTGGAGAATTTTCTTTACAGCAGCCACATGGACATAAGAAACCTTAGTCAGTAAACCGCTCATTGACTTCAATGGAAAGGTGTAGTGAGCATGTTCTGCGGCATGTGCAGTGGTCACGGTGCAGGGAGGGGTGTGTGCCGTCCTCATCACCTGTTGTCAATGGCGTGCCTCCAGCTTTTTAAGAGAGGCGTTACCTTCTACGGTTCTACTGTTATCCTGACTGTGACAGAGATGACGGCTAAAAAGTGATCTCTACAGAACAGGATGTGTCAGCCCATCGCTCAGTGGCCAGAGTGAAAACTGCTAGATTTCAGGGAAACTTAAAACATCACAGAAAATTATTGATTTAAACAATAGGTCATTTTACGATGATCAATTCATCCAATGGACTAAATGAATAGGACTAAACATTGCATTAGGCATATGACAAAAGCGTGTGCACGCGAACACACATCATGTGACCCCTGCCATTCAGTTAGCTATAGAGCTACATGACATTCGTGTTTGGGCAACACAGATGACACATCTATAGGCTAAGTAAATAGGACTAATGGTGAAATAGTTATGAACTACTGCCCTGTGCGTGCATTTACTTGTATAACATAGATGCCGGTCTCCAGGTGATGTATAAAATGCCTGCCTGTCCCAGGGGGGACCGGGGGCCGCTCTGTCTAACCGTTTAGCGGTCGCAGTCGCTATTGACCCCGGCATCTGAGGCTGGGTTCACACGACCATGTTACGTCTTTAATGTACGGAACGTATTTCGGCCGGAAAACCCGGACCGAACACATTGCAGGGGGCCGGGCTCCTAGCATCATAGTGATGTACGATGCTAGGAGTCCCTGCCACGCTGCAGGACAACTGTCCTGTACTGTAAAAATGATTACAGTACGGGACAGTTGTTCTGCAGCGAGGCAGGGACTCCTAGCATCGTACATCACTATGATGCTAGGAGCCCGGCCCCCTGCAGTGTATTCGGTCCGGGTCTTCCGGCCGAAATACGTTCCGTACATTAAAGACGTAACATGGTCGTGTGAACCCAGCCTAAGGGTTTAAACGCTCGGGATCGGAGTGCTCTGATCCTGCCCAATGCAGCAGTGTTAACGGTAATTAACAGCTGTCATCTGCTGCAGATGGAGGGTCCTCAGCTCCTGAGCCCGCTTCATCCCTGCACTGTAAATGTACGGTGCGTGGCATAACCCATCTGGCACCAGTGTGGTGAATGGCGTCAAGTAAATGCAAGTGGTCATATGTGTCTATGGGAGGGGTCACGTTAATGATGTCATGTTTAGGCCATTCAGTTAGACCAAAGACACATTACTATAGACATATCTATGGACTAAACCTTTCTTATTTTTAATTTTCTTAGACAAAGGCTTTTGCACTGGTATAAGAAAGGTACACAGAATTTTAAATACATGAACATTAAACTGTATGATTTCCTATTCTAAAAATAAAATAGCGGACAACCCCTTCATTGACAAGCTGTACTGCATTATTAAATGTAATGTACAGAACGACAGGGCTCTTTCGAACAATTAAACCCAGAAGACACTGCTCCACGTTTCGGTTAATAAAAATCCAACACCTTGTTCTAAACAAACACGACTAAGTTGAACGACCCTCTGCTTAGACTGCGGTGTCAGATTTTCAGTGGCAAATCATGAGTGGGGATTAATTTTTCAATAGAGCCCTGTCATTCTGGAAATTAGACGTGGTCGGAGACCAGAGATCTTCTTACATGAATTTATGATCGGTCAGAACTTCATTTTGACACATACATGTATATTTTTATACAGAAATTAACTACATTTATTAAAGGGAACCTGTCACCAGCATTTCATCTATAGAAACCCTCCTTACCCCTCACTGGCCGCTGCTGTCAAAAGTTCATTGCCGTTATCCCCTCTCCTAAACTTCTACCGTAAATAACAGTCTGCAAACATTTTGCGTCTTTTTATGGTAATAATTTGGCAGTCTCATTTGTTCCTCTTCTTATGCCCCCCCATCGCCAAAAACTGACCCACCCCGAATGCTGTCGATCAAAAGTAAGCGGTCAATTAAAAGTAAGGAGGCATGGTTAAAGTGGCTCTGTCACCAGATTATAAGTGCCCTATCTCCTACATAATCTGATTGGCGCTGGAATGTAGATAACAGCAGCGGTTTTTATTTTGAAAAACTATCATTTTTGAGCAAGTTATGAGCAATTTTAGATTTAGTTTCTTAATGCCCAACTGGGCGTGTTTTTACTTTTGACCAAGTGGGTGTTGTAAAGAAGTGTATGACGTTGACCAATCAGTGACCAATCAGTGACCAGTGTCCTACACTTCTCATTGTTCCAGCCCAGCTTCTTTCACTGCACAATCTCACTGTGCTGTGGCTCATGCTGGGCTGGAACAATGAGAAGTGTATGTCGCTGATTGGTCACTGATTGGTCACTGATTGGTCAGCCTCATACACTTCTTTACAACACCCACTTGGTCAAAAGTAAAAACACGCCCAGTTGGGCATTAAGAAACTAAATCTAAAATTGCTCATAACTTGCTCAAAAATGATCGTTTTTCAAAATAAAACCCACTGTTGTTATCTACATTCCAGCGCCGATCAGATTATGTAGGAGACAGGGCACTTATAATCTCGTGACAGAGCCTCTTTAACTTTGAAAGGCTTGAGGAATGAAGATTTGACTCTTTTCCGAAGAGATGACTCTTATGCTCATTAGCATACGGTGTGGGAACACGAAGACCAGATACTATAGGTACAGAGCAGACTTAGAAGATAGTTATAGGTTACATAAAAATGATTTTTCACCCACTACCACCAGGTATTGCTGGTTTAATAGGTGAAATGCTGGTGACAGGTTCCCTCTAATCCAAATTTTAAAATGTATTGAAGCTGCTAAATGACAATCCAGATTAACTAGTTTTTCTTGTATAAAGCTTCCTCCAGAAGTATAGAATTTTCCAATCAAGCCTCTCTGGATAAGGCTTTGTTCACACTAGTGTCAGGGCTTCCGTCTATTACACTGTGACAGATCAGTTACACAATGGATCCAAACGATCACCAACAGACGCCATATGGTGTATTCGGGTTTCTAGTATATTCAACAGCAGGAATAGTGCTTTTAACTGCGCTATTCTTGCCGTAAAACATAGCAGAATTCTTGGCAGAAGATGAATATGGTGTGAATCAATAAGAACATGTAGAATCTGTTGATAAACTGTTGCTCAGTGAAGCCCCAGTCAGCCCCTCAAGACAGCCAACCATTTCTTTGTTCTGAAGGGGATATTTTCTAAGTCATATGAGTAATAATAAAGAAAAAAAATGTACCTTTCTGTTGGGATAACCACTTTGACTATGGCTTGCGACAGAGTCTGTATATGAAGTCACATCAGATAATAAACATAGAATATGTGAGTTTTGTTAACAAATAACAAGCAAAAATATACATATTCATTTAAAAACACTAAATATCTTGTACAACTTTTTGTAGGCACTTTGTGAAAATCACACTAAACACCTAACAAGCTAAAACGTAAGTGCCTATGAAGTGGGTAATAGTTGGAAAGTCCTGACATAACACACATTAAAGCAGTAAATAGGTACTACACTGGAAGTTACAAGGTAAAGTGGGGTACAAAACTGTGCAATGACCTATAAACTATTGCAGGGCTACAGAATACAGCAAATCACTTGCTTATATCTAGATAGAAATCCTCAATTCTAACAGCAAATATGACAATACAAAATAAAAGGAAAAAGTCACATACAGAGCTTGGTTAAATGAGGCAAATTTGGCCAAAAAAAAACAAAACAAAAAAAAGGAAAAAACCCCCCCACAATTTAACTAGCCATGAAAAAACTTAACCCCTTGACATGCCATGTACTTGACATGCCATGTTGCCAGCCGTTAAGGGGGAAGTATGGAGCGGGCTCAAGGGCTAAGCCCGCTCCATACTTAGCGGGTGACGGCTGTGTAATACAGCCGACACCTCACTGCAACAGGTGGAATTAAAAATCACTTTGATTCCGGATTCCGCCAGTTTAACAGTTAATCGCAACCGCAGCACCTAAAGCGTTCAAATACAGGAGTCGCCCCCTCCAAGGTGCCATCCAACAACGCGATCGCGGGTTTGCCGATGGTCATCGTGGCAGCATGTGGGCCTAATATAAGCCCCCAGGTCTGCAACCTTTGTACTCCTATCATAGGAGACGGTTAGAAACACATATACTACAATGCATTAGTATTGCAGTATATTATGTAAGCGATCGATGGTTCAAGTCCCCTAGAGCAATGATCCCCAACCACTGGACCGCGGACCAATACCGGGCCGTGGATCATTTGGTAACAGGCCGCGGTATCCGGTACCCACCCAGATGGCCGCAGGGAATTCCGGGAGGAAAAAAAACGCACCAAATCGTGGTGCGGTTTTTCACCTGGAATGTCCGCTGCAGGAACCTGCTGAACATTCAGCTAGCCTACCAATAGGCCGGCCTCCTGGCATCACGTTTCATCCCAGGAGACAGCTGCAGCGGCGGTCACATGGGATGAAGCGTCATCCCAGGAGGCCGCCTCTAGAGCCTGTGATTGGCTGCAGCGGTCACATGAGATGGATCGTCATCCCAGGAGGCCAGCTTGAAGGAAGAAACAGACTTCTAAGTAGAAGATTTTTTTTTTTCTTAATTGCGTATTTTGCGGCGTATTTTACCTTCCCATTGAATCCAATAGGGAAGACCCGCAACAAATATTACGCAAATACAATTGACATGCTGCGGAATAAAACCCCACAGCGCAGGTCAATTTCCGAGTCTTTTTTCCGCCCACTATTTACGCAGCGTGTGGATGAGATTTCTTCTCTCTCACCCATTTGGCTGCTACTGTATTATGCTGTGGATTTTCCGCAACAAACTATGTTGCGGAAAATCCACAGTATTTACTCAAACGTGTGAACGGACCCTAAACCCCTGCCGGTCTGTGGAAATATGGTGTTGCATGAAACTGGTCCTTGGTTAAAAAAGGTTGGGGACCGCTGCCCTAGAGAGACTAATATAAATAAATAAAAAGTAAAAACAGTTTGTTATTTTTAATGTTCTATAAAAAAAACAAAAAAAATACACAAAGTTCTGAAAAAATAAAAAATAAAACCCCTTTTCCCATTTTTCCTTAGAATAAACTTAGAGAGAAAAAAAAAATACGAGTTAACATAATTGGTATCACCGTGTCCGTAAAAGTCCGAACTATTATACTATAAACGTTGTTTAACACGCTCCATGAACTCCGTAAAAGTTTCTAAAAAAAAAAAATGTAAAATCACCAAAATCACTTTTGGTCCCCAAACAAACGTGATCAAACAGTTGCATGTACCCCAAAATGTACCAATAAAAACTACAGCTTGTCCCGTGAAAAATAAGCCTTCCCATCACTCAAATCGGCAGAAAAATTTAAAAAAAGTTATGGATCTCAGAATAGTTGAGCTACTATAATGCCAGGATCTCACGCACACCGATTTGATGCAGTTTTTGTGGCAGTGTTTTAAGCTAAACAAAATAAAGGAGATGAATCAGTCGTTTCCTTATTCCTTTTGGATCAACAACTGGCTTAGACTCAATAAAAACGGAGAAAAAAAAACTGCCACAAAAACGGCATCTAAATTGTGTGCGATTCTGGCCTAAAGGGTAAGTTTACACATGGCAGATTTGTTGCAAACATTTCTGCGACTGTCCAATTCATCTGAATAGGGTTTGTAGAAAACCAGATATAAGCTGCAGAAACAACCCAAAAAAAAAAACAACTCAAGGGGATTCCGTATCAAAATCTGCATTTCGTGGTTTTTAATGGAAAATTTGCATCATGGTTCACCCGAATATAATTTTTTTTTTCAAGGAGGGTAGAATCTCACGGATTAGCCCCATTGAATATGGCTTAGGTTGGATTCACACGAGCGTGTTCGGTCCGTATGTCGGCCGCGTTTCCCGGACCAAACACACTGCAGGGAGCCGGGCTCCTAGCATCATAGATATGTACGATGCTAGGAGTCCCTGCCTCGCCGTGGAACTACTGTCCCATACTGAAAACATGATTACAGTACGGGACAGTTGTCCCGCAGCGAGGCAGTGACACCTAGCGTCAACTATGATGCTAAAAGCCCGGCTCCCTGCAGTGTGTTCGGTCCGGGAAATGCGTCCGACATACGGACCGTATATTACAGACCAAACACACTCGTGTGTGGGAGGCCTAATACGTGTGCGGGTCCACAGCATCTCTCTCGAAAATCCACAACTGATTTTTCAGAGGGGAAAATCTGTCATGCAAACATGGCCTGAAGCTTTTAAAATATCTGTAATACTAATGCAGTCAGATCATAGATAAACTAATTGAATAACTTAAGAAAAATTATAAAGGAAATCAATAAGAATCGTAGTAGTAATAATAAATAATAATAGCTACACAATATTTTAACCAAGCCCTGTATGTGTCCAAATACTAATTTAAATCCCATAAGCAAGCCATTATAGCTCAGGATTCACATTTTCTAGCAACGATGAAACAATTTTCCCAAACAAGCTACAAATACCAACATTTTCGCATAAAAAGAAGGAGCTAAATTTGAAAAAGCAAGGGGAACAACTACTGTGGTAGATGTACTAACCTGCATGAACTATTGGTCGACACTTGTGTATATAGTGGAAACAGCTGAACAGAAGGACTATATGATATTATTTTATATGTTTTAAACTATGAAAATAACACCATTGATTCTGAGGCAAACTCTGTTAAGCCAATTACCTTCTCAAAATCCTCCTTATTCTTGGGTGGTGGTAACAGCGGAGCAGTGGGATTCTTCAGGCGTTCCCTAGGCTGGGCATTAAAAGGCAGGCCAGAAGGAGGGGGTGGAAGGGTGTGCTCCATCATAGACGGGGGGATATATATAGGGTGTGGAGGGATAGGCACCGCTTTTCCCCACCCTAGCTTCATTTCAAAGGCCATAACCAATTTTCCTGTAGTGACCAGAAACACATAGGTAAAGTATATAACCACGTGGCAATACGAACAGTAAACAGACATGAAGTTTCATTTGATTTTAAAATAGGGAATTATGCTAAAATTACCACAATAATATGATCGTCCACATTTAAGGCTTTGTTCACATCTGCGTCAGGGTCCCTTTGTGACGTTCAGTTGCAGCTTCCCGCCAGATCGGGACCCTGACTGAAACAAACCGAAACCATAGGTTTCCGTTTGCATCACCATTGATTTCA
The DNA here is from genome assembly GCF_050947455.1 of Rhinoderma darwinii. Lineage (NCBI taxonomy): Eukaryota > Metazoa > Chordata > Amphibia > Anura > Rhinodermatidae > Rhinoderma > Rhinoderma darwinii. Next base: position 111,408,162 of record NC_134690.1, read on the forward strand.
ATGGTGCCGGATCCGGTGCCAATGGTTTCCGTCTGTTTCAGTTGTAAAAGGTTTCCGTCGTTTTGATGGAATCAATACCATAGTCGACTACGCTATGGATTCTGTCAAAACGACGGAACCCTTGCACAACTCAGACAAACGGAAACCATTGGCATCAATGGTGATGCAAACGGAAACGGATGGTTTCCGTTTGTTTTAATGAGGTTCCCGATCTGACGAGAAGCTGAGACGGAACGTCAGAACGGGACCCTGACGCATATGTGAACGAAGCCTAAGGCCCTGTTCACAGAGTTTGACACTTTTTTCGCGCCAAAAAACGCCCGATTGTTTTCAATGGGAGGTGGAGGCGTTTTTTACCGCAAGCAGAAAAAAAACCACTCGCGGGAAAAAGAAGCGACATGCCCTATTTCGAGGCATTTTCCACCTCAAAAACCCCATTGAAATCAATGGGAGATGGGAAAAAAAGCTGCAAACGGCCGACGCGTTTTATGTTTAAAACACTTTGCGTTTTTTTTCCTTTGCCCGTTCATGAAATAGGTAAAAACCACGTCAAAAAGTGTAAAACAGCGATTTTTCAAGGCAGAATTTTCTGCGTGCAAAAAAACTCTACGTGAACAGGGCCTTAGAGTGTCTATTTTTAGTCATTTCACATTATTTTAAATAGCCCAAAGTAAAACAAAAACAGATGTAGTCTAAGGGTATGTTCACACGTAGGAAATTTTGCAACAGATTCCATCTCTCATTAATTTCAATGGGAGCCAGACGCTTCTTTTCCCGATAGCGGATTATTTCAGCTACCAGGAAAAAGAAGCGTCCTGCCCAAACCTCCCATTGTCAATGGGTGGGAGGAATCTTCTTGCTGTCAGCAGGAATAGTTCCGTGGCAGCTTCTGCGGCAGGACCAGCCACGCGACATCTGCCGTGTACACTAGCCCTAACACGTACACATGTATAGATATTGCAAATAGAATACCATTTCCAAGACGTTTTTATGAAGTTGCCATAGCCTACTTATAAGCCTCCGACTAGACATTACATTGCCAGTGTACGTAGTCTGCAGTTGTCCAAACACCAAAATGCGGTGAACGCTCCATTTTAGAAAAGGGACACTCGCATACACTATAGAATATATTCACTAAATAGAAGCTGTTCTCAAGGCGATTATATACAAAGTGAAGGTGATACGTGGCGCTAGGTTACAAATGTGGAATTGGCATTGACAAATTTCAATATACAACAAATGTTACCGTTCAAGTTTTTCAGCGCTCTTTCAGCATCTCGTCTGTTCATGAAAGCAACAAATCCGCAGTTCCTTTCTCGTGCTCTCTCCTCATCTGTTCGTGGCCACATGATTTTAACACTAGCCAATGGGCCAAACCTCCCGAATTCCTGGCATAGCATTTCTTCATTCATCTGGATAGGTAATTAAATATATACATTTTTGTTAATTCTAGAATCTTAAGCAAAACAGGGTCAGTTGCCGGTTTTGCAAACCCCAGTTTATATGTATTAACTGAGCAAATTGAAAGTCTGTTCACACACAGATCCATCATACAACAATAATGAAAAAGCTTGTCTAGTCTAGAAGACCCTCTGACATACGAGGGAGTAAAGGATTGTTTTTAATTGAAGGACCTCACATGTATTAGTAAGAGTGGGGAGCAGCTGCAAAGAGCATGTATCTTCTCTGGAGAGCAAAACCATGTATGCAAAAGAGAGCCCATTCATTTCAATGAGAACTGTGTAACTTCCCCCATAGTGGCACAGGGAAACCACTTGCTGCCAGGCTCCCCCATAGATTACGGCTGATTGCCTGGGGTGCCAGCAGTGGAGCCCTGTAAGCAGCTATTTAAAGCTCGCCACATAAAATGCATTATGAGCAGCTTTATGATTAAAATGTATTTCTGCGTATACCAGTTTATACACATAAAAATAAATACACTGCGAAATGGGGATAGTATGAAATAGAGACTCAAAATTCGTAGTAACACCTTAAGCAATGTTCACACAAAGTTTTTTTTAAATGCTTGACGCGGAAACCGCGTCGAAAAACGCGCCAGAAAACGTCTGAAAATGTCTCCCATTGAGACATGCCCTATCTTCGGGCGTTTAAGTCTCTGACCTCCCATTGACATCAATGGGAGGCAGAGAAAGCGTATTTTGCGGAGAAAACCGCGACAAACGGCGTGCAGGCAGATCAAAAATCCAAACGGAATTTTGAGGCAGAATTTTCTGCCTGCAAAAAACTCTGTGAACAGGGCCTTAAGGACCAAACTAATTTTGGCCTTAGGCTCACCGTAGACACGAAATGCCAGTCGACTGACAGCTATTTCTGACTCGTAAACAAGCACGCTCGGCCTCTAACAGCGGCTTATCGTCCATGGGAACACAGGATCAGGTATGTTGAAGGTATATTTTGTTATAATGCCTCCGATTAAAACCAATAAGGGGCGATATTGGTTGTTCTTTGGCAGCGTCCACTTTAAAATGAGTGCCAAAAAAGTGTGTGAACGGACCCTTACAGCTCGTCCACACGCTGCAGAATTGCCACGTTTTTTCTGGCCAGAATTTGACAGAAAACACGCAGCAACATACAGTGCAAGCATTGTGGATGAGATTTAACAAATCTCACCCATCCACATGCTGCGTAAAAATACTGAGCAGAAATTGACCTGCGGTGCATATTTTTCGGACCGCAGCACGTCCATTCCTGCTGCGGAAAGAGGCCCGAATCGCTGCGCTTCTTCAGGAAGAGATGTCTCCACCTAACATTGTGAAAAACGCACCGTGAAAACCGCAGGAAATGGTGCGTTTTTTTGCCGCAGTGGAACGTCTGCGTTTTTCAACGGAATTGCTGCAGAAGTTTTCTGCAGCAATTCCGTTGTGTGGGGATAAGTCCTTAAAATGGATTTTTAGGGAGGGATTTCTACTATTTGATTTGTACAACATGCCTACCATCTTGAAGGTGCAAAATATTACACTGCAACGCCTTCAAGTTAGATGGGCTGCATCGGTATACAGCCGTCTTCAAGCGTGGCCACAGATTCTCAATTGGATTGAGGTCTGGGCTTTAACTAGGCCATTCCAAGACATTTAAATATTTCCCCTTAAACCCCTCCAGTCTAGCTTTATCAGCATGTTTAGGGTCATTGTTCTGCTGGAAGGTGAACCTCCGTCTCAGCTTCAAATCTCTGGTAGATGGAGACAGGTTTCCCTCCAGAATTCCCTGTATTTACTGCTTGGGGTGATGTGACGGATTCAGGCCGTAGTGAACGATAGAGCTGCTCTGTACAGAGAATACAAAACAGCTGTGTCTCAAAGTAAAAATTATTTTAAATAAAAACTAATAAAGTAGCCTTTAATCCCCTCCTTGTCCAGCCTGGGAGTTTTAATTGGTGGTCTCCTCTTGTTTGGTTTGTAGTTGTGCCATATTCTTTCCATTTTGTTATAATGGATCCAATGGTGTTCTGTGAGATCTACAAAAGTTTGCGGGTTTTTTTTTTTTATAACCCAACCCTGATCTAGACTTCTCCACATTTTTGTCTCGGATGTGTTTGGAGAGCACCTAGGTCTTCATATTGCTTGCTTGGTGCTGATGCAGACTCCGGGGCCTTTCAGAAAAGATGTATCTAGTGACCGATCATGTAAACCCTTGATTGCACACAAATTATGTGAATTCTGAAGTTATTTGGTTTTACCAGACATCATTTAGGCTAGTCTCACGTCGCGTTCAAAATGTGTTTTGTTGCCGCAACTATGGCATACCCATAGAGTTTTGCCACAAATCATGGCTGAACCACATTTTGTCAGATCCATTACATAAAATCAAATTAAAAATCCATTTTAAATTAAAGTTGTAATGCAACAAAACAGTAAAAACACCAGGAGGGTGAACGCTTTCACAAGACGCTGTGAGTGTGCGCGTTTAAATTTATTTTTACTGCTTATTGAAAAACAAACAGGAATTATTATATTTTTGTTTGGTGTCTTTTTTATAACGGTAAGCTTTATTAACCCCTTCCCCCTGCTTGCATTCTGGGCCCTGATGACCAAGCAATTTGGCACTCAATACACTATATGATATGGAAAATAACCAAGTGAGCTACAGACGCATGGACTGAAATGACAAACCTATTCCTAACATGAAAACATCCCTTATATGAAATCCCTTAAATGGGGAAGAGGGTGCAGGTTTGAGTAGTGCCATCTTTGAAATAGTTTTTAGTTCCAGATGGACTTCATGGTAGAGAAACCAGTGTGAAACAAATGCTAAAATGGCATAATAAGGCGGGAACTGCAAACTGTCAGGAAACGTGAGTTGTATGAATATTTACTAAAGTAAATGATCAGGATACGATTCACAAAATGTGTAGTAAAGTATATAAAAAAAAAAACACTTCAAAAAGAAAAAAAAAAAAAAAAACACACAATAAAAGCATTCTTAAAATACATTGGTGTCACCTGAGGGTTAATGTTTCCTAGATATAGATTAGTTGTACTTGGATCCCCAACATCATGTGATCCCGGGGCATAGTCATCAAGAGCTGAGCGAGAAAGGAAAAAAAGTTAAATTAACATGAAGAAATCTATAAAATTTGATAGATAATAGTTAAAAATACCGAACAGGTTACCACCAGAGGCTCTGTTTCTTCTCGACTGAGGATCCACTGTTGAAACATAAAAATACAAAAGTTAGAGTTTATGCAGCAATCATTTTAATTTAACATTACACATACAGCAAATACTACAGAACTGGATAACCTCCAGAGAAAATTTGGAAACTGAACTATAACATGCATTTACATTTTCCTGCCACTGCTCTGCAGACACATCTTTTCTGTAAGCATGTTACATCACAAGGGCGAAGAGGCTGTGGGTCCCCATTGTTTACATAGGGGGAAAGAGGCTATCGATGTGGGGAGATTGCAAAGGACAGAAAATAACCTTTGATAAGTATATTTTATGCTTTTACCACCCATTACTATAAAGTGGCCATCCCCTTTAACACTACATTGAGATTAATAAGTAGATGGAAGGTGAAGAGATACAGAGCTCAACTCTCTCTCATCCTTGATTTCAACATCTAAGTCATACACCATAGTCTTCCAATGGCATATCTAATTTACCAGTGAAAGGCTAATATTGTCATATGCAATTCAGATTTTGGATTCATTTTCGTATACAAAGTAAATTTTGTTTTGGGAATATTTTTGGAGTATAATTGGGTCAAATAACTTGGAAAAAGACTTAGAAAAAATGATTTCTTACATGGCCGTCTCTGTGCTTCACCATCTGTTTGTGGAGGTTCAAATCTGCTCGCTCTGCCTTTTGTTTTGTGCCGTTCATCCCTTTCTTCCTGAATCCTAAAAGGGATAAACAAAATACAGGTACCAATAAAAACACTGCAAAAAAACACTGTAGACCTACAAATACTCAACATTGTAGCCATCGGCCATTTATTATACATGTTCAAACACTTAAAGGAACAATAAACCTAAACATTTTGAAAATATCCCTTTAAGAAGGGGCCAGGCCCACGACAAAATTTTCAAGGGGCTTACCTGGGATAAGAAGGAGTCCAAAACGCTAAAATAATAAACTTCATTCCTCACCTTTCCCTTGCCGCAGCTGTTCTGGTCCCCTGCAGCATCCAAAGGGACGAAACATCAAGTGACCAAGCTGAGAGGCAGCAGGGGACCAAAACAGTGGCAGAGCAACAGAAAATAAGCTGCCTATGGAGGAGTAACCAGTTTATTACTTTAAATTTAGGGTTAAGTGAAAAATTATTTTCACCCCGGAAAACCTATTTGATACGAAATTTGCAACTATAGCACAGCAAAGGGGAATTTTGTAATTAGTTGACTCTGCTCAGTCTTCTGCTTCTGGTTGTGACGTTTCACATTATATTGCAGTTCTGTGCTGGTCTATCAGCAGCCGCATTAAAAGACTTCGGCTATATAGAAGAAAAAAAAATTTACTTACTGCTTTAGTTCTTCTTTGAAAAGCTCTAGATTACTTTTCTTCTTCTCCTTTTCTCCTTTCTTCAAAGGCTATAAAAAAAAAAAGAAAACATCTTTAATAAACCATTAGGACCTTGTCCACTCAAATGATCAGCACTTGAATGAGCATTGGGCAAACTCAATGCATCCTCTATGTTGGGAAAAACAAAAAAGAAAACAAAGAAGTCTATTTGATGTAAACAATCATGAAACTTTAAAAAGATACAAAGTCAATCCAGGCACCTAGTTAAATTGCTTGATAGTCTAGTGTTGGAAGGGAAAGAAAATAAAATTCTAAATTTGAGGGATTCTTGGGTAAATCTTCACTTCTACAATAATTTACATAATGTATACCTGTAAGATAAATCTCACAATAGATAAAGCAAATCAGCGAACATTGAAGGCACCTGTATTCTGTTAAGTCATTGGGGAGAGAGGAAGTCACAGAGCATTTGACTTTCCTATTCCTCCTCTTCCTTATTTGTCAAGAGGGTGTGATTTGGGTACTGGGCATACATTAGAGAATTGCTGTATGGGCAGTTCCCAAATATACAGACATGGTAAAAAGAAAAAAGTAAAACTATCAATTCTATGTTTTTACTTAATTAACAATTGTGTGGTCCTGACCAAACTAAATAAAAAAAAACAAATGAAATACTCAGATTTCAAAATATGTAGTAATTTTTTCCAAATCTTAAATTAACACTCAGAAACCAGGAGGGAAAAAATAAATACACCAGTCTTCAAAAATCGCTACAGTCAAGCAAGTTTCTAGCCATTTGTTCTCTTAAATCGCTAGATACTGGGAATTCTGAGCGATTCCTCCAAATAGTAACATAAAATCGGCATGGAAATTTCTTGTTAAATCACGATTTTGCCCAGCACTAGGTAGGTTACTTAAAAACATATACCCATATACCTTTGTATCCTTTCCTAGAATCTTCATTGACGAGATAAAGAACTTTATTGTATTATGCAAATTAGCCTGCAAGTGCTCAGAGGGTGGTCACAAGCCCAGCAAGTGCTCCTAGTCTCGCTGTGTAAGCCAGCCCAACTCCTCCCCCTTGCTCATGATTGATGGTACCAGGCTATGTGGACATCATGGTCCGCTTCCCTGAAAGGGGGAGGAGTTAGAAAGACTTCACAAAGCAAGACCAGGAACACTTACTGTGCTTGGGACCACCATCTGAGCACTTGCAGGCTGAAAGTTCTTTATTTTGGCAATGACGATACTAGGAAGGACTACAAAAGGTACGTGTACATGTTTTAATATGACCTACGAAAGTACTAGGCAAACTCGGGATGACAAGTTCCCTTTAACCCCTTTAAGACACAGCCTGTTTTGGCCTTGTGGCACAGCCGATTTTTTCAAATCTGACATGTGTTACTTTATGTGGTAATAACTTGGGAATGCTTTTACCTATCCAAGCGATTCTGAGATTGTTTCCTAGTGACATATTGTACTTTATGATGGTGGAAAAATTTGGTTGATAAATTCCATATTTATTCGTGAAAAACACCAAAATTTGAGAAAATAGGCATTTTTCTAAATTTAAATGTATCTGCTTTTACCACACAAAATAGTCACTAGTTACCATTCCCCATATGTGTACTTTATATTTGCATCATTTTTGAACGTCCTTTTATTTTTCTAGGATGTTAGAAGGCTTAGAACTTTAGCAGGAATTTCTCACATTTTCAAGAAAATTTCAAAAGGCTATTTTTACAGGTACCAGTTTAGTTCTGAAGTGGTTTTGAGGGCCTTATATATTAGAATTCCCCAATAAATCACCCCATTTTAAAAACTGCACCCCTCAATGTATGCAAAACAGGGAAGAGGGGGAATTTACAAATTTATTTTTTTTGCTGAAATTCATTTCATTTGTAATAAAAAAAAATCTGTAACACAGAAGGTTTTATCAGAGAAACGCAACTCAATATTTATTGCCCAGGTCCTGGAGTTTTTAGGAATATTCCACATGTGGCCCTAGTGTGCTAATGGACCGAAACACCGGCCTCAGAAGTAAAAGAGCACCTACAGGATTTTGGTGCCTGCTTATTTTTAGATTATATTTTTTTTAGGCGCTATGTCGGGTTTGAAGAGGTCTTGTGTTGCCAAAACAGTGGATACTCCCCAAAAGTGACCTAATTTTGGAAACTAGACCCCTCAAGGAATTTATCTAGGTGTATAATTAGCACTTTGACCCCACAGGTCTGTGAAAATGAGAATCTACTTTTTTTCTGAAAAAACATAGAAATTTGTAATATTTACAAGGAATAAAGAAGAAAATGCACCCCAACATTTGTAAAGCATCTTCTCCCAATTACAGAAATACCCCATATGTGGTAATAAACTGATGTTTAGATACAGCAGGGCTCAGAAGAGAAGGAGCGCCATTTGGATTTTGGAGCGCAGATTTTGCTGGATTGGTTTTCAGTGCCATGTCGCGATTGCAACGCCCTGGAGGGAAGAAAACAGTGGAAACACCACAAAAGTGACACCATTTGGGAAACTACACCCCTCAAGGAATTTTTCTAGGGGTATAGTAAGCATTTATACCACACAGGTTTTTTGCAGCATTTAGTAGAATTAGGCCGTGAAAATGAAAAAACATTTTGGTCCACTAAAATGTTGAATTTTTTCATTTTCACAAGGGATAAATGAGAAAAAGTTGCTCTAAATTTGTAACGCAATCTCTCCCGAGTATGACAATACCCCACATGTGGTAATAATTTTTCTTAATAGAAATTAATTAACCTTTGCAGGACTAATCCTTTTTTGCTTTTCTATTTTAGTTTTTCACTCCACGCCTTCCAAACGCCATAAATTTTTTATTTTTCCATGAATAGAGCGGTGTGAGGGCTTATTTTTTTGCGGGAGGAGCTGTAGTTTCTATTGACACCATTTAAAGTACCATATAATGTACTGCGAAACCGAAAATTCTTTGCGTGGTGAAATTGGAAAAACTGTTGCCTCCATTGCTTTTTGGGTTTAGTTTTTACCACTTCAGCCGTGCGGTAAAAACGACAACTTAACTTTATTCTGCGGGTCAATACAATTACGGTGATACCAAATGTATATATTTTTTTTCTATTTTACTATTTTTACAAAGAAAAAACTATTTGTGTTGATACAAAACATTTTTTTTTTATTTATTTTTTTAACATTGAGAGCCATAACTTATCTTTTGGTCGATTGAGCGGTGTGAGGGCTTATTTTTGGCGGGATGGGCTGTAGTTTTTATTGGTACCATTTTTTGGTACATACAAGTTTTCGATCACATTTTATTTAGAGCTTTGGTGACCAAAAAAAGTGATTTTGGCGTTTTAAATTCTTTATTTCTTACGGAGTTCACCGTGCTATATAAAATGACAATTTTACTTTATTCTGCGGGTCGGTACGATTACGGAGATACCATGTGTATAGTTTTGTTTTGCAGCGTTTGCACAATAAAATCACTTCTTTATAAAATAATTGTGTCACCATATTCTGAGAGCCGTAACTTTATTATTTTTCAGTCAAAAAAGCTGTGTAAGGGCTTGTTTTCTGCGGGACGGGTTGTAGTTTTTATTGGTACTATTTTGGGGTACATGTGACTTTTTGATCACTTTTTATTCTATATTTTCGGAGGGGTGGTGACCAAAAAAAATAGCGATTCTGGCATTATTTTTAGTTTGGTTTTTATGCTGCGTTCACCGTGCGGGAAAAACATAATAGTTTTATAGATTGGGTCGTTACGAACGCGGCGATACCAAATATGTGTACTGTTTAAAGTTTTCATTTTTTCCCTATGATAAAGAGACTTATTATAGGAAAAAAAAAAAACTGTGGGAAAATAGGACATGTCCTATCTTTTCACGCATCACTCCATAGACTCATCTATGGGGGATGCGAGACATCGCGTCCCGCAGCGCCGAGCACGGATGCACCAAGGCCGTGAAAAACTGACGATTTTCAAGTCCGAGGTGCGCAACGCTCGTGTAAATAAGGCCTTACAGTGAGGATTATTTACAAACGTAGAGCCATCAGGACAGCACAAATAGAAAACGTCTTAACAAGTATGGTTTTCATGAAACGGCGGCTAGGAAAAAGCCTTCTCTCCAAAACAAAATATAGCTGCACGACTTAGGTTTGCAAGATTGCATCTGAATAAACCGCAAAAGTTATGGAACACTGTACTTTGAACTTATGAGACCAAGGTGGAGATGTTTTGTCATCATGCGCAGCGCCACGTTGGAGAGATGTCCTCACATTTGGAATACTCTGGTATAAAGAGGAGATCATTGTTGACTCAATAAATGCAAGTTCCCAGGTCTCGTGGCTGCAAAACAATCACCGAACTTCCCTCTCCACCACCCTTGACAGTTGGTATGAAGGGTTTGTGGTGATTTAACCTCTTGGCACCGCAGTTATTTTTCATTTGTTCTATCCTCCCCATCTTCCAAAGGCTAGAAGTATTTTATTTTTCCATGGATATAGATGTGGGAGATTTTTTTTTTTTTTTGTGGGACGAGTTGACATTTGTAATGTCACCATTTAAAAGTACCATATAATGTACTGGGAAACTTAAAAAAAAACGATGCAATTAATCTATTATTTATTGGGTTTTGTTGCAATGACGTGTTAATTTTATTCTGTGGGTCAATACGATTATGCAGATACCAAATTTTTAATGCAGATACCAAATTTTTAACACACACACACACACACACACACACACACACACACACACACACACACACTGATTTTGGCTTTAAAAAAATAAAATAAAAAAGAAAACATGCAAAATCTACAGCAACTCTGCACTGTGTAAACAGGGCTTAAAGGGCAAAATCTGCACATTTCTACATTGAAAAAGGGTGAGATACACCGTGAAAACAGAATGATCATACTGTAGATTTGAAAATCTGCAGCATGCTCTAAATTTCCACTAAAATGTTCAGCATCAGGTGGATGAGATTTTTTAAATCTCGTCCACTTGCTTGCAACAGTTTCCCGCTGTGGATTTTACACCCGCAAAACTGGATGGAAAATCCACAACAAATCCACTTCGTGTGCAGGGGGCCCAGAAGTCCAGATCTCAACCCCATTGATAGACTGCTGAACAATCTTAACCCCTTCCTGCCACAGTCGTTTTTTCAATTTCATTTTTTCCTCCCCAACTTCCAAAAGCAATAACTTTTTATTTTTCCGTCTATATAGTCCTATGAGGGCTTGATATTTGCAGGACGAGTTGTATTTTTTCATGACACCATTTATTGTACCATATAATGTACTTGGAAACGGGGGAAAAAAAAAGCAAAAAAAAAAAACACGTATTTGTAGAAAATGGAAAAAATAAAATAAAATAAACATTCCTCCATTGTTTTTGCGCTTCCTTTTTACAGAATACACTTTTGCGCAATTTAAAACTAATGGTTAACTTTACTCTACAGGTCAATAGGATTACGCCGATAGCAAATTTATAGAGCTTGTTCTAGATTTTACAAGGGAAAAACTTACTGTGAAAAACAACATTTTGTGTCGCCAAATTCTGAGAATCAGATTTGTATGCATAAACGCCAAATTCTGAGAGCCATAACTTTTTTTATTTTTACGTCGATTAAGCGGCATGAGGGCATATTTTTTGAGGGATAAGCTGTCGTTTTTAATGGTTTAATTTAAAGGGACATGCAAGGTATTTATCACTTTTTATTCCATTTATTGTGGGAGATGAGGTGACCAAAAAAAAACGTGTTTAGTTTTTTTTTTGGTCATATTTTTTTTTTACACACACACACTTTTTTTTTTAGCCCGTGAGCACGCTCCATACTTCCCCTACCCGGCTATGATGTAGGTATACATCAAATGTCAGGAAGGGGTTAAGAGAGTTCTCAAAAAATCTATCAATGAACTGAAACATTATTTTAAAGCGTTTCTCCACAACTATGGGAGAGACTGAAACTGATGAAGTTATTGTTGCTAATGGAGGTTATAAACATTACCGATTTATTCCACTTGTTTCTGATGGTCAAAAAAAAAAATAAAATAACCCTCGATATGTGCGCTGAAAAAGCTCCCGACAGAAATACATGAAATGTATCCATAGGTCCCCATTCACTCTTTTGGCATATGTCGAGCGTGTATGTGTCCTGGTGAAGAAAAAACATTTCATTTTCCATGACTAAGATATTCAGAGGTCAGCAACCTATGGTACCGGTGCCACAGACTGCACGTGGGGCATGGTTTGCTGGCACACTTCCCTCTCTCTGTGTCCAGTCAATGTATGCTTGGCGGAGATGAACGCAGGGATAGAGAGCGTAGCTACATTGTCTTTGTTGCTGCTTATCATTCAGCAAGCACACAATGCAGAACTGCTCACTCTCCTGGTGTTCAGCGTAGCCAATCGCATAATGAATCGCTGCTCTCCCCTGGTAATCAGCACCGCAGGGACGGAGTTCAGTAACCCCTCTGTCAATGAAAAAGTTACAAGCTCTCTCCCCTATGTACACCCCCCCCCCCCCCCCCAAGCTGGTGTTTAGTAGCAGCGGTTTTCACATATACACACTCCCGAATCTGGTATTCAGTAGCCGTGCGCTCTCCTATGAGCCCCCCAATCTTTGTTCAGTAGTCGCTCTCTCTACTGTGTGCACCCCCCCCCCCTCTCAAACGGTTCAGTGGCCATGGTCTCTATGTGCCCTGCCACCTTCCGAACAGGTGGTGTTCAGTAGCCATGGTCTCTCCAAATGTGTGGCTCCCCCACAAGCTGGTGTTCAGTAGCCACGGTCTTCCCTACGTGCACCCTCCAAATCAATCAGTTATTCAGTAGCTGCGTTCTCTACTACCTGCCTCCCCCCAAGCTGGAGTTGAGTAGTCACTATCTCTCCTGTGTGTAGCCCCCAAGCTAGTGTTCAGTAGCCGGAGACTATGTGCACCCTCCCTCCTCCCACAAGGATCATCTTTGCACAGAAAGCCAGGGACAAGGCACTGAAATGCAAGTTTAATTAACTGAATTGATTTAGGTCACATACGTGGTAACAGTTTGTCTTATATGACTCATGTTTGCGTTGCCCATTGTTTTTATTTTTTATCTAATAGGCACGCCATACAAAAAAGGTCACCTAGCCCTGCTGTAGCCGAATATACAAAGGTCATCAAAGGTTAACCTTCACTTTTACTTACCAGGGAATCTCAATGCGAAGACTAGCAGCAGTCTCCCTCTGTTGGCTCTTAAAGAGGCTCTGTCACCAGATTTTGCAACCCCTATCTGCTATTGCAGCAGATAGGCGCTGCAATGTAGATTACAGTAACGGTTTTATTTTTAAATAACGAGCATTTTTGGCCAAGTTATGACCATTTTTGTAGTTATGCAAATGTGGCTTGCAAAAGTCCAAGTGGGTGTGTTTAAAAGTAAAAGTCCAAGTGGGCGTGTATTATGTGCGTACATCGGGGCGTTTTTAATACTTTTACTAGCTGGGCGCTCTGACGAGAAGTATCATCCACTTCTCTTCAGAACGCCCAGCTTCTGACAGTGCAGATCTGTGATGTCACTCACAGGTCCTGCATCGTGTCGGACACATCGGCACCAGAGGCTTCAGTTGATTCTGCAGCAGCATCGGCGTTAGCAGGTAAGTCGATGTAGCTACTTACCTGCAAACGCTGATGCAGAATCAACTGTAGCCTCTGGTGCCGATGTGTCCTCGCTCGTCTGACACGATGCAGGACCTGTGAGTGACGTCACAGCGTGATCTGGCAGAAGCTGGGCGTTCTGAAGAGAACTGGATGATACTTCTCGTCAGAACGCCCAGCTAGTAAAAGTATTAAAAACGCCCCGATGTACGCACATAATACACGCCCAGTTGGACTTTTGCAAGCCTCATTTGCATAACTACAAATATGGTCATAACTTGGCCAAAAATGCTCGTTTTTTTAAAAAGAAAAACGTTACTGTAATCTACATTGCAGCGCCGATCTGCTGCAATAGTAGATAGGGGTTGCAAAATCTGGTGACAGAGCCTCTTTAAAGTGACATGGAGTGGGGCTTACATCACTTTTTTGTAAGGCAGGCAGTAAGGAGAACAACTGAGGTACCCCCAAGTAAAGCAAGAGATTAGATTACTGAATACTGCACCCAATATAAAACTTATTTTTTGTTCTCCATATGGTAACTTCAGCATTTCCCAGTAGTGTAATCATTTTGCAGATCACATTTTTTAATACACACTAGGCCAAAAGCTAGCACTCTAAAAGCATTTTTCACACAGTCGGGATTTGCAATAGGCAAATCTGCTGTTGATTTTCATGGAAAACCCTCGCCAGGTGTCTGTGGCTGAAACGCTAATATGAATTTGGATGCACAATAGCATTATTAAAGTTAGATGGAGCCAATTTGTGGCTTACTCTCAAGCAACAAGAAGATTTAGCACACTTTATTTGAAAGAAAAACAAGGTCCTGTTCACATCTGCGTCATAGGCTCCATTCGAGGACTTCGTTGCAGATTGTTCATTTTCGTCAGACAAATTAGCGCAGCATGCTGTGCTATTTTGTCCGACAAAATGACGGAAACCCAACAGAACCAATGAATTCGCTCTGTTCCGTTGGTTTCTATCACGCGACAGATCCAGTGCTTCCAGTATTCTCGTTCCACTCTTATGACTGAGCATAACAGTAGAACCGGGAACGTAAAATGTGAACACAGCATAATCAATTTAGTTTACCTCAAAGAGGCACAGCATTTGGTACTAGCCTGACTTTCTCTTACTGGTTTCTTAGGATCCAGGAGTAAAATCGGAGGGGGTGATCGCTCAACAGGTACTTGCTGGGGTTTAGGCTCAGAAAAGCGTGAGGAAGGCTTATACAATTTGCCCTTCTTCTCATCTGCCTCATGTTCATCTGCAATAAAATGAAAAGGAACACTGCTGAGGAGTAATCAACAAGCACAGTAAATAAAAAGATGTCAAATCTGAAAATCTAATGAAGATATACATTTATTAATTCCAAACAAATGATAGCCTGCTGCTCGTCTCCATGGCTCCCATATCCTGAATGAGTTACTGCAATAGGCCGTTCTGCACACGTGAGCCATGGAGACGAGCAGGCCGCTCTGTCCCCCACTGAAGAGCAGCGGGCAGCACAGACTTTACACAGAGGCAGGACAGGTAATACAAGTGATTTAGAAAAACAATTATAGTGCACAGTCCTGCATTAAAAGCCTTTTTCACTAAGGGTCAGTTCACACAGAGTTTTTAGACACGTTTTGATGCGGAAACCGCTTCCGAAAACACGCCAAAAACAGCTCCCATTGATTTCAATGGGAGGCGGAGGAGTTTTTTTTTCTCGAAAAAGAAGCGGAATGTCCTATCTTCGGGCGTTTACGTCTCTGACCTCCAATTGACATCAATGGAAGGCAGAGAAAGTGTATTTCACTGCGTTTTTGCGGTGCTCAATGGCCATAGGTGAAAAATGCCGCACACATGCCCAAAAAGGTGGAGGCAAGTCTTTTGGGTGGGGGGCGGGGGAAACCACATCAATCCTGCCATAGTTTTTTCAAATTTACACCATTTACCTTGCAACGTAAATAATATATTACCTGTACTCTATGATTGATAGGATTACGGCAATAACAAATATGTAGATATTTTTGCACTATAAAAACAGTTTTAAACTAAAACATTTTGTTTTCAAGTGGCCGCAAGCAACTTATTTGTCAGTCGATGTAGCCACATGAGGGCTTGTTTTTTGCTAAATGAGATGTAGTTTTCATTGGTATCATTTTGGGGTACATGGGACTTTATTAATTTTTACGTCTTATTGGGGGAATGTTTTGCGGTGGAGGGGAGGTGGAAAAAAAACCAAAACAATTCAGCAGTTTGTTGCGCTTTTTTTTTTAATGCATTTTCCGGTTTAAATAGCATGCTAACTTTATGGCTTTGGTCATTACGACCGCAGTAGTACCATATATATGTTTTGGTTTTTTTTTACTTTTACAAAATAAAAGCACTTTATGGAAAGTATGGAAAAAAAATAATTTGTTTAGTTTCACGAGGGGACTTCACAATTCAATCTTCTGATTGCTTATATAATGCTTTGGTATACTTTGTATACCAGAGCATTATTTCCTGTGTAAAATACAGCCATGGCAGACCTGGGGGCCTTAGGTAGGCCCCTGGCTGCCACGTCAACCCGCTATAGAATTTGCAGCTGCCGATGAATGACAAAGGAAAACAACCTTCCTTTGATACCACATAGATGCCGTGGTCGTTATTGACCACGGCACCTAAGGTGTTATACGGCCTGGATCAAAGTAACTGTTTGAAAGCCAGCCTCCTGCTCTGACAACCAGGCACCCGTTCCAGCCCACACGGGACAACTGTGCAGGACTTCGACTAGGCTGTCAGGAAAAGGTGACGGCCCTGCCTAAGGCCCAATTGTGACTGCCATGAAAAGACATATTGGTAATCACGAATGGGTTTAAAAGGGGTTGTCCCATAACCTATAATCGTTTTCCAATGTATCAAGAGTTAATGGACAGTGCTTTTTTTTTTTATATATATGTATTTTACATTTTCTACTGTTTTTGTTTATATTCACTCACTAACTTCCCTGTGGCTGTTTATATGGCTCGTTGCCAATGGTTCTGTCCAGATTAGAAGCAACTAAGCCGTAGTTAAATGGTAGTTCCCTGCACTGCTCTGAGCGGCAGAACGAAGAGGTCAGTGCCAGAACTACCTACTTACAGGGATTGTCGCACACCACAGGGTTGTGGGATAGTGCGTGCATGATGCACGAACTGCCTGCCGTCATAACGTAAGTAAATAAATGTCAGGGGCAGATGAAGACACCGCAATGTAAGTATTGTGCAAAAAAAAAGGGCCAAACATGAAGCGGACATTACTGCAGCAACAATACAAACTTAATATATATGCAGTTAGCTTAGTGGCTCAACTCCTTTAGGCTGGGTTCACACAGTTTTTTGCAGGCAGAAAATCTGCCTCAAAATTCGGTTTGGAATTTTGAGGCAGATATTGCTCTACCTGCACGCCGATGAACGCCGCGGGCAAAAAAACGCCACAAAATACGCTTTCTCTGCCTCCCATTGAGGTCAATGAGAGGTCAAAGACGTAAACGCCCGAAGATAGGGCATGTCCCTTCTTTTTTCCGCCAGCCGTTTTCTCCACTCGCGGGAAAAAACGCCTCTGACTCCCATTGAAATCAATGGGAGGCATTTTTGGCGCGTTTTCTGACGCGGTTTCCGCTTAAAAAAAAAAACTCCTTGTGAACTGACCCTTAACGTGGCATTACATGCGGTCATTAAAATTTATGGCTACCTATTTAATACATGGACGGACTGGGTGTGCCAGAGAGTGAGCCTCTGCTTTGGATAGAGGTTGTTTTAGAGCTTTAACAATTCTGGATAATGGGTATTTAAAGGGAACTTGTCACGCTGAAAAGGCAGTCCAATCTGCAATCAGTAAGTTATGAAGAAGGGGGAGCGAAGCATATTCATATATACATTTGAAGGAGATGATTCAGTAAAACTTGTAATTTATTCATTTAAAACGTTTGCTCATTCTGGGCTTTTACACCTGCCGACACTAGGCCGAAGCAGCGAGCGCCGATCAACGAGATATCGTCGATCGACGCTCATGTCCCACGGAGCTATGGAGGGGGACGAGCGGTCGTTACTCCGATCAGTCGTTCCCATACATTATTATCACGTCGGCAGCGAGTCTCCTTGTTTACACAGGGAGATGCGCTGCCGACAACAATAATCTTTTACTTTTATTAAAACGATACGACCAGCAGATGATCGAGCGTTTGCGCATTTATCTGCTGATCGCTGCCCTTTTTACACAGGGCAATTATCAGCAATGAGTGTTCTATAAACGCTCGTCTGACCGATAATCGTCCTGTGTAAAACCCCCTTTTGGTCTACTCCTACTCAGTTATGAACAGCTATCTCTATATTCACACTCATACAATGAAGGCTGTCAATCACTGAGACGGACCGCCCACTGGACTAGTAAGCCCAGAACAAGCAGAAGGTTCAATGAATTACAAGTTATACGGAATCTTCCCGCAAAAATATAGATTAATCATTACAGCGCCTCCTGCTCTATGACATGCTGCCCACAGATAGGACTACACAGTCAACGTGAGAGGTTCCCTTTAAGAAAAAAGCTAGCTAGTCTTGAAAATGCAATTAGTAATGTCACTGATTTCTTTACATCCCTGTCAAAGCCAATAATGACTGCAACATTTAAAAGTGACAAATATATAAAAAGAACATTAAATTACAAGTGTAAAGCTCAATAACAGTCAAATTATATAATGGTGAAACAACAGTGATGCTAACAGGACACACATACCTTTGGTGGCATTGACAATGCCCCCCCTGACAAATGTTTTAACTTTGTTGGCATCACCTCCTTCAAAGGCAGCAAGGAATTCCTCATAAATCTCTGCAGCCGCTTTTTCATCTTCCTGTGTAATTGAAAGAGAGGTCCGTACATAAATAAACGAAATCTGCCAAACGCATCATATGTGTCCTAGTGTTGTCCTGAAATACTATTAGGCCTCCTTCACACGCAGAATTATTCCTGCAATTAAAACTGCATCAAAAAACGCTTCTAAAAACGCCAGCATTATTAAAATGTAACATGTAGGGTTTTTTGGAAACATTTTTTAGTGGCGGTTTTTCATTTGGTGTCATTTTGTGCACGTTTTTTTTTCCTGCCTTTTTTAACCCGTTACTGACAGCCAATAAGCCTTTTTCACGGCGGCCACGAATGGGATTTATTCGGATGCATACGAATTTTCACGGCGCTGCATCAGAATAAAGAGAGCAGGGATCTGTTAAATCTGCCTGCTCTCAGAAGTAGCTGAGGGCATCCCTGCTCGAATGGGTGAGATCTATATAAGTATCGATCTCACCCATATAACCCTTCAGATGCAGCGTTCAATAGCGAGCGCCACATCTGAGTTGTTTTGGAGAGAGGGAGCTCCCCTCGCTCTCCCACTGACACCCGGCGATAAGTTCGCCCAGTGCGTGTCTTCTATGGCAGCCGAGAAACAGATGCCAGAGGCAAAATAGCCCTATTTCCCAGCTACCATTAAAAAGGTTTTATTTTATAATCTTTATTGTGCTGAATTCAGTAAACAAACAGACAAAACCAACATAAATGGTTAAAATTTTCAATGCATGGATCGGGTCAGCAACCATTGATGGTTGCTGCAGTGTGCACGTGTATTTGCCGTCTGTGAATGAAGACGAGCAAGATATTGAGACCGTTGATAACAGCAGCGGCCTCCTAAATAGTTAGGTTATTATGCCCAGTATACCAGCATGTGTTAAAATTGAAAAAAAGAGAGCCCCCCCCCCCCGTAATACAAACCAATAGAGGATGGAAGTAACATAGGAGGAACAGAGAGAATATGGGGCCATCATAACTAAATGACTGGATTAGGTCTGTAATTCTACTTTGTATTACTATAAGAAGTAGAAATAGAAAACGTATAAACAAAGACTAGGTTATGAGCCAGTAAATCAATAGTTCTAACTAGAGATGAGCGAACTTATGAAAAGTTCGGTTCGGCTAGTTCACGAATTTCACGAAAAAGTTGGATTCGGACCGAACTAGTTCTGACCGAACCTGTAATTTCCGTGCGCCGAGCATGGTACTGTCCAGGGTGCTGAAAGAGTTAATGGGCTGCACTAACTCTTTCAGCAACCTTGACAGTACCATGCTCGGCGTGCGGAAAATAAAATTTTAATGTAATAAAAAAAAAAAAAAAAAAAATACGTTCATACTTACATTCCTCCTGTCCGGCCTCCAGCGATGACGTTTCATCCATGTCGCCGCTGCAGCCAATCACAGGCTGCCGCGGCCTCTGCAGCCAATCACAGGCTGCCGCGGCCTCTGCAGCCAATCACAGGCTGCCGCGGCCTCTGCAGCCAATCACAGGCTGCCGCGGCCTCTGCAGCCAATCACAGGCTGCCGCGGCCTCTGCAGCCAATCACAGGCTGCCGCGGCCTCTGCAGCCAATCACAGGCTGCCGCGGCCTCTGCAGCCAATCACAGGGTTTGTTTGTAATCGGTTACCGTAGAGACACACATTGTGTTTTTAACTGGGCGTGTTTATGTGTATGACGCTGACCAATCAGTGACCAGTCAGCGTCATACACTCCTCATCTGCACGCTCCTCTCCTGAAATATTCTGTGCTGCTGTGAACTCTGCTCTTACCATTACGTAGCTCTCAGTCTGTTACCTCTCCTCCACTCCTGTCCTTAACAACACCCTCACATGATTGGCAAGTCACCACCCCACACAAGATCCGCACGCTCATCTCCTGAAATACTCTGTGCTGCCTTAAACTCTGTGGACAGGTCAGGATCCTGTTTTTTTAAAAATGCTGCTGGGGAACCCGCTCGATCCACTACATAAGGCTGCGCCTCCATCCTCTTCTGCCCCAGTCACTTATTCCCAAGCACTGTAAACTTTCAGATTGGTTGCGCTGTGAATATTCGGAGAACGTGATTGGTTTATGTGCAGGGTAATGAACATACAGACAAGCAGTAGAAGTCTGACTAAGGGCTGAGCATTTCATTGAATTTAGTCTTCTACTGCTTGTCTGTATGTTCATTACCCTGCACATAAACCAATCACGTTCTCCGAATATTCACAGCGCAACCAATCTGAAAGTTTACACTGCTTGGGAATAAGTGACTGGGGCAGAAAAGGATGGAGGCGCAGCCTTATATAGTGGATTGAGCGGATTCCCCAGCAGCATTTAAAAGAAACAGGATCCTGACCTGTCCACAGAGTTTAAGGCAGCACAGAGTATTTCAGGAGATGAGCGTGCGGATCTTGTGCGGGGTGGTGACTTGCCAATCATGTGAAGGTGTTATTGAGGACAGGAGTGGAGGAGAGGTAACAGACTGAGAGCTACGTAATGGTAAGAGCAGAGTTCACAGCAGCACAGAATATTTCAGGAGAGGAGCGTATGACGCTGACTGGTCACTGATTGGTCAGCGTTATACACAAACACGCCCAGTTAAAAAAACACAATGCACGCCCAGTTGTCCATTTCAAAGCTCATTTACATATATGCACACGACCGTAAAAACTCCCGTTATTACAGGTCGTATTTACGACCCGTAATAACGGGCTCATAGACTTCTATTGGCCACAGGTACCTTCCAGTTTTCTTACGGGAAGGTGCCCGTGCCGTTGAAAAAAGATAGAACATGTCCTATTTCAGGCCGTAATAACGGCACGGGCAGCCCATAGAAGTCTATGGAGCTGCCGTAATGACGGGTGGCTACGTGTGTGCACCAGTCATTACGGCAGCGTTGCTAGGCGACGTCAGTAAATAGTCACTGTCCAGGGTGCTGAAAGAGTTAACTGATCGGCAGTAACTGTTTCAGCACCCTGGACAGTGAATTCATATCAGAATATAGAGTAACCTGTAAAAAAAAAAAAAAAAAAAAAAAAAAAAAGACGTTCATACTTACCGAGAACTTCCTGCTTCCTCCAGTCCGCGTCCCTCAACATCCGGCCCGACATTCCTGGATGACGATTCAGTCCAAGTGACCGCTACAGCCAATCACAGGCTGCAGCGGTCACTTGGACTGAATCGTCATCCAGGGAGGTTGGGCTGGATGTCGAGAGGGACGCGTCACCGTTGCCTTGGTGACGCGTCCCTCTCGACATCCAGTCCGACCGCCCGGGATGACGTGGCAGTCCATGTGACCGCTGCAGCCTGGGATTGGCCTGTGATTGGCTGCAGCGGTCACTTGGACTGAATCGTCATCCCGGGAGGTCGGACTGGAGGAAGAAACAGGGAGTTATCGGTAAGTAGGAACTTTTTTTTTACACGTTGATGTATATTGTGATCGGAAGTCACTGTCCAGGGTGCTGAAACAGTTACTGCCGATCGTTTAACTCTTTCAGCACCCTGGACAGTGACTATCTCCGCCGGGTTCGGTCAAAACGCGTTCGGCCGAACCCGGTGAAGTTTGGATTCGCTGCGAACCGAACTTTTTCCGATGTTCGGACCGAAGCTGGGTTCGGTTGTCCCGGTTCGCTCATCTCTAGTTGTAACACTGAACTTGAAGTGTTAGTCTCAAAGAAAAGCCGCGAAGGTAAACCCCTCATTCAAACCAGAGGGCCTAAGAGAATACAAACGATGAACCCATCGTGCTTCCTCCTGCAGTAGATTTTGGTCTAGATTTCCAGCCCTGGGTCCCAATTTGACCTGGGTAACCCCCCAGAACTGAAGTAGCTTAGTATTACCACCATGTAGCTGATGCATATGTCTGGACAGAGTTGTGTCCTCTTTGTGATTAATCGTGCTGAGATGCTTGGAAATTCTCCTCAATTCCTGTGTAGTCTTGCCTACGTACAATTTTGGGCAAGGCCATTTTGCTACATATATCACCCCACTACTATGGCAATTAATAAAATGCTTAATAACATAAGTTTTACCATCAGGTGGATTAGTGAAGGTTTTTGTCACAGGCATAAGGGGGCAAAAAGGAGCAACGACCACAGGGGTGAGAGCCCCTGACTGGAGATTTTAACCAGGTTTGTTGAGAAACATTTTTTGTAGAATACTGGCTGTGTACCAGAAGTTCACGTAAATTCTTACCTCTGCGGTACGTGATACTTGGGACCGCTGAAATCACATTTTTAAAGGTCTGGGTCGGCGGTAAGTATTGACCGATGTTTTTTGAGGATGTCTACAACCTGAGAGGAGCAGACGTCATATGTACCAATACAACGAATGGCACTGGATGACTCAGCTTTGATGAAATTCCTGCCATTGTTTTGAAGCAGATTTTGCCTATCAGTTGCCTTAGCCCTGGCATAGGCCCGGTGTAGCCCTATGGCAGCCGGGGGCCTAATAAAGGCCCCCAGGTCTGCCAGTAGTGAATGCCTGCTAGGTCATGCCAGAGGCATGGCCTTGCAGATGCTTGTCCGTTTTAAAACGGACAGGCAGTAATACACTGCAATAAAAAAGTATTGCAGTGTATTATAAAAGGGATCGGATGATCGCATATTACAGTCCCCCTAGTGGGACTAGTAAAAAAAAAAAATAAAAAAAAAATAAATAAAAAAATAAAAACCCACTTTTTCCCCTTACAAAATGCTTTACTTTTTAAAAAGTCCGTAAAGACGCCAACTATAAAGCTATTCCATTATTTAACCCGCACGGTGAATGCCGTAAAAAATAAAATAAAAAACAATGGAAAAATTGCTGTTTTCTGTGAATCCTGGCTTAAAAAAAAAAAATGTGTGTGATAAAAAGTGATCAAATAGTCGCATCTACTCCAAAATGTTACCAATAAAAACTACAAGTCGTCCCACAAAAAAAAAAAGCTCTCATACAGCTGCATCAGCAGAATAAAAAAAAAAAAAAAAGTTATGGCTCTCCAAATATGGAGACACAAAAACAAATAAATGTGGAAAAAAAAAAAAAAAGTGTTTTTACTGTGTAAAAGTAGTAAAACATACAAAATAGATACAAATTTGGTATGGCTGCAATCGTAACAACCCGCTGAATAAAGTTAGTGTTATTTATACTACACGGTAAAACGGCACAGATTTAGGACGCAAAAAAGTGTGGTGAAATTCTTTCTATTCTCCCCCCAAAAAGTTAATGAAGTAAAATAGGAAAAAATGTATGGATATACAGGGGAGCGCTACTAATAAGTAAACGGGTAACAGTGGTAAATTCCTTGATTTATTAAATATATGCCTATATTTAATAAATCAAGGAATTTACCACTGTTACCCGTTTACTTATTAGTAGCGCTCCCCTGTATATCCATACATTTTTTCCTATTTTACTATTACATTGCGGTACCACGCTTCCATGATACCGGCATCTGGATTGGGGAGCAGCAGCTATTTGTTTCATTCTTACATGCTCACATCAGTGTTGTACCTGATTTGTACAACTTGTTAAGGTGAGCGCGATCACCTATTTTTACTTTTTTCAACCTTTTCCATCAGGTTTATCTTGCACCATGTGGCGCTGTGTACTCTTTTTTTTCCTTTAGGTTTATTAAGGGTAGAAAACCTGAGTCCCTGATCCAAACCCACCTGGAGGACAGCGAGAATACACGGGATGGAAAAACAGAGCGGGTGGAACTGATGGGATTCACACCACCTAAAATAAGCCAACCAGATACGATGGTAAATCCTTTGGAATGGAGTCTTGATCCGGTCATTCAGACCATGATTGAGAAACCTCTGAACTTCAGAACCGTGGTCTCAACAGCCAAACCGTCCAACGCAGCCGAAGTAAAGAAGGGTGGAACACTGGGAAAGGAGGTCGTGCCGCTGAGGAACCAACCAAGGTGCGTCTGCCAACAGGAGCATAAGCTCCTCTTACCAAGCTCTGCGAGGCCAGTCTGGGTCCACCAGGATAGCTGGAATACCTGTGTCTTTGACTTTCTTCAGCACTCGAGGCAGGAGTGGAAGAGATAGAAAAAGATAAAAAGGAGGCTGAAGGACGACCAGGGAAGAACTAGAGCGTTCACTTCTAGGGCCGTGGGATCTATGGTTCTGGTGACAGGTGAAGAGATCCAGGAAGCCCCATCAAAAAGAAAAAACGCGGTGAAATCTCTCTGGACAAAGAGACCATTCTCCTGGGTCCAGACGTTCCAGACTCAGATAATCCACCTGCCAGTTGTCTACTCCTGGGAGATGTACTGCTGGGACGTTCTGTTACGCCCAGCTAAGAAGCTTAGATGCTTCCTTCCATACAGCCCTGCTTCTTGTACCTCCCCGATTATTGAGGTACGTCACTGCTGTAGAGTTGTCGGTCTGTATCCGCACAGGAAGGACCTGGAGGGCCAGGAAGATGGTCCGCATTTCCAAGATGTTGATCTGGAGCTGAGCTTCTGGGCCAGACCAGGTGCCCTGGACTGTGAGACTACCGAAAATCACCCCCCACCCAGACAAGCTTGCGTCCGTTGTGATGACCTGCCACTGGAGAATCGTGAAGGGCTTTCCCTGAGAGATGTTGGGGGAAGGATATCCACCACAGAAATAACTTTTTGACTGAGGGGGCAGATGGATCATCAGATCCAAGGAGTCCAGAGACTTGTCCCAAGGAGATAGGGATTGACAGCTGTAAAGACCGGGAGAAACTGAGCAAATGGAATGGCCTCGAAAGTGGAGACTATCGTACCCAGGACTTTCAGCCAGGAGTGGGTGGAACAAGGAACATTCCTACAGAGTACGGTCACTCACCGTCTGAGAGTGGTTGTCCTGGGGTAAAAATATCCTAGCTGCCTGTGTATCTAGGAACAGCCCTAGAAAATCCATTCTCCAGGAAGGAGTAAGAGAGGACTTGGTGCTGTTGATCAGCCATCCGAATCGGCAAAGACCATCCAGTGTAATGTTGAGACGTTTAAGTTGTCCTGTTTTGAAGGTGCCTTCACCAGGTCATCCAAGTAGGAGATTACCGATATCCCCCTGGATCTGATGGGCGCCGCTTGGTGAAGATCCTTGGAGCCGTGGCCAGCCCAAGGGGGAGAGCCACAAGTTGGAAATGCTCGGAACCCACTGCAAAGCGCAGGAACGCCGATGTACTCGAGCAATGGGAACGTGAAGATAGGCATCCCTGATGTCTATTGATGACAGGAACTCGTCCACCTCCAAGGAAGAAACCACTGAGCGCAGGTACTCCATGCGAAACCTCCTGATCTTTGCAGGTTGGTTGAGAGGTTTTAGATCCAAAAAGGGTCAAAGGGATCAGTCCTTCCTTTCTATTGTGAAAAGGTTTGAATAAAACACAATGAACAGTTCTGGAGTTGGCACTGGAACAATTACTCCTTGTTGGAGAAGGCTTTGAATGGCTCAAGAAAAAGATTGGGCCCCGGAAGGACACTGAGTGGGCTGCAGTAGAAAACTCTATTTTGTAGCCCGTCAACACAAACTCCCGCATCCAGGCTTCTTCTACTTTTTGAGCCATGTCTCGTGGAAGGTGAGCAGCTATCCCCCCACCCAAGGGAGCAGCTCTGTTGAGGGAAAATTTTCAGGCTGTGGGAGCCCGCTGTGCTGGAGCAGGTCTAGCGGGTCTGTTGAGGGGCAGCCAGAAGTTTCTAGCCCAGAAGGTGGGCCTCTGTGTCCGGAAGGGACAGCAGTCACGTGAGTTTTGCCTCCGACGTGTAGTCGAGTAACGAAATGAAGAAAACCATCTCTGTCATCTGGCTGAGGGAACTGGGGGGCGACTGACAACATTGTGGAAGTGATCTTTCCTCCTGTAGCCTCAGAAATGATTTGCAGCAGGTCCAGGCCATAAAGGAGATCCTGGGCAAAAGGAAGGGTGAAAACCTTCCTAGAGGCACTGTCAGTATCCCAGTTTCTAGTCCAAATGGCCCTCCGGACAGGGAAAGCATTAGCCATGGGCTTAACCGAACATTGAGCAGCTTGGACAGAGACGTCAGATATATTTAGACATCTGCAAAAGCTATGCAGCTAGCAGGGAGGCATCCACTTGAGTCCCCTAAATCAATTGCTTCCTGGAGTTGAATAGCTAGTTCTATACTAGCCAAGCTAACCCAATATGCTGAGAAAGAAAGAAAAGAAGTCACTAGAGAGGCTAACTGTTGAGGAAGGCATTGTGAAGCATCCACAGCGTCCTGAGAGAGGTAGCCGAGATTATCAACCGCCTCGGTGAGGGAAGCCATCCGTTTGGGGGGGTAACATGCTCACCATCCTGGGAGCTGGGAAATTCGGTATTGTTTTAGGCAAGGGGCACTGAACACAAACTGAGTCAGCCTGCCCGCATGGAAACATTGTACTGCACCGCGTACACACAGTGTTTTACAATACGTTTAGGGACTTAGGAGCTTTGCTCTTTTAAGACATATGAGTAGTTATCAAAAAACACTATAGCATGTGGCTATCCTACCAGACCCCCTAGGTGCTGTCTCCCCGGCGAAGCAAAAACATTCCCAGCGCTGTATGACTTCTGTACATCAGCTGTGTGTACGCAGAGTCTGAGGAAAACAGAAACCCCTCCCCTCCGGCCAACTCCGCGATTGTTAGAAAGGGTGGGCATGTTACGCAACCAATCAGAGCGTGAAAACGGCACGGGAACATGGCGGGGCAGCGGGAGGTGCCAGCTTACAGCCTAGCAAAGAACCAAAGCCAGGGCCTAAATTAATGGCACCGCCGGCTGGGAGTGCCAGAAGGTAATACAGAAAGCGGTGTCCCCAGGAACTGCCGGCACATACATAAAGTACTAAAAACCCCTTAGGAAGGACACAACACCTCAGAAAAAGACCCCCTTCCGTATATTTTCATGTTATTAAAGAGAACCTTTCACCTGCCCATACATGTGCAGGGCTGTACAAACCCTGTCTCACTATAAAAAAACAGTAATATCTTTCTCTGTTATTTAGATAACGGTGCCGTAATATTTGGCGCCCGATATTTAAATAACCCCCTGAACTGTCAATGCGGCATGTAATTGGCAAGGGAGCATGTAACATCACTGACACTGTCCAATCAGCTACAGACTGTATCACAGCAAGAGCTGAAGAGAGGAGTGCGTGTGCATGCACGTGCAGCTCCGCCGCCACCACGGAACAGAAGGAGAAGAATGTGAATTCTTCTTCCTGTCCATGGCAGCGGGAGTATTTTCGGCAGCGGAGCTGTGCGCGCATGCTCTCACTCACTCTTCAGCTCTAGGCAGACAAGGACAAGAGTGTGTGTGATCTCTCGCGAGAGATCAGTCTTGTTCAGCTAGTCTGCCGAGAGCTAAAGAGTGAGAGCGCGCACACGCGCTCTCTTTAGCTCTTGCTGTGATACAATCCGAAGCTGATTGAACAGTGTCACAGGTATTGTTACACGCCCCCTTGCCAATTACACACCCCATTGACAGATCAGAGGGTTATTTAAATATCGGGCGCCAGTTATAACAGCACCGATATCTAAACTACAGAGAAAGATAGGAAAAAAATGCAACGCACCCCAGGGTTTGTACAGCCCTGCCCATTACATGGTGCACTCAACTGCACATGTATGGGCAAGTGAAAGGTTCTCTTTAAGCCCTCCGACATGGTCTGAAGTGCTCCTTCCCCTCTATCCCCCTGGGCGGTAGAGAGGGGGAGGGGGGGGCTTACATGTCAGTTGTCTTTAGGCACAGCCTGTCATCCCCTCGGAAAATGCACACAGGTGGTGTGGCTGTTCGGCATCCTCAACTGCTGGTGCAGTAATGATACGGAACTGAGTGACCAAGGCGGGGAACATCCACCTAAGTGGTGGGCATCCACTGAGGATCAGTGGGAAGAACGTCAGCCAAAATGGTGGGCATCCACTAAAACAGTGGGAATTCATTCTGCCCAGCGTCTGCAGGGAAGAACCTGACAGCTTTAGCGGATCTGCACAGAAGAATGGCAATCCCCAAATCCAGGTTTGCCAACCTTGTGGCATCAAACCCAAGAAGACTGGTGGCTGTTATCTCTGCCAAAGGTGCTTCAACGAAGTACTGAGTAAAGGGTCTGAATACTTATGTCCAGGTGAAATTTGAGTTTTTAATTTTCAATATATTAGCAAAGATTCTGAACATTCTGTTTTCACTGTCATTATGGGGTATTGAATGCAGAATGTTGGGGAATATAATTTTATTTTAGCACAAGGCCTCAACATAACAGAATATGAAAAAAGTGAAAGGGCCTGAAGACTTTCCAAATGCACTGTGCATCCTTGGTAGTGAAAGGGTTAAGATACAATCTACGCAAAATCACCACAATTACAAAACTGAAGTGCTTATGTGACCTAGTACACGTTCAAGCACACAAACGTGCAATTTAAAAACAGTTATTAGCGCCATTACCTTCTTTTGACATGACGCAAAATGTTCTTAAGGCACTGAGTGCTTACTATTAGATGCCTCACCTTCTTTTTCAGTTCCTCTTGTTCTTTCTTGCTTAGTGTTCTCTTTGCAGCACTCATTTTCCCAATACTGAATGCTTTAAGCTTACTCTCCAAGATAGGTTGCTGCAAGTTAAAAACAGAACAACTTTGTTAACACACTCATATGCAAATGTTCATACTTAAAGTGGCTCTGTCACTACATTATAAGTGCCCTATCTCCTATATAAGGAGATCGGCGCGATAATGTAGGTGACAGTAATGCTTTTTATTTCGGAAAAACAATCTATTTTAAACCCCTTTATGATCGATTTTTAGCTTTACGCTAATGAGTTTCTTAATGCCCAAGTGGGCGTTGTACAGAGGAGTGTATGACGCTGACCAATCAGCATCATGCACTTCTCTCCATTCATTTACACTGCACTAGCGATAGTTATATCGTTATGTGCAGCTACATACAAAAACACTAACATTACTGCAGTGCCCTGATAATGAATACACATCACTACCAGCCTGGACGTGAGGTTTATTCAGAATCCTGACAGGTCTGAATCTTTTCTGTGAGATTCCAGCAAGGCAAGCGTAATCTCGCGAGATTACGATGTAACCTGTCATTTCAAACGAGATTACACTTGCCTTGCTGGAATCTCACAGAAAATATTCTGAAGTGTCAGGATTCTGAATAAACATCACGTCCAGGCTGGTAGTGATGTATATTCATTATCAGGACACTACAGTAATGTTAGTGTTTGTGTATGTAGCTGCACATAGTGATATAACTATATCGCTAGTGCAGTGTAAATGAATGGAGAGGAGTGCATGATGCCGATTGGTCAGTGTCATACACTCCTCTGTACCACGCCCACTTGGTCTAAAGTAAAAACACGCCTACTCGGGCATTAAGAAACTCATTAGCATAAAGCTAAAAATAGATCGTTTTTCGAAATAAAAAGCATTACTGTCACCTACATTATAGCGCCGATCTCCTTATATAGGAGATAGGGCACTTATAATGTGGTGACAGAGCCTCTAACAGAAACAGCTCCGCATTAACCCGCAAGAGAACATATTTTACAGTAAATTAAGCAATTGAAAAACTACTCACAGGATTGAAATAGCACTTTAAAGTGTAACTAAACATTTGACAAACTTCTGACATGTCAAGTTTTGATTGGTGGGGGTCCGAGCACCGAGACCCCCACCAATCACTCAAACAAAGCAGCAGAAGCCTCTTCGTTTCAGAAAGCCGATGTATCTGCGTACAGACTCAGACTTTCTATTGAGCACGTACTCATATACATTTATTTCCAGAAAAAGCCGAAAAGAAACGGCTAAGCGCTTCGGCCGCTTTGTTTGAGCGATTGGTGGTGGTCTCAGTCCTCGGACCCCCACCAATCAAAACTTCTGACATGCCACCGACATCAGAAAGGTCAAATGATTAGTTACCCTTTAAGGCTCTGTCCACATTTGTGTTAATGTGTAACTAATAAAGCACTTTTCTTGCCGACAAAAAGACAGAACCCCTGACAGACCCAATTAAAGCCAATGGTCACATTTATTAATGTATTTGGAACTTTTTTTCTGGTGTATTTTATTCCAAAAGTGGCTAATCTGCTTTGTGACATAATTATTAACCATTTGACACAGAATTTAGAGCCATTCGCGGCAGTTTGTGAAAGTGGGTGTGGCTTAACTCTTATACAGGACAAACATTTCTCAAACGCAAATACATCTACTCTACACAGACACTATAATAGAAAAAGTGGCATAATTTTAGCCAGTGAGAAAGTTAATGGTAGTGATGAGTGCGGTGACAGATTTATGAAAGAGGGCAGATACAGAAATACATTTTTTGTAACTCGTCAATAAAGTAGCAGAGCCCTTAATTATTGGTTAAAACTACGCCACATTAAAGAGGCTCTGTCACCAGATTGTGCAACCCCTATCTGCTATTGCAGCAGATCGGCGCTGCAATGTAGATTACAGTAACGTTTTTATTTTTAAAAAACGAGCATTTTTGGCCAAGTTATGACCATTTTCGTATTTATGCAAATGAGGCTTGCAAAAGTACAACTGGGCGTGTTGAAAAGTAAAAGTACAACTGGGCGTGTATTATGTGCGTACATCGGGGCGTGTTTACTACTTTTACTAGCTGGGCTTTCTGATGAGAAGTATCATCCACTTCTCTTCAGAACGCCCAGCTTCTGGCAGTGCAGATCTGTGACGTCACTCACAGGTCCTGCATCGTGTCGGCACCAGAGGCTACAGATGATTCTGCAGCAGCATCGGCGTTTGCAGGTAAGTCAATGTAGCTACTTACCTGCAAACGCTGATGCTGCTGCAGAATCAACTGTAGCCTCTGGTGCCGACACGATGCAGGACCTGTGAGTGACGTCACAGATCTGCACTGCCAGAAGCTGGGCGTTCTGAAGAGAAGTGGATGATACTTCTCTTCAGAAAGCCCAGCTAGTAAAAGTAGTAAACACGCCCCGATGTACGCACATAATACACGCCCAGTTGTACTTTTGCAAGCCTCATTTGCATAAATACGAAAATGCTCATAACTTGGCCAAAAATGCTCGTTTTTTAAAAATAAAAACGTTACTGTAATCTACATTGCAGCGCCTATCTGCTGCAATAGCAGATAGGGGTTGCACAATCTGGTGACAGAGCCTCTTTAATAAATGGGAGCCAATAAGTCCAGCAGGATTTGCCGGTATCAGTTTTAAACGAACCTGCAAAGGGCACCGGGAGAAGAGCAGCATCAAAAAAATCTTCCCAAACACTACCAGCATGTGTATGCCAGGGATCAAAAATTTCCAATAAAATAGATAGCGAATACACCAAGGAGTTTGCAGGTGGTGATTTTTTATTGCCTGGGTACTAAAGAAATAAATAAACATGACCCCTGAAGTGATCCAAATGGCTACCAATTTGTCCACCGCTGGATCAGGGAAAGATAAATTGCTACAGACTTGTATAAACAGACTACTAAGCATATCAGCCACCTGGGTCCTGGGATTTGCCTAACCTTAAAGAGGCTCTGTCACCAGATTTTGCAACCCCTATCTCTTATTGCAGCAGATCGGCGCTGCAATGGAGATGAGTAACGTTTTTTATTTTAAAAATCGAGCATTTTTGGCCAAGTTATGACCGTTTTTATATTTATGCAAATGAGGCTTTCTAAAGTACAACTGGGCGTGTTTAAAGTAAAAGCACAACTGGGCGTGTTTTATGTGTTCGTTACATCTGGGCGTTTTTACTTCTTTTAATAGCTGGGCGTTGTGTATAGAAGTATCATCCACTTCTCTTCACAACGCCCAGCTTCTGGCAGTGCACAGACACACAGCGTGTTCGAGAGATCAAAGGGACGTCACTCACTTCCTGCCAAAGGGCCTGCATTGTGTCGGACCAGCGAGGACACATCGGCACCAGAGGCTACATTTGATTCTGCAGCAGCAGGTAAGTAGCTACATCGACTTACCTGCAAACGCCGATGCTGCTGCAGAATCAACTGTAGCCTCTGGTGCCGATGTGTCCTCGCTGGTCCGACACGATGCAGGACCTGGGGCAGGAAGTGAGTGACGTCACAGCGTGATCTCTCGAGAACACGCTGTGTCTTTGCACTGCCAGAAGCTGGGCGTTGTGAAGAGAAGTGGATGATACTTCTATACACAACGCCCAGCTAGTAAAAGAAGTAAAAACGCCCCGATGTAACGAACACAATACACGCCCAGTTGTACTTTTACTTTAAACACGCCCAGTTGTACTTTTACTTTAAACACGCCCAGTTGTACTTTAGAAAGCCTCATTTACATAAATATAAAAACGGTCATAACTTGGCCAAAAATGCTCGTTTTTTAAAACAAACAACGTTACTCTTATCTCCATTGCAGCGCCGATCTGCTGCAATAGGAGATAGGGGTTGCAAAATCTGGTGACAGAGCCTCTTTAAACCAAACAATATCTTCTATTAGATATTTGGACTGACAAAAGCTACACAACAATAAGACTATGTTACACCTGCACCGTGGCTATTCGTTGTTCTGCTCCGTCAGAGTAGCAAAACAAGGGAAAACCAGAAGCGACAGTTCCGTTACACAACAGACACCACTGGCGGCCAACGGAACCCATTGACTTTGAATCGGTTCCATTAACTTTGCCAGGGTGTCCGTGGTTTTATCGGAAACAATAGTTTAACGGATCTGCAACAGAGGCCCCTAACGGAACCTTCAACATAGATGTGAACACCACCTAAGTTGCTTTTTATTAAAGGGAAGGAGTCACGAAAAAAAAAAAAATGTATATGGTTTTGCTTTTAGTATGTTATTAAAATACATTTTATTTATTTGTGTTTTTCTATTTTACCTTTTTCTGTCTTTTACTTCTCTATGGGGCTGCCATTTTTTTTTTCATCTCTGTATGTGTCGATTAACAACACATACAGAGATGGAATACGGCACATACATCCCCATAGAGAATGTGAACGGGAGCCGTTCCATTCACTATAGCGTACGCCGTCTGTGTGGGAACGGCGCATGCACCGCTCCCACACAGTCCAAAAGGAAGGTCTTCGGCCGAGCGACATCCGGCGCCATTTTCATGTGGACTGGAAGCCGCGGCCGGACAGTAAGGCCCCATGCACATGACCGTGCCCGCACTCACGGCCCGCGATTGCGGGCACGGCCGGCCGCTGACTGACAGTCGCATTTTCGGGCCGTGCTCCCATACAAAGTATGGGAGCACGGCCCGCAAAATGCGAAAGAACAGACATGTTCCATAATTCTCGGAGCATTTCCACGGCACGGACACCCTTCCGTAGTGCTATGGAAAGGTGTCCGCGTTCAATGAAAGTGGATGGCTCCGTTTTTTGAGGACCGCAATTGCGGTCCGCAAAAACTGAGGTTTTTTACGGTCGTGTGCATGGGGCCTAAGATGACTACTTCCGGTCGCGGCTTCTGTCCATATGTTCAGAAGCAAGGAATAGAAACAGAGGGAGCTGCGGCGGCAGGAGCAGGTAAGTTATGTTTGTGTATGTTCATGTTTTACTGTGCGATTACAACTTTATCTAAGCCTACTACACTGTGCATTCGCTAAAAAAAAAAAGGCGGCACACAGGGTAGGAGATTTGAACATTCAACCCCCTCCTTTCTCCTGGCACTAGCCAGGATAAAGGAGGGGGATTGTTTGAGCACACTAGAGCGGATGTGTCTTCTCCAATTTTGCAGCATAAAGCAATGAGGTTGCTTTACCACATGCCAATGCTGCAATTTTGGGAATTGCTCTCTCTAGTGACCAGCACATGGAAATGTTATAAATTAGAATCTAATTTATAATATTTCCTGACTTGTGAAAAAAATTAGAACAATGTGTAATCATGTATATACTAACGGTTTAAAGAGGCTCTGTCACCAGATTTTCAAACCCCTATCTCCTATTGCAGCAGATCGGCGCTGCAATGTAGATAAGAGTAACGTTGTTTGTTTGTTTTTTAAAACAAGCATTTTTTGCCAAGTTATGACCATTTTTATATTTATGCAAATGAGGCTTTCTAAAGTACAACTGGGCGTGTTTAAAGTTATGTACAACTGGGCGTGTATTGTGTTCGTTACATCTGGGCGTGTATTATGTATGTACATCTGGGCGTTTTTACTTCTTTACTAGCTGGGCGTTGTGAATAGACGTGTATGATGCTGACGAATCAGCATCATCCACTTCTCTTCGTTACCACCCAGCTTCTGGCAGTGCAGACACACAGCGTGTTCTCGAGAGATCACGCTGTGACGTCACTTTATGCCCCAGGTCCTGCATCGTGTCGGACGAGCGAGGACACATCGGCACCAGAGGCTACATTTGATTCTGCAGCAGCATCGGCGTTTGCAGGTAAGTCGATGTAGCCTCTGTCGCCTGGTGGCGATGTGTCCTCGCTGGTCCGACACGATGCAGGACCTGGGGCAGGAAGTGAGTGACGTCACAGCGTGATCTCTCGAGAACACGCTGTGTGTCTGTGCACTGCCAGAAGCTGGGTGGTAACGAAGAGAAGTGGATGATGCGGATTCGTCAGCATCATACACTTCTATTCACAACGCCCAGCTAGTAAAAGTAAAAACGCCCAGATGTACATACACAATACACGCCCAGTTGTACTTTAGAAAGCCTCATTTGCATAAATATAAAAATGGTCATAACTTGACCAAAAATGCTCGTTTTTAAAAAAAAAACAAAAACGTTACTCTTATCTACATTGCAGCGCCGATCTGCTGCAATAGGAGATAGGGGTTGCAAAATCTGGTGACAGAGCCTCTTTAACTAAAAAAAAAATAATATATATTTCTAGTGACACATTCCTTTTAAGACTCTGATTTCTATTCGTTCAATGTATGATGTGTTACAAGTAAGGGAATATAATAACGGTCTTGGGTTTACTTCCCACTGAAGTATTAAACATACAGCATAATGTGCACATTGTGAACAAACCTCTGCAGGAGATCAGTATACAGGGTACTCAAGCAGCAGGTCTATCTCTGAATGGCTTTATACTTAGTAGCCAAATGGTAAAAAGAACACGTTTCTCAAAAGAAAAACAAACATGAGCAGAATTAAAACATTTTAGGATTGCGTAAATAGAAAATTAACAATTTCAACAATCTCTCTCTACTCATGGCTTAGGGCTCCTTCACACACAGAAAAATGCCATTTAAAACGCAAGACATTTACTGGGGCCAAATTCAGACGACCGTGGTATATGTCTGTGTGACAGCCGTTGGCGGTCACACAGACGCATGTATTTCAATGGGGCCGTTAACACGGCTGTTGTTTCAATGGACCGTGTGAAGGGCCAGTTGCAAAAAAGAACATGTCCT
Source organism: Rhinoderma darwinii (assembly GCF_050947455.1). Classification (NCBI taxonomy): domain Eukaryota; kingdom Metazoa; phylum Chordata; class Amphibia; order Anura; family Rhinodermatidae; genus Rhinoderma; species Rhinoderma darwinii. Next base: position 111,443,899 of record NC_134690.1, read on the forward strand.
AATTTGTTCAGTTTTCACGGATCCTTCAATAGACTCAAGTCTACGGGGAACCATGAAAATGGGACCAGCACGAGGGCAACTCGGAGGTGAAAAACTCCAGTCTTTAACCCCTTCCCTCTTTAGCCACTTTTGACCTTCCTGACAGAGCCTCATTATTCAAATATGACATGTGTCACTTTATGTGGTAATAACTCCGGAATGCTTTCACCTATCCAAGCAATTCTGAGATTGTTTTCTCGTGACACATTGGACTTTGTTAGTGGAAAAATTTGCTCGATATGTTCAGTATTTAATTTTGAAAAACACCAAAAATTAGCGAAAAATTGCAAAAATTTGCATTTTTCTCAATTTAAATGAATCTGCTTGTAAGACAGGCAGTTATACCACCCAAAATTGTTGCTAATTAACATCACCCATATGTCTACTTTAGATTGGCATCGTTTTTTGAACATCCTTTTATTTTTCTATGACCTCACAAGGCTTAGAACTTTAGCAGCAATTTCTCACATTTTCAAGAAAATGTCAAAAGGCTATTTTTACAGGGCCAGTTCAGTTGTGAAGTGGTTTTGAGGGCCTTATATATTAGAAACCCCCAAAAAGTCCCCCCATTTTAAAAACTTCACCCCTCAAAGTATTCAAAACAGCATTTAGAAAATGTCTTAACCCTTTACACATTTCACAGGAATTAAAGCAAAGTAGAGGTGAAATTTACAAAATTCATATTTTCCTGCAGAAATAAATTTTTAATACAATTTTTTTTATAACACAGAAGGTTTTACCAGAGAAATGCAACTCAATATTTGTTGCCCAGTTTCTGCAGTTTTAGGAAATATCCCACATGTGGCCGTAGCGTGCTACTGGACTGAAGCACCGGCCTCAGAAGCAAAGGAGCACCTAGTGGATTTTGGGGCCTTATTTTTGTTAGAATATATTTTAGGCACCATGTCAGGTTTGAAGGGCTCTTGCAGTGACAAAACAGTCAAAATCCCCCAAAAGTGACCCCATCTGGGAAACTAGACACATAAGGGAAATTATCTAGGGGGTGTAGTGAGCATTTTGACCGCACAGGTTTTTTTACAGAAATTATTTGAAGTAGGCCGTGAAAATTAAAATCAACATTTCTTCAAAGAAAATGTAGGTTTAGCGATTTTTTTTTCTCATTTCCACAAGGACTAAAGGAGAAAAAGCACCGCAAAATTTGTACAGCAATTTCTCCCGAGTAAAACAATACCTAACATGTGGTAATAAACGGTTGTTTGGAGACACGGCGTGGCTGAGAAGGGAAAGAGCGCTATTTGGCTTTTGGAGTTCACATTTAGCAGGAATGGTTTGCGGAGGCCATGTCACATTTACAAAGCCCCTGAGGTGACAAAACAGTGGAAACCCCCAACAAGTGACCCCATTTTTGAAACTATACCCCTTGAGGAAATTATCTAGGGGTATAGTGAGCATTTTGACCCCAGAGGTCTTTTGCAGAAATTTTTGCAAGTAGGCTGTGAAAATGAAAATCTACATTTTTTCAAATAAAATCTAGGTTTAGCTAATTTTTTCACATTTCCAGAAGGACTGAAGGAGAAAAAGCACCACAAAATTTGTAAAGCAATTTTTCCCGAGTAAAACAATACCCCACATGTGGTAATAAACGGCTGTTTGGACACACGGCAGGGCTTAGAAAGGAAAGAGCACTATTTGGCTTTTTGAGATCACATTTAGCAGGAATGGTTTGCGGCGGCCATGTCACATTTGCAAAGCCCCTGAGGGGACAAAACAATGAAAACGCCCAAAAAGGGACTCCATTTAGGAAACTATACCCCTTGAGGAATTCATCTAGGGGTGTAGTAAGCATTTTGACCCCACAGATGTTTCATAGAATTTATTAGAATTAGGCAGTGAAAATAAAAAGTCCTTTTTATTCAATAAGACGTAGCTTTAGCGCAAATTTTTTCATTTTCTCAACAAATAAAGGAAAAAAAGAACCCAACATTTGTAAAGCAATTTCTCCCGAGTACGGCAATACCCCATATGTGGTCATAAACTGCTGTTTGGGCAAACGGCAGGGCTCAGAAGGGAAGGACCGCCATTTGGAGTGCAGATGTTGCTGGATTGGTTTCTGGGCGCCTGTGGGCCCAAAACAGTGGAAACCCCCCAGAAGTGACCCCATTTTGGAAACTACACCCCTCAATGCATTTACCAAGGGGTGTAGTAAGCATTTTAACCCTGCAGGTGTTTTGTAGAAATTAGTGTTCACTCGATGTTGCAGAGTGAAAATTTGATTTTTTTCCATAGATATGCCAATATGTGGTGCCCAGCTTGTGTCACCATAACAAGACAGCTCTCTAATTATTATGCGGTGTTTCCCGGTTTTAGAAACACCCTACATGTGGCCCTAATCTTTTGTCTGGACATATGACAGGGCTCAGAAGTGAAGAGTACCATGCGGAGTGGAGGCCTAATTTGGCGATTTACAAAGTATTGGTTCACAACTGCAGAGGCTCAGATGTGAAATAATAAAAAGAAACCCCTGAGAAGTGACCCCCACTATGGAAACTGCACCCCTCAAGGCATTTATTAAAGGGTGTAGTGAGCATTTTCACCCCACAGGTCTTTTCCATAAATGAATGCGCTGCGGATGGTGCAAATTAAAAATTTATATTTTTCCCTAGATATGCCATTCAGTGGCAAATATGTCATGCCCAGCTTATGACGCTGGAAACACACACCCCAAAAATTGTTAAAAGGGTTCTCCCGGGTATGACGATGCCATATATGTTGAAGGAAACTGCTGTTTGGGGACGCTATAGGGTTCAGAGCCGAGGGAGCACCATTTGGCTTTTGGAGAGCGGATTTTGCTTGGTACTATATTTGTTTGAGCATTGCTGGTGTTTTATAATGTGGGGGTACATGTAAGCGGGGCGGAGTATATAAGGGGCATAGTCAGGTGGTATAAAAAAAATAATAATAATCCATAGATGTGTGTTACGCTGTGAAGCAATCCTTTCTACACAGGCCGGTGTCGCACTGATAAATGGTGTCATTTCTTATCCCCCTTTTGGTCCACACTCCGCACCTTTTGTAGTTTGGGGAATTTTGCTGGGAAAGTGTTGTCCTGGTATAATACGGGCACCGTCGCTTCCAGCGGATATGTTTGGGCTCTCCCCTTCCTGGTTCCCTAATTTTAGGTCCTTGATAAATCGCCTCTTAAAACAGAAGAAATGTTCCCCTCGGGCACAACTGCATATTTTTTTATTTCCTGACTTATTGGAGCCATAACTAATTTTATTTTTCATAGACGTAGCGGTATGAGGGCTGGTTTGTTGCGGGATGAGCTGTAGTTATTATTGGTACCATTTTGGGGTACATGTGACTTTTTGATCACCTTTTATCCTATTTTTTGGGATGCCAGGTAAACAAAAAAACGCAATTCTGGCACAGCTTTTATCGTTTTTTTTATACAGCGTTCACCATGCGTTATAAATTACATGTTAACTTTATTCTGTGGGTCAGTACGATTCCGGCGATACCTAATTTATAGCACTTTTTTATGTTTTACAACTTTTTGCACAATAAAATTACTTTTGTAAAAATAATATATTTTTTCTGTCGCCAAGTTGTGAGAACCATAACTTTTTAATTTTTTTGTCGACGGAGGTGTATGATGGCTTGTTTTTTGCGGGACGAGCTATAGTTTTTATAGGTACCATTTTTGGATATGTGCGACTTTTTGATCACTTTTTATTCTAATATTTGTAGGGCAAAGTGACCAAAAAACAGAAACTCTGGTAAAGTTTTTTACGTTTTTTTTGACGCTGTTCACCGCGTGCAATAAATAATATAATATTTTGATACCTCAGGTCGTTACGGTCGTGGCGATACCAAATACATATGGTTTATTATTATTTTTCAATAATAAAAGGACTTGATAAGAGTAAAAGGGGGATTGTGTTTTATTTGATTACTTGAAACTTTTATTGTTTTCAAACTTATTTTTTGCACTTTTTTTTACACTTTTCTTCAAGTCCCACTAGGGGACTTGAAGGTCCAACGGTCAGATTTTTTTTTTTCTAATACATTGCACTACCTATGTAGTGCAATGTATTAGATCTGTCAGTCATTCACTGACAGCAAGCCGATTAGGCTTCGCCTCCCGGCGGGGCCTAAATTGGCTTCCGTAATGGCAGAGCAGGAGACCATTGTGTCTCCTGTTGCCATAACAGCAGTCGCCAGTCCCGATTGCCTCTCAGGGCTGGCGATCTGCTAGTAACCGCTACGATGCAGCAATCGCTTTCGATTGGGGTTAATGGCAGGGATCGGAGCTAGCTCCGGTTCCTGCCGTTACAGGTGGATGTCAGCTGTACAGTACAGCTGACTTCCACCGCTGATGACGTCGGATCAGCTCCTGACCCGGCACCATCTTGCCGGCAGCTACGGAAGCCGATCAGGCTCCGCCGCCGGGCGGATCTTGACCGGCTTCGGTGCTTGGCAGACCGGGAGGCCAGTATTAGGCCTCCGGTTGCCATTGCAGCCACCGGAACCCCGGCAATTTCATTGCTGGGGCTCCGATGAGCTGCAAACACCTTAAGTGCAGCGATCGCGTTTGAGCGCTGCACTTAAGGGGTTAATGGCGGGGATCGAAGCTAATTTCGGTCCCCGCCGTTACAGTCGGATGTCAGCTGTAAGATACAGCTGAGATCCGACGATGATGGCACCGACTCAGCTTCTGAGCCGGTGCCAAACATTTGACGTAAATGTACGGCATTTTGTGGAAGTCAATGCTTTCCATGACGTACATTTACGTCAAATGTCGGGAAGGGGTTAACATCAGAGTTTCCCCACGTTCGTCTGAATTTGGCCCTATAGATATTTGGACTGACAAAAGCTACATGCCCATGAGACTATGTTCACACTTGATTCGTGGCTATTCGTTGTTCTGCTCAGTCAGCGTAGCAAAACAAGGGAAAACCAGAAGTGTGAATCTAGCCTTACAGGTGTTTTAAAGAGGCTCTGTTACCACATTATAAGTGCCCTATTTCCTACATAATCTGATCGGCGCTGTAATGTAGATAAGTGGTTTTTATTTTGAAAAACGATCATTTTTGAGCAAGTTATGAACAATTTTAGATTTATGCTAATCAGTTTCTTAATAGACAACTGGGCGTTTTTTTTTTTTTACCAACTGGGCGTTGTGAAGGGAAGTGTATGACGCTGACCAATCAGTGACCAATCAGTGACTAATCAGCGTCCTATACTTCACTCCATTCATGTCCATCTGTATTCACTGCATAGCCTGATCTCGCAAGATCACGCTGTGCTGTCACATGCTCCCACATTAACTTTACTGAAGTGTCTTGAGAGTGAATAGACATTACTTCCAGCCAGGATGCAAAGTCTATACACACTCCCGACACTTCGGTAAAGTTTCTGTGGGACTTAATCACGCTGTGCAGGGAATACAAATGGACCTGAATGGAGAGAAGTATATGACGCCGATTGGTCAGCGTCATACACTTCTCTTTAGAACGTCCAGTTGGTAAAAAGGTAAAAAACACCCAGTTGTCTATTTACCGCTTCCCGACTGCCCACAGTAAATTCACGTCGGCGCTTGCTGGGCTCTGTGCGTTGAAAGCGCGATTCGGGTGTCTCAGAGTAGCGCTGACACCCGGATCGCGCTGTTAACCCCGGCCTCTGGTCCGGGAGACATGATTGGGACCTGATTGGTTCAGGTCCCGATCACGTGATCGCAGGGAAAGTTTGTTGTAGCAACAAACTGGAAAGTTTGTTGCTACAACAAACTTTCCCGGGGACCTATTGCGGGTGCTGTAGTCGGTTGCATGCCAAAACCAGAGGCCACACAACAGCCTCCGGGTCTGCCATGCCGGTCCTCATAGGCTTCCTGTCAGTGTGACGGTCAGCGTCACACTGACAATTTATAATACATTACACTACCTTGGTAGTGTATTGTATTATAGCAGCTATCAGTGCTGCAAGTCTTCAAGTAAAAGTAAAAAGTAAAAAAAAGTTAAAAACTTTTTATAAAAGTGTAAAAACAAGTTAAGTTACAAAAACAAAAAAAAAATGCTTTTTTTTCCTATAAGTTTTATTATAGGAAAAAAATAAAAAAAACTTTAAAAAAAAAGTACACATATTTGGTATCACCGCGTTCGTAACAACCCATACTATAAAACGCTAATATTTTTCCCGCACGGTGAACACCGCAAAAAAATTTATTAAAAGACAATGTCAGAATCACTATTTTTTTGGTCATCACCCCTCTCAAAATATAAAATAAAAAGTGATCAAAAAGCTGCATGTACCCCAAAATAGTACCAATACCAAATACAACCCGTCGCGCAAAAAAAACAAGCCCATACACCGCTTTTTGACTGAAAAATAAAGTTATGGCTCTCAGAATATGGCGACAGAAAAAATAAATACTTTTATCGAAAAGTGATTTTATTGCGCAAACGCCACAAAACAAAAAAACTATATATATATATATATATATATATATATATATATATATATATAGTCTTGCCATAATCGTATCGACCCGCAGAATAAAGTATAATGTAAAAAAAAACAAAAAACACTGCGACAAAAATCATTGTCAGAACGTGTTTGTTTTTTTTGTTACTTTGCTTGCCAAAAATAAAACTAAATCTAATAAAAAGTGATAAAAAAAATTAAATATCACATGTACCCTAAAATGGTACCAATGAAAACTACAGATTGTTCCGCAACAAATAAGCCCTCACACAGCTCCGGTGGAGACAAAATAAAAAAGTTCTGGCTCTCAGAATATAGCGACAGAAATTGTGCAGTGTCCAAAAGCGGATAAGATCGGGCGCCATTTATCAGTGTGACACTGGCTACATATCTATGAATTATTATTTCTTTACCGCATTATTATACCCTCTTATTTATTATGCCCTGATGTTCTCCGCACAGATTACATATTCCCCCACATTATAAGCTGAAATACCAGCGAAACCCCAAACAGAAAAACTACCAAGCAAAATCTGCGCTCCAAAAGCCAAACGATGCTGCCTCCATTCTGAGCCCTACAGCGTGCCCAAACACCAGCTTACGTCCACATATGACATTTTATATCCGGGAGAAGCCGCTCAACATTGTGTGAGGTATTTGTCTTACTATTAATGTGAGGCACATTCAAAATTCACCACACCAGGCGCCTCACATCAGAAAATGGAAGAACTTATTTTTTATATTACGGTTGGCAAAGTATAGTTTTGGTATCGAAAATCACAATACTACACAAAGTATCGATATCGAAGTCCAAAATCTGGTATCGTGACAACCCTAATTCCAAGAGTCATCTTTTTTTTTTTTCGTTGACGTTGTGATATGTGGGCTTGTTTTTTGCGGGACGAGACATAGTTTTCAGTGGTACTGTTGTGGGGTATATGGGATTTATTGATTAACTTTTATGATTACTTTTTTTGGGGGGGGAAATGGGAAAAAAAAAAAAAACAATTTCGCCATTGTTTTTTGCAGGGTTTTTTTCACGGGGTCCACCTTGCGGTTTAAATTACATATTAACTTTATTGTTTGGGTCATTACGGTCGCGGCGATACCATATTGATTTACTTTTATTTCTTTTTTACACTTACTAAAAAACACTTTTTATGGAAAAAAAAACGTTTTATTTTTACTGCAATTTTTATTAATAATTTTTATTTCACACTACTTATTTTTTTTAGTCCAACTAGGGGACTTTACTATGCGACTTTTAGATTGCTGCTATAATGCTTTGGTATACTTCGTATACCAGAACATTATTGTCTGTCAGTGTAAAACTGACTGGCAATCTATTAGGACGTGCCTCTGGCACGTCCTAATAGGCATATGCCCAATGCAGACCTGGGACTTTTATCAGGCCCCCGGCTGCCACGGCACCCTATCGGAGGCCCGCGATTACATTTGCAGGCCGCCGATGGGTGAGAGAGGGAGGCTGGAGGTAATGTATATTCATTGTCATGACACGAGTAGCGTTATAGTGTGTTTATGTGGCTGCACATGGCAATATAGCTATATCACTATGTGCTGTGTAAATGGATGAAGAGAAGTGTGTGACGCCGATTGGTCACTGATTGGTCAGCGTCATACACTCCTCTGTACAACGCCTACTTGGTCATATAGTAAAACACGCCCAGTTGTCCATTGAGAAACTCATTAGCATAAAGCTAATATAGGTTATAACTCCATCAAAAATGATTGTTTTTCTAAAGAAAAAAACACTGCTGTAATCTACATTACATCGCCAATCACATCATGTACAATATAGGGCACTTATAATGTGGTGACTGAGCCTCTTTAATGAAAAAGGCTAACAAAATGTATACATAGCCTTTTAATTTGCATTGAGAAAATAGGAGGGCTGCAAAGTTTTTTCATATAATACATGTAATGCAATAAAAAAAAAAAAAAGTTTAAAGAAATAAGCCATACCCACCAAACACATCTTCCCGTCCCTTCGTGTGTCTCCACTTCCTGCTGCAGAGATGACATATGACCGCTGCAGCGGAAAGGGGAGACTGGTAGCCGGGACATCTGTGTAGCCCATAAAGGGGTTATAAAAGATCCCCCTGGTATGTTGGGAGGTCTCACTGGTGGCCCTGAAATCAGAAGTCAAGAACCGCAATGCCAATGCTTATTTTCTTTGCAGGATATGATGCCACTATTGCTGAATGCAGCCCTTTGCCTATGGAAATGCACACAGAAAAGCCATACATGCGCTGTGTGCTGCCGTACAGGCTTCGTTGGGTGCCGTATGTACGGAGCTATTCTTCCCTTTCAATGCTTCAAATAGTCTTAATAAAAACCATTAGTGTACAGACAAACATGGAGGCCCCGATCTGGCCAAGGTGTGGATGAAAACTGCGGCAACATGCGCTTCTGCTGCAAATTGGCAAGGTTTTGTAAAGATTGTTCATGTCCGCATAGTGTGCAGGTAAACAGAAACGTGCATCTGTACATAGGAGGAATGCTTCTGCATAAAGATTGGTACATCATTAATGTGTGTGATGAATTTATTGCTTCTTTCAATCTGTTCTTAACATAGAGCTTCAATCAGATGGAGTTACATAACTACATGCAGAACTGCCGCCCAAACAAACAACTCAATGGTTATCTCAGGACTGTAAGCAGAAACTGCTCCATGAAAGACAGAAATAGCACGCCAACCTAGAGGAAGGCAAACTGTTTACCCTGATCACAAAAGGCACAAAGTCACTTGCTGTATTTTAGGCCTTATTCACACAAGCGTGTTTCTCATCTGTGTTTGGTTCGTTTTAACTTCGGACAGTACACTAACCAATTCAAAGGGGCTATTCACACATTTGTGTTTTTTCACGGAGAACGTCTCAGATACGAGAAACTCACCGCATGTCCTAATCAAACTAGACTAGGCCATTAAAGTCTATGGGTGCATGAAAAAAAAGCGGACAGTACGCGGACATCTGTGTGCGGTCCCGTTTTTTCATGCACCAGTTGCTAAGGAAATGCAGAGGAAAAAAAAAGGAAAAGCGTTACCAAAAATTGCTTACAGAGGAGAAACATGGATGAGAAAAGCGGATGACACACGGAAACCACGCTGACAAACATGGACAGTCATATGCAATTTAAAAAAAACACCAATTTTTTGGGGACGCAAATTAGACGCGCTTGTGTGAATAGACTTACGGCTCATGCACATGTGCGCGGTCCCAGTCCCGTCAGTGATCCGGGGAAAGATAGGACATGTTCTACCTTTCCTCGGATCGGAGACTCGGACCATTTTTCACGGACCCGATTCACCTGCTAAAATGAATGGGTCCGTGAAGACTATCGGGTGCCACTCGGATGCCGTCAAATACGGCCCGCGTGGCACAACGGTTGTGTGCATGAGGCATTACTGTTCTCAGCAAGTCAATGTTATTCACGTATTTTATCAATATGGAAACATTGTAGAAGCTTGTTCACACTACAAATTACATAATATCGATGCCTCGTATAGTAGTTACAAGTGTTAAGTAATGGCCTGATCACATCTGCCTTGGAGGCTCCATTAGGGGCTTCCGTCACAGAGATTACCTGCGCTATTGTTTCCAGTAAAACCACAGACATTCCGACAGAACCAATTAAAGTAAACGGATTCTGTCGGCCAACGGTGGTGTCGATGGTGCAGCGGAACCATCACTTCTGGTTTTCCCTTGTTCTGCTCCTCTGACGGCACAGAACAGAATGGCCCGATGCAGATGAAAACAGGGACTAAACGTCAAGGTTAAATCGTTTTGGATACATAATTACAAAACATCCACCGAAGAGTACAACACACCAATGCCATGTGTACTGTATAGTAAACTATCAGGATATATTTAGATAAACAGAGAAAAGTCCCCTTCTGTTAATCTGGGCGCACAGCACTGATCACTCCATGTCTTCCTAAGGCCCAAAGCACACGAACGGATTTTTGCGGCCGCAATTCACCCGCAAATCTGCGGGTGAATTGCGGTCCCATTGATTTCTATGGGCCCATGCATTTCCCAGCAGCCTGGACCGCAAAAAGATAGGACATGTCTTATTACGGCCGTGTTTTGCGGCTAGGCTCATAAAAAAATGAATGCACGCGGCCATGTGCACAGCCTGCGATTTGCGGGCGGCCCGCAGGTGACAATCCGCGGCCTTTCAAGCCAAAAATCACGGCTGCGCACACCACTACGTCGTGTGCACAAGGCCTTATTGATATTCATGTATATTAGTGTGTTCTTATGGCAGTGATTCCCATCCTTAGAACCTGAAAAATGTTTCTACTCCCCTGCTCACACTTCTACTGTAAAGAATTTTGGTGTAGGGTCATGTAAAGTATTCTCATGTATTTTCTGGCAAAAAATTGCCTGCCCCTTGTTAGGCATCTCCTTCCCTACTTAGTGACAGCTCTGCTGCTGTCATCTGGTTGATAAACGCAGACTTATGGACTGCATCGGTCACGTAGGGGCTCATGCATATGAGCGCATTAAGGATCTATATCACTGCATTTCACCTCACACTTCCATTATGTTTAAAGCATGCGCATTTCTCCAAAAAAAAAATATAATTGCAGAATATGCCATCACATGCAGAAACCATGAACTTTCAGGTCCCTGGTGACAAGAGGATCTCAACCACCAGGTGAAATTTCTGAAATAATGACAGGATTTACAAGCGTTCTAGGGGATCTAAAAGTCCAAAGGCACAGCCACGATAGGTAGCCCAAAGTCAAGATATGCTGCCCATCAATGTCAAGCCATGCTGGACAGCTCTTCACTTACCTAGGTCATCCCAAAAGATGCCGCTGGTACCCACCAAAGAAGAGTCCTCTGGCAAACACTAGGGCCACCCCAAAAGGGGCCACTAGCACCCACCAGGGCCATTCCAACCCACAATAGGCATGACCACTAAATGCCCAGTTTCCATGCACCTAGATGTCAGCAGAAGCAGTCACCACAAGTTTACAGCCCCAGTACTGAGAGAGAGAGATAGATAGAAGACACCTTGTGAATGGATAGATACTGTAGATAGATAGTAAATGAATAGAGATAGATAGATAGATAGATAGATAGATAGGATAGTCACGGTACTGATAGGCTATAGACTCCAGTAATGGACAGACACGCTGCGTCCAGTCCAGCACACTGCAGTATACATCCAACATACACACAGCGCAACACTACAAGGCCGTTAAAAGCCACAGTCACATGTCGGTAACATCTCGTATGCTGCTGGCGACAGGAGAACCAGCAGGCCGCAGACACCGGAGAACGTGCAGATAATGGGAGCAGGCCTCGTCTCCTGCGCACCACACACTGCAGTCACACGCTCCGCACGGCCGCTAATACTGGCGCCTGGAATCCGCTCGGTACATTAGGGAGTCACCGGGCACACCGAACTATATCTCAGCCTTACACTTACGGTCAGCGTACGGTCTCACCTTAGAACCCGCTCTCTGCGAGCCGCCAGACATCTTCTCCGCCATCTTGCGTCTCTACAGCCCCTATAGGCCAAACAATCGAGAGCGGAAGGAGGTGTGTGAGTGGCGATCTAGTCCTGAAGTCGATACCTGAGCTATCGATTCGGAGTAGAAATGAGCGCGTTGTGTGGCGCTGCGATGACGTAATTTCTGCCGGGTTTTCTACCTCTGTGTATGTGGATGGGAACTGGTTGGAGGACGTACAGCGCGGATATGTCTATAGTCTTTGCGTTGTTTACGAGTGTATGGAATGGGAACCGGGATAGTGGTGTGAGAGAGGCCCGGTGTTATGTCACGTTATTTATTTTATTCAATGTGTTGATTGTTACCCCTAAGAACTGTATTTATACAAATATAAGTTTCAGTCCTACGCTAGAGCCATGTAGGAGGCGTAGGCTGTGTTCACATCGATTTGCTGCACATTTTGGCAGATTTTTGAGCCAAACAATTTAGGCTGTGTTCACACAGAGTTTTTTGCAGGCGGAATTTCTGCCTCAAAATTCCGTTTGGAATTTGAGGCAGATTTTCCTCTCCCTGCATGCCGATTTTCGCGGAGTTTTTCGGCCGCGGCCATTGAGCGCTGCGGGCATAAAACGCCGCGAAATACGCTTTCTCTGCCTCCCATTGATGTCAATGGGAGGTCACAGGCGTAAATGGCCGATGATAGGGCATGTCACTTCTTTTTACCGCGAGGCGCTTTTACCGCTCGCGGGAGAAAACTGCCCCCACCTCCTATTGAAATCAATCGGAGGCATTTTAGCGCCATTTTTGACGAGTTTTGCGGCGCGGTTTCCGCGTAAAAAAAACTCTGTGTGAACCCTTAGGCTATGTTCACACGGGGTATTTTGCCGAGTTTTTTGACGCGGAAACCGCGTCGCAAAACTCGGCAGAAACGGCCCGAGAACGCCTCCCATTGATTTCAATGGGAGGCTTCGGCGTCTTTTTCCCGCGAGCAGTAAAACTGCCTCGCGGGAAAAAGAAGCGACATGCCCTATCTTCGGGCGCTTCCGCCTCCGACCTCCCATTGACTTCAATGGGAGGCAGGAGAAAGCGTATATCTCGCTGTTTTATGCCCGCGGCGCTCAATGGCCGCGGGCGAAAAACGGCGCGATAATTGCCGCGAAAATCGGCGTGCAGGGAGAGGAATATCTGCCTCAAAGTTCCAAACGGAATTTTGAGGCAGATATTCCTCCCCCAAAATACTCTGTGTGAACATAGCCTTATACTTCTCCTTCCTCCTGGTTCCACTTCTGGCTTCTGCTAAAAATTCTGCAACACATTGCTTAGGCCAAATGCACATGTTGCACAATTTGATGTGGAAAATCTGCGCCAAAACAGCGGGTAAAATCTTTTGATACGTTTTTACATTTTGATGCGGAGATAGGTGCCGTTTTAGGGCTTGCCCACACACAACTGAATTGCCACAGAAAATTTCTGCAGCAATTCCATTGGAAGTCAAAGGCTTTCCGCTGTGTCAAAAATGCACCGTTTCCTGCGGTTTTGCGGTAGAAAATGGTGCGTTTTTCCCAACATTAGGAGATGGGGACATCTCCTATGAAAAACGCCGCAATTCTGCACACTTTCCGTAGCAGGAAATTTTACACAGCATATGGATGAGATTTGTTAAATCTCATCCACTATGCTGATACTGTATTCTGCGTTTTTTTTCCGGACGGAAAAAACGCGCCAATTCCGGAGCGTGTGGACAAGCCCTTATGCTGCAGATTTTGGTATGTTTTTTTCTAAACTTGTCAAGCACAATTCTATGGTCGGAAGCACAAGATAAGTAGACATGCAGATTTTGAAGTGCGCTCAGAAAAATTCTGCATCGTGTAGATGAGATCGCTTGAGACCTCATTTACTTTGCTGGTACTTTATTACACTACGGATTAGCCGCAGGAAAATCCATGCAGCAAATCCGCACGTAATACGCATCGCGTGCAAAGGCTTTAGGGCAGGTTCCCACGTAGCGTACATGCTGCAGGATTTTCTGCAACGGAATTCTGCAGCATTTTCAGTAGCAGCAAAGTGGACGAGATTTCGAAAATCTCATGCCCACGTTGCGAAAAAAAATAACGCAGCGTAAATGTTAATAAATAGACATGCGGTGCAGAATTTAAATCCGCAGCATGTCAATTTATGCTGCGTTTTCTGTTGCGGGTTTTCCCCATTGAATTCAATGAGAATGGAAAACCCGCAAGAGAAAGCCAAGTGTTGCGACTTTTACAAAAAACGCAACTTAGAAAAAAAAAAATCATATCCAGAATGATCTCATTCATCCTGCTGTCTGGTCTCCTGGGATGACGTTTTATCCCATGTGACCGCTGCAGCCAATCACAGGCTGCAGCGTCACATGGCCTGCAGTGTCATCTTGGGAGGCCGGTCTATGCGCAGAAAAGAGGCAGGGGGGTAAGTATTGTTGTTTTTATTTTAACTCAGTGCTGCGTTCCGCAGGGAAAATTCCATTCGAAAAACCGTACCACAATGTGTGGTTTTTCAGACTGAAGGTGCTGCGGGTTCCAGGTCGGGGTACACTACACAGTTTTTGCGCAACATATCCGAACGGTGGGAACCCGGCCTTACGGTGCAGTCACACGTAGCAGATTTTGTTGCAGAAAATTTCTGCGACTGAAAATCTGTTTCGGTCATCTAAGTAGGGTTGTTTCTGCCTCAGATGCATAGATTTCTGCAAGTTCTTTTCAGACGAATGGAACGGAATTTCAGTCGCAGAAAATTTCTGCAACAAAATCTGCCACGTGTGACTGCCCACTAAGGGCTTGTTCACATCTGTATTGAAGGCTCCGTAAGGTCCCTGAATCACAGAATCGGACGAAAATACCATAAAAAAATAGTGCAGCATGAGAGCAATAACTGTTTTATATTTCTGTCGTTAGAGCAGTGTGAGGGCTTATTTTTTTGGGTATTTATAGGTACCATTTTTTGGTACATACGACTTGAGCACTTTTTGTTTTCATTTTTTTAGAACTAAGTTGACAAAAAAACAGCTATTCTGGTGCTTTCAATTTTCTTTTTTTTACTGCCTTCAGCATGAGAGTAAAATGATGTTATGTTGTAATAGTTTGGACTTTTACAGACATGGTGATATCAGTTTTGTTTATTTTATCATTTTTGACATTGTTTTAGAGGAAAAAATGGAAAAGGATTTTTTTACAATTTTAATATTTTTTTGTACACTACTATTGGGGGGGTGGGCGATAGGCTGTCAGAGGGGGCCATCCGCCTCTTTCTTACGGCATCTAAGTGATTAAATGGCTAGGATCAGAGTTTTCTCTGTTCCTGGCCGTTAGTTTGAGGTGTCAGCTGTAAAACACAGCTGACACTTGCGGCGTATAGAGTGGGCTCAGCCCGTGAGCCCGCTCCATACTTTAACCCCCCCCCCCGCATTAGGAAGTACATTGTCATCCTGGTGCGTCAAGTGCTTAAAATACATTGCATTAAAATGGATGTGTTATCTTACTATTGTGTCG
This sequence comes from Rhinoderma darwinii, assembly GCF_050947455.1. NCBI lineage: Eukaryota > Metazoa > Chordata > Amphibia > Anura > Rhinodermatidae > Rhinoderma > Rhinoderma darwinii. Next base: position 111,459,391 of record NC_134690.1, read on the forward strand.
TGTTTAGGGATGCACAATGCATCGAAACTTTGATACCGTGCACCCTGAAACGGTTCAATACTGTTATTTCATGTATTTCGATACTAAACTGTGCAGCCGCACAGCTTAATATAGTAATACATGAATGTTGTTAAAGCGGGGCTGCGGCCATGTAATACAGCTACTGACCCGCTCCTGAGTTCTGAGAAGTGCGCGCGCGGTTAGCATGATTTGATCTGCACTAATGATTGCCGGCACTGAAGACACAACATGGCGGGCTCACTACAAAACACCCCCCTGTTCTGTCTTCAGTGCCGGCCGCATCACCTCATGCTGACCGCGTGCACACACTTAGGCCTTATTTACACGAGCGTATTTAACGTCCGTGAAAATCACGCGTGTCGCACGGACCTATGTAAGTCAATGGGGCCGTTCAGACATTCCGTGATTTTCATGCAGCGTGTCCGCTGCGTAAACCTCACGACATGTCCTATACTTGAGCGTTTTTCGCACATCACGCACCCATTGAAGTCAATGGGTGCGTGAAAAGCACACGGGAGCACTTCAGTGCGTCGCGCATGATTCGCGCTACAGTTAAATAAATGAAGAAAAAAAAAAAGCACCACATTCATTGCAGTTTCTAAGCATCGAAACCGCGTGTCATAAGCATGGCATATGCGTGAAAAACACGCAGCCACACACCAAACTCTGATGCCACACGGAACTGCCAAGCGTGCAAAATGCAGCGTTTTTTGTGCGCGCAAAACGCACGCGTCGTGTGAATTTCACCTTATTGTCTTACACAGCCGCAGTCCCACTCTAATGGCGGAGATCAGAGAAACCTCTCATCTCTGCCGTTATTACCCTGAATGCTGCGATCAAAGCTGACTGCAGCATTAAAGGGGTAAATGAAAAGGGGGGATGCCCTATGGATCGCGTCACGCCGAATCCCTGTGACGCGATTGAGGGGCATACCATATATGGGCAGACAGCCCAGGGTCCAATGAAGGACCCCAGGGCTGCTTGACCATATTTCCTGTGGTTAGGGCATACTTAGGTATGTCCTAACAACTGCCTGTGCATTATCAGTACACAGGATAATGTACTGGCATATAGATGATATGATGTTAAATGAAAAAAAATTAACATAGTCTCAATACATAAAATATACACATTCGGTATCGTCACGACCGTAATAACAAATTTATAGCGTCATTCATGTTTACGCTGTTATAAAATTAAAAACAGCTTTCTTTCACTTATTAATGTGAGGCACGAGGTATTATGAATTTTGAACCTCTATGTACCTCACATTAATAGTAATTAACCCCATCATGTACCTCACATATTAACCCAATGTTGTCCATTATGACTGAGGAACATGATAGGGTTAATTACTATTAATGTGAGGCATGTGGAGTTTCAAAATTTACCACACCACGCGCGTCGCATCAGAAAATGGAAGAACTTTTTATTTATTATTGTTGTTGGCAAAGTATCGTTTTGGTATCGAGTATCGCAATACTACACGAAGTATTGGTATCGAAGTCCAAATTCTGGTATCGTGACAACCCTAGTCGTGTTTAAGGGCAGTAGGGATGTCACGATACCAGAATTTGATCTTCGATACCGATACTTTGTGTAGTATTGCGATTTCGATACCAAAACGATACTTTGCCAACAGTAATAAAAAAAAATAAAGTTCTTCCAGTTTCTGATGTGCGGCGCGAGGTGTGATGATGAGTTTTGAATGTGCCTCACATTAATAGTAATTAACCCCATTATGTTTCTCAGTCATAATGGGTTAATGTATGAGGTACATTATGGGGTTCATTGCTATTAATGTGAGGCACATGGAGGTTAAATTCATCACACCTCGTGCCTCACATTAATAAGTGAAAGAAGTTTTTATTTTATTTTTTTACAGCGTTCACATCATAAATGATGCAAAAAAATTGTGCAGGTTATTACGGCTGCGCCAATACCGAATGTGTATGTTTTGTGTATTGAGATTTATTTTAATGTTTATTGTAAAGGGTGTATGTGTATTTTTTAAAATTTATTATTACTTTATGTTTTTACTTTCTTTTTAAACTTTAATGTACTGGCATATATCAGATATATGCCAGTACATTAGCCTGTGTATGGATAGTACACAGGCAGTTGTTAGGACATACCTAAGTATACCCTAACAACAGGAAATATGGTAAGACAGCCCTGGGGTCCTTCAATGGACCCTGGGCTGTCTGCCCATATATGGTATGGCCCTCGATCGCGTCACAGGAATTCCCTGTGACGCGATCCAGGGGCATCCCCCTTCTCACTTCCTCTTGAATGCTGCAGTTCACTTTGATCGCAGCATTCAGGAGAATAGCGGCGGAGATAAGAGGTTTCTCTGATCTCCGCCGTTATAGAGCGGCGATGCGGCTGTGTAATACAGCCATTGCCCTGTTCCTGACAACAAGTGCGCGCGCGGTCAACATAAGGGGATGTGGCCGGTGCTGCACTAATGAGTGGCGACGCAGGCACTAAAGACAGAACATGGGGGTGTTTTGTAGTGCGCCCGCCATGTTCTGTCTGCAGTGCCGGCAATCATTAGTGCAGCGCTGGCCGCATCGCATCATCCTGATAGCGCGCACTTGTCAGGACACAGGAGCGGGGCAATGACTGTATTACACGGCCGCAGCCCCGCTCTCATACATTCATGTGTTACTATATTGAGCTGTGTGGCCGCACAGCTTAGTATCGAAATACATGAAATAACGGTATCAAACCGTTTGGGGATGCACGGTATCGAAACTGTATCGAAGATTCGATGCATCGTGCATCCCTAAAGGGCAGCACATGTGTTCTGAACTTGCGTTCTGAGAAAGGTGTGCCTTTAATAAAGGTTATTTTTATTATTAGGAATTAAGTGAATAAAACAATTCAATACCTTCTGTTAGTAGTTTGGAAAATAGGGTTAGTTGCCTTATAGGCAAATTGTGTTTAGTTATCGCCACTTTTTCAAACTGAGAGACCTTGGTTTATCACACCTAGACCGAGATGTCATCACGTGTCCCGGATGTCGGGAGTAAAATAACGAAAGGGAATGACAGCAAGAGGTGCGCGGAGGCGAACTTCTGCACGGCCGAATTGTCTGATTGGAAGAATGGAGCATAGTATTCCATTCTGTACTGCAAGTGAATTTGGACGTCACATCCCAAGCCTAGGGCGGCAACTAGTGTCGACACAAACCATCAGAAGGTGTTTGCATGACACTGGGCTACAAGCCAGACATCCAGCAACAGGAGTTCCATTGAAGTGTGCTACCGCTCTCAAAGGTTATCCTGGTGCACAGCAAGACGGCACTAGAGGCTGGAATGGAGGACTATCTTCTTTAGCGATGAGTCCCGCTTTTGTCTCGGATGCAATGATAGCCGGAGATTGGTCTGGAGACTACGTGAGCAATTTCATGAAGAGGCCTTTACAAGAGAACGTCACACTGGTACTACCAGGATTATGGTGTGGGGTGGCATAATGTACGGTAGCTACTGTGAGCAGCCTGTGTGGCCTAAATGTGCTACCATGGCCTGCAGCGTCTCTGGACATGTCTACCATTGTGCACATCAGAGACGTCATTGGTCGGCAATTGCAAAGGGAGCTGCCAGCAGCAAAACTTGATGATTTGCGTGCCAAGTGCATTCAGCGTGCATAACATTCCTCAGACAACCATTAATAAGCTCATTGATAGCATGCCAAGGCGTGTAAATGCGTATATTTATGCGCGTGGCCCTCATATTCGATACTGAATAAATCAGAATGTTTGTAATATTTTGTTTCCAAAATTTGCATATCATAACCATTTCTATCAATCCTGTGATTTCCACAATTCCAAAACTTTTCCTTCTTGGTGTTGCAATTTAAATGTTGAGTGTATTAGCCAAAATAGTACAAAAAATATATTGGGGGAGATTTATTAAGACTGGCATTTCATACTCCAGACTTAAGAATCAGTTCGCTGGAGTATGATGCAACAAATTTATTAAAAGAGCGAACGCCTCTCAAAAAATATCAGGTCTTTCAGCTGGCTGTTGCTCCACAACTGGCGTAACAATCACAGTCGCAGGGATCAGCCCACATAAAAAAAAAAAAATACCTCACTGCTCCGCTTCCTCCCTTAGGCTCTCGCGGCTCATGCACCCTGAGAGCTGTAAAGGGTCAGTACCTTATATGAGACTTGGCCTTCTGTGAGAGCTTGAGGGGAGAAGCGGAGTGGTAAGATTAGTATATTTTATCTTTTAGTTTATTATTTGTCCGAGGGGGGCAAAATACAGGGCCCAGCATGGGCTTCTTCCTTGCTAGGCCCCACAGAGTGATTGATGACTGTCATGTATACATGCAAATACAAAGCAGCCCATCAGGTACTGGTGAGGGAAATGGGGGTGAGCTGTATTCTTTAGTAGGTTCTGTTAGCCAAACAGCACATTATTTTGTTGTGCCGTGTCTCAATACCATGCTGTCCTTAGACAGACCAGCATAGTAAAATGACAGATCTGCCTTAATTATATTACTGGTGTAATACAGTCACTGCCCCGCTCCTGTGTCCTGACAAGTGCTCGCGCACGCGCGCGCAGTCAAGATGATGTGATGTGACCAGCCCTGCTCTAATGAGTGCCGGCACTGAAGACAGAACATGGCAGGCGGGCGGACTGCAAAACACCCCCATGTTCTGTCTTCGGTGCCTGATCCGCCGCTCAATAATGCTGCGCCGGCCGCATCACCTCGGCTGACCGCACAGGCACTTAATGTCAGGAGCGGGGCAATGCCTGTATTACACAGCCGTAGCCCCGCTCTATAACGGCGGAGATCAGAGAAACCTCTCATCTCTGCCGTTATTCCCCTGAATGCTGCGATCAAAGCTGACTGCAGCATTCAGGGGAAAATGGGGAAGGGGGGGGGGATGCCCCTTGGATCGCATCACAGGAATCCTGTGACGCGGTTGACAGACATACCATATATGGCCAGACAGCCCAGGGTCCATTGAAGGGCCCCAGGGCTGTCTTACCATATTTCCTGTTGTTAGGGCATACTTAGGTATGTCCTAACAACTGCCTGTGTACTATCTGTACACAGGCTAATGTACTGGCATATGGATATATGCCTGTGTACTATCAATATATAGATATATGCCAGTACATTAGAGTTTAAAAATAAAGTAAAAACAGAAAGTAATATTAAATTTTAAAAAATACACATACACCTTTCTTTACAATAAACATTAAAATAAGTCTCAATACATAAAATATACATATTCGGTATTGGCGCGGCCGTAATAATCTGCACAACAATTTTTTTGCATCATTTATGATGTGTACGCTGTAAAAAAAAATTAAATAAAAACTTCTTTTTTTCATTTATTGTGAGGCGCGTGGTGTGATGAATTTTGAATGTGCCTCATATTAATAATAATTAAACCCATCATGTACCTTACACATTACTCCATTATGACTGAGAAACATGCTGGGGTTAATTACTATTAATGTGAGGCACATTCAAAATTCATCACACCTCGTGCCTCATATGAGAAAATGGAAGAACTTTTTTTTTTTTTATTACTGTTGGCAAAGTATCGTTTTGGTATCGAAATCGCAATACTACACAAAGTATCGGAATCGGAGTCCAAATTCTGGAATCGTGACATCCCTAGTACGCAGTGCTATTTTGTCCGGCAAAACGCCGGAAACCCGACGGAATGCATTAAAGTCAATGGGTTTCATTGGGCATAATTGGTTACTGTCATGCAATGGATCTTGCGCTTCTGTTTTTTTTGTTCTTATGACAGTACAAAAACACGGAAGAGCAAGTCAGATATGAACAGAGCCTTAACGTAGCGGTGACGGCTGATGACCACTGCCATTTCCCCTCCTCCGGCGGCTGTCAGCTTACCTTCTCTCAATGCCGGCATCTCCCTCCACCTCTCCGGGGACGCCGGCACATTCTGCTTCCTGGTCCCAGTTTCCATAGGGTGCATGCGTGCTGGCCCTTTAAGTTTCCCCAGCCTATCCCTGTATACCCTGGGCTATATAATCTGACCTGCCCTCTGCCCCAGTGCCTGAGCAATGTTGTGTCTTTCCAGTTTTTGTCTTGCAAACGGTTCCTTTGCAGTATCAAGTATCTGTGTCCGGTTCTCGCGCCAAGTCAAGTGTCCGTGACGACTTCACCATCTGTGTCCGGTGTCCTAGCCAATCCAGTGTCTGAGACCACTGCACTACTCCTGTCTGGTGTTCGAGCCAAGTCCCATGTCCGAGATGACTGCACTACTCCAGTCTGGTGTTCAAGCCAAGTTCCATTATCCAGCACAAGCCTGCTTCCGATGGTCCACTACAAGTCTTATACCCAGGTACTCTTGTCCGAAAGTCTTTCATTGAATCTTGTCTGGCCAGCTGCTTCTCCACTACGGCGGAGCGGCCCACTGGGTCCACATACCCCACAGCTATGACACTTGGATTTCCTCATTTATTAGGCTGGATTCACACCTGTGTCACTGCTGTCCGTTGTTTTGTTATTCATCAGAGGAGCCGAACAAGGGAAACCCATAAGCTATGGTTCCGTTGCACCATGGACACCAACGGTGGCCGACGAAACCCATTGACTTTAATGGGTTACATTGGCTTTCCGTCCGTCGGGGTGTCTGTGGTTTTACCGGAAACAATAGTGCAGTATTCTGCGTTGTTGTCTCCGGTAATCTCGGCTGGATTTGCGAGGGAGGCCCCTAAAGGAGCCTCCAATGCAAATGTGAACGAGGTCTTACTCATAAAATGAGGTCTGATTATAATTGAAGTCACAATTATAGTCAAACACAATCTAACTAAACTAATAACACACAAATAGTTGTACTGTTCATGTCTTTTTTTTTTTAACACATTGAGTAAACATCCAGAGTGCACAGTGAAAAAGTAAGTGAACCTCCATGTTTTCCAAGAGCTAATTGGCAAAAGGTGTTTGCCCATTAAATATAGACACGCAAAGCCAAATATTTTCTTCTCAAGAAAGATTGATTAGTATGAACCATCCCTGATAAATTGTGCCATGTAAAAAGTGATCAGGACTGTTGCTGACCTACTGTAGTTTGAGGCCACATTACAGGGGCTTTGGGATTCCTCTGATAACATTTTATACCAGTTATTTAGAATCACAATAGTTTTATTTAAAATACATAATTTTTTTCTGCAATTCTGTTTAGACTGAATGCAGTGAGGTAAGCAGCTATGACAATAACTAGAAATATCTGTAAGGCTATGTTCACACGGGGTATTTTGCCGAGTTTTTTGACGCGGAAACCGCGTCGCAAAACTCGGCAAAAACGGCCCGAAAACGCCTCCCATTGATTTCAATGGGAGGCGTCGGCGTCTTTTTCCCGCGAGCGGTAAAACTGCCTCGCGGGAAAAAGAAGACATGCCCTATCTTCGGGCGCTTCCGCCTCTGACCTCCCATTGACTTCAATGGGAGGCAGGAGAAAGCGTATTTCTCGCTGTTTTATGCCCGCGGTGCTCAATGGCCGCGGGCGAAAAACGGCGCGATAATCGCCGCGAAAATCGGCGTGCAGGGAGAGGAATATCTGCCTCAAAGTTCCAAACGGAATTTTGAGGCAGATATTCCTCCCCCAAAATACTCCGTGTGAACATAGCCTAATAGTGTCAGCCTCATTGTTGAATTCTTCATTTTTTTACACAGTACCTTTCCAAGCTGCTGACTATGGTCTTTAATTATTCATGATAATATTCAGCATCTTTGCCAATTCCTGTGCGAGTACTTCCAGCTTGTGCTGGGAGCCAATGCTTTTATTAATCCGCCTTAGAACTGGATTTATTTAGAAAATCTTTGTTCTGTACATGAGTATTGGTTTAATGGTTTCACGGTGTGAAAGGCAATGGAAATGAAATGTAAAAACAATTTGTGCTACTTCGCTATATGTGGCAAGTTTCATAATCTCACTATTTGCATAGGTTAAAGTTGTGTCTTCTTATGCTACATTTCGAAATAAGATGTTGCTATTGGAGAGATTTATCCAAACTGGATCTATCAAAGATACAGAAACACCCAAGCGTTTTCAAAAATATATACTGTATATATATTTTTTACTGCTACTTTTTGAGTATTAATTAGTCTTGCCGATTCTGACGAAGCTAAGATATGGGGAGTTTGATCGGATTCTCCCACTGAAGCTGTCCCTGTGCTGAAGACAAGGAGGGAACACACTGGTCATCAGTGATTTTTTTGCCTAGCAAAAAAATTGACTTAGCAAGGTTGATGAATCTGATTTAGACCACCTGATTCTGTAGAGTGACAATAGTGGACTGCTGGAATATGTTTACATCATCTAAACATGAAGCATTCAACAGCTATGACATGTCCACAAATGCCTTTCTAACGAAAAAAATTTCACATATTTTCAATAGTAATTATTTGCTAATTGCACAGAATGCAACAGACGATAAAACAAAACAATTACAGTAATTCTTTCATAGCTCCATGCCCTGAAGGCCAATGCCAATAACATGTGCAATACAATGAACTGAAGGTTCCCCAAAAATAGATTTGAACTTGATTTTCATAACCTTTAAAATATAATGGACCCCTTACAGCCAGATGTATGCCAGTGTAAGAGCAGTGGTTTGTTTGGCAGTGCATGAATGCAGCACTAATTTATAATATTTATGCACCAGAAGCTTTGAATTATACGCTCTGTAATAACAGAATAATTATGTGGGACCTACTACAGTGATTTCAACGGACGAAAGTCAAATTCTGCATAAATATAGTGTGACAAATACAGGAATGTACTGCATTACACAGGCTTGCTTGTTTATAAATAGGTTGTGCCTGGCATTTTACAGTTGTTTATGTAGCACGTTTAGGAACTAGACACATGGATTGCTTGAAAGTCATGGGCGGGGTCAGATTATAGGGAGGGCAAAAGGGGGCAAATGCCCTGGGACCCCCCCCCCCAATCTTGGGGGCCTTCACCACACCACCAGCCTCAGTGTAATGATGGGGGTAGGGAAACAGACAAGTGAGCCCTAATCTACCCGCCACTCAGTCCCTGCCTACTTGCAATGACCCGCCCTAGGCGACGGGGTACAACTGGTCGACGGTCCCTACGCTCAATAAGTGCACGACAGACAAACAGACAAGGGTACACAGAAGCTAAGGGAAATGGGGCAGTTGCCCACGGCAACACCGTGAGCAACAAGAATGGTGAACGAGCCGAGTCAAACCAGAAGTGTACGAGGTACCAAACGCAGAGCAGGAGAGTAGTGAACAAGCCGAGTCAAACCAGGAGTGTACGAGGTACCAAACGCAGAGCAGGAGAGTAGTCAGTAAGCCAGGGTCAATATGAAGCAGGGTCAAATAGTTCAGAAGCTGCAGCAGGGCCAGGAAACCAAACGAGAAGAATCACAAGCAAGGAGGAACAGGAAAGGCAGGTATAAATAGACAGAGGGCGGGAGCTAGCTCCGTCTGGCCAGGCTGTGATAGGCTCTCCCACTCCTAAGCCTGCCATCCTGAGTGGTGGAAGATGGAGTCAGTCTCACAGACATAGAAGCAGGTGCAGACTGATTACCTATGGGCGTTGACACAGAAGCTGTGCCTGGCAGATCCTTTACAGTACCCCCCCTTTTATGAGGGGCCACCGAACCCTTTCTAGGTGGACCTGGTTTATTGGGGAAACGAAGGTGGAACCTCCTGACCAATACCCCAGCGTGAACATCCCGGGCGGGTACCCAAGTCCTCTCCTCAGGCCCGTATCCTCTCCAATGGACCAGGTACTGGAAGGAGCCTTGGACCATCTTGCTGTCCACAATCTTGGCCACCTCGAATTCCACCCCCTCAGGGGTGAGAACGAGGACAGGAGGTTTCCCCGAGGGAGCCAAGGACGGGGAGCAGCGTTTAAGGAGGGAGGCATGAAGCACGTCGTGTACTCGAAAAGATGGGGGCAACTCCAGTCGGAAGGAGACAGGATTGAGGACTTCAATGACCTTGTACGGCCCTATAAACCGGGGTGCAAACTTCTTGGACGGGACTTTAAGGCGCAAGTTCTTAGACGATAGCCACACCAGATCCCCGACCATAAACAAGGGGTTAGCAGAACGTCTTCTATCTGCCTGAGTTTTTTGTATGCTCTGGGACACCTCTAGGTTCTTCTGAACCTGGGCCCAGACTGTGCACCGTTCCCGATGAACGACCTCTACCTCGGGATTGTTGGAACTACCAGGTGAAACGGAGGACAACCGTGGATTAAACCCAAAATTACAGAAAAAGGGGGAGACCCTTGACGAGTAACTGACAAGGTTATTAAGGGAAAATTCGGCGAGGGGAATGAAAGAGACCCAATCATATTGACAGTCAGATATAAAACACCTTAAATATTGTTCTAGAGACTGATTAGTCCTCTCAGTTTGGCCATTAGTTTCAGGATGGAAGGCAGAGGAGAAGGACAGATCAATCTCCAACTTTTTACAGAAGGCTCTCCAAAACAATGAAACAAATTGTACCCCTCTGTCAGAAACAATATTGACAGGGACCCCATGGAGACGCAGGATGTGTTTGACAAACAAGGTAGCTAACGTCTTAGCATTGGGAAGTTTCTTGAGGGGCACAAAGTGGCACATCTTACTGAAGCGGTCTACTACAACCCACACCACCGACTTGCCTTGAGATGGAGGCAAATCGGTGATAAAATCCATGGAGATATGGGTCCAAGGTCTCTGGGGAAAGGGCAAAGAACGTAGTAAGCCCGCTGGTCGGGATCTGGGAGTCTTGGACCTAGCACAAACCTCACAAGCGGCGACGTAGGCCTTAACGTCTTTAGGTAACCCAGGCCACCAATAGTTTCTGGCAATGAGGTGCTTGGTACCCAGGATGCCTGGATGGCCAGATAGTGCGGAGTCATGATTTTCCCTAAGTACACTTAGCCGGAATTGCAGGGGAACAAACAGCTTGTTCTCAGGAAGGTTCCCGGGAGCTGAACCTTGATCAGCCGCAATTTCAGAGACTAAATCAGAATCAATAGAGGAAATGATTATACCTGGAGGCAAAATACAAGCAGGATCTTCCTCCGAAGGAGGGCTGGCCATGAAGCTACGCGCCCATCGAGCTTGTCTCGGGTTTAGCCTCCGGGCAGATTCTAGGAAAACCAGATTCTTGTGGTCGGTAAGGACCGTTACCTGGTGCCTAGTCCCCTCCAGGAAGTGGCGCCACTCTTCAAATGCCCATTTAATGGCTAAGAGTTCGCGGTTGCCAATATCATAGTTACTCTCAGTGGGCGAAAACTTCCTGGAGAAGTAGGCACAGGGACGGAGATGGGTGAGGGACCTGGTACCCTGGGACAAGACAGCCCCCACTCCCACCTCGGATGCGTCAACCTCCACGATAAATGGCTCCATTTGGTTGGGCTGAACCAGCACCGGGGCCGAGATAAAGCACTTCTTAAGGACCTCAAAAGCCTGGACAGCCTCAGGAGGCCAGTGGAGGAGATCAGCACCTTTGCGAGTGATTTCTGTAAGAGGCTTAGCGATGACCGAGAAGTTAGCAATAAATCTCCTGTAATAATTGGCGAACCCCAAAAAGCACTGTAACGCCTTCAGGGAGGCAGGTTGGACCCAATCCGCCACAGCCTGGGCCTTGGCGGGGTCCATGCGGAATTCGTGAGGAGTGAGGATTTGACCCAAAAATGGTATCTCCTGCACCCCAAACACACATTTTTCGGTCTTCGCAAACAGTTTGTTTTCCCGAAGGACCTGGAGCACCTTCCTGACATGCTCAATGTGGGAGGACCAGTCCTTGGAAAACACAAGTATGTCATCAAGGTTCACTACAAGAAATTCCCCCAGGTAATCTCTTAAAACCTCATTTATGAAATTCTGGAAGACCGCGGGAGCATTACACAACCCAAAGGGCATGACGAGGTATTCGAAATGACCTTCGGGCGTGTTAAACGCAGTCTTCCACTCATCCCCCTCTTTGATGCGGATAAGGTTATACGCCCCCCATAGATCAAACTAAGAGAACCATTGGGCCCCCTGAACCTGATTAAAGAGATCAGGAATCAAAGGAAGGGGATACTGGTTCCTTACAGTGACCTTATTCAAGTTACGGTAGTCAATGCATGGCCTAAGACCACCATCCTTCTTCCCTACGAAGAAGAAGCCAGCACCTACCGGAGAAGTAGAGGGGCGAATGTAACCCTTGGCCAGGCATTCCTGGATATACTCTCATGGCTTCACGTTCGGGACAAGAGAGATTAAATATCCTACCCTTAGGGAGCTTAGCTCCTGGTACCAAATCGATAGCGCAATCGTATTCTCTATGAGGAGGTAACACTTCGGAGGCCTCCTTAGAGAAAACATCAGCGAAGTCCTGAACAAACTCAGGTAGCGTGTTCACCTCCTCTGGGGGAGAAATAGAATTAACAGAAAAACATGATGTCAAGCATTCATTACCCCATTTGGTAAGATCCCCAGTATTCCAGTCAAACGTGGGATTATGCAACGTCAACCAGGGAAGGCCTAAAACCAAATCGGACGATAATCCCTGCATCAACAGTACAGAGCACTGCTCCAAATGCATGGAGCCAACAAGGAGTTCAAAAACAGGGGTATGCTGCGTAAAATAACCATTAGCAAGAGGAGTGGATTCGATACCCACTACCGGGACAGGTTTAGGCAAATCAATCAGAGACATAGCAAATTCCACAGACATGATATTAGCAGAAGACCCTGAATCCACGAAGGCACTGCCGGTAGCAGACCTACCACCAAAAGAGACCTGAAAGGGAAGCAAGATTTTATTACGTTTCATATTCACGGGAAATACCTGTGCGCCCAAGTGACCTCCCCGATGATCACTTAGGCGCGGAAGTTTTCCGGCTGCTTATTCTTACGCCTAGGACAGGTGTTTACTTGATGCTTGTCATCCCCACAATAGAAGCAGAGACCATTCTTCCTGCGGAACTCTCTACGTTGTCGGGGGGACACGGAGGCTCCGAGTTGCATAGGTACCTCCGAGTCTTCCGTGGAAGAGCGAAGCAACGGAACCTCGGGAGGCATCATGGGGGAGTCAGAGGGGAAAACACAAAAACGTTCAAGTTGTCGTTCCCTGAGACGTCGGTCAAGTCGTACCGCTAAAGCCATAACCTGGTCTAGGGAGTCAGAAGAGGGATAGCTAACTAGCAGGTCTTTCAGGGGGTTCGACAAACCCAACCTAAACTGGCACCTTAAGGCAGGGTCATTCCACCGAGAAGCTACGCACCACTTCCTAAAGTCAGAACAATACTCCTCAACAGGACTCTTACCCTGACGTAAGGTCACCAGATGACTCTCGGCAAAGGCAGTCCTGTCAGTCTCGTCATAAATGAGTCCGAGAGCAGAAAAGATCAACGGAGGAAAGTTCAGGGGCGTCAGGAGCCAAGGAGAAGGCCCATTCTTGGGGCCCTTCCTGGAGTCGGGACATAATTATACCCACCCGCTGGCTCTCAGAACCTGAGGAGTGGGGCTTTAAGCGAAAATAGAGCCTACAACTCTCCCGAAAGGAGAGAAAAGTCTTCCGGTCCCCTGAGAACCGGTCAGGCAACTTGAGGTGGGGTTCAAGAGGTGAGGTGAGGGGCACTACCATGGTAGTATCAGGCTGGTTGACCCTCTGAGGCAGAGCCTGGACCTGTAGGGAGAGACCCTGCATTTGCTGAGCCAGGGTCTCAAGGGGGTCCATAGTAGTGTGAGGGACCAGGGTAGACTAGGTGTAAAGGATCTGCCAGGCACAGCTTCGGGGGTTAACTCCCAGAACTAATCAGTCAGCACCTGAGACTACATCCCTGAGACTGACTCCTGCTTCCACCATTCAGGCTGGCAGGCTTAGGAGTGGGAGAGCCTATCGTAACCTGGCCAGACTCAGCTAGCTCCCGCCCTCGGTCTATTTAAGCCTGCCCTTCCTGTCCCTCGGTGCTTGTGATTCTTTCCTTGTGGTTTCCTGGCCCAGCTACAGCTCCTGCTATTTTTGATCCTGCTCCATACAGACCCTGGCTTACCGACTACTCTTCTGCTTTTCGTTTTGTACCTCGCACACTCCTGGCTTGACTCGGCTCGTTCACCACTCTGGTTGCTCACGGTGTTGCCGTGGGCAACTGCCCCTTTTCCTTGCTTGTGTTCCTTTGTATGTTTGTCGTGTTTGTCGTGCACATACTGAGCGCAGGGACCGCCGCCCAGTTGTACCCCGTCGCCTAGGGCGGGTCGTTGCAAGTAGGCAGGGACAGAGTGGGGGGTAGATTAGGGCTCACTTGTCCGTCTCCCTACCCCCTGCCATTACATAATCACAAGCCCATACCTAGTCTACCCTGGTCCCTGACACCACTATGGATCCCCGTGAGACCCTGGCTCAGCAAATGCAGGGTCTCTCCCTACAGGTCCAGGCCCTGGCTCAGAGGGTCAACCAGCCTGATGCTACCCTGGTAGTTCCCCTCACCGCACCTCTTGAACCCCACCTCAAGTTGCCCGACCGGTTCTCAGGGGACCGGAGGGCTTTTCTCTCCTTTCGGGAGAGTTGTAGGCTTTACTTTCGTTTAAAGCCTCATTCCTCAGGTTCTGAGAGCCAGCAGGTGGGTATAATTATGTCCCGGCTCCAGGAAGGGCCCCAAGAGTGGGCCTTCTCCTTGACTCCTGACGCCCCTGAACTTTCCTCCGTTGATTGTTTCTTTTCTGCTCTCTGACTTATTTATGACGAGACTGACAGGACTGCCTTTGCCGAGAGTCAGCTGGTGACCTTAAGTCAGGGTAAGAGACCTGTTGAGGAGTATTGCTCTGACTTTCGGAAGTGGTGCGTAGCTTCTCGGTGGAATGACCCTGCCTTAAGGTGCCAGTTTAGGTTGGGTCTGTCGAATGCCCTGAAAGACCTGCTAGTTAGTTATCCCTCTTCTGACTCCCTAGACCAGGTTATGGCTTTAGCGGTACGACTTGACCGACGTCTCAGGGAACGACAACGTGAACGTTTATGTGTTTTCTCCTCCGACTCCCCCATGATGCCTCCCGAAGCTCCGTTGCTTCGTTCCTCCCCGAAAGATCCAGAGATACCTATGCAACTCGGGGCCTCCGTGTCCCCCCAACAACGTAGAGAATTCCGCAGGAAGAATGGTCTCTGCTTCTACTGTGGGGACGACAAGCATCAAGTGAACAACTGTCCTAAGCGTAAGATTGCAGCCAGAGAACTTCCGCGTCTAAGTGATCATCGGGGAGGTCACTTGGGCGCACAGGTATTTCCCGTAAATAGGAAACGTACTAAGATCTTGCTTCCCTTTCAGGTCTCTTTTGGTGGTAGGTCTGCTACCGGCAGTGCCTTCGTGGATTCAGGGTCCTCTACTAATATCATGTCTGTGGAATTTGCTATGTCCCTTGCTATGCCTCTGATTGATTTGCCTAAACCTGTCCCGGTAGTGGGTATCGACTCCACTCCTCTTGCTAATGGTTATTTTACACAGCATACCCCTGTTTTTGAACTCCTTGTTGGCTCCATGCATTTGGAGCAATGCTCTGTACTGTTGATGCAGGGATTATCGTACGATTTGGTTCTAGGTCTTCCCTGGTTGCAGTTGCATAATCCCACGTTTGACTGGAATACTGGGGAGCTAACCAAATGGGGTAATGAATGTTGTACGTCATGTTTTTCTGTTAATTCTATTTCTCCCCCTAAGGAGGCGAATACGCTACCCGAGTTTGTTCAGGACTTCGCTGATGTTTTCTCTAGGGAGGCCTCCGAAGTGTTACCTCCTCATAGAGAATACGATTGCGCTATCGAATTGGTACCAGGAGCTTAGCTTCCTAAGGGTAGGATATTTAATCTTTCTTGTCCCGAACGTGAAGCCATGAGAGTGTATATCCAGGAATCCCTGGCCAAGGGTTACATTCGTCCCTCTTCTTCTCCGGTAGGTGCTGGCTTCTTCTTCGTGGGGAAGAAGGATGGTGGTCTTAGGCCATGCATTGACTACCGTAGCCTGAATAAGGTCACGGTAAGGAACCAGTATCCCCTTCCTTTGATTCCTGATCTCTTTAATCAGGTTCAGGGGGCCCAATGGTTTTCTAAATTGGATCTACGGGGGGCGTATAACCTTATTTGCATCAAAGAGGGGGATGAGTGGAAGACTGCGTTTAACACGCCCGAAGGCCATTTCGAATACCTCGTCATGCCCTTTGGGTTGTGTAATGCCCCTGCGGTCTTCCAGAATTTCATAAATGAGATTTTGAGAAATTACCTGGGGATTTTTCTGGTAGTGTACCTTGATGACATACTGGTGTTTTCCAAGGACTGGTCCTCCCACATTGAGCATGTCAGGAAGGTGCTCCAGGTCCTTCGGGAAAACAAACTGTTTGCCAAAACCGAAAAATGTGTGTTTGGGGTACAGGAGATTCCATTTTTGGGTCAAATCCTCACTCCTCATGAATTCCGCATGGACCCCGCCAAGGTTCAGGCTGTGGCGGAATGGGTCCAACCTGCCTCCCTGAAGGCGTTACAGTGTTTTTTGGGGTTCGCTAATTATTACAGGAGATTTATTGCTAACTTCTCGGTCATCGCTAAGCCCCTTACGGACCTCACTCGCAAAGGTGCTGATCTCCTCCACTGGCCTCCTGAGGCTGTCCAGGCTTTTGAGGTCCTTAAGAAGTGCTTTATCTCGGCCCCGGTGCTGGTTCAGCCCAACCAAATGGAGCCATTTATCGTGGAAGTTGACGCATCTGAGGTGGGAGTGGGGGCTGTCTTGTCCCAGGGTACCAGGTCCCTCACCCATCTCCGCCCCTGTGCCTACTTCTCCAGGAAGTTTTCGCCAACTGAAAGTAACTATGATATTGGCAACTGCGAACTCTTAGCCATTAAATGGGCATTTGAAGAGTGGCGCCACTTCCTGGAGGGGGCTAGGCACCAGGTAACGGTCCTTACCGACCACAAGAATCTGGTTTTCCTAGAATCTGCCCGGAGGCTAAACCCGAGACAAGCTCGATGGGCGTTATTTTTTACCAGATTCAATTTTTTGGTTACCTATAGGGCTGGGTCTAAAAATATTAAGGCTGATGCACTGTCGCGTAGCTTCATGGCCAGCCCTCCTTCGGAGGAAGATCCTGCTTGTATTTTGCCTCCAGGTATAATCATTTCCTCGATCGATTCTGATTTAGTCTCTGATATTGCTGCTGATCAAGGTGCAGCTCCCGGGAACCTTCCTGAGAACAAGCTGTTTGTTTCCCTGCAATTCCGGCTAAGGGTACTTAGGGAAAATCATGACTCCGCACTATCTGGCCATCCAGGCATCCTGGGTACCAAACACCTCATTACCAGAAATTATTGGTGGTCTGGGTTGCCTAAAGACGTTAAGGCCTACGTCGCCGCTTGTGAGGTTTGTGCTAGGTCCAAGACTCCCAGGTCCCGACCAGCGGGCTTACTGCGTTCGTTGCCCATTCCCCAGAGACCTTGGACACATATCTCCATGGATTTTATCACCGATTTGCCTCCATCCCAAGGCAAGTCGGTGGTGTGGGTGGTGGTGGACCGCTTCAGTAAGATGTGCCACTTTGTGCCCCTCAAGAAACTACCCAACGGCAAAACGTTGGCTACCTTGTTTGTCAAACACATCCTGCGTCTCCATGGGGTCCCTGTCAATATTGTTTCGGACAGAGGGGTACAATTTGTTTCATTGTTTTGGAGAGCATTCTGTATGAATTTGGGGATTGATCTGTCCTTCTCCTCTGCCTTCCATCCTGAAACCAATGGCCAAACGGAGAGGACTAATCAATCTCTAGAACAATACTTAAGGTGTTTTGTCTCTGACTGTCAATTTGATTGGGTCTCTTTCATTCCCCTCGCCGAATTTTCCCTTAATAACCGGGTCAGTAACTCGTCAGGGGTCTCTCCTTTTTTTTGTAATTTTGGGTTTAATCCACGGTTCTCCTCCGTTTCACCTGGTAGTTCCAACAATCCCGAGGTAGAGGTCGTTCATCGGGAACTGCGCACAGTCTGGGCCCAGGTTCAGAAAAACCTAGAGGTGTCCCAGAGCGTACAAAAAACTCAGGCTGATCTGGTGTGGTTGTCGTCTAGGAACTTGCGTCTCAAGGTTCCGTCCAAGAAGTTTGCTCCCCGGTTTATTGGGCCGTATAAGGTCATTGAGGTCCTCAATCCTGTCTCCTTCCGGCGATGAGTTGCCCCCATCTTTTCGGATACACGACGTGTTTCATGCCTCCCTCCTCAAACGCTGCTCCCCGTCCTTGGCTCCCTCGAGGAGACCTCCTGTTCCCGTCCTCACCCCTGAGGGGGTGGAATTCGAGGTGGCCAGGATTGTGGACAGCAAGATGGTCCAAGGCTCCCTCCAGTACCTGGTCCATTGGAGAGGATACGGGCCCGAGGAGAGGACTTGGGTACCCGCCCGGGATGTTCACGCTGGGGTATTGGTCAGGAGGTTCCACCTGCGTTTCCCCAGTAAGCCAGGTCCACTTAGAAAGGGTCCGGTGGCCCCTCATAAAAGGGGGGGTACTGTAAAGGATCTGCCAGGTACAGCTTCGGGGTTAGCTCCCAGAACTAATCAGTCAGCACCTGAGACTACATCCCTGAGACTGACTCCTGCTTCCACCATTCAGGCTGGCAGGCTTAGGAGTGGGAGAGCCTATCGTAACCTGGCCAGACTCAGCTAGCTCCCGCCCTCGGTCTATTTAAGCCTGCCCTTCCTGTCCCTCGGTGCTTGTGATTCTTTCCTTGTGGTTTCCTGGCCAAGCTACAGCTCCTGCTATTTTTGATCCTGCTCCATACAGACCCTGGCTTACCGACTACTCTTCTGCTTTTCGTTTTGTACCTCGCACACTCCTGGCTTGACTCGGCTCGTTCACCACTCTGGTTGCTCACGGTGTTGCCGTGGGCAACTGCCCCTTTTCCTTGCTTGTGTTCCTTTGTATGTTTGTCGTGTTTGTCGTGCACTTACTGAGCGCAGGGACCGCCGCCCAGTTGTACCCCGTCGCCTAGGGCGGGTCGTTGCAAGTAGGCAGGGACAGAGTGGCGGGTAGATTAGGGCTCACTTGTCCGTCTCCCTACCCCCTGCCATTACACTAGGTATATGGGCTTGTGATTATGTAATGATGGGGGTAGGGAAACAGACAAGTGAGCCCTAATCTACCCGCCACTCAGTCCCTGCCTACTTGCAACGACCCGCCCTAGGCGACAGGGTACAACTGGGCGACGGTCCCTACGCTCAATAAGTGCACGACAGACAAACAGACAAGGGTACACAGAAGCTAAGGGAAATGGGGCAGTTGCCCACGGCAACACCGTGAGCAACAAGAGTGGTGAACGAGCCGAGTCAAACCAGGAGTGTACGAGGTACCAAACGCAGAGCAGGAGAGTAGTGAACAAGCCGAGTCACACCAGGAGTGTACGAGGTACCAAACGCAGAGCAGGAGAGTAGTCAGTAAGCCAGGGTCAATATGAAGCAGGGTCAAATAGTTCAGAAGCTGCAGCAGGGCCAGGAAACCAAACGAGAAGAATCACAAGCAAGGAGGAACAGGAAAGGCAGGTATAAATAGACAGAGGGCAGGAGCTAGCTCCGTCTGGCGAGGTTGTGATAGGCTCTCCCACTCCTAAGCCTGCCATCCTGAGTGGTGGAAGATGGAGTCAGTCTCACAGACATAGAAGCAGGTGCAGACTGATTACCTATGGGCGTTGACACAGAAGCTGTGCCTGGCAGATCCTTTACACTCAGGATGTATCACAGCAACTACAAGTCCGGGATCTGAGCACTGTTATCTGTGCATTGTATAAGCACTATTATTTAGGCAGTGTGTTTTGCTGTTATTAGGGTACTTACTGTATGGCATAATTATTTAAACACTATATCTCTCTGCTATTTTGGTATAGTGATTGCATTATTTTGTGTATTATATGGGTGTATTATTTGCTCACGGAATTCCTTAGACCTTAATCCAGCTCTGATCAAGAGCTAAAGATTTATAATTTTGCGTCATAGATGGGCAGACTGCCTTGCCAATCTAGGCACGCCGAACTGTCTTGATATGTGCAAAGATACAGGCACCTTTACTTTTGCCCTTCTCAGTTTGTGAGTAGTCATGTGCCCACTTAAAGTCCATAAATGTTTAAAGCAGTAGTTCTTGTTTCTGTGTTGTCATTGGAGCCCAGCAAAAAAATGAAATAAAAATAAAAAGACTGTTAATTTACCTAGTTATAATAAGAAAAAGTCAAACTAATCCTTCTGCCACTTATAACTAATGTACTGTAAGCCTAAATATACACTTTGCATAGGCAGAGATCTAAATTTGTAGGTTGAATTTAAAGGTGACATTTCAATTTTGTTCCCTACTTTATTTTAGACCTGTAAAGGTTCATATACTGCTCCATGTGAGAACAGCATGCGATAGAGAAAGAGCCACCTATGCCTTTTTATTTTTTATTTATTTTTATAAACTGTGGAGCATACACCATGACATTTAATCTCTTCCCGAAATTTGACATAGTTACATCATAGCCTGGAAGGTTGAGTATGGAGCGGGCTCACGGGCTGAGCCCACTCTATACTCAGAGGGTGTGGGGCATATGTTACAGCCTACACCTTAATGCAGTGGCCGGGATTAGAGATGACTCCGATCCTGGCCAATTAACCACTTAGATGCTGCAGGCAATAGCAACCGTGGCCTCTAAGCCATTTGAAAGATTCGAGGAGCCCTCTCTGTTGGTCCATTCGACGCGATCGTGGGGTGCCTATGTTTGTCATCGCAGTCTAGGGGCCAACTGAACTATTTCAATATATCATTATTTAACCAGCACGCTGAAAGCCGTAAAAAAAAAACCAGAAATGAATATGCCAAAATTACTGTTTTTTGGTCACAAAAATGTAATAAAAAGTGATCAAAAAGTCTTATGCACCCCAAAATGGAACAAAAAACCTACAGATCGCCCCGCAAAAAACAAACCCTCACACCGCTCAATCGACAGAAAAATAACAAAATATGGGTCTCAGAATATGGAAATACAAAACAAATTATTTCAAAAAAATAAGCAGAATAAAGCTAACGTGTCATTATAAAAGCACCATGCGTTTTTTTTCCATTTCATCCCACAAATAATTTTTTTCTCCCCAGTACATTAGATGGTACAATAAATGGTGTCGTGAAAAACTACAACTTGTCCTGCAAAATACATGCCCTCATTAGGCTATATCGACAGAATAAGAAAAATGTTATTTTGGAATGTGGGGAGAAATAAAACTAAAATAAAAAACCCAAACTGCTGCAGTGGCAAAGTGTTAAACGACTGACAGGTGAAGTAAATAACATTGTTATCTCATTATAATATCACCATTCAAGGGGTGGGAAATAATAAGGATCAAGTGAACAGTCAGTTCTTGAAGTTGATGTGTTGAAAGCAGGAAAACTGGGCAAGCGTAAAGATCTGAGCAACTTTTACAAGGGCCAAATTGGGATGGCTAGACAACTGGATCAGAGCATCTCTAAAATGGCAAGTCTTGTTGACTAAACCCTGTATTCAGTACCTACTAACAGTGGTCCAAGAAAGGACAACAAGTGAACTGGCATTAGAATTACGGGCGCCCAAGGCTCACTGATGCACGTGGAGAGTGACAGCAAGTCAGTCTGGTCTGGTCTCATCCCACAGAGAAGCTTCTGTAGCACAATTTGATGAAAAAGATTATGCTGGTGTTAAGGATCTACCAGGCACAGCTTCTGTATCTACGCCCATAGGTAATCAGTCTGCACCTGCTTCTATGCCTGTGAGACTGACTCCATCTTCCACCACTCAGGATGGCAGGCTTAGGAGTGGGAGAGCCTATCACAGCCTGGCCAGACGGAGCTAGCTCCCGCCCTCTGTCTATTTATACCTGCCTTTCCTGTTCCTCCTTGCTTGTGATTCTTCTCGTTTGGTTTCCTGGCCCTGCTGCAGCTTCTGAACTATTTGACCCTGCTTCATATTGACCCTGGCTTACTGACTACTCTCCTGCTCTGCGTTTGGTACCTCGTACACTCCTAGTTTGACTCGGCTTGTTCACTACTCTCCTGCTCTGCGTTTGGTACTTTGTACACTCCTGGTTTGACTCGGCTCGTTCACCACTCTTGTTGCTCACGGTGTTGCCGTGGGCAACTGCCCCTTTTCCCTTGCTTCTGTGTACCCTTTTCTGTTTGTCTTTCGTGCACTTATTGAGCGTAGGGACCGTCGCCCAGTTTTACCCCGTCGCCTAGGGCGGGTTGTTGCAAGTAGGCAGGGACTGAGTGGCGGGTAGATTAGGGCTCACTTGTCTGTTTCCTTATCCCCATCATTACAGCTGGTTATGATGGAAAGTTGTCAAAACTCACAGTGCATCGCAGCTTGCCTTGTTTGGGGCTGCATAGCAGCAGACCTGTCAGGGTGCCTATGCTAACCCCTGTCCACTGCCCAAAGCACCTACAATGGGCACCTGAGCATTAGAACTGGACCATAAAGCAATGAATGAAGATGGCCTGGACTGATGAATCACGTTTTCTTTGTGGATGGCTGAGTGCATGTACGTCACGTGCCTGGGGAAGAGATAACACCGGAATGCACTATGGAAAGAGAGCAAGCTGATGGAGGCTGTGATGCTCTGGGCAATGTTTTGCTTAGTCCTGGCATTCATGTGTCTGTTGCTATGACACGTTTCACTGACCTAAACATTGTTGCAGACCAAGTACATCCCTTCATGACTATCGTTTTCCATAATGGCAGTGTCCTCTTTTAATAGGCAGAAAAAGAAAGCTGGAACCAGCGCTGAGAGTGGTGAATCTGTTAAAAACTGGAAACTTCTTCCAAGTTTTAATAATAGTGACGGGCAGGTAATGTCCAAAGTACAGAGAGTGATGAGAAAATAGGCGGTAGCCTACGCGTTTCAGACCCCTGCTGGGTCCTTAGTCATGGCTTATGACTCTTATGCGGGAACACTAAGAAACGGAATACTAAAGGAACAGAGCCCACTTAGGAGATAGTTATAGGTTACATAAAAATTATTTTTTTCACCCACTTCCACCAGGTATTACTGGTTTAATAGTTGAAATGCTGGTGACAGGTTCCTTTGAAGTATCTGTTGCTAACATCTTTGGTGCCAGATACTGCAAGACACCTTCAGAGGTCCATGTCTCAACGGTTCAGAGCTGTTTTGGCGGCACACGTGACCTACACAATATTAGGCAGGTGATATTAATGTTATGTCTGAACAGTGTAGGTTTTCAACCCCTTACAGCTGCAGCCAGTTTTGGCTTTTCTGACAGAGTCCCATTTTTTAAATCTTATGTTAAAGGGGTTGGGGTAATAGCGGGATTCACTGGTTAGTGTCACCCACTATTACTACCTCCTTTCTAATTAGGGTCACTAGGGTTATGCCTAGTTCCCCTACCTTTTCCTTATACTAACTTCGATCTAATTGCTTTTGCTGCTACTCATGGGAATAAGACCGTATAGTAAATAAAGGTAATATTTAATAACATACAGTAATCACTCATATATAAAATACAGTAACTAATCACAGTACAGTATAAACACGGTATCACAATCCTAATTATACCGCCACCCACTTACCTAAACTTACATAGAAGTTACGTTACAACACACATAAGTTACTTGTAATTCTCACACGCTCACTATCTCTGTCCCACTTCCTCCTAAAATAACTTTCCCTATACACTAAGGGTTAATACGGGATAAGGAGGAACAAGGGGAATGGGTTTCTGTGTACCTGGGGATGTGCAGGTCAAGGGTCACTGCAGGGTACTTAGGGCAGCAAGGGCTCACAGGGACTGCACGGGTTCAGCAAGGGGTTAACTCAGGGGCTGCAAGGGATAGTAAGGGTTAACTCAGGGTAGTAATGGGTTAACTTCAGGGACAGCAAGGGTTAACTTCAGGGACAGCAAGGGTTAACTTCAGGGAATGCAAGGGTTAACTTCAGGGACAGCAAGGGTTAACTTCAAGTGCACCAAGGGTTACTCAGGGAAGCATGGGTTAACTTAGGGACAGTACTCAGGGAGAGCAAGGGTTAACTTCAGGGACGCAAGGCTTACAGTTCTCAGGGAGAGCAAGGGTTAACTTCAGGGACAGCAGGAGGAGACCGGGAGAGAGAGGGTTAAGTGTAGCTGTTGCTACACTTGATACTTAGCGTGTCGTTGGTGGAGCAGAAGCAGGAGAGTAGCAGGAGCAGGAGCCGTCGATGGAGGAGAGGCAGAACAGGAGAGGTGAGCTGGTCCGTGGTGGTTTGGGAGGCAGGCAGGTCCCAGCTGCTCCTCGTTGGTGGAGTGGTCTTCAGCTAGCTCCAGCTGCTGAGCGGACCGACACAGGGCTATTTAACCCTGCCGGTACGCTCGCAGCGGGGGACGAGTGGCGCTCGCAACCGGCTAGCATGGGTCGGCATGATGATAATGTATCACCAGCCGACTCATGAGCGCCCGCGCGTAATCCCGCGAGATCGCGCGCGGGAGATTTGAAATGGAGACAGGAGATAAAACTATCCCCTGTCTCCATGGTTTCCAAACAAAGAAGGGCAATGCTTTGTTTACCACCGTTTCTACAGCCCTGGCTCATGAGACATTATAGGTATTATACATACACATACATACTATATAGAAAAAAGCAGAGGATTGGAGCAGCACTGTGAATAAATGCCTGACTAGGCTGGTGCAAAGCTTCAAAAATAAAGGAGTGACCTCTCCTTATGTGTTAGATATCCAAAAAAGAGAACGTGAAGCAGCACTCAAATAAAGTGAATTTATTCATCCAACATGGAACCACAACATTTCATCTCCTCTATGAAGGCATTTTTTGGATAACATACTATATATATATATATATATATATATATAGGGACACTTCCCTTTACAATCCCCCTGTTGTCGGGGTTTGTGGGGTTCTATTTACCCCCTCAACCTCCCTGGTAATGGTCTGAGATGGAAGGAAGTATACTATTGGACCTAGATACTCGACATCAGCTATCTCCTCAAGGACACCTTCCCGCCAGTCCTCAGACTCTGGAGTCTAGTGTCCAAAGAAACGAAACCTCACAGTCCATACAATGAAGATGAAATTAAATCTCCTAGTCCATAGAACAAAGCCTCAAAGTCCATAGAACCAAGTTGAAATGAAACCTTCATGGTCCATAGAACGAAGAAACCTTCATAGTCCATAGAACGAAGAACCTTCATAGTCCATAGAACGGGGTTGAAATAAAACTCACAGTCCATAGAACGAAGCCTCAAAGCTCAAAAAAACGAACAAAGCTCATACGAAAACCTCAAAGTTCATGAACCGCAGATTTCTTGTTCTTTCTTGCTTGGAATTTCTTTCCCTTGAGAGGCGTCAGCAGGTCTTTCCAGTGGCCAATACAATTTTAGCATGCCGACCCGTGTAAGGCTACTTGTGCCCTCACACGGTCAGCCTTGGAATGGCATAGCCCGCCTTTCATCAACCTTTTGTACGTGATCCATTACTTTTCCCAGCATCTTGATTGAAGACGAAACAATCTTTGTGAGCCGATATCCAGGTTTCTATCATGGCAGGTTAACATCTCCGAGGAGGAGATGATGTCTCAGTACCCAGGAATCAATTGTGGGGCGGAGCATCGCCTTCCATTTCCCCTCTGACATTCAATCCATCATCGTATTGACCATACCAGTTCTCAGGTTGAGGTGGCAAATACCTACAAGGGTGTGTGAATACCTTACCTGTCCCTAAGGGTTCCTACACACTACCGAATCATACAAACAAAGTGAAAAATAACCAAACATACAAAAATATTCCCCCCAAACCATAGGTATATGTACATATAGAGATTCATGCTCAAACGGCATCTCTCACTACTACTCCATAAACACGTGCAAGGTACACATGCAAATGGGGTAACTACAGGCCTGCCTACACGTACACACTCACTCGCTGTGGGATGGGCACGTCCTCACTGAGTATGCTTATGTTGCATACACATATCAACACCTAGAATGTCAATATGTACTCCTTGAAAGTTTTTGTACGACCCATTGATTCAGATTTACACTTTACAAATATATATACACACACAATAAACAATTCTGGGTCGCAGAACTGTATCATTATATCCTTAGACCCCGTCTACTAATGTATTCGAGGCTTTCTGCTTGACCTCGTTGTTTTTGGTCAACCAGTCCTTTCATTCGTTGGTACACGCAAAACAGTCCAAGGTACATAATCGCCACAAGAGTGACAAGGATTATCGCTGGGTGGATGAGCAAGTTGAAGAAGGAAGTGGCCTTGGGACTATATCCGAACAAGCTCTCCCACCAAGACACTTCCCAGCCCGCCTCAAGTTTGTTCACAATTACTGTGATCTTTTTAGTGTAATTTTCCAACTGAATAGTAGCTTTGTGTTGGGAATCTTTCAGTTTCTCCACGAGATCCTCTTCCTCATTGAAGTCTAGCAGGAGCTTTCTTAGTTTGATGCCAAAAACAAGAGGAATCGTCTGGAGTCTCACAGGGGTGTCTGGACGGATGTCAAGCCTCTTTTCAGGAGTCACAGGAGTTCTTCCCTTCTGATCAACCACATCAACGCCTAATACGGGATTAAGGGTACAATGTGCTCCTGGGAGGAGTATGCCTCTTTCAGAGCAGTTAGTCGTGTGGCATTCTGCATTAGATACCAGCACCAATATCCTTGACCCATGTCTTGAGGAAGGCATTGGATTAGCCTTCATATCACAAGACCCCTCGGTATCCCAACACAAGGTCAGGATATCTGAGGGGAGCTGTGGATGAAGCACTGTTATTGTGGTTCTTCCCAATTCTCAGGTTTGTGGAACTATATCGATGTCTTACCAAACCCATTATCTTAAAATCAAGATATGGGTGTAATGCCAGGGATATCTCCCCCTGTCCAAACTTTCCTAAGTTTCCTAACTCCAGTTAAACACAAAAGAATCAGCCATACTGTTATTCGCTGTATTTAATCGCATTAGGCCTCAGATTAAATTGTGTTACCTGTCTGAACCCCCCAGGTCTAGGTGCACAGAATAACATAAAACACTACACCGTGAACTTATGTTACCTGTTAGCACTGCTCAACCTGAGTTCACAGTATAATAACAACTTCAACGTTATCCTAATAGAGATCAATTAAAACATTGGGCGCAAATACACCACTATCCAATGGTTGATTCTCCAGTTGTTTTCCTGGAGTGGTTTTCTGATTATGCATTATAAATACAGGTAACACCTATATAGTATAAATACATATTATTGATAACCAGGGATACACCACAATAGAATCTGTGCACGAACCACAAAATGAAAACACAAATGAAAACAAACGGACAACTGGGGACAAACACAATAGACCATAAACACACATTACAGACATAACACCTGACTGAACATGCAATTTATGGGCAAATTCCTAAACTCCTCCCCAGTTGTGGTTGGTCATTTAGACCCTTGAGTACGTGGCGGATCACATAAGGCTGTAAGGAGACTCTTATGCAGCCATTTTGTCTAAACCCACGTTTTGTTGTGACGTGGCCATTTTCTATTGCCATTTCGCTGTGCTTTCCATGGTTGCTTATGCCGTGGCAGTTCCTCGCATTTTGTCCCATCTGACCACATTTAAAGCATTTAACAGGACCACATTGCTTAGTACCCAAAGACTTGCAGTACTTCGCAATGTGGCCTGATCCGGCACATGCAAAACATTTAACAGTACATTCTCTGCTTGACTTGAGGCAGTCAACAGTGCATGATCTCTTAAAGTTCTGCATGGCTAGGGACGCACTTCTAAATATAGTACGCTTACATCTGCGTAACACTTTCGACCAATGTTACCTTCAGGATTCCGGATGGGATCACGATTTGGGCCATCCGATCCATCACTCTTACTACTCCCCCCTTTTTGCCCTGTAGAGGGCAAACTTACAGCAGAATCAAGCCTTGAAAAAGACAAGGCCGGTAACATTTTTGAGAAATCATTTATGATGTTTTGCATACTGACAACCAATTGTGACCTAGTAGCAAGCTCATCATTCAACTTGGCAATGATCGCATCCATAGATGCCGCCTTATCCTTAAACGCATTGATCACAGCATAAGACCCAGTCAGCTGTGCAGCAATATCATCACCATGATTTTTCAAATCTATCACCTGCGATTCCAGCATGCAAATTTGCTTATCTCTATCAATTTTACATTGGGCATTCTCTGCCAGTTGTGTCTACAAAGCACAAACCTGCTTCACATTGTTGACACAACACTGGCAGTAAATATTTGGGGAATCACTGTAATGTCGGGGTAGGGAGACAGACAGGTGAGCCCTAACCTACCCGCCACTCAGTCCCTGCCTACTTGTACGGCCCGTCCTATGCGACGGCGTACAACTGGGCGACGGTCCCTACGCTCAATAAGTGCACAACAGACAAGGGTACACAGAAGCGAAGGGAAATGGGGCAGTTGCCCATGGCAACACCGTGAGCAACAAGAGTAGTGAACGAGCCGAGTCAAACCAGGAGAGCACGAGGTACCAAACGCAGAGCAGGAGCGTAGTCAGTAAAGCCAGGGTCGATATGAAGCAGAGGTCAATAGTAATAGCAGGAACAGCAGAGCCAGGAAACAAGAGAGAATCACAGGCAAAGACAAACAGCAAATTAAGGTATACATAGACCGAGGGCGGGAGCTAGAACCATCTGGCCAGGCTGTGATAGGTTCTCCCACTCCTCAGCCTACCAGCCTGAGTAGTAGCAGATCGAGTCACTCTATCAGACCTAGGAGCAGATGCAGACTGATTAACCACGGGCGTCGACACAGAAGCTGTGTCTGGCAGATCCTTTACAATCACTCTTTATTTCTGAGTGATCAGGCTTCCACGTCTCCTCATACACAGATTAATTTAGCGAGCATGTGGAGACGTTTGGAGGTTTTGTTAAGAAAACTCCTCTTGCTAATACACAACTTATCATGTGCATAAGCCTCGTCCAGCAGAGTGGTCCACAGCATTCTTGCTGACTTGTATGTTGTAGGTGTTACTGGATTAAATTTACTGTTTTTGGCGAGGTGTTTAAGTGTGGAGAAGTCCATACTCACTGTTCCAGAAGTCATCTCCGTCTGCGTTGTCCCCCACTGTTTTGAAAAAGGTCCTTTTCTTCCGGAACGCCTTTTCCCGATCAGCTGGATTTCACTGGAAGAACACAGACGTTGATACTTCTGCAAACTCTTTTGTATAAGTTGCTCGCTTGCTTGACAATTCGTCACCGTAGAGCAGCACGCCGCAAAGCAAAATAAAAGACGTTAATACCTCAGAAAATAAAACAAAAAACAATAGGTTCGCTGATCAATTGTATCCTTTATCAAGCCTTAAATAAAATTGTGTTACTCGTCTAAACTTAAAAAAGGTCTAGGCGCACAGTATAACCCAACACTACACCGTGTACGTACATTACCTGTCCACGCCTATCTGCAGTTCACGTTTTAACACCATTTTATTGTACACAAGACAGAAATAAATTGAAAACAGTTAAGGCTGGCTCACCAATGTTAAAGGGGGTGGGGTAATAGCGGGATTCACTGGTTAGTGTCACCCACTATTACTACCTCCTTTCTAATCAGGGTCACTAGGGTTATGCCTAGTTCTCCTACCTTTTCCTTATACTAACGTCGATCTAATTGCTTTTGCTGCTACTCATGGGAATAAGACCGTATAGTAAATAAAGGTAATATTTATTAACATACAGTAATCACTCATATATAAAATACAGTAACTAATCACAGTACAGTATAAACACGGTATCACAATCCTAATCATACTGCCACCCACTTACCTAAACATACATAGAAGTTACATTACAACACACATAAGTTACTTGTAATTCTCACACGCTCACTCTCTCTGTCCCACTTTTTCCTAATATAACTTTCCCTATACACTAAGGGTTAATACAGGATAAGGACGAACAAGGGGAATGGGTTTCTGTGTACCTGGGGATGTGCAGGTCAAGGGTCACTGCAGGGTACTTAGGGCAGCAAGGGCTCACGGGGACTGCAAGGGGTTAACTCAGGGACTGCAAGGAGTAGTAAGGGTTAACTCAGGGCAGTAATGGGTTAACTTCAGGGACTGCAAGGGTTAACTTCAGGGACTGCAAGGGTTAAATTCAGGGACAGCAAGGGTTAACTTCAGGGAATGCAAGGGTTAACTTAGAGCACGGGTTAACTTCAGGGACAGCAAGGGTTAACTTCAGCGGCACCAAGGGTTACTCAGGGAAGCAAGGGTTAATTTAGGGACAGTACTCAGGGAGAGCAAGGGTTAACTTCAGGGACGCAAGGGTTACAGTGCTCAGGGAGAGCAAGGGTTAACTTCAGGGACAGCAGGAGGAGACAGGGAGAGAGGATTATGTGTAGCTGTTGCTACACTTGATACTTAGTGTGTCGTTGGTGGAGCAGAAGCAGGAGAATAGCATAAGCAGGAGCCGTCGATGGAGGAGTGGCAGGACAGGAGAGGTGAGTCGGTCCGTGGTGGTGTGGGAGGCAGGCAGGTCCCAGCTGCTCCTCATTGCTGGAGTGGTCTTCAGCTAGCTCCAGCTAGCTTCAGCTGCTGAGCGTACCGACGCAGGGCTATTTAACCCTGCCGCTACGCTCGTAGCGGGGGACGAGTGGCGCTCGCCCCCGGCTAGCATGGGTCGGCATGGTGATAATATAAACTAGAGAACAAAAAGAGTCCATACATATCAAAGTATGAAAAAATTGACCATCTTTATTGATAACATCAAATACAAAAAATAACAAAAACAATCTAAAATAAGTCCTTGTCTGGATCACCAATGTATACATTGATCAAGGTATATATATATACATTTTGTATATAGTATGAAAGATTTATTAGCTCAATGTAACTCCAACACAGGGTGCATCTATATTGGTGGTTTGAGATACATGTTTTCATGTCGTGCATTGTACTTTATGTTAGTGGTAAATTTTGGTTGTTACATTCTGTGTTTATTTGCGAAAAACACCAAAATGTAAAACAAAAATTTTTTAAAAAAAATTCTAATTTCTGTTTGTAATACAGTCAGTCATACCAAATAGAAGAGTTAATATTTTAAAAAAATGTTTATTTAATTTTAAAAAAATACAATTCTATGCAAATCAAAATGGTAAATACATTATCAACACCTCAAGCCAACCTCCGCTCCCCACCCAAAAAAAAATATATAATAACATCCCTCACTTTCATTGCAATAGTTCATAGCCTACATATTGATGTCATACACTCTAAAAAAATAAAGGTTTACTAGTCCAGTTTGCCCAATTTATATCTAGCCGTGCATTATGAGGTGTATCTAGAATTACCTAATTAACCCCTTTAGGACGCAGCCTGTTTTGGCCTTGTGGCACAGCCGATTTTTTCAAGAAAATTTCAAAAGGCTATTTTTACAGGGACCAGTTCAGTTCTGAAGTGGTTTTGAGGGCCTTATATATTAGAATCCCCCAATAAATCACCCCATTTTAAAAACTGCACCCCTCAAAGTATTCAAAACAGCATTCAGAAAGTATTTTAACCCTTTAGGTGTTTCACAAATTTACAAATTTGGGAAATTTACAAATTTCTCTTTTTTTTGCCGAAATTCATTTGTAATAAAAAAAAATTGTGTAACACAGAAAGTTTTGCCAGAGAAATACAACTCAATATTTATTCCCCAGGTCCTGCAGTTTTTAGGAATATCCCACATGTGGCCCTAGTGCCCTAATGGACCGAAACACCAGCCTCAGAAGTAAAGGAGCACCTAGTGGATTTTGGGGCCTGCTTATTTTTAGATTGTATTTTAGGCACCATGTAGAGTTTGAAGAGGTCTTGTGGTGCCAAAACAGTGAAATCTCCCCAAAAGTGACCCCATTTTGGAAACTAGACCCCTCAAGGAATTTATCTAGCGGTATAGTTAGCACTTTGACCCCACAGGTATTTTGCTATATTTATTGGAGTTAGTCTGTGAAAATGAAAATCTACTTTTTTATCTGAAATAACATAGAAATTGTTAATATTTACAAGGAATAAAGAAGAAAATGCACTCCAACATTTGTAAAGCATCTTCTCCCGATTACAGAAATACCCCATATGTGGTAATAAACTGCTGTTTGGACCCACGGCAGCGCTCCATTTGGACTTTGGAGCGCAGATTTTGCTGGATTGGTTTTCAGTGCCATATCGCGATTGCAACGCCCTGGAGGGAACAAAACAGTGGAAACCCCCCAAAAGTGACCCCATTTGGGAAACTACACCCCTCAAGGAATTTTTCTAGGGGTGTAATAAGCATTTATACCACACAGGTCTTTTGCAGAATTTAGTAGAATTAGGCCGTGAAAATAAATATAAACATTTTTGTCCAATAAAATGTTGAATTTTTTCATTTTCACAAGGGATAAAGGAGAAAAAGTCGCCCTAAATTTGTAACGCAATCTCTCCCGAGTATGACAATACCCGACATGTGGTAATAATTTATTTTTTTAATAGAAATTAATTAACCTTTGCAGGACTGATCCTTTTTTGCTTTTCCATTTTAGTTTTTCACTCCCTGCCTTCCAAACTCCATAACTTTTTTATTTTTCCATTAATTGAGCGGTGTAAGGGCTTATTTTTGTCAGGACGAGCTTTAGTTTTTATTGGTACCATTTTTTGGTACATGCAACTTTTTGATCACTTTTTATTACATTTTATTTAGAGATTTGGTGGCCGAAAACAGTGATTTTGGCGTTTTAAATTCTTTATTTCTTACGGCGTTCATAATGCGCTATAAATGACAATTTTACTTTATTCTGCGGGTCCATACGATTATGGCGATGCCATATGTATATAGTTTTTTTATGTTTTCCAGCGTTTGCACAATAAAATCACTTCGTTATAAAATAATTTATTTTCTGTCACCATATTCTGAGAGCCGTAACTTTTTTATTTTTCAGTCAAAAAAGCAGTGTAAGGGCTTGTTTTTTGTGGGGCGGGTTGTAGTTTTTTATTGGTACTATTTTCGGGTACATGCGACTTTTTGATCACTTTTTATTCTATATTTTGGGAGGGGTGGTGACCAAAAAATAGTGATTCGGGCATTGTTTTTAGTTTGTTTTTTTTGCCTGCGTTCACCATGCGGTAAAAATAACATTATAGTTTTATAGATTGGGTCATTACGAACGCGGTGATGCCAAATATGTGTACTGGTTTTTTTAACGGTTTCATTTTTTCCCTATAATAAGAGTGCACCGCTATATGTGGAGCACTATCTATAGGAGGAATTATATGTGAGGCACTATCTACAGGGGTTGGCTATATGTTGAGCACTATCTACAGGGGTGGGGTATATGTGGAGCACTATCTACTGGGGGAGCTATATGTGGGGCACTATATACAGGGGGAGCAATATGTGGGGCACTATTTAAAGGGGGGCTATATGTGGGGCACTATCTACAGGGCCTCTATGGGGGTCACTATCTACAGGAAGATTTGTGTAGGGCACATCTACAGGGGGCACGGTGTATTGTGTGTGTGTGTGTGTGTGTGTGTGTGTGTGTGGGACACAGTGTGGGACAGTGTATGGAGCTATCATAATTAGAGGTGCAGTGTATGGCACTATTATATTTAGGGGTACAGTGTGTGTGGCATCATGAGAACTTTATCTTCGTTTGTAGGTGCAGAAATGTTTGAAAAGTGAGAAGCTGAAGACATCTGAGTGGCAAACTGCAGAAATGGGCTGTTGCCGGGAGAAGTCGTCATAGAGGTCTGAACCGGATGGAGAGGGAAAGAGAAAAACAACAACTAGAATCTGAGATCGTCACCGGTGAGTCACTAATGTAAATGTTCTGCCTCTAAACAGCACTGTAGTCACTATGATATGCAGCGAGATGATGGGTGTTATGTTTTTTTTTGTGAAACAGCATCTCCCAGCAGATCCTTACCATTATTTGAGTCATATATATATTATAAAACGGGACCTTCCAGTCAGTCTTGTAGCCAAACAATCAGGCAGAAACTGACAGGTTTAAATGTACAGTTGTCCAGATTTTATTGTGCACAGTCACAAACAGCAATTTAAACAGGCTTGCTTTAGCAGGAAATGTAGAAAATAAAATGTCCTTAGTTTCAGGATAACATACAACTCACGTTCAATGCTTCTTACTAAGCTTTGTAGGTTCAGTCCAAATGTGCTTGCTCTTTGCACCCTGGTAAATTCAGGCTTTGCACTCCCAGTCTGGTCTATTTGCAACACCTCACACAACACACTGCTCTCTGGAAATCTTCTTTATTAGTCTCTCTAGACACACTTGCACTCCAGGTTCAGACAGATAACACCAGGCATGGAGTATGGAGCAACCTTCTTACATATTCAGTCACCCATAAAACCGGGACCCAAACTCCAGTTACTTACATTACTGAGACAAGAAGCCTCAATGACACATATCTGCCATTAACTACTTTACCCTGCTGCTATGTTGTATCTGGCTAGTTATGAAAAATAGGGGAGGGGACCGCACAACGTTTTTTCCATTTGAAAAAAAAAAAAAAAATGACGGGTCCCCCCATTTTTGATAACCAGCCAGGTACAACAAAGCAGCAGCAGCAGGCTAGCATTACCAGGGTGGGAAGGGCCACTGTTTTTGGGCAATCCCAGCCTAATAATACCAGCCTGCGGCCACCCCAGTGCCCGACCGTCACTACAGATGGTCAGGTACTGGATCATACCCAGCTCTCCCTGGTACCCCTGGTGGAGGTGGGTACTGGGATAATAATGTGGGTTAGTGTTAGCCTCTGCATCGGGTAACACTAAGCCCCGCCTTAGTAATGGACGCTGTCAATCTGCCAGCGGCCATTACTAAGGCAGTAGTATTGTAGTATAAAAGAAAATACAAAGACATAGAAAAAATATATTTTATTGAAATTAAAAAAAACCCACACAACCCTCATTATCCATTTTATTGCAAATAAAAAAAGCCGTCATCAAAGTAGTCCTCGAATCCGACATAGTCCATCAACCGAACCTGTAGAAAAACACAAACACACAAAAAAAACATTAGTAACAGGTGGTAGGCTTAGATACAGGGCCCATGTGTGATACTTTCTGTTAGACTATGTATCTAATCCTACCACAAGGCAGGCTTAGATACAGGACCCCAGCAGACAGTAATCTTATACTGTATAAGATTACTGTCTGCTGGCGCCCTGTATCTAAGCCTTACATGTGGTAGGCTTAGTACAGGGTCCAACAGACTGTATCTCACATGGGCCCTGTATCTAAGCCTACCACATAGTAGGTTTAGATACATGGCCATGTATGATACTGATTGATGGGCCCTGTATCTAAGCCTACCACATTGTAGGCTTAGATACAGGGCCCATCAGACAGGATTACACATGGGCCATGTCTCTAAGCCTACCATGTGGTAGGCTTAGCTACAGGGCCCAGCAGACAGGATCACACCATGTGTGATCCTGTCTGATGGGCCCTGTATCTAAGCCTAGCACATGTTATGCTTAGATACAGGGCCCCAGCAGACAGTAATCTTATACAGTCTAAGATTATTGTCTGCTGGGGCCCTGTATCTAAGCCTACAATGTGGTAGGCTTAGATACAGGGCCCATCAGACAGTATCATACATGGCCATGTATCTAAACCTACTATGTGGTAGGCTTAGATACAGGGCCCATGTGTGAAACTGTCTGTTGGACCCCGTACTAAGCCTACCACATGTTAGGCTTAGATACAGGGCCCCAACAGACAGTAATCTTATACAGTATAAGATTACTGTCTGCTGGGGTCCTGTATCTAAGCCTGCCTTGTGGTAAGCTCAGATACATGGTCCAACAGACCGTATCACACATGAGCCCTGTATCTACACCGTGTTCCAAATTATTATGCACATTGGATTTAAGTGTCATAAACATTTAATTATTAGTTTTTCAATTAAACTCATGGATGGTAAACTCATGGCTCTTTGGATCATTGTAATCAATCTCAGACACCTGTGATACTTAGTTTGCCAGGTGTGCCCAATCAAAGGAAAACTACTTAAGAAGGACGTTCCACATTATTAAGCAGGCCACAGGTTTCAAGCAATATGGGAAAGGAAAAGGATCTCTCTGCTGCCGAAAAGCGTGAAATAGTGCAATACCTTGGACAAGGTATGAAAACATTGGATATTTCAAGAAAACTTAAGTGTGATCATCGTACTGTGAAAAGATTTGTGGCTCATTCAGAACACAGACGGGTTCGTTCAGATAAAGGCATAATGAGGAAGGTTTCTGCCAGACAAATTAATAGGATTAGGAGAGCAGCTGCTAAAATGTCATTGCAAAGCAGCAAACCGGTATTTGAAGCCACTGGTGTCTCTGGAGTCCCGCGAACCTCAAGGTGTAGGATCCTCCAGAGGTTTGCAAGCGTGCATAAAGCTATTATTCGGCCACCCCTAAACAATGCTCACAAGCAGAAACGGTTGCAGTGGGCTCAGAAATACATGAAGACGAATTTTCAAACCGTGTTGTTTACTGATGAGTGCCGTGCAACCCTGGATGGTCCAGATGGATGCAGTAGTGAATGGTTGGTGAATGGCCACCATGTCCCAATAAGGCTGCGACGTCAGCAAGGAGGTGGCGGAGTCATGTTTTGGGCTGGAATCATGGGGAGAGAGCTGGTAGGCCCCTTTAGGGTCCCTGACGATGTGAAAATGACCTCTGCAAAGTATGTAGAGTTTATGACTGACCACTTTCTTCCGTGGTACAAAAAGAAGAAGAACCGTGCCTTCCGTAGCAAAATTATCTTCATGCATGACAATGCACCATCTCATGCTGCAAAGAATACCTTTGTGTCATTGGCTGCTATGGGCATAAAAGGAGAGAAACTCATGGTGTGGCCCCCATGTTCCCCTGACCTCAACCCTATTGAGAACCTTTGGAGCATCCTCAAGCAAAATATCTATGAGGGTGGGAGGCAGTTCACATAAAAACAGAAGCTCTGGGAGGTTATTCTGACATCCTGCAAAGATATTCAAGCAGAAACTGTCCAAATACTCACAAATTCAATGGATGCAAGAATTGTGAAGGTGATATCAAAGAAGGGGTCCTATGTTAACATGTAACTTGGCCTGTTAAGTTTTTTTTGATTGAAAGAGCTTTTGATTTCTGTAAATATGACCTCCTGATGCTGCAAATTCAATAAATTACCATTTTAGTTCTCTTTACAACCTTTAAAATATTTTGAACTCTGTTGTGCATAATAATTTGAAACAGTGCATTTTGATTTTTTTACTTCTAAAAAAAAATCTGTTATCATTAAGAGATTTGTTCAATAAAATTCGCATTATACTCCAACAGTTGATGGCTTGAAGATTATACTGACTGTCTTTTGCATCGACTATTTAGGAAAATCAGCGAAAAATAACATTTGCATAATAATTTGGAATGCGGTGTAAGCCCATGTGTGATGCAGTCTGTTGGACCCTGTATCTAAGCTTACCACAAGCAAGGCTTAGATACAGGACCCCAGCAGGCAGTAATGATGTTACACTTACCCAGCTCTTCAGTGCAGCGGATGTCCCGACACCACCCAGCGTCGTGACGTAATGCTCGGGAAGGAGGGTAAGTATAGTGATTTTACTATAGCAATAGGGACTCGTGTATTTTATGACATAGGCCCCAGTTACTACAGTAAATTTCTATAGACTTGGTGCAGGGGCCGCGGCCCGGTCGCGACCGCTGCAACCCCTGTAGCGATCAGTCACCCAGGGATCCAGGGCACTGGGCCACAGATCTGGGGCTTGGGCCCTGGAGGTCCGGTTCTAGCGACGCCCCTGTGACTAGGACTGCAGCTCTGCTTCTGACATCACTGTCCATATATGGACAGTGATGTCAGGGGCTTCCCCAGAGCAGGAGTCCCGGAGCAGTGCGCTAGTATAGGCTCCGGCGCACTCCTCCTTTGGCCTGCTCTCCCCTCTGCTGAGGGAGCTACGGTGCCCCGCGGGCCGCAGATGAAAGCCTCAGGGGCCGCAAGTGGGCTGCGTGTTTGAGGCCCCCACTGTAGACGCACAAACTTACTCTTGTGGCCACAGTACAGACATAATCCTGCAGAGCGTCTGCGCTGCCACTTCTGGTCAGACAGTCTGAGTCTGTACACCTGCATAGGCTCTTCAGGCGGAACAACCGGAGGAGGCAGTAAGGGTCTCGGTAACTTGGGCGTCAGCTTGTAGGACTTTTTTTTCCAGACGAACTTCCTGAGTGCGTTCCTGGAACCTCATGTCGATCCACGTAGCCAACAGAATTAGGGCATCTAAGTTGGACGGAAGGTCACGAGCCACCAGCTCATCCTTTATTCGAGGAGCTAATCATTCCCAAAAAGTTGCCACCAAGGCCTCATTATTCCAGGCGAGCTCTGCTGCCAAAGTACGGAAGTGGATGGCATATTGCCCTTCCGTCGATTCCACTTGACGGAGAGTCAGATGTGACGCAGCTGAAGAAGATTCTCGGCCAGGTTCTTCAAATACAGTATGAAAAGTTTCCAAAAATAATCACAGGTTTGAAGGTTCCGGCCTCCCACATTCCCAGATAGGGTTCACCCATGCCAGAGCTTTGCCA
Organism: Rhinoderma darwinii; assembly: GCF_050947455.1. Lineage (NCBI taxonomy): Eukaryota > Metazoa > Chordata > Amphibia > Anura > Rhinodermatidae > Rhinoderma > Rhinoderma darwinii. The sequence goes on from NC_134690.1 coordinate 111,497,999, forward strand.
GAGAGGAGGGAGAAAATAAAAGCAACCTTGGTCAAATCCGAGGGAAAAAGGTGTGCGTGCAACTGAAAGTGGATCTTGCATTGGTTGATAAAGCCTCTACAAGTTTTTGCATCTCCACTGTAACGAGGGTGGAAGTGGCAATGAAATTCCGGATCCAGAATTGACAGGAATGATAGCGTGTGGTGGAGCGGGAGGAACAGCAACAGATGTGAGATCCAGGCGTGTGGCGATAGAGTTCACCATCTGTAGGAGCTGATCCTGGCATGCTCGAAGATCTCGCATATATTTTTGCGTCAATTGGATCGGTGTCTTGACTTGACCAGCATGATCCATGGCCTGAGCAAACTGTCACGGCTATGGGGAATGTGTACCCACTGGGCTGCTCCGCCATAGCTGAGTAGTAGCTGATCAAACAAAAGTCAATGATGATCTCTAGGATGAGAGTACTTGCTGGTAGATGGCTTGTGCCTGACAATATGAATCTGGCTTGTCTTGGATACTGGACACAGATACTGAACTCGTCTCTGACACTGCACTTGGCATGGACACCGAACACTGGACTTGGCACCGACACGGACAATGGACTTGACACTGACACTGGACTTGGCACCGACACCGGACATGGCACCGACACCGGACACTGGACTTGGTACAGACACCAGACTTCGTTAGGACACCAGGCAGGAATAGTGCAGTCATCATGGACACTGATAGTGAAGTCGTCACAGGCACTCGACTTGGCACAAGCACCGGACACATACGGGATTCAGGATACTGCTAGGAAGCATTTACAAGACAAACACTGGGAAGACACAACATTGCTCAGGTGCTGGGGCAAAGGGCAGGTCAGACTAAATAGCCCAGGGTGTACAGGGATAGGCTGGGGAAGGTTTTAGTGGTGCACGCGTTGGACCTTTAAGAGACCACCAGAGTGGGGGCAAGGAAGGGCTGGGGCAAGGAAGCAGAACGCACCGGCATCCCTGGGGGGGGGAGGAGGGTGACGCCGGCATAGAGAGAAAGGAAGCTGACAGGTGCCAGGGGAGGTAAGATGGCGTTGATCAGCGGCTGTCAGCGCTACAGTTCCCCTCTGTTTAACGAGGGTGTCACGATGCGGGGTGTGGACCCACTGGGCCGTACCGCGTAGCGGAAAGGCAGCTGGCCAACCAGGTACAATACAATGTCCAAAAAGGGCACCTGTGGCAATGTAGACAGTAGCGGTGATTCAGGCTTAAGATGAGGCTCCGGCAGCAGGCAGCAGTCCTTCCTCTCAGTTTCTTGGTGGCCAGCACCAACAGAGGAGGAGTCCACCTCCAACGAAAACTGTAGAGATACATCAGGATGATGAAGGATAGAGGCTGATGTGAAGGCCTTTTTTAAGGTTTTGAATGCGGCTTCTGCTTCTGGAGTCCACTCCTTGGCATTTATGCCCTTTTTGGTGAGAGTAGAGATGGGAGCTGTCAAAGAAGAGAAGTTGGGAATGAACAGCAGGTAGAAGTTGGCGAATCCCAGGAAGCATTGTATGGCCCTTAAGCCTTGAGGGCGTGGCCATTCCAGGACAGCCTTTACCTTCACGCACTTCTCCAGCTTGGCATCATGATGATTCTCCCTTAAATGAAGCAAAACCTGGCGGACATGTCTCTGATGATTTACTGGATCTGGGAAAAAAAATCAAAATGTCATCGAGATACACCACAACACAGACATAGGTGATCACGAAAAATGTCATTGACAAATTCTTGAAACACCGCGGGGGCATTACTTAGGCCAAAGGGCCCTGACGATTCTTGATTAGATTGTAGGCCCCCCGCAGGTCCAGTTTAAAAAAAATGTTGCCCCCCCCCCTTATCTGATCAAACAGTTCCGAGATCAAAGGCAATGGGTATCTGTCCTTTACCATGATCTGGTTTAGACCCCAGTAGTCAATGCAGGGTTGGAGAGATCCATATTTTTTCTTGACAAAGAAAAACCCGGCACCAGCTGGGGATGAGGATTTACGTATGAAGCTCCTCTTAAGATTCTCTTTAATGTAGGTCAATAAAGACTGGGTCTCCGGTAAGGAGAGAGGGTATAATCTACCGCGTATAGGGGACGAATCGGGAATCAAGTCGATAGGACAATCATACGCTTGATGTGGAGACAACGTCTCTGCTTCCTTCTTGTCGAAGACATCTACGAACTGAGAGTAACAAGGAGGCAACCCTGCCAATGACTGATGCGGAGGAGGTTGAAGCGGATGGATATGCCCCAGACAGCAGTTGAGACACTTGGGACCCCACTGAAGAACCTCTCCGGAATTCCAATCCAGGACTGGGGCGTGTAGATGGAGCCAAGGCAAACCCAGCAGCACGGGGTTGACGGCCTTGGGCAGGACAAACAGGGAGATGAGCTCGGAGTGAAGGGCTCCCACTTGAAGCCTAAGTGGCTTGGTCACGGACAAAATTGAATCAGGCAGCGGCAGTCCATCTACCGAGGCAACGGTCAATGGCCTTTCCAGCAGAACAGTGGGCAAATGAAGCAGGTCCACAAGGTCTTGGCAAATTAAATTGGCTGCAGAACCAGAGGCCAGGTAGGCAGAGACCAGATGAGGCCTCTCGCAACAATGGTCACAGGAATGAACAGATTCGAGGAGAATTCTCTATTAAATGCTGTATCACCCAGCTTTGTCTCCCCAACCAATCCTAGGCGTTGGGGTTTTTTTTGCTTCTGGGGACACAGACGCATGACATGGCCAGCGAGGCCGCAATATAGGCAGAGTCCAGAGGTGCACCTGCACTGTTTCTCCTGGACTGACAGTTTAAGCCTGTTCACCTGCATAGGTACCTCGGGTGGAGCAGTAGAAGAAGGCAAGAGGGGTTGTTGGAAGTTGGGCGCCAGTCTAGGAAGTCGTCTCTCTTGTCGAACTTCTTGAGATCTTTCCTTGAACCTTATATCCACTCGAGTAGCAAGTAGATCAGGTTGCCCAAGGTAGATGGTAGATCTCGAGCAGCAAGTTCGTCCTTGATCTTGGGTGGTAGGCCATGCCAGATGGAAGCTACCAACACCTCGTTGTTCCAGGACAGTTCTCCTGCCAGGGTTCGGAACTGGATGGTGTACTCGCCCACGGAGGCGTCCCCCTGGCGAAGGTTCAGCATAGCAGTGGCTGCCGACGAGACTCGTCCAGGCTCCTCGAACACTGTAGGGAATAACCGCACGAACCCCTGGAAGTCTTGGGTCTCGGGTCCCTGTTGTTCCCAGACTGGGTTCGCCCACACCAGGGTCTTGCCAGCAAGTAAGGAGATAATGAAGGCAATCCTGGCTCCGTCTGAAGGAAATGCTCTGACGTTTAGGGTGAAAAATGGATATGACACTGGTTAAGAAATCCCCTGCACACGCTTGCATCTCCAGGGAAACGAGGTAGCAGTGGCAGCGAGAACCGAGGATCAGAACCGGAGCTGCCAGGAGGTGTATCAATCGCAGGAGATTGAACAGGAGCAGAGAAAGAAGCGGCTAGCGCCCCAAGCTGGTGTGCCATGGAGTCTACTGCCACAAGAAGTTGATCCTGTCATGCTCGCAGATCCTGTAGGTTCGCCTGCATGGCTTGGGAGGGTGACAGACCTTTGAATTGACCAGCGGGGTCCATGGCCTGAGCGTACTGTCACGATGCGGGGTGTACCTGTGGCAATGTAGACAGTAGCGGTGATTCAGACTTAAGATGAGGCTCCGGCAACAGGCAGACACCCGGTGGGTGTAACACAGTAGATGCAGTGGATGACACAACTCGACTTCAACTCTAGACAGCACAGAGGCACGGTAGCCCAGGATACAGGGTACAGGCAGCAGGAATGGGTAACACTGGGAACTGGAAAACACTAGGAGACCATTTGCAAGACAAACTAAGGTAACACAACAATGCTCAGGCAATGATCAATAGTCCAGCAGCATTCTGGGCTGATTGCAGATTCACTGCAACTGGATGTGTACTGGCCCTTTAAGGCCGTCCACGAGCGGGCGCGCGTGCCCTGCGGGAGACAGTCACTGAGCCAGGAAGTGAGTGTCGGCGTCTCTCAGGAGGGAGATGCTGCCGAGAACTCACACGTCCATGGCCGCAGCTGTCAGAGGGTAAGTCAGAACGACAGTCCGCGGCCATAGACGTTCAAGAGGGATTTAGAGAATCCATTTGGTATAGAACTTACGTCTTGCCACCTTATGTCATTACAAATCAAACTTCTCAGTTGTAAGCATTGATAAAACATTTCTTTTTAAGATCATATATTTTTCTCAACTGTATGAAGAGAGTAGCTTTATCAAACAACTGGTCTAAAGTTAGAATCCTCACCTACGTCTAGGGGAGTATTTGAAAATCCTGAATTTTTGGTGTAATAACTGCTAATTTGCAATTGTACCTATTTCTGAGAAGGTTTGTTGCATCCACCACCCACTAATGGGTCCTAATAAAGCCGCTACTTAATACACCGAATTCCAAATTATTGTGCAAATGTTATTTTTCGCTGATTTTCCTAAATAGTCGATGCAAATGACAGTCAGTATAATCTTCAAGCCATCAACCGTTGGAGTATAATGCAAATTTCATTGAACAAATCTCCTAATGATAACAGATTTTTTTTTAGAAGTAAAAAACTCAAAATGTACTGTTTCAAATTATTATGCACAACAGAGATCAAAACATTTTAAAGGTTGTAAAGAGAGCTAAAATGGTAATTTGTAGCATCAGGAGGTCAAACAACATGATTTGAAAATTAGTCTTTATGTATTTCTGAGCCCACTGCAACCGTTTCTGCTTGTGAGCATTGTTTAGGGGTGGCCGAATAATAGCTTTATGCACGCTTGCAAACCTCTGGAGGATCCTACACCTTGAGGTTCGCGGGACTCCAGAGACACCAGTGGCTTCAAATACCGGTTTGCTGCTTTGCAATGACATTTTAGCAGCTGCTCTCCTAATCCTATTAATTTGTCTGGCAGAAACCTTCCTCATTATGCCTTTATCTGAACGAACCCGTCTGTGTTCTGAATCAGCCACAAATCTTTTCACAGTACGATGATCACACTTAAGTTTTCTTGAAATATCCAATGTTTTCATACCTTGTCCAAGGTATTGCACTATTTCACGCTTTTCGGCAGCAGAGAGATCCTTTTCCTTTCCCATATTGCTTGAAACCTGTGGCCTGCGTAATAATGTGGAACGTCCTTCTTAAGTAGTTTTCCTTTGATTGGGCACACCTGGCAAACTAAGTATCACAGGTGTCTGAGATTGATTACAATGATCCAAAGAGCCCTAAGACACAATACCATCCATGAGTTTAATTAAAAAACGAATAATTAAATGTTTATGACAATTAAATCCAATGTGCATAATAATTTGGAACACGGTGTACAGTTGAATATTGGGTACCCCCATATGGTTTATGACATTTACCATATGTCTACTTTATGTTGGCATTTTTTAAATGTCCTTTTATTTTTTCAGGACGTTAGAAGGCTTATTAGTTTTGCAGCAATTTTCACATTTTTTAAACAAAAAAATGAATTTTTTAGGGACCAATTTAGTTCTGAAGTGGTTTTGGAGACTCCCATAAATTGCCCCATTTTCAAAACTGCACCCCTCAAAGTATTCAAAACCATATTTAGAAAGTTTGATAACCATTCATGTGTTTCACATGTATTAAATCAAAGTAAAGGTTAAATTTAAAAATTTAATTTTTTTGTGCAGATATTAAATTTTAATCCATTTTTCTTTCTGTAACAGAGAAACACAACTCAATCTTTATTACCCTGTTTCTGCAGCTTTTAGAAATATCCCATATGTGGCTTTAGTGTGCTACTGGGCTCAAACACAGGCCTCATAAATTAAGGAACAACATGTGGATTTTGGGGCCTCCTTTTTATTTGGTTGTCTTCCAGGCAGAATTATAGGTTTGCAGAGGCCTTGAGGTGCCTAAATATAAGAAACACCCCTAAAAAGACCCACGCACCTGGCAGGGCTCAGAAGGGAGTGAGTGCCATTTTGCTTTTGGAGTGCAGATTTTGCTGGATTGGTTTCTGGGCTCCATGTCGCCTTTGCAGAGCCCCTCAGGTACCAGCACAGTGGAAACTCCTGAGAAGTTACCCAATTGTGAAAACCACACACCTCAAGGCATTTATCTAGGCGTGTAGTAAGCATTTTGCACCCACAGGTGTTTCCCAGAAATGAGTGCCTAATGGATAGTGCAATGTGACTGTTACGGCCGTCGTCAAGGACGGCGACCTCCACTTACCTGCCTCCCGCAGATCTTCCTCTTCCTGCGGCGCCTCCCTCCTTGGAGACTCTGGCACATGCGTCTGCACGTTCATTTTAGCCTACGAGCTCATCTCTTCCCCTCTCAGGAGGCCAAAGTTTCATTTATTATTTCCCTCCACACTGGCAAGGCCCTCGCATGGGCGAATCCCATCTTGGAACAACAGGGACCTGAATCCTCGGACCTAGCCTTGTTCCTGCAGTCTTTCCGTACCGTGTTTGAGGAGCCGTGCCGAACATCTTCTATCACAGCCACTCTACTAACCCTGAAGCAAGGGGGTTCCACAGTAGGAGAGTATGCTATCACCTTCCGTACCCTGGCAGCAGAGTTGGCATGGAACAATGAGGCATTGGTGGTGACCTTTTGGCAGGGACTGTCCTCACACACGTAAAGGACGAGCTTGCAGCCCGCGACATTCCATCTACCTTGGATCCCCTCATCTTGTTGGCCATTTGGGTTGACATGCGGATCCGGGAGCACGCTCAGGAGGTGCAACAGGAGAGCCGGTTTCACAGACTAGCACACTCACTCCAGAGACCACTATTGCCTTCCCCTAGTGTGCTACTTGAAGAAGCTATGAAGGTAGACAGAGTCCGGCTGTCCGAACAGGAGAAACAGCGCAGACGCTCTTTCTGGTTTATGTCTGTATTGTGGCCTTAAGGGTAATTTCTTGTGCCAATGTCCACAGAATCTGGGAAACTCCAGCACCTAGGGTTGGACGTCCCCAAACGTCAAAACCTCTTCCAAACTATCCATTCCTGTGACCATCATATCTGGAGAGACATCACATTCCTCCTCTCCCTATCTTGATTCCGGTGCAGCTGCAAATTTCATCCTGCAGGATCTAGTGGATCGCTTACATCTACCCACAGTTCCTCTGTAGAGACCTCTGGCTGTTGCCTCTGTGAATGGTCTACCATTGCCCGATCCAATTGTGTTCATCACAGAACCATTGACACTACAAGTCGGAGTTCTCCACTCAGAACAGATCGCCTTCCTTGTATTGCCTAAAGCTATCAACCCTATTCTGCTGGGACTGCCATGGCTTCGTCTACATGCTCCAATTCTCGACTGGGGTTACGAAGAAGTCCTCCAAATGCCTTAACCACTGCCTGCTACAAGTTCGTCCAATTTTGCCTCCACTGCCTTACTCACTCTCCAATCTGTGACCTGTATGAAAAAGCAGGCCGACAAAAAAAGAAAAGTTCCTCCTCAATTCACTTCTGGAGTCAAAGTCTGGCTGTCCTCGCTAAACATTAGACTCAAGATGCCTTCTCACAAATTCGCTCCCAGGTTTCTCGGTCCTATCGAAATCCTGCAAAGTATAAACCCTGTACACTTTGATAGCCTTCTACGCTCAAGATTCCCAACTCTTTCCATGTGTCCCTCCTTAAACCTGTGTTCCTGAAACGCTACAGTAAAACTCTTGGTCCTGTGGTTGCTCCCAGCGGTTCATCTGATGTGTTTGAAGTGTAAGAGATCCTGGACTGCAAGAGGGTAGGAGGAAGGACTTTCTATATGGTGGACTGGAGAGGGTGTGGTCCTGAGGAGAGATCCTGGGAGCCACAGGAGAAACTGAATGCCCCTACCCTCATTAAGAAATTCCTCTCTCGCTCTGGACCCAAGAAGAGAGGGCGTAAGGTGGGGTACTGTTACGGCGCGGTCTCGAACCGCGACCTTCCGCAGATCTTCCTCTTCCTGCCGGCGTCTCCCTGAATTACAGCCTGTATTATAGTCCTGAGCTGATTTCCCCGTTCTGCAAGTTGTTATTGGAAACAATCAACTAGCTTAGGCTTTGTTCACATCTGTGTCGTGCTTCGGTTCATTGGTTCCGTCAGACCTTTCCGTCAGAGTAACCCATAGCTTTTAGTTTGCATTACCATTGATTTCAATGGTAATGCTTCTGTTGCAAATGGTTTCCGTTTGTCTCCGTTCCATAAGGTTTCAGGTTTTTTTGGCGAAATCAATAGCGTAGTCGACTGTGCTATTGATTCTGCCAAAAAAACAAACCTTATGGAACGGAAACAAACGGAAACCATTTGCAACAGAAACATTACTATTGACATCAATGGTAATGCAATCGAAAAGCTATGGTTTCCGTTTAGTTTCCGTTCATGGTTTCCCCTGACGGAAAGGTCTGACAGAACCCATGAACGGAAGCTTGATGCAGATGTGAACGAAGCCTTAGTTTAGCAGAGCTCACATAATGAAGTGGGAAGGTGATTACTGTAGTCAGTGGCGTAACTACTGCTGCAGCAGCCATAGCGGCTGCTACAGGGCCCGCGACATGAGGAGACCCGTCCCACCCGCCGACGCGGCCCCCCATGGCCGGAGGCTCCGCTAGCAGCCAATGTGGCTGCTACAGAGCGACGCCACTGAAACTACGGCAGAGCAGGGGAGGTATCTCCCCGCTCTGCCATTAAAGGTGTTGTTCCTAGAAAACACATGTATCCCCTATCCATAGGATAAGGGATACATGTGTGATCGCTGAGACCCCCAGCGATAATGAGAACGGGGGTCCAGTCTTTCCTAGTTACGCCCTGACTGTAGTGTCAGGTGTATAGACCAAACTTTTCAGAATGTGACGCCAGCAAGGAATGTGGACTGGCGTGCGGCATGTTTTATCACTCAATGTGATTTTACATTTACGGTAACAATGACTACAATAAAAGTAACACTTTCAGTATTCAGCATTTATTTGTGAAAAACACCAACATTTTTAGAAAATTTGCAAAAATTAGTATTTTTTAAATTTAAATGAATCTGCTTCTAAAAAGAGATAGTAATACCACACAAAATAGTTACTAGTTAACATTTGCCATATGTCTACTTTATGTTTGCGTCGTTTTTTGAACATTCTTTTATTTTTCTAGGGCGTTACAAGGCTTAGAACTTTAGCACCAATTTCTCACATTTTCTAGAAGATTTCAAAAGGCAATTTTTTAGGGACAAGTTCAGTTCTGAAGTGGCTTCGAGGGCCTTATATACTAGATGGACCCCATAAATCACCCCATTTTAAAAACTGCACTCCTCAGAGTATTCAAAACAGCATTCAGAAAGTTTCTTAACAATTTAGGCGTTTCACAGGAATTAAAGCAAAGTAGAGGGGAAATTTACATGTATTTTTTTTTCGACAAAATGAATTTGTCTTAGATTTTTTTCTGTAACACTCTTTACCAGAGAAACGCAACTCAATATTTATTGCCCAGATTCTGCAGTTTTTAGAAATACCTTACATGTGGCCCTAGTGTGCTAATGAACTGAAACACAGGTCTCGGAACAAAGAAGCACCTAGTGGATTTAGGGGCCTACTTTCTTTAGATTATATTTTAGGCACCATGTCCGATTTGAAGAGGTTTTGTGGTTCCAAAACAGTGGAAACCCCCCAAAAATGACCTCGTTTTGGAAACTACATCCCTCAAGGAATTTATCTAGGGGCATAGTTAACATCTTGACCCCACAGGTCTTGTGCTATAATTATTGGAGTTAGTCTGTGAAAATGAAAAACTACTTTTATACTGAAAAAACAGAGAAATTATTAATTTTTACAAAGAATAAAGGAGAAAAATAACCCAATTTGTAAAGCAATTTCTCCTGATTACAGCAATACCCCATATGTGGTAATAAACTAGTGTTTGGACACACGGCAGGGCTTAGAATGGAAGGAGCACTATTTGGCTTTTGGAGCTCAAATTTAGCTGTAATTGTTTTCGGGTGTCATGTCACATTTGCAAAGCCCCTGAGAGACCAAAACAATGGAAACCCCCCAAAGTGACCCAATTTAGGAAACGACACCCCTTAATGAATCTATCTAGGGGTATAGGGAACATTTTGACCCCACAGGTCTTTTGCAGAATTTATTAAAAAATTCTCATTTACAAAAAGGATAAAGGAAAAACCACCCCAACATGAGCCATCACTTTTTTTATTTTTTGGTCAATTGAGCGATGTGAGGGCTTATCTTTTGCCGGACGAGCTGTAGCTTTTATTGGTGCCATTTTTTGGCACTTACAACTTTTTGATCACTTTTTATTAAAAAAAATTGAGAGCTAAGGTGAACAAAAACCAGCGATTTTGTAATTTTAAATTCTTTCTTTTTTACGGTATTCACAATGCGAGTTAAATAATGGTATATTGTAAACGTCACTATTATGAATATGGCAACAAAAGTAGTAGGTCTCTGGCTAGAGCCTTGCGTATTCAACAAACCCAGAATTATATACCCTCTATAGTATCCCCCTTACAAACACGGCTTAGTTTGCCGTTGGATATTGCCTCTGCATTCCGGGATTTCTACGCTGCTCTGTATACTACGGACTCTACTAATCCGTCCGTGGCATCCCGTGAATTCAGGTCTAATATCTCTACTTACATCGCAGATTCTGGTCTACCCGCCCTATCGGAAGATAATATCACTAGCCTGGAAGAACCACTTACTACGCAAGAACTCTCATACGCTTTAAAACATTCCCGAATAGGCAAGGCACCTGGCCCAGATGGATTTACAATCCAATATTATAGAAAGTTTCTGACGGCTCTGGGTCCACATTTCCTAGCCTCCTTCAATTCTTACTCTGCCTCCTCCCCCATCCCTCGCGATGCCCTTAGGACTCATATTGCGGAGATCCCCAAGCCTGGGAAAGACCCTACGCAATGTGCTAGCTACAGACCAATATCCCTCCTCAATACGGATATCAAATTGTTTGCTAAGATTTTGGCGGATCGTCTTGCACCACTGATTGGAGGAGTTGTGCACACAGACCAGGCAGGGTTCATGGCAAGTAGAGAGGCACGTGACAATACAACTAGAGCCATCAATCTTATCCACAAGGCCAAAATCTCCAATGTACCCCTTATGCTTTTATCTACGAACGCGGAAAAAGCGTTTGATAGAGTCAACTGGACCTTTATGGAAGAAACACTTTCACGTCTTGGCCTTGGATCCCATATGATGGGCTGGATAATGTCCCTGTACTCATGCCCTTCTGCCCGAGTTCGAGTGAATGGACTTCTCTCAGAGGAATTTTCTATACACAATGGCACCAGACAGGGCTCTCACCCTTGATCTTTGTACTGACACTAGAGCCCTTTTTACGCCATATACGTGCGAACCCGGATGTGAAGGGACTAGAAACGAATACCTCAGCCAACAAGGTGGCTGCTTATGCGGACGATCTGCTTTTTTTTCTGACTAATCCAACCGTCTCCCTTCCTAATCTCATGCGGGAATTCCAACGCTTTTCAAGTTTATCCAATTTTAAAATTTATTTTTCTAAGTCCGAAGCCCTGAATGTTTCTCTCCCACCCCATCTTACCGCGGCCCTGAAACAATCTTTCAGTTTTAAATGGACTCCGACAGCTCTGAAACATCTCGGGATTCGCTTATCAGCAGATCTGAGAGATCTCTTTCAATTGAACTTTCCTCCACTCCTTGCTGAACTTAAGGCAGACTGCGCCAGATGGTCCAAAGGCACCTTTACATGGATGGGTCGCTTTACCATCTTCAAAATGAATGCACTTCCCAGGCTACTATATCTATTTCAGACCCTTCCCATAGCCATCCCAACATAGTTCTTTAAAACGGTCAATTCTCTTCAGATTGCGTTTGTTTGGAATGGTAAGACTCTGCGACTCTCCCGCACACTAATGTGTCGATCCAGGGCATCGGGAGGACTTGCACTCCCTGACGTCCGCACCTACTACATTGCATCTCATCTTGCTCGGGTAGTTGATTGGTGCAGACATGCGACCTTTAAGTCTTGGGTGATTCTGGAGCAGAGTTTCTACTCTATTCCATTATCGGCTCTCCCTTGGCTACACCGTAGCCAACTCAGACATCTCCACCATCACCCTACTATAGGCCCAACACTAGTATGCTGCTCTCTCCCTTCGGTAAGGACATCTTGCTTGCCACTCCCTTCCTCAATGTTTCCGATACTGGGTAATCCATCCTTTCCCATTAGAATGACGGACCCAATTTTCCGTACATGGCAGACCTCGGGATGGTATCGTGCAGATCGGTTCTTGACAGACGGTGAATGGCTCTCTGTTGCGGATCTGGCCCAGATTCCTGATCTTCCTCCGTTGGGACACTGGCGTTCTCTGCAACTACGACACTTTTTAGCCTCTATCTCAGCTCCTACGTCCTACCAAGTGGTCAAGACCCCACTAGAGATCCTCTGTACAGGCTCTGATTTGGCTAGACATACATTGTCCGCAATCTATAAAATCCTTATGGATCCCCCCGATATGCCCACCCCTGCATACATTTCAAAATGGGAAGAGGATCTGGAGATATCCTTCTCTCCCACACAAGGGCAGCGTATACTCCTTATGGCTCAAAAAACTTCCATCTGCTCAAGATACCAAGAGGCAAGCTTCAAACTACTCTCTCGCTGGTATAGGACCCCAGCCCGCCTACATAGCATCTTCCCCACAGCGTCCCCTATGTGTTGGAGATGTGGGCAAGACATTGGTACCCTCCTTCACACCTTCTGGTCATGTCCACTCCTTACCCCATTCTGGGAAGGCATAAAACGGGTGATAATTGAAGTCACAGATACAAGTATAACTTTGGATGCGGCCTCTTCCTTCTTCATCACTGCGACATCCCAGCGAACAAATATAAGCGCTCGGTGCTCCACTTTCTAGTGATGGCAGCACGACATTGCATCCCACTACGTTGGAAGGATCCATCTCCCCCACGCTATCCCTCTGGGTTTCACAGGTTAACGACATCATGCATATGGAGGACTTGACATCCGTTATTCACGACTCAAGCCCCAGGTTTTGTCAAACTTGGTCTCAGTGGATAGTTTTTCAGGATTCGGACTCCTATAAAGACATCATACGAGAGCCACATTCCTTTAGTCAGCCTGAATAGCACCTCAGCCTTTGGGATGCTGTGGAGGGTCCCCTCCTTCTCCTTTCCGCTTTCACTTTCTTTCTTCATTCTCTAGCTTGGGAACTCAGCTCCAGCCTCACTTTGGAGATTTGAGATCCCCTTTAATTATCTTTTCTTTTTCAATCAGAACACTGATGTATAACAATGTATTTATGCTTTTTGTACATTTGCTGTCGGATTATGTACTCTAAATGTGCAATGCCTTGTTTTATGTACCCTTTATGTTACAAAATGGACCTCTTGGGTCAACAAAATAAAGAATTTCCCCCCAAAAAATAATGGTATATTGTAATAGTTCAGACTTTTACGGATGCAGCAATACCGATTGCTGTTCCTGTCCATTAGTCCCGGGTGACATCTGTATTACACAGCTGACACCTGCAGCGTATGGTGTGGGCTCAGTGCGTGAGCCCGCTCCATACATCACCCTCCGTACCACGACATGCTATTAAGTTATGGTGTGTGAAGGGGTTAATGCGCAGCGGATGTTGCAAATTGAAAATTTACATTTTCCACTGATATGCCATTTTAGTGCACAATATGTTGTGCCCAGTTTGTGCCACTGAGGACAAATACCTCATAAAATGTTAATCGGGTTCTCCCGGGTATGGCGATGCCATGTATGTGGACATAAACTGCTGTTAGATCACGCTGTAGGGCTCATAAGGAGGGAGCGCTATTTGGCTTTTGGAGCGCAGATTTAGCTTGGTAGTAGTTCTGTTTGGGGTTTCACTCGTATTTCAGTTTATAATGTGGGGGCATATGTAATCTGTGTGGAGTACATCAGGGCATAATAAGAGGGTACAATAATGGCGTAAATAAATAATAATTTATAGATATGTGGCCGGTGTCGCACTGATAAATGGTGCCCAATCTTATCCGCTTTTGGCACACTCTGCACATTTTGTGCCACCATATTCTGAGAGCCAGAACTTCTTTATTTTTTTCTTCACTGGAGCTGTGTGAGGGCTTATTTGTTGCGGGACAATCTGTAGTTTTCATTGGTACAATTTAGGGGTACATGCGATTTTTTTTTTGGATCACTTTTTATTAAATTTTTGGGCGAGCAAGGTGACTAAAAACCATAAATTCTGACAATGTTTTTTATTATTTTTTATTTACGGCATTCACCCTGCACTATAAATTACATTTTACTTTATTCTGCGGGTCGATACGATTACGGCGATACAATATGTATAGTTTTTTTATGTTTTGTAGCGTTTGCGAAATCAAATTACTTTTTTATAAAATAAGTCATTTTTTGTGTCACCATATTCTGAGAGCCATAACTTTTTATTTTTCCGTCAAAAAAGCTGTGTAAGGGCTTGTTTTTTGGCGGACAATCTGTAGTTTCTATTAGTACTATTTTAGGGTACATGCGACTTTTTGATCACTTTTTATTCTATATATCGTGAGGGGTGGTGATCAAAACATTGTGTTTCTGGCATTGTTTTGTAATTATTTTTTTTGTGGTGTTCACCATGCGGGAAAAAAAAATATTATAGTTTTATAGTTTTGGTCGTTATGAACGCGGTGATACCAAATATGTGTACTTTTTTTAATGTTTTCATTTTTTTCCTATAATAAAAGGGCCGCTGATCGGCAAAAGGGAGAGCAGGGCAGACACCCTGCACAGTCAACTGCCGCTGTGGTTAACTTTTAAAGCGCGGACGTAACTGCACGCCCAGGTGCGTGAAGTTACTGCTCACCTGGACGTGCAGTACCAAACCATTTTCTTTCATTTTTTTTATCCACACATTCCAAGAGCCATAACTATTTTACCTTTTCGTTGAGTTTGCTGTACGGAAGCTTGTTTTTTGCGGGCCAATTTGTATTTTTTAATGCCACCATTTTGGGGTACGTATAATTTATTGATTTAGCTTTCATTAATTTTTTGTTGAGGGGAATGCAAAAAAATAGCAATTCTGTCATTGTTTTTTGTGGCCGTTTACCGTGTGGTAAAAATAACATTTTAACTTTAATCTACAGGTCGGTACGAATGCAGCCAAACTAAATATGTATAGTCTTTTTTAAGTTTCAGTGCTTTTACACAATAAAACATGTTTTATAGAAAAAAAGTAATTTTTTTGTTGCGAGATTCTGAGATCCATAACTTTTATATTTCCATCGATGTAGCCATTGAGGGCCTGTTTTATTTTTGGGATGAGTTGTAGTTTTTATTGGTGTCATTTTGGGGTACATATTATTTATTCATTTGCCATCTTTGAGTGGGGGGACCAAAAAAAAGCATTTCCGGCAATGTTTTTTTGCACATTTTTTTTCATGCCATGCGACGTGTAGTATAACTAATATTTATGTTTGTTCTAAGGGGTCATTATGATTGCGCGGACCTAAGATGTCGTTTTTTTTTTAAAGTGATCTATTTTTAAAGACATTAGTAATTTTTAATGAAAAAGGGGTTTTATTTTTATTTTTTTTGGGGGACTTTTTAATTTTTATTATACTTTATTAAACCCCATTTTACTTATTTTTTATCCACTTGAAGCAGCGATTCTTTGATCGCTTATATAATGATTTTGAATAATTAGTATTCCAAAGCATTATTGCCTATCAGAGTATTACTGACAGGCATCCTATTAGACCATGCCTCTGGCTTTTGTTAGGCCCCCGACTGCCATGGTAACCCATTGGCGGCATAGGCTTAGAGTTAGAGCTCACTCTCTCTTCCAAACACCTTTAGGCCTAATTCACACGCGAGTGTTAAATGTCCGTGGGACGGCTGTTGAAACAGCGGCCGTCCCACGGACCTATGTACACCGCATTCCAAATTATTATGCAAATGTTATTTTTCGCTGATTTTCCTAAATAGTCGATGCAAATGACAGTGAGTATAATCTTCAAGCCATCAACCGTTGGAGTATAATGCGAATTTTATTGAACAAATTTCCTAATGATAAAAGATTTTTTTTTTAGAAGTAAAAAACTCAAAATGCTAATTATTATGCACAACAGAGATCAAAACATTTTAAAGGTTGTAAAGAGAATAAAAATGGTAATTTGTTGAATTTGCAGCATCAGGAAGTCATATTTACAGAAATCAAAAGCTCTTTCAATAAAAAAAACTGAACAGGCCAAGTTACATGTTAACATAGGACCCCTTCTTTGATATCTCCTTCACAATTCTTGCATCCATTGAATTTGTGAGTATTTGGACAGTTTCTGCTTGAATATCTTTGCAGGATATCAGAATAACCTCCCAGAGCTTCTGTTTTGATGTGAACTGCCTCCCACCCTCATAGATATTTTGCTTGAGGATGCTCCAAAGGTTCTCAATAGGGTTGAGGTCAGGGGAACATGGGGGCCACACCATGAGTTTCTCTCCTTTTATGCCCATTGTGGTGGCAGGAAGGAGGTGAAGGGAAAGTGAGCCCTAATCTACCCACCGCCCTGTCCCTGCCTACTTGCAACGACCCGCCCTAGGCGACGAGGTACAACTGGGCGGCGGTCCCTACGCTGTCTAAGTGCACAGGAAAACAAACAGGGAACACGCAAGGGAAGGGGCAGTAGCCACGGAACGCCACGAGGAAACGGAGCGGCGAACGAACAGTCAGGACCAGGACGAAGTGAGTAACCCGAGCGGGCACGGAGACAGAAGCAAGCCAGGGGCAAAGCAAAGCAAGACAAGGGGAACTGCAGCAAGGCAGAAGCACGGCAGAAGCAGGCTGGAGCAAGCAGCAGTGGGGCCAGGAATCCAAAAGAATAACAAGCAATGAGGAAGAGAAAACTGCAGGTATAAATGGACAGGGGGCGGAGCTAACTCTGACTGACCAGGCCGCGATAGGCTCTCCCACTCCTGAGCCTGCCACCCTGATTGGTGGGAGCCGGTGTCAGTCTAAGAGGTCTGGCCTCAGGTGTCGACTGATTAACCCTGGGAGTCTCCACAGACGTAGTGCCTGGCAGATCCATTACAGTACTCCCCCTTTTATGAGGGGCCACCGGACCCTTACTAAGAGGACCCGGTTTAGTGGGGAAGAGAAGGTGGAACCTCCTGACCAATACCCCAGCGTGAACATCTCGAGCAGGTACCCAAGTCCTCTCCTCCGGCCCGTATCCTCTCCAATGGACCAGGTACTGGAGGGAGCCCTGGATCATCCTACTGTCCACAATCTTGGCCACCTCGAATTCCACCCCCTCAGGGGTGAGAACGGGAACAGGAGGTTTCCTAGAGGGGGACCAGGACGGGGAGCAGCGTTTAAGGAGGGAGGCATGAAAGACGTCGTGTATGCGGAAGGATGGGGGCAGCTCCAGACGGAAGGATACAGGGTTGAGGACTTCAATGACCTTATAAGGCCCAATAAATCGGGGAGCAAACTTCCTGGACGAGACCTTAAGGCGCAAGTTCCTGGACGACAACCAGACCAAATCCCCGACGACAAACCGGGGGTTAGCAGAACGTCTACTATCTGCCTGAATCTTTTGTGCGCTCTGGGACGCCTCTAGGTTCTTCTGAACCTGGGCCCAGACAGTGCACAGTTCCCGATGAACATCCTCTACCTCAGGATTATTGGAACAACCAGGGGAGACGGAGGAGAACCTTGGGTTAAACCCGAAATTACAGAAAAACGGGGAGACCCCTGACGAGTTACTGACCCGGTTATTCAGGGAGAATTCAGCAAGGGGAAGGAATGAGACCCAATCGAATTGACAGTCAGAGATGAAACACCTTAAATATTGTTCCAGGGATTGGTTGGTCCTTTCCGTTTGGCCGTTAGTTTCGGGATGGAAGGCGGAGGAGAAGGACAGATCAATCTCCAACTTTTTACAAAAGGCTCTCCAAAATAAGGAAACAAATTGTACCCCTCTGTCCGAAACGATATTGACTGGGGCCCCATGGAGACGCAGGATGTGTTTCACAAACAAAGAAGCTAACGTCTTGGCGTTAGGTAGCTTCTTAAGGGGCACAAAGTGGCACATCTTGCTGAAGCGGTCGACTACCACCCACACCACCGACTTGCCCTGAGATGGAGGCAAATCGGTGATAAAATCCATGGAGATATGGGTCCAAGGTCTCTGGGGAATGGGCAAGGGACGTAGTAGGCCCGCAGGTCGGGACCTAGGGGTTTTGGACCTAGCGCAAACCTCACAAGCGGCGACGTAAGCCCTAACATCTTTAGGCAACCCAGGCCACCAATAGTTTCTGGTAATGAGGTGTTTGGTGCCCAAGATGCCAGGATGACCAGATAGAGCGGAGTCATGGTTTTCCCTGAGTACCCTCAGCCGGTATTGCAGGGGAACAAACAGTTTGTCCCCAGGGGCGTTCCCGGGAGCTGCACCCTGATCAGCCGCGATATCAGAAGCTAAATCAGAATCCGTGGCAGAGACGATTATACCAGGGGGTAAAATACAAGCGGGATCCTTCTCGGAAGGAGGATTGGCCATGAAACTACGTGACAGAGCATCAGCCTTAATATTCTTGGACCCAGCCCTATAGGTAACCAAGAAATTAAATCTGGTAAAGAATAGTGCCCACCGAGCTTGTCTAGGATTAAGCCTCCGGGCCGATTCTAGGAAAACCAGATTCTTGTGATCCGTAAGGACCGTTACCTGGTGTCTGGCCCCCTCCAGGAAGTGCCGCCACTCCTCAAAAGCCCATTTAATGGCTAGAAGTTTGCGGTTGCCAATATCATAGTTACTCTCCGTGGGCGAAAACTTCCTAGAGAAGTAAGCACAGGGGCGGAGATGGGTGAGGGAGCTGGTACCCTGGGACAAGACGGCCCCCACTCCCACCTCGGAAGCGTCAACCTCCACAATAAATGGCTCCTCTTGGTTGGGCTGAATCAGCACGGGGGCCGAGATAAAGCACTTCTTGAGAGTCTCAAAGGCCTGGACGGCCTCAGGGGGCCAATGGAGGACATCAGCACCCTTGCGGGTAAGGTCCGTAAGAGGCTTAGCGACGACCGAGAAGTTGGCAATAAATCTCCTGTAATAGTTGGCGAACCCTAAAAAACACTGTAACGCCTTAAGGGAGGCAGGTTGGACCCATTCCGCCACAGCTTGAACCTTGGCAGGGTCCATGCGGAATTCATGAGGAGTGAGGATTTGCCCTAAAAATGGTATCTCCTGTACCCCAAAGACACATTTTTCAGTCTTAGCAAACAGATTATTCTCCCGAAGGACCTGGAGCACCTTCCTGACATGCTCCACGTGAGAGGACCAGTCCTTGGAAAACACCAGTATGTCATCAAGGTACACAACAAGAAAATTACCCAGGTACTCTCTCAGGATTTCATTAATAAAATTCTGGAAGACAGCAGGGGCGTTACACAACCCAAAGGGCATGACCAGGTATTCGAAATGACCCTCGGGTGTGTTGAACGCAGTTTTCCACTCATCCCCCTCTTTGATGCGGATAAGGTTATATGCCCCCCGTAGATCGAACTTAGAAAACCATTGGGCTCCCTGAACCTGATTAAAAAGATCCGGAATCAAAGGAAGTGGGTACTGGTTCCTTACAGTGACCTTATTCAGGTTACGATAATCAATGCACGGCCTAAGACCACCATCCTTCTTCCCCACGAAGAAGAAGCCAGCACCTACAGGAGAAGTCGAGGGGCGAATGAAACCCTTGGCCAGGCATTCTTGGATATACACCCTCATGGCTTCACGTTCAGGACATGAAAGATTAAATATCCTACCCTTAGGAAGCTTGGCACCAGGCACCAAATCGATAGCGCAATCGTAATCTCTATGGGGGGGCAACACCTCGGAGGCCTCCTTAGAAAACACATCGGCGAAGTCCTGAACAAACTCAGGAAGCGTGTTTACCTCCTCCCGGGGAGAAATAGAGTTAACAGAGAGACATGACGTAAGACATTCATTACCCCATTTGGTGAGATCCCCAGTATTCCAATCAAACGTGGGATTATGCAACTGCAACCAGGGAAGACCTAATACCAGATCAGACGATAATCCCTGCATCACCAGTACAGAGCACTGCTCCAAATGCATGGAGCCAACAAGGAGTTCAAAAACACGAGTATGCTGAGTAAAATAACCATTAGCAAGGGGAGTCGAGTCGATACCTACTACAGGGATAGGATAAGGTAAATCAATACAAGGCATCTTTAGAGACATAGCAAATTCCACAGACATGATATTAGCAGATGAACCAGAATCCACGAAAGCACTGCCCGTGGCAGACCGGCCAGCAAACGAGACCTGAAAGGGAAGCAAAATTTTATTGCGTTTCACATTAACGGGAAATACCTGTGCGCCCAAGTGACCTCCCCGATGATCACTTAGGCGCGGAAGGTTTTCCGGCTTCTTATTCTTGCGCCTGGGACAGGTGTTCAGTAGATGCTTGTCGTCCCCACAGTAGAAGCAGAGACCGTTCAGTAGGCAGGGACCGTTCATTCTGCGAAACTCCCTACGTTGTCGAGGGGACATGGAGGCCCCGAGTTGCATGGGTACCTCCGAGTCCTCCGTGGAGGGGCGAGGAGGCGGGACCTCGGGGGGGATCGCAGAAAAGTCAGAGGGGAGCACACTGAAGCGTTCTAGCTGACGTTCCCTGAGACGTCGGTCAAGTCGTACTGCTAGGGCCATAACCTGGTCAAGGGAGTCAGACGAGGGGTAGCTAACCAGCAGATCCTTCAGGGCGTCAGATAATCCTAACCTAAACTGGCACCTTAGGGCCGGATCGTTCCACTGAGAAGCTACGCACCACTTCCTAAAATCAGAACAGTATTCCTCAACCGGTCTCCTACCCTGACGTAAGGTCACCAGCTGACTCTCGGCTAAAGCAGTCCTGTCAGTCTCGTCGTAAATGAGTCCGAGGGCAGAGAAAAAACGATCAACAGAGGAAAGTTCAGGGGCGTCAGGAGCCAAGGAGAAGGCCCACTCTTGGGGCCCTTCCTGGAGTCGGGATATGATGATACCCTCCCGCTGGTTCTCGGAACCTGAGGAGTGGGGCTTAAGGCGGAAATATAGTCTGCAACTCTCCCGGAAGGAGAGAAACGTCTTACGGTCCCCTGAAAACCGGTCAGGTAACTTGAGGTCGGGTTCTAGAGGTGAGGTGGTGCGCCCAACCCCTTGGGCCAGGGCCTGGACCTGTAGGGAGAGGCCCTGCATCTGCTGGGTCAGGGTCTCAAGGGGGTCCATGATAGCGACAGCGTAGGAGAAATGGTAGACTAGGTAAGGGCTTGTTATTCTGTGGTGGCAGGAAGGAGGTGAAGGGAAAGTGAGCCCTAATCTACCCACCGCCCTGTCCCTGCCTACTTGCAACGACCCGCCCTAGGCGACGAGGTACAACTGGGCGGCGGTCCCTACGCTGTCTAAGTGCACAGGAAAACAAACAGGGAACACGCAAGGGAAGGGGCAGTAGCCACGGAACGCCACGAGGAAACGGAGCGGCGAACGAACAGTCAGGACCAGGACGAAGTGAGTAACCCGAGCGGGCACGGAGACAGAAGCAAGCCAGGGGCAAAGCAAAGCAAGACAAGGGGAACTGCAGCAAGGCAGAAGCACGGCAGAAGCAGGCTGGAGCAAGCAGCAGTGGGGCCAGGAATCCAAAAGAATAACAAGCAATGAGGAAGAGAAAACTGCAGGTATAAATGGACAGGGGGCGGAGCTAACTCTGACTGACCAGGCCGCGATAGGCTCTCCCACTCCTGAGCCTGCCACCCTGATTGGTGGGAGCCGGTGTCAGTCTAAGAGGTCTGGCCTCAGGTGTCGACTGATTAACCCTGGGAGTCTCCACAGACGTAGTGCCTGGCAGATCCATTACACCCATAGTAGCCAATGACACAGAGGTATACTTTGCAGCATGAGATGGTGCATTGTCATGCATGAAGATAATTTTGCTACGGAAGGCACGGTTCTTTTTTTTTACCACGGAAGAAAGTGGTCAGTCATAAACTCTACGTACTTTGCAGAGGTCATTTTCACACTGTCAGGGACCCTAAAGGGGCCTACAAGCTCTCCCCCCATGATTCCAGCCCAAAACATGACTCCGCCAACTCCTTGCTGACGTCGCCAGCCTTGTTGGGACATGGTGGCCATTCACCAACCATCCACTACTCCATCCATCTGGACCATCCAGGGTTGCACAGCACTCATCAGTAAACAACACGGTTTGAAAATTATTCTTCATGTATTTCTGAGCCCACTGAAACCGTTTCTGCTTGTGAGCATTGTTTAGGGGTGGCCGAATAATAGCTTTATGCACACTTGCAAACCTCTGGAGGATCCTACACCTTGAGGTTCGCGGGACTCCAGAGGCACCAGCGGCTTCAAATACCTGTTTGCTGCTTTGCAATGCCATTTTAGCAGCTGCTCTCCTAATCCTATTAATTTGTCTGGCAGAAACCTTCCTCATTATGCCTTTATCTGAACGAACCCGTCTGTGCTCTAAATCGGCCACAAATCTTTTCACAGTACGATGATCACGCTTAAGTTTTCTTGAAATATCCAATGTTTTCATACCTTGTCCAAGGTATTGCACTATTTCACTGCTTTTCGGCAGCAGAGAGATCCTTTTCCTTTCCCATATTGCTTGAAACCAGTGGCCTGCTTAATAATGTGGAACGCCCTTCTTAAGTAGTTATTGGGCACACCTGGCAAACGAATTATCACACGTGTCTGAGATTGATTACAATGATCCAAAGAGCCCTAAGACACAATACTATCCATGAGTTTAATTAAAAAACTAATAATTAAATGTTTATGACACTTAAATCTAGAGGTGAGCGAACCGGGACAACCGAACCCGGTTTCGGTCCGAACTTCCGGAAAAGTTCGGTTTGCAGCGAATCCGAACTTCACCGGGTTCGGCCGAACCCGTTTTGACCGAACCCGGTCAAAAATATTATACAAATCGGCAGCCACTTATCTCTATCAATCACTGATAGAGAAAAGAGGCTGCTGATTAAAAATAAAATAAAAAGCATTTCATACGTACCTGGTCGTTGTCTTGGTGACGAGTCCCTCTTCTTCCTCCAGTCCGACCTTCTTTTCTGACGCGGCAGCCTGTGATTGGCTGCAGAGGCCTCTGCAGCCCGTGATTGGCTGCAGCGCTCACATGGGCTGCATCGTCATCAAGGAATGTCGGGCCGGATGTCGCGAGGGACGCGTCACCAAGGCAATGGCCAGGAGACCGGACTGGAGGAAGCAGGGAGTTCCCGGTAAGTATGAACGTCTTTTTTTTTTTTTTTACAGTTTACTCTATATTGTGATCGGTAGTCACTGTCCAGGGTGCTGAAACAGTTACTGCCGATCAGTTAACTCTTTCAGCATCCTGGAGATTGACTATTTACTGACGTCGCCTAGCAACGCTGCCGTAATGACGGGTGCACACATGTAGCCACCCGTCATTACGGGGCCTCATGCACACGACCGTAAAAACACCCGTTATTACGGGTCGTAATTACGACCCGAAATAGCGGGCCCATAGACTTCTGTTAGCCACGGGTACCTTCCCGTTTTCTCACGGGAAGGTGCCCGTGTCGTTAAAAAGATAGAACATGTTCTATTTTTTTATTTTACGGGCCGTGCTCGTAATTACGACTCGTAATTACGAGCACGGCCGGCCACGGGCAGCCGGCCGCTTTTGCGAGCCGTGCTGTCATTATAAGGGTATGTTCACACGACAGCGTCCGTTACGGCTGAAATTACGGGGATGTTTCCGCCTGAAAACATCCCCGTAATTTCAGCCGTTACGGCATGTGCAGGCGCTTGAACGCTGTGTCCATTACGGACGGAATTGGCGCTGCTATTCATTGGAGTCAATGAATAACGGCTCCAATTACGGCCAAAGAAGTGACAGGTCACTTCTTTGACGCGGGCGTCTATTTACGCGCCGCCATTTGACAGCGGCGCATAAATATACGCCTCGTGTGAACAGACAAACGTCTGCCCATTGCTTTCAATGGGCAGATGTTTGTCAGCGCTATCTTCGGACGTAATTCGGGGCAAAAACCCCCGAATTACGTCCGTAATTAGTGCGTGTGAACATACCCTAAGGGTGTGTTCACACGCACTAATTACGGACGTAATTCTGGCGTTTTTGCCCCGAATTACGCCCGAAAATAGCGCCTCGATAGCGCTGACAAACATCTGCCCATTGAAAGCAATGGGCAGACGTTTGTCTGTTCACACGAGGTGTATATTTACGCACCGCTGTCAAATGACGGCGCGTAAATAGACGCCCGCGTCAAAGAAGTGACCGGTCACTTCTTTGGCCGTAATTGGAGCCGTTATTCATTGACTCCAATGAATAGCAGCGCCAATTACGTCCTTAATGGACGCGGCGTTCAAGCGCCTGCACATGCCGTTACGGCTGAAATTACGGGGATGTTTTCAGGCGGAAACATCCCCGCAATTTCAGCCGTTACGGACGCTGTCGTGTGAACATACCCTAATTATAGCAGCACGGCCCGTAAAATAGAAAAATAGAACATGTTCTATTTTTTTAACGGCACGGGCACCTTCCCGTGAGAAAACGGGAAGGTACCCGTGGGTAACAGAAGTCTATGAGCCCGTTATTGCGGGTCGTAATTACGACCCGCAATAACGGGTGTTTTTACGGTCGTGTGCATAATGGGAGCACGGCTTGGAAAAACGACCAGCTGCCTGTGGCCGGCCGTGCTCATCTCCTGAAATACTCTGTGCTGCCTTAAACTCTGTGGACAGGTCAGGATCCTGTTTCTTTTAAATGCTGCTAGGGAACCCGCTCGATCCACTATATAAGGCTGCGCTACAGTGCAGCATTTAAAAGAAACAGGATCCTGACCTGTCCACAGAGTTTAAGGCAGCACAGAGTATTTCAGGAGATGAACGTGCAGATTCAGTGCTGCTGTGAACTCTGCTCTTACCATTACGTAGCTCTCAGTCTGTTACCTCTCCTCCACTACTGTCCTCAATAACACCTTCATGATTGGCAAGTCACCACGTAACGGTAAGAGCAGAGTTCACAGCAGCACAGAGTATTTCAGGAGATGAGCGTGCGGATCTTGTGCGCGGTGGTGACTTGCCAATCATGTGAAGGTGTTCTTGAGGACAGGAGTGGAGGAGAGGTAACAGACTGAGAGCTACGTAATGGTAAGAGCAGAGTTCACAGCAGCACTGAATCTGCACGCTCATCTCCTGAAATGCTCTGTGCTGCCTTAAACTCTATGGACAAGTCAGGATCCTGTTTCTTTTAAATGCTGCACTATAGCGCAGCCTTATATAGTGGATCGAGCGGATTCCCCAGCAGCATTTAAAAGAAACAGTGTGTGTGTTTGGGTATGTGTCTTTGTCTGTTTTTGTTTTTATATGTGTGTTTGTGTATATATGGGTGTGTTTGTGTATATGTGTTTGTGTATATGTGTGTGTATATATGGGTGTATTTGTGTATATGTTTGTGTGTAGATGTTTGTGTGTGTGTGTTTTTATATATGTGTGCGTTTATGTATATGTGTGTATATGGGTGTGTGTTTATGTGTGTGTTTGTGTATATATGGGTGTGTTTGTGTATATGTGTTTGTGTATATGTGTGTGTATATATGGGTGTATTTGTGTATATGTTTGTGTGTAGATGTTTGTGTGTGTGTGTTTTTATATATGTGTGCGTTTATGTATATGTGTGTATATGGGTGTGTGTTTATGTGTGTGTTTGTGTATATATGGGTGTGTTTGTGTATATGTGTTTGTGTATATGTGTGTGTATATATGGGTGTATTTGTGTATATGTTTGTGTGTAGATGTTTATGTGTGTTTGTTTGTGTATATATGGGTGTGTTTGTGTATATGTGTGTATTTGTGTATATGTGTGTGTTTGTGTATATGTGTGTGTTTGTGTATGGTTGTTTGTGTGTGTGTGCGTGTATATATGTGTGTAGGTGAGTAGAAGTGTTGTTATTGTTCACATTGATAACTGTTTTTTTATGTTGTTGCAGATTTTGATGTACCGATTGGACTACATCTTCGATTCGTTGGACTACTGCGTAGATCTACGTTTTTTCAAATTTTAATAAAATGGTTAACGAGGGTTTTGTTGGGGATTTCTTATTTCAATAAAAAAAGAATTGTCTTTGTGTTTTTTTTAAACTTTATTAGTGCCTAGATAATGGTAGTTGGCTGATTGACAGCGTCCATTATTAAGGCGGTACTTAGTGTTAGCCGGTGCAGAGGCTAGCACTAACCACCCATTATTACCCCGGTACCCACCACCACCAGGGGTGCCGGGAAGAGCTTGGTACGATCCAGTACCCGACCATCTGTTGTGATGGTCGGGTACTGGGGCGGCCATAGGCTGGTATTATGAGGCTGGGAAGGGCCAAAAACAGTGGACCTTCCCACCCTTGTAATGCTAGGCTGCTGCTGCTGTGTTGTATCGGGCTGGTTATAAAAATGAGGGGGACCCCACGTCGTTTTTTTTTTTGAATTTAACAAATTTAACAATAGACGGGTCCCCCACATTTAATAACCAGCCATATACAAGGCCGCAGCAGTCTGGCATTACATGGGTGGGAAGGGCCACTGGTTTTGTCCATTCCCAGGCTAATAACACTGTGTTGTATGTGGCTGGTTATGATAAATTGGGTGGAACCCCATGTCTTTTTTAAAAAAAAATAAAAATAAATAATTTAAAAAAAATGACGTGGGGTCCCCCCCACTTTTATAACCAGCCAGATACAACACAGCAGCAGCAGCCTAGCATTACAAGGGTGGGAAGGTCCACTGTTTTTGGCCCTTCCCAGCCTCATAGTACCAGCCTGCGGCCGCCCCAGAGCCCAACCATCACAACAGATGGTCGGGTACTGGATCGTACCAAGCTCTTCCCGGCACCCCTGGTGGTGGTGGGTACCGGGGTAATAATGGTGGTTAGTGTTAGCCTCTGCACCGGCTAACACTAAGCCTCGCCTTAGTAATGGATGTTGTCACTCAGACAGCGGCCATTACTAAAGTGGTAGTAATAAAATTTGAAAAGAAAAAGACAAAGATATAGATAAAATATTTTATTGAAATAAAGCACCCCCAACACAACCCTCATTAACCATTTTATTGTAGAAAAAAAAAACAGTCATCGAAGTAGTCCTCGAAACCGAATATATACATGCAAATATATATACATGCCAACATACATGCACATATATACATACATACATACATGACAACATACATACATGACAAAAAAATAAAATAATACGTTCATACTTACTTTCCTCCTGTCCGGCCTCCAGCGATGACGTTTCATCCATGTCACCGCTGCAGCCTGTGATTGGCTGCAGAGGCGGTCACGTGGGATGAAGCGTCATCCTGACGTGCGTGTCCGCCACTACAGCCTGTGATTGGCTGCAGCGGCGAAAGGGATGAAACGTCATCGCTGGAGGCCGGACAGGAGGAAAGTAAGTACGAACGTATTATTTTTATTTTTTTATTACATTAAAATTATATTTTCCGCGCGCCGAGCATGTACTGTCAAGGTTGCTGAAAGAGTTAGTGCAGCCCATTAACTCTATCAGCACCCTGGACAGTAGCATGCTCGGTGCACGGAAGTGACAGGTTCGGTCCGAATCGAACTTTTTTGTGAAATTCGGCGAACTAGCCGAACCGAACTTTTGAAAAGTTCGCTCATCTCTACTTAAATCCAATGTGCATAATAATTTGGAACACGTTGTAATTGAATGTGGCCGTTCACACAGCCGTTGTTTCAACGGACCGTGTGAAGGGTTCGTGGGAAAATAGGACATGTCCTATCTTTTCACACATCACGCATCCCTCCATAAACTCTCATCTATGGGGGATGCGAGACATTGCATCCCTGCAGTGCCGAGCACAGATGCACCTCGACCGTAAAAAACGTTTTCACGTCCGAGGTGCACAACGCTCGTGTAAATAAGGCCTTACTGCCGCAGTTGCTATTGACATGAGGGGTTAATCTGCCGGAATCAGAGTTCACGCAAATCCTGACAGTTGCGGCAGGACCCTGGCTGATTATAAGCACCGTGCCGCTGATCTCATGTGTACAGTGGCAGTACCTACAAGATCCAAGTGATGGATGTATCCGTCACTGGTCAAAAAGGGGTTAAACTAAAGTCAAGTTCCTGGAGGATCTGAGCCATGGAACCTCGAACGCCACAAGATTTCTGGAGGTGTCCTGTGGGTATCTTTACCTACCTGTAAGTTGCAAGGTAAGGGCCTCCACTGATCGGGCTTGTTTTTCCAAAACATTCCACAGATGCTCGATCAGATTGAGATTTGGAGAATTTTGAGGGCAAGTCCTCTCTGTCATGTCCCTGGGACTATTCCTGAACAATTTTTACAGAGTGGTAGGGTGCATTATCCTGCTGAAAGAAACCACTGCCATTAGGGAATACAGTTGACATGAAGTGGTGTACCTGGTCTGCAACAATATTTAGGTCGGTGGTATTTGTCAAAGTAACATCCACATAAATGCCAGGATTTTCCAGCAAAACATTGGCCAGCCCTTGCCTCCTCATAGTGGATTCTGGTGCCATCTCTTCCCCAGGTAAGTGACGCACAAGCAACCGGCCATCCACATGATTTAAAAGAAAACGAGATTTATCAGAGCAGGCCATCTTCTTCCATTGCTCCATAGTCCAGTTCTGATGCTCACGTGCTCATTGTAGGCACTTTTGGCAGTGGACGAAGGTGAGCATGGGCACTCTGACCGGTCTTAAACCTTAAAGGGGTTGTCCGAGATACCATCATATTTTCAAAAACCCCTTTAATGCATGTAATTTATATATGGAAATACATTTGTAATATACTTACATTTTCGTGAGGGCCCCGTTTCCAGATCCTGCTGTGGGGAACTTGACTGGTGACTTCACTCTCTGCACTAGCTCTGCCGCTTTGTTGATCTTGAATTCTTTGCCGGGTATACGACATATCACTTGTCATGTGGTGTATATCGGCTTGTTCTGCTTCACAGCCTGTAACGTGCATGCACTGTCACTGCTGTTCTCGTGGTCCCTGCTGTTCTCGAGATAACAGCAGGGGCCGCGCATGCGCGTTACAACAGAACAAGCCGATATACACCACGTCACAAGTGACGTGTCGTATACCCGGCAAAGAATTCAAGATCAACAAAGCGGCAGAGCCGGAGTAGAGAGTGACGTCACCAATCAAGTTCCCCACGGCAGGATCTGGAAACGGCGCCACTTTGGAAAATGTAAGTATATTACAAATGTATTTACATTTATAAATTACATGCATTAAAGGGGTTTTTGAAAATATGATGGTATCTCGGACAACCCCTTTAAAGGCAGCAATGCACTGTGTGTTCTGACATCTTTCTTTCATAGTCAGCATTAACTTTTTCAGCAATTTGTGCTACAGTAGCTCTTCTGTAGAATCAGACCAGACAGGCTAGCCTATGCTCGGTACTTGCATCAATAAGCCTTGGGCATTGGTTGTCCTTCCTTGGACAACTATTGCTAGTTAATAACCACTGCACACCGGGAACACCCTACAAGACCTGCCGTTTTGCAAGTGCTTTGACCCAGTCTTCTCGCCATCACAATTTGGCCCTTGTTAAAGTCACTTCGATCATTACGCTTGGTCATTTTTCCTGCTAACAACACATCATCTTCAAGAGCTGATGGTTCACTTTCTGCCTAATACATCCCAACCCCAGATGGCTCCCCTTTATTCTGTAAGGGAGCAGTGCCCTTTGCAGCTGCACAGGTCGCATACCCCTAAGGCCGGCCCTACTATCCAATAGTGGCAACACACTACCACTGGGATCCTGTAGAGAAAAGAAGGGCAGTGGTAAATAATACTATTTGGCCCTGACATTATATCTGTAGTGACTGACCAAATAGTCATCCTAAGGCCCCATGCACACGAACGTAAAAACGCCCATAATTACGAGCCGTAATTACGGGCCCATAGACTTCTATTGGCCACGGGTACCTTCCCGTTTGCTTACGGGAAGGTGCCTGTTCCGTTGAAAAATATAGAATATGTCCTATTTCAGGCCGAAATAACGGCACAGGCAGGCCCATAGAAGTCTATGGGGCTCCTGTAATTACGGGTGGCTACGTGTGTGCACCCGTAATTACTGGAGCGTTGCTAGGCGACGTCAGGGGATAGTCACTGTCCAGGGTGCTGAAAGAGTTAACTGATCGGCAGTAACTCTTTCAGCATCCGGAACAGTGACTACCGCTGGAGTTAATAGTATTAAAAGTTTACTTACCTGCTTCTTCCTCCAGTCCGGCCTCCCGGGATGACGTTTCATCCCATGTGACTGCTGCAGCCAATCACAGGCCAATCACAGGCTGCAGCGGTCACATAAACTGCCGCGTCATCCAGGGAGGTCGGACAGGATGTCAGAAGAGGGACGCGTCACCAAGACAATGGTACGTATGAGCTTCTTTTACTTTCAATCGCTGCAGAAACTCTGCCCGAAAGGGCTGCCCCTTCTCTCATTCCACCACAGATAAGAGAGAAGTGGCTGCCGATTTGTGCAGAGAAAACGGGTCCGTAAATACTGGTGGAATACGGGTCGAATGCGTGTGACTAAGGACCCATATTTACACCAGTGTTTCAGTATTTACGGGAGGAAAAAAATACGTTTGTGTGCATGAGGCCTATCCCTGTTTTATAAGTGATTGTCTTGTAAACATTGCTAAAAATATCTTATGTAGCGGACTATCATTGACAAATTACCTATATGTATTAATGTTTAGTAGTACTATTTCCATTTGTCCACAAGGTGGCATTATTTCACTGATGTATAGAAATAAAATAAATTTTAAAAAACCCACAAAACTGTTTACTGTTGCACAATGCATTTAAGAGATGTATTTAGTTCAAATAAACTTTGTTATATATAATTTTTTTTATATAAATCACAGGCATTGTAAAAGATCTATATGTCCCTTGTTCAGAATAATGGGTTCCAAGTAGATTCCTAATCATTATCTCCTTATTGAATTTGCAATGTGTGACAGTTGCTGTCATCTGTTTCAGAATAGTACAGTAACATAGTATGTAAGGCTTAAAAAAGACATTAGTCTATCCAGTTCAGCGTGGTCTCCTGCAATGTTGATCCAGAGGAAGGAAAAAAAAAAAAAAGATCTTACTACCGAACTCCAAATATAGCAATCAGAATGAATCCCTGTATCAATGACTCATCTGCAATAATCTAGTAAACATAACTTGTAATATAATACTACACTGAAGAAAGATATCCAAGCTCCTCTTGAACTCTCAGTGAATACACCATGACAACTTCCTCTCGCAGAGAGTTCCATACTCTCACTGCTCTTACAGTAAAGAATCCCCTTTTTTGTTGGTGTAGAAACATTGTCTCCTTCAGAAGTAGAGGATGCCTCCTTGTTATATTTACAGTCCTGGGTATAAATAGATCATTAGATCTATGTATTGACCTTTTGATATATTTAAATAGTTATTAAGTCACCCCTCAGATGTCTTGTTGCTAAACAAAATAATCCCATTTTTTATAATATTTCTGGATACTGCAGTTAATTTATTCCATTTTTTTCTTTGGTTACCCGTCTTTAAACCTGCTCAAGCTCTATCTACTATGTCTTTCTTCTTCACTGGTGCCCAAAACTGTACACAATATTCTATATGAAGTCTGACTATTGATTTGTGAAGTTGTAGAACTATGTTCTCATCATGTGCATGATGCATTAAATGATCTTATTTGCCTTGGCAGCAGCTGCCTGACACTGGTTGTTACAATTACTGTAGGTTTACTGTCAACTAATATTTCTAATTCCTTTTCCATGTCAGGTTTTTACCAAAGTTTTCCTATTCGGTAAGTAATGTTGGCATGCATGTTCCCTTTCCAAGAGCATAAACTTACATTTATCAGTGTTTAACCTCATTTACCACTTCTCTGCCCAAGCCTCCAACATTCTCCAGATCCATTTATAACAGAATACGGTCCTCCTTTGTGTTATTTACTTTACACAGTTTAGTATCTGCAAAAATTTACATTTTACTGTGCAATCCCTCTACACGATCCTTAATAAATATATTAAACAGAATAGGGCCCGATACTCCCACTACCCAACTTGTAACGATGACCCAATCTGAGTATGTATTGTTAATAACCACCCTCTGTTTTCTATCACTGAGCCAGTTACGGCCACATGCACACTACCGTATTTTCATCTATCTCGAAATACTGTCCATAAATACGGTCCGTATTGCAT
The DNA here is from genome assembly GCF_050947455.1 of Rhinoderma darwinii. Lineage (NCBI taxonomy): Eukaryota > Metazoa > Chordata > Amphibia > Anura > Rhinodermatidae > Rhinoderma > Rhinoderma darwinii. Next base: position 111,530,326 of record NC_134690.1, read on the forward strand.
CCGTATATACGGATCCATAAAAAAAAGAGGGAGGATGCAAATGATGTCGTCAGCATGTTGCATAGCCTCGCTTCCGTAAATACGGACGGTATACGGATGCACATCCGTATACCGTCTGTATTTACAGAAGCTCCCATAGACTTCTATGGGAGAGTCATTGCCGTAATTACTAAGAATAGGACGGGTTCTATAATTTTTTTAGCACGGACACCCATCAGTAAAACTACTGAAAGGTGTCCGTGGCCAATAGAAATGAATGTGTCCGTAATTACTGATGAAAAATACGGTCGTGTGCATGGAGCCTTACCCACTTACATGTTTTCCCCCAATCCCATCATTCTCAATTTAGGTAATAACTTTTTATGCGGCACAGTATCAAATGCTGATATGGACTTATACCTTTATTCTCATCTATTAGAAAACCTGCAGTGAGCCAGTCCTGCGGAAAAGACCCTGTCATTACAGAATCCTTAAATGTTAGAAATAATGGTCTGTCTATCACTGTACCTAGTTATCTTAGAACATCGGGGTGCATGCCATCTGGATCTGGCGATTTTGTCTATTTTTTATAATTTTAGGGTGGCTATTATAAAATGTTGCAAACTGGTTTCATGCATATGGTGCAACTATTTATATGGCACTTTCCAGCACCAGCATTTTTAATACATGAGCCTCACAGTACTTTGTGAGTATTTTGACATTTAGGTCACTGGCACTGACACAGGCTGTAATCTAAGAACTATAACAGTCTGGCTGCAGAAGGGTTAACAGCATGCATGGGTTCAAACTCCAGACGTTTTCTATGATAAATGCTTGTACATCAGGCTACAAGGGTACGTTGTAGTAGCAGAGTGCACTGACATAATCAAAATGTCTGCCAATCTGTCCTAAGCATGACCTTGAACGATGAAATATAATCTAATGCAAAGAGCTTAGAAGGCAGTACAAGCATGTAGTGAATGACATGAAGTGCCCAGCTCAAGGCATCCCCGGTGTGCTCCAAATAATAGATCAGGGCAAAAATAGGATAGCATATTCTAAGTATTTGCTGAATAAATATTACAATACTAAACGGATCAGAGGAAATTTAAATTGTCCATTTACACAGAGTGATTATCTCTAAGCGATCGGTTATGCTGGAGATGATTGGGGATTGTATGCATGCTGGGAGTTGTAGTATTGCAACAGCTGGAGAGCCACTGTGATAACGGATCCTCAGAGAGGTCACCTTATCATAGGAAATAGCAGAGAATGTGAATGATCTCTCTTTTTCTTATCCTAACAAAATAACCCTTCAGGAGACTGTAAACCTCAGACCGATGTCCTGATAATGAATTTTCCAGATGTCTGTCAGCTAAGAGCTAAATTACTCTGTGTGTCCTAGTAATATCACTATACCTACTGACACAATCTATATACTATATGATAACTGACATTTTAGCTCTCATTATATTGGACCAATCATCTATATAAATAGACAAGCTGAGTAAGTTAAAGTTGATCCTGTTTCTGCATTACAAAACTGCACATATAGCAATTCCTAAACATATTTCCAGTATCAGAATTGCTTTAGTAGTGATCCAATAACAAAGAATAACAAAGCAGCGCAGGGACAGATTATGCCTGTATTTCTCTGCAAAATCATCAGTATAAGACAGGCTTATTGTAGTCTGCCTATGGAGCAGCAGAAAAGATTATAGGGAGTTGCTCTTTATGTAGTTCCCTAATATACAAGTATAGGCTTTGGTTCATCAAAGGTGAACCTACACCTTTGTAGGTGACTCCACATCTATTCTCTTACAGGTAATCGTATTGCCTTACCTGTATCGCCAGTGTCATCTCTCCATGACGTATCAATTGTCTCCCGTGTATAGGGATAAATTCTGTACGCAATAATAGCATTAATTCATATACATTAAATGGAATAAAACTGGGGATAACGGAACAAGAGAAGGACCTGGGTATTCTGGTAACAAATAAGCTAAGCAGCAGCACTCAATGTCAGGCAGCTGCTGCAAAAGCAAATAGGATTTTTGGGTTTATAAAAAGAGAGATAAAAACAATGGGATTCAAATGTAATATTACCTCTTGTAAGGCCACATCTAGAAAATGGAATTTCGTTTTGGGCTCCACATTGTAAAATGGACATAGGAGAACTGGAGAGGGTTCAAAGGCGGGAAACAAGATTATTAAATGGGATGGGAGACGGGAAACGAGATTATTAAATGGGATGGGAGGTGTCGCTTACAATGAAAGGCTATAAAAATTCAGCTTGTTCAGCTAGGAAAAAAGACGTCCCACTGTAGATAGTGCCACCCACAACCCCCCGCAAAACCCAAGATAGCGCCACCTATGCTCCCTCCAGCATCGGAATCCCCGGCCAGCACTCTGGCCGAGGATCCCCCTCCTAGAGGGAGCCCCCGCCGTCTTGCCATCCCTGCTGCGGATAGTGCCACCCCCTGCATATAGCAAACCCCCCCCCCCGCTGTAGATACTATCGCACCCCCCACTGTAAATAGCGCCACCTGAACTGACTCTACGAGCGGAATCCCCGGTGTCAGATCGCACTGGCCGGGGATTCCGTTCCTAGAGAGAGCCACTAACGTCACTGTCCAAATGCGTGCGGGCCCTATTTAGACAGGAGTTGGCCTGATTGGACACCCCTCTAAAAAAAACAAAAAACGTTTGAAACCTGTTACCCCTATACACACATTATTTTTTTTATGTCCAGAATCTGTCATCTAGTCTGTGTATTGACTTGTAGTATCTTGTTTCTTCCTATTTGTATCATTGGTCTTCACTGTACTGCAGAGAATATCTGCTAATGACCACTGAATGGTTTCTATTACATAAAATATATACACAGTGGAAAACATTTATCAAATCAAATGCACCAAAAAGATGACATGATGTCCATTAAAAAAAACAAAAAAAACCTTCATTTTAATCTTGATCTCCAACTCACAATGGTCCCAACCAGGGTCGGCATCAGCACCCTGCGAACCCAGGCAAATGCCGAGGCCCACTGCTCTTGGGCAGGCCCACTCTGCCATCGGGTGCTTTACACTGTCCTACTTTACATGTTGGGCCCAGGCACTGAACTGCATCGGTAAGATTTGCTTACTTATGCAGAGCAGAGAGCCATTGGCTCTCTGCCCTGCCGCTCACAGACGCAAGGGACATCAGCATCCCGGTGCAGATGACGTCACCATGATGTGGTTAGGTCACTGTGCTAGGTCACAGAATGGAGACACAGAGAGGAGTGACAGGACCCATCAGCTCGTCGTAGGAACAGGTAAGGTGAGTTGCTGTTTTTTATTGGCACAAAGGGGGCCTAACTTCTGTATTTGTGAACAAACTGGCAGCCTAACTTCTATATGGGGGCCCAAACTTGGGGACTAACTTCTTTATGAGGACATAAAGGGGGCCTGAATTCTATATGGGGCACAAACTGGGGGCCTAACTTCTGTATGGGGGCATAAAGGGGGCCTAACTTCTATATGGGGCGCAAACTGGGGGGCTAACTTCTATAAGGGGGCACAAACTTGGGGCCTAACTCCTATATGGGGACATAAGGGGACTAACTTCTTTATGAGGACATGAAGGGGGCCTGAATTCTATATGGGGCACAAACTGGGGGGCTAACTTCTATAAGGGGGCCCAAACTTGGGGACTAACTTCTTTATGAGGACATAAAGGGGGCCTGAATTCTATATGGGGCACAAACTGGGGGGCTAACTTCTATAAGGTTGCACAAACTGGGGTCCTAACTTCTGTATGTGGGCATAAAGGGGGCCTAACTTCTATATAGGGCCATAAAGGGGGCCTAAGTTCTCTATGGGGGCACAAAGAAGGCCTTACTAATATATGATGGCACAAAGGGAGACTAACTAATACAAAGGGCACAAAGTGGGCCTAACTGTTATATTACGTTTTACTACCGCCGCTGCGTGAGTTGCACCGCAAAGGGGCCAACTAAGGCTCTGTCGCACAGGGGCCCGGCATAAATCTGGAGCCGGCTCTGGTATCAACAAACTTACTATGGACTAGCACTATTTGTTGGTGCAACATATTAGCGTAGAGTCAAAGTCATGACGTGTCATCCTAAAGACCGGCATGTTTAGTGTGCCAATTGTATCATGCAGCATCCACCATCTTGATACATATGGTACAAATTGACATGATTGAGAAATGTGCCAAGTCTGGTCACTGATATAGAAAGGGGAGGTCATCGGAACAAACAGAAGTGGGGGGCTTAAACAGAAAACACATGGCAGCATGTTGTAAGGTATTTTATGATTTGATAAAGGCTTTGCAACTTTAATTCACAGACAAAAAATGCAGTTTGTACAGCGCTGCTAATATCATTCACACATAAGTGTGCACATGTTTCTGGAGGCTACGAGAACTGGAGATACGTGAGATAAAGAGGTGATCATGGGAGCAGATGTTTTTCTAGACTCCCTGTCAGTAATCCTATTAAAGAAAATTGCAGTCAGCCACTCCCCAGTCTGAAATGGATGACAACAGAGAATAACAGATCGCATTCGACTGCACAGCAAAGAAGATAAATCAGGCTTTGCAAAGGAAGATATCAAATGCGTCCATTGAAGCGCAGGATAACATGCTGGATAGCTCGTCATTTTGTTCCACGACCAGGCAGATTGTAGGAGTTGGTGAGACATTAAAGTTTATTTTATTCACTGTGCAATAGTAAATATACGTGGTTTTTCCCTTGAGTAATATATGTGTTTCACTGGATGAATACCAATGAGAATTTTTTGGTTAGAGCCTAACCTTTAATGTGAGATTTATTTCTTTTTTTTAGCAATTTAAGATAGTGATACAATTGTATCCATAAGGTTCGTTCACTAGCGCTTGCGCACTTTACATTGACATATGTAATAAGTTCAGATAGGACAAGGATGAGATTTAAATGGTTAATACCATCACACTCTAGTATTTATAATTTATTTTAGCATTTTCCTGGTTTTTATTTATTTTTATATTTTTTTATATTTATTCAAAAAATATTATGTTTAAATATTTTTGTTCCAAGTTGGGACCGGTACCCTCCTTGTCACAAGGTGTGTGCCAGGAACTGAAGCAACATGAGCAGCTGCTCTAGGAGTTCCTCTAGAGGAATCTCTTGTATTTCAGCTACTGCTGCTATAGAGATGTCTGTGCAGCTCTCTTATTAGCAGCTAATAAGTTGTTCCAACTTGGAACAAAAATATTTAAACATAATATTTTTTGAATAAATATAAAAAAATATAAAAATATAAAAATAAATAAAAACCAGGAAAATGCTAAAATAAATTATAAATACTAGAGTGTGATGGTATTAACCATTTAAATCTCATCCTTGTCCTATCTGAACTTATTACATATGTCAATGTAAAGTGCGCAAGCGCTAGTGAACGAACCTTATGGATACAATTGTATCACTATCTGATACAATTGTATCACTATCTTAAATTGCTAAAAAAAAGAAATAAATCTCACATTAAAGGTTAGGCTCTAACCAAAAAATTCCCATTGGTATTCATCCAGTGAAACAGACATTAAAGTTTAGGTCAAAAGTGAAGCTACCCTCGTACAAATGGGAATCGCATATACAGCAATTCCCTAATATACTTATTATTTATTAACTATTATTTCTTTCATTTTTTATATTTGATCTTCTATATACAATGGAGGGGGCCCCGGAGTTCACCCACGTTTCCATGGTTCTGAGTGTGGTGACACAATCGCGGGGCCCGTTCCTTCCTGATTGCATGTGTGTTACGCCTTTACCATTGGGAGGACCATCATGGCCGTAGCGTGCCGCTTTGTCCCTGACACAGGTGAGCTCAATGTTTTACCCCTTGAGTTTTAATTGCCTGTTACGTCCTGTAGTCCATCAACTTTATTGTAGTGTGCTTTACATATTGTTTGGTGTATTTTTATTATTAAATTATATCCTATATGATTACTATTGTAAAGGGGGCCTAACTTCGTAACTACGTTACTTGTTTACTATCTGTTATCTGCAGTGGCGGAGCTGTTACCAACCAGTGCCCCTTTAGCTATGTTTCTTTGGTTCTTAAAGGGGTATTCCAGTTACAATATGTTACCCCCTATCCGTATGGTAAGAGGGTAACTTGTAACCGGAATACCCCTTTAAGTATATATTATATTGTGACACTACTATGAATTAATAAAGATATACTTTGTGATATAACTCTGCACATTTTATGCCTTTGAGGTTGATAAATTCCCTAATATACATATCGGAATTACTTTCTTCGTGAGGAGCAGAGGAATGATTATAGGACAGGCAAGCCGCAGAGAAATCCAATAACCAGTGGCTGCCCTGCATCCTGTCATTATAATTGATGACTGCCTGTATCTGCTGCCTCCATAGGTATAAGACAGGCTGCAGGGCAGAAGACAGGCTGCATAGAAGACTATATTCTGCAAAGACTTGTAGGGCAACTGAAGCACTATGATCCCTATATTAGGATGGATGCTACTTTCAAAGGGGGCTATTTTGATCCCAGAATTGTTAATAGGGAGTCGCTGTATATGCAATCCCTTATAGGTATAATTGCGTCTTTTTGCTGTATGTTTTTATATTTTGTGAAACAGATCCCTCATCCGTTGTCTGAGTCTTATAAATAACAGATCCTGACTGAACTGGTACAAGCCAATGTATTTTTTCATCAGTTTGCAGCTGATAGATATGACATAAATAAGATTCATCAGAGGATATTTCTTGTTAAAAACATATTTAAAAAAAAAACTAAAGATGAATTCTAGTGCAGTGCAATATCCATCTATTATTTCGCCATTGGCACACAGCCTTTATCATATAAACTAGGTCTAGTGCCCCTTTAAGGGTTCGGGTCACGACCTCACTACATCTCTTCAGGTAACTGTATCATCCTCATCTTTGCAGGTAGGGCTCTGGATTTCAGGGCGATCACTGTATGCCATGTATCAGTTGTCTGCAGTGGAAAATACAATCAGTGCCCCCCCTCCCCCCTCGTCCATACTCGGTACAGTGTCGCCCGTGTATCTGTCATCATAAACTTCAAGGTCAGGAACAGCCACTCTGCAGGCAGGGATGGGGGTCGAGCTGCTGATAGATCTCACACCTCACCATCCTCCCTATGGGGGAATGTACAGGCTGAAGGATCAGATGCTCGGGGCTCTGATGCTGAGTGGTGCAGGCTGCTGTGCATGACTACAGCTGAGCTGCCGCATTCATGCTGAAGGAGAACAGAGCTGGAGGGCTCAGCAGCGGCTCTGCGACTTCACCCCCCGCCTCATCATCATCAGCAGCACAGATCGGGTGATCGCAGGAGGGCACCATGCCCCCGCAGACATACGCCCGGGACACGTCCTCCCTCCTGCGCTGGGACGAAGTACCGGATGACTTCGTGGAGTGCTTCATCCTGTCCGGGTACCGGCGGCTGCACCTGACCGCTCAGGAGTGCCTGGCATCCATCTTCCAGCCCACCAACGAGACCCTGAACTTCTGGACGCACTTCATCCCGCTGGTGCTGTTCGCCAGCCGCTTCTACCAGGTGCTCTTCCTGTCCGGCGAGCTGCCATGGCACCACCCTGCGCTGCTGCCACTCTGGTGCTACGCCTCGGGGGTGCTGCTGACATTTGCCATGAGCTGCACTGCCCATGTGTTCAGCTGCCGCTCCCTGCGCCTGCGTGCCGCCTTCTTCTTCCTGGACTATGCCTCTATTAGCTACTATGGCTTTGCCAGCACGTTGGCTTACTCGTACTATCTGCTGCCCAGGCTGAGCCTGCTGGACCCGGGAGTGATGACCCCGTACCTGCAGAGCCTAGGCTGGCACTGGGTGGACTATGGCATGCTGCTGAGGCTGTACAGCGAGCTGGTGCTGCCAGTTGCCTTTGTGCTGGCGGTGACATGCACGGTGGCATGCTGCAAGAGCAGATCCGAGGACTGCTCCTACCCCTTTGCCATCCGCACTTTTGTCTTTGCGATGCCACTCAGCATGGCATGCCCGGTCATGATCGAGAGCCTGCTGTTTGACCTGGGCAGTGAGAACCCCACTCTCTTCGTCCATTTTTACAGGAGGTACTTCTGGTTGCTGGTGGCCGCCTTCTTCAATGTCAGTAAGATCCCGGAGAGGATCCAGCCAGGGCTGTTTGACATCATTGGGCACAGCCACCAGCTTTTCCACATCTTCACCTTCCTCAGTATTTATGACCAGATGCACTATGTGGAGCAGGGGCTGGAGCAGTTTTTGAAGACTCCACACACCTCACCCACCTACCAGGGGACAGTAGGGTACTTGCTGCTGCTCACTATCTGCCTGGGTTTGGTAGTAAGGACCTATCTGAAGGGACTGTCCAGCACCAAGCAGGACTAATGTTAGCTAGATGATGCCTGGGTGCAACCACGTTGGAGGCATCAATAACCATTGTGTTCTTCATAAAAGGAGGCAACAACTAGATCTATTGTCTGGAGTTGATCTTATTGATATCATGTTGTTGATTCCACTGTCATCGTGTATAGAATGCGCCTTATATATTACCTCCTCCAAATGGAACATTTGGGCATGTTATCAGCTTTGACAAACTATAGGTGGCACTGACCACCCTCACACAAAACTTCTATTATCAGATTATTTATCTGTAAACCACATACATGATTTGATTTAACAATTGTGTTATAGTAGATGGAAGATTGTTAACCAATTGTCAGACCCAGTGATTGTAGTGATAAGAAAGCGAGAGTGAGAATAATTCATCAAAATCTTTGGAATACTTTCCAATAGTTCAACGTTCAAACTCCCCTCCCCCTCCTTTTATTTCCAGTGCCCACCAGTAATGGTTGCAACCAGGCAGAAATGGTATTAAACCACTAGAAGATGCATTCACTCTTCCCTGCCGTGCACGCAACACACGCGTTACACCTCTCTAGTGCTGCTAGTTACCGCCATTATATAACACAAGTATTTACGGATTGTATTTATCGGCCAAGGTGTTCTCCTTGTGACTGTTAAGAGCGCTGGAAAGGTGGCACAAAATGCTGCTAACATTCCTGTATATGTGCAAGACATATTTCTATAATGTGGCACTGTGCGTTATATGAATATGTGGTGTTATTCTTCTTATGCCTGATGCTGCTAACAATACAACTATGTGTGAGCCGGGAAACACCAACATTCTACCTGCAAATGTCCTTTACCTGTGGTACCCAGCGGGTACTGGCACGGTCCTTATGCTATGTTTCTAATGGACCATACAGTGTATGATCATACTTTGATGTCATTTGAATAGAGGGTATATTGCGAAACACCGGGGGAGATTTATCAAAACTGGTGCAAAGGAAAAGTAAAGGAGTTGCCTATAGCAGCCTATCAGATTCCATCTCTCATTTTTCAGAGGCCTTTTGGAAAATGAAAGCAGTGACCTTATTGGTTGCCATGGGAAACTACTCTACGTTTGCTTTGCACCAGTTTTGATATATCTCCCCCGCTGTTCTAGAGTATATAAATGAGTAATGGGCTATTGGGTTCTCGGGTATTTCCAAGATGGGATCTTCTGTCATGTTAGTAAGAAGGAGCTTGCACCCCACTAATGTCTCTAAGGCCTAATGCATACGACCGTAGTGGGGGCCGCACAACCACCGATTCGTTGCGGTCCATTTATCCAGATGTCACCAGTTTGTGAAGCCGCAAATCCGGACTGTAAAATTACTTGTCCTGAGTTTTTGCTGCCCGGATTCGCGTATCTGTGAAAACTAGGGTGCATGGAGCCATAGAAATGAATGTCTCCGCAATTTATCCGCAAAAATCAGAATAATTTGCAGACACAAAAGCATGGTCGTGTGCATGAAGCCTTAGGTCTTATGCGTATGACCGTTTTCTTCAGTGTTCTATCCGGTTTTTTTTGCGCACAGCATACTGAACCATTCATTTCTATGTGGCCATGCACATCCGTTTGTTTTTTCTTGCCGGTCCGTGTGTCCGTTTTGCAAAATTATAGAATATGTTCTATTCTTGTCCATTATTTGTCTCACCTATTTTACTGAATGGGTCAGCATAAAAAAACGGACAGCACCCTGGGATCCGTGTTTTGCGTTCTGCAAAATGGAAACGTTCGTGTGCATGATGCCTAAAGAATAGATCCGTTCATTCGTTTTCCTGTGCTGCGCATGTTCGCCCACCTTTCTGTTGAAATCAATGGCAGCTACATATGTCCTCCCTGACCTCCCAGCTCCTGGACCCCCCACCAATATGCCCTGTTATGAGAATCCCCTTGATGTCATATTCCTGTATGGCGAGCTTTGCGTTTGACCAAGAGCCGAGCGAGTTGAATAAGTGTTGTCCGGAAGGCCTTTATTCCCAGAAGGGTGGATGCATCTTTCATTGTTATGTGCAATCCCTAAGGGGCATTAATAGTTTTATTAGGATATTGCAATGAAATAATGGGACGCAGACCAGTAACCTATTTATTTAGTGTTTTTCTTTTCTTTTTGATGCTTGTGTAATGAGCTTTGTCTTTTTTGGGTCATCAGCTCTGGGATTAGCTTTTCAATGTAAACAGTTTGGCAGCTGCATTATCCGCCAGTTCTTTCTGTACTGAGCGTGGAACAAGGGACGTCTTCAATTATGCCCGGCCTCTTGTTCTCATTCATAAATAGATGATCCTTCCTCGGCCCAGCTGCTAACGCACAATGTGAACCAACTGTTTAACTACTACAGCGCTGGACAAAATGCTGTGTATCACTCAAGGCGACACACGGATCTGCACACAATTCTACACGCACTTAACACTTTCAGCACCAAAGGGCTGGGCTCGACAATACAGCGCTTTGCTTTTGCTGCCTCCTATGCAGTGCAGGTGTCGGCTACCATACTTTTTATCCCATGATGTCACCTGCTTGGCCGTGCCTGCCATGTATTTGTCTGAACTTATTTATTTCATATGTATATTATTTGCATCAAAGCAATGAGATGAGAATTGGGCTTCTTTTACGGTGGATTTACAATATATTTTAAATCCAGTCAGCACAGCAAGAGTTAAATAAGCCATCTTTTTCAATGCATGATCATAATGACAAAATATACCATGTAGTGTAACCAATTTGCAAGCGCCTGACGCAGTTGAAATAATAATAAGTCATTGAATTTTTAATGTTGTGATTTCTTTTCTATGTTATATTGTCACTCGTTTTTTAGCCGTGGGACTAACAGAGTTGGGGTATTTTTGACAATTAGGTCAAAGATAAAATAGTGGTATTGGCCTTCACATTGGCGTTGCCCTTCTGTTGAGGGGTTCCGTTGGAGGCTTCCGTTGGGTTAACCCCTCAACGGAAAGGCAAACGGAAACCTCAGCTTCCGTTTCCCCTACCATTGATATCAATGGTGACGGAAACCTAGCTAATGGCTTCCATCTGTCACTGTTGTGACAGGGTTCCATTGTTTCGGACGGTAAACTGCTATTGATTCCGCTATTGATCCCGTCGGAAAACCGGAAACCTGCCGGAATGGTGACGGAAACCATTAGCGATGTTTCCATCACCATTGATATTAATGGTGACTGAAACGGAACCTGTGGCTTCACTTTCCGCTGCGGGGTTCACCCAACGGAAACCTCCGACGGAACCCCGGAACGGAAAGCGAATGGTTATGTGAACAGGCCCTTAGGCTGCTTTCACACAAGTATATTTTTCATCAGTATTCCATCCGTTATCAGTAAAATGGAGCTGGTGTTAATCTATTAGTCTATTCACATTGAGAATCCGCACCACAGGTCAATTTCTGTATTTTTTCCCCGCAGTGTGTAGATAAGATTTGTTCTAATCTCATCCACTTTTGCTTCTATTGCAATACTGGTCGGAAACTCTGCAGTGTTTACACTATGGCAGTTGTGCTATGTGGTTTTCAGCATTTTTAGATGTGAAACATGTGTTTTAGGGTATGTTCACACGCACTATTACGGACGTAATTCGGGCGTTTTTGCCCCGAATTACGTCCGAAAAATGCGCCTCGATAGCGTTGACAAACATCTGCCCATTGAAAGCAATGGGCTGACGTTTGTCTGTTCACACGAGGCGTATATTTCAAATGACGGCGCGTAAATAGACGCCCGCGTCAAAGAAGTGACCTGTCACTTCTTGGGGCGTAATTGGAGTCGTTATTCATTGACTCCAATGATTAGCAGCGCCAATTACGTCCGTAATGGATGCTGCGTTCAAGGCCCTGCACATGCCGTTACGGCTGAAATTACGGGGATGTTTCCTCCTGAAAACATCCCCGTAATTTCGGCCGGTACGGACGCTGCCGTGTGAACATACCCTAACAGTTTCACCTGTAAAACCCCGATGAAAACAGCATGGCAAACGTCCGATTTTGCAGCTATTTTAACCGCACAGACAAAACATGTCGTATGATTGCACCCTAAGGCCCCATGCACACGACCGTGTGTTTTCTCTCCCGTAAATACTGGCCATAAATATGGGTCCTTTGTCACACGTTTTTAACCCGTATTTACGGGTCCGTTGTCATCCGTATTTCTCCTGTATTTACGGACCCGTAAAAAAAGCCTGGCTGGAAATGATGTCACAATCATGTCCAAACCCCTTAAAAGGGTCACATAATCGCTCAGACGCCATTTTCTCTGCTTCTCTTTATTCAAAAATTGAAATCCCCTGACGTCGCCTAGCAACGCTCCCGTAATTACAGGTGCACACACGTAGCCATCCGTAATTACGGGAGCCCCATAGACTTCTATGGGCTGCCCGTGCCGCAATTACGGCCTGAAATAGGACATGTTCTATATTTTTCAACGGCCCGGGCACTAGAAGTCTATGGGCCCATAATTACGGTGTTTTTACGGTCGTGTGCATGGGGCCTAAGGCCTTATTCACACGGCAGTAACCTCTGTCCGCAAAGTTTTTGAAAAAAAAAAAAGCAAAAAATGCCTATGAAAACGCTACTGTGAATCTAGCCTTAGGCCTTGTTCGTACAAAGGAGATAGTGAAAAGGAGATAGTGATGTAGCTGGGTCATTTTTTGTTAACGAAACAGTTCCCAGGCTTCATTCACATTATGGTTTCGCTTGAATAAGTTGATCCTAAAGGGAGGATAAGTACAAGCTAGTTTCACAAATACAGCCGTTGAACTGGCCTAAAATACAAATTTTGTTGCAGATTTTTGTGTGGGTATAGCCGTGGATTTTACTCATTCCATTGCAAATCTGCGGGAGATCTGCAGCATGTCCAGAATCCACTGCAAAATACTCATTGATATCTGCAAAATGTGTTGCATGCAGATTTTGCCATGGATTTCAAGCCACTCTGCAATAGGAAATATTTGCGGTGTTTGCACATGGCCTTAGGGCGCATTTACATCTACGGGCAAAGACTGCATGCAAATATGTACAGGATTTTGCTACAGTGAGTATCCGGCTTCTTGAGGCCAAGATCGCTCATGCAGTTCTGGTGCAGTTTTTGGTCCAGTTTTTTTTAGCCAAACAGGAGTGTACACAAAAGAAAAACATGCATCAGTTGTACTGTTTACCTTTACTTCCTTTTGAATCCACTTCTGGCTTCGGCTAAAAATTTTGCCAAAAACTGTATCAAAACATGTGTCACCCTGGCCTTAAAAAAACAGCTCTAGGAATATATTTCTGGAACTGCTTCAATGTAGGGTTGCACGATGCATCGAAATATCGATACTATTTCGATGCCGTGCATCCTGAAAACGGTTCAATACCGTTAATCCATGTATTTCTATACTAAGCTGTGCGGCCGCACAGCTTAGGGTATGTTCACACGCACTAATTACGGACGTAATTCGGGCGTTTTTGCCCCGAATTACATCCGAAAATAGCGCCTCAATAGCGTTGGCAAACATCTGCCCATTGAAAGCAATGGGCAGACGTTTGTCTGTTCACACGAGGCGTATATTTACGCGCCGCTGTCAAATGACGGCGCGTAAATAGACGCCCGCGTCAAAGAAGTGACCTGTCACTTCCTTGGCCGTAATTGGAGCCGTTATTCATTGACTCCAATGAATAGCAGCGCCAATTACGTCCGTAATGGACGCGGCGTTCAAGCGCCTGCACATGCCGTTATGGCTGAAATTACGGGGATGTTTTCAGGCGGAAACATCCCCGTAATTTCAGCCATTACGGACGCTGTCGTGTGAACATACCCTTAGTATTGTAACACATGAATTTAGTTAGAGCAGAGCTGCGGCTGTGTAATACAGTCATTGCCCCGCTCCTGACAAGTGTGTGCGCGGTCAGCATGATGTGATGCGACCAGCGCTGCACTAATGAGCGCCGGCACTAAAGACAGAGAACATGGCGGGCGCACTGCAAAATACCCCCATGTTCTGTCTTCAGTGCCGGCGCTGCCGCTCATTAGTGCAGCGCCGGCTGCATCACATCATGCCGACCGCTGTATTGCACAGCCAGCGGAGATCAGAGAAGCTTTTGATCTCCGCCGCTATTCCCTTGAATGCTGCGATCAATGCGGACCACAGCACTCAAGGGGAAAATGAGAAGGGGGATTCCCCTTGGATCATGTCACAGGTAATCCCTGTGACGCGATAGAGGGACATACTATATCCATGGAAGGACCCGAGATATATGCCAGTACATAAAAGTTTAAAAATAAAAAAGTACAAAAATAAAATAATGTTAAAAAAAAGTAAAAAAACACACACACATTTTTTAGAATAAACATTAAAATAAAAGTTTCAATACATAAAACATACACACATTTCATATCGTCACGACCGTAATAGCCTGCAGCATCATTTATGAGGTTTACGCTCTAAAAAAACCAAATTATTCACTTATTAATGTGAGGCACGAGGTGTTATGAATTTAGTAACATGTACCTCACATTAATAGTAATTAACCCCATCATGTACCTCACACGTTAACCCAATGTTGTCCATTATGACTATGAGAAACATGATGGGGTTAATTACTATTAGGCCTGATTCACACGGGCGTATTTTATGTCGTTAAAAAACAGCCGTCACACAGACACATGTAATTCAATGGTGCCGTTCATACGGCCGTTGTTTCAAGAACATGTCCTATTTTGTTCTGTTTTCACGTATCCCTCCGTAGACTCAAGTCTACGGGGATCCGTGAAAACGGAACCCACACGGGGGCACCTCGGACGTGAAAAACTTAATGTTTTTCACATCTGAGTTTCCCAACACTTGTGTTAATCTAGCCTCAATGTGAGGCACATGGAGGTTCAAAATTCATCACACCATGTGCCTCATATCAGAAAATGGAAGAACTTTTTTTTTAATGCTGGCAAAGTATCGTTTTGGTATAAAGAATCGCAATACTGTATGAAGTATCGGTATGGAAGTCCAAATTCTGGTATCGTGACAACCCTACTTCAATGCATGTAAAAACTCAGGGCAAGTCCACAAAACCATGGCAGATAGGGCATGCTGCGGTTTTAGACTTTGGCCCAGTATGCACATTGCAGTTTTGGTGCAGTTTTTTTTCATGTGTTTTTCTTCCTTTTGCTTCTTTCTGTGGATCTACTGTATTTACATTGCGGCCATATTTTATTGAAGTAACAATGCCCCCACCCAGGGGCGTAACTAGGAAAGACTGGGCCCCATAGCAAACTTTTGACTGGGGCCCCCCCTCCCCTGGGTGTCACACAACCCCCCCCCCCCTTGTAGATAGTGCCTTTTTTACAAATCCCCCCTTTTGATAACGCCATACAGCCCCCCTGTAGATAACGCCATACAGCCCTTTGTAGATATCTACAGAGGGGGCTGTATGGCGTTATCTACGGGGGGACTGTATGGCGTTATCTACGGGGGGACTGTATGGCGTTATCTACGGGGGGACTGTATGGCGTTATCTACGGGGGGACTGTATGGCGTTATCTACGGGGGGACTGTATGGGGTTATCTACGGGGGGACTGTATGGGGTTATCTACGGGGGGACTGTATGGGGTTATCTACGGGGGGACTGTATGGCGTTATCTACGGGGGGACTGTATGGCGTTATCTACGGGGGGACTGTATGGCGTTATCTACAGGGGGGCTGTATGGCGCTATCTACAGGGGGACTGAAAGGCGCTATCTACAGGGGGAACTGTATGGCGCTATCTACAGAGGGGGCTGTATGGCGTTATCTAGAGGGGGGACTGTATGGCGTTATCTACGGGGGGGGGGGCTGTATGTCGTTCCCTACAGAGGGGGCTGTCTGGCGTTACCTACAGGGAGTCTGTATGGCGTTCCCTACAGGGGGGTCTGTAGAGAACGCCATACAGCCCCCCCTGTAGGGAACGCCATACAGACCCCCCTGTAGGGAACGCCATACAGCCCCCCCCTGTAGGGAACGCCATACAGCCCCCCCCTGTAGGGAACTCCATACAGCCCCCCCCCTGTAGGGAACGCCATACAGCCCCCCCTGTAGGGAACGCCATACAGCCCCCCCTGTAGGGAACGCCATACAGCGTCGTCCCCCCTGTAGGGAACGCCATACAGTGTCCCCCCCCCCTGTAGGGAACGCCATACAGCCCCCCCCCCCTGTAGGGAAAGCCATACAGCCCCCCCCCCCCTGTAGGGAACGCCATACAGCATCCCCCCTCCAAAAAAAATGCGACCTACAGTGTGTCCTAATAAAAGACATGTATCCCCTATCCACAGGATATTCACAGGATAGGGGATACATGTGTGATCGCTGGCAGCGATAGGGAGAACGGGGGACCGAAAGTCCCCCTGAAGTTCTCCATGACTAACCTCTGACTTCCGGCGTCTGCGCAGCTCTGTAGAAATGAATGGAGCGCTGGTCACGCATGCGCACAAGCGCACGCATGCACACAGACCCCGGATGTCCGAGGTTTGTGATGGAGAACTTCAGGGGACTTTCAGTCCCCCGTTCTCCCTATCGCTGCCAATGATCATACATGTATCCCCTATCCTGTGGATAGGGGATACATGTCTTTTGCTTAATGGCAGAGCAGGGAGATACCTCCCTGCTCTGCCGTACTGTTCAGTGGCGTCCCGCTGTAGCAGCCATAGCGGCTGCTAGCGGAGCCTCGGGCCATGGTGGGGGCCCGTGCCGGCGGGCGACACGGGCCCCCTCATGCCGCGGGCCCCGTAGCAGCCGCTACTGCTGCTACGGCGGTAGTTACGCCACTGCCCCCACCCCCCAACACGGCGGTTCAGTTAAAGAGGGTCTGTCATTACTTTATTAATTCCCTATCACCTAACTAATCTAATAGGCGCTTTGCTGCTGATAACTACGGTGTGATTTGTTTAAAAAAACGTTTATTATTTTAAAAGTTATGAGCATTTTTCTTAATATGCTAATTTGGCTCTAATAGCCAAATAGGAGGAGACTTTCTTTTCACTCTGGGCGGTGTAATGTTTTATCCATGACGCTGTGTGATCATATAGTATACAGCTTCCATTCGCGACTGTGTCTTCAACTGGCGATATCTCTGGTTGTGTCACATGTAGAATCTCCTAGAGATTAGAATCTCCTCTTTAATATGACATCAGAACTGCTGTTCTAGGTGGGTCCACAGACCGAGATATGGCTATTTTAAATGATCCCCCTTCACTCCAGCCTGAGTCTCTCACACTGTGTGAAGCAGCTTCATGCTGATAGGACAGCGTCAGAGGCTGTGAGGTAGCGCCACCTCAGGAGAATCACCGGTGACACCCACTTGTCTAGTATAGTCTCATTTGCATATTTAGAAAGAAGCACATAACTTTTAAAATAATCAACGTTTGGGACACCATTTTCACCAGCATTATCAGTGTGACAGCGCCTATCAGATTATCTATGAGATAGGACATTACTAAACTAGTGACAGTTCCTCTTTAAGTGGAAGTTAGATCACCATAAAACACTAAGGCCACTTTCACACAGCTAAAAAACGGAAGCATTTTAGTGTCTATATGAAGTAGGGTTTTCACAGGGTGTGTGTATTGCATTTTTATTGCAATTTTGATGTGAATTTAAATTACTTAGAAAAACGCATGCGTTTTACCAAGTTTTTTACACGATTTTGCGATGCGGTTTAAAGCTATGTGGCTATTACAGGCAAAGCTCATTGAAACTATGTGCTTCGCCTGTAAGCATCATATGTAATAGCTGCTCGGGCAAAAATCGCATGGTAAAATTGTGGCAAATTGTGTTAAAACGCATGAGTTTTATAAAATGCTTTTTCGTAACAATTAAAAAGCACATTGAAACTGCAGTAAAAACACACTATGGTAACCCAGCCTTAGGGTAGGAACACACTAGGCGTAAATACTGCAGACAGAAAATCCACAGCGTTACGCCTTATTCACACGAACGTATAATACGTCCATGCTACGCGCGTGGAAATGTTAGTAAATGGGGCCGTTCAGACTGTGAGTGAATTTCACGCAGCGTATGTCCGCTGCGTGAAACGCACGACATGTCCTATATTTGCACGTGTTTCGCACAGCACGCACCCATTGAAGTCAATGGGTGCGTGCAAATCGCGCACGGCAGACAACAGTAGTAAAACAGATGAATGAAAACAGAAAGGGTATGTGCACACACACTAATTACGTCCGTAATTGACGGACGTATTTCGGCCGCAAGTCCCGGACCGAACACAGTGCAAGGAGCCGGGCTCCTAGCATCATACTTATGTACGATGCTAGAAGTCCCTGCCTCGCTGCAGGACAACTGTCCCGTACTGTAAACATGATTATACTACGGGACAGTTGTCCTGCAGCAAGGCAGGGACTCCTAGCGTCGTACATAAGTATGATGCTAGGAGCCCGGCTCCTTGCACTGTGTTCGGTCCGGGACTTGCGGCCGAAATACGTCCGTCAATTACGGACGTAATTAGTGTGTGTGCACATACCCAAAAGCACACAGTTTCATAATGATTCCGGCTGCGCGAAAATCACGCAGCCATGCACCATATGCTGATGCCACACGGACCTTTTGCGCGCACAAAATGCAGAGTTTTTTGCGCGCGCAAAACGGACTCGTCCGTGTGAATAAGGCCTTATACAGTAACAGCAGTGTGGGTGAGAACTGAACGAATCTTATCTACGCACAGTGCAAAAATTCAGCTGGAACAAATGATCATAAATTGACCTATGCGTTTGACCTGTGCGTTTTTTTACGCCGCAGCAAGTAAATTTAGCGGTATAGCTGCTCTTCTGTTGCGGGATTTCGACATTAAATTAGATGGGAAAGTAACACCTGCAAGAAAGAGCTGTGTTTGGCGACATTTGCAGCGGAAACCCTGCGATTCCGCTGCAAAAATTGGAGATGAAAAAAACAAACTTTTTTATTTGAAATGAATAAAAAAAGCTTATTCTTACCTCCCTGCCGCAGTCCTAGCAACGTGATCCTCTATTCTGAGCACAGCCCGGCCTCCTGCGATGACCTTTCATCCCATGTGACTGCTGCAGCCAATCAAAGGCTGCATCGGTCACATGGACTACAGCGTCATCCCATCCCATGACTACGGCCGGGGTAAGTATAAACTTTTTTTTATTGCAGAAAATTGGGTGCTTTTTTTCAGACGGAATTCCCTGCGGCTTCCAGGACGGATACGCTGTGTACTTTAATGTACCCTTAGGGTGTGTCCACACACAGCCTTTTTACAAAAAAAAATTGACGATTGAGAATCCGCACCACAGGTCAATTTCTGCATGTGCTTTTAGCGTGTTTTTTCAGCCAAGGGGCTGCTCTCCTTCTGGTGGACCCAGCTCAATAATTTTCCTGCTGCAGGATAAAAAATGACTTGCCAACGGGTTCCTCCAGAGATAAAGGCTGAGTGCGGGATATGTCCGTAACCGAATTCCCCCACACACACAATCAGCTTATCATGGAGGGACCTGTTGTATGGAAAGGACAACCCCTTTACAAAGGTTCCTGGCTTTTTTGGTATTGAAGCTACACGTACCACAGGCACTACATGTAAAAATATGGCATTTTCTAATTTGCCGCTTTTCTCACTGGCTTCTGAGGACTGACTTTGTTTAGATCTTGCTTAAAAAACAACAAAATGGCAGCAGTTTATTCTTATTCCCTAACATCTGACTGTAGAGATGAAAAACACAAGCAAAAAATGGGCAGAAATTCCCATGTCAATGTCGCCTGAGAAAAGAACAAAAATAGTATGGTCTCAAAATTTTACATCCATTCCAGTTGAATAGCTTAAAAATACGAGGCTGACTTCAAGAGAAAACAGCCTCTGAAACCAGATGTTTACTAGTGTATTTTCAAAGCGTTTTTCAATTTTGTAAGATTTTTTTTGAGGCGTATTTTCAGAGTGTTTTTTTTTTTTTGTTTTCTTTTTTAAATGTCAATAGGAAAGACTTTAAATGGAAAAAATAGCTTGTAAAAATGTAAGAACGTCTTTTTTTACGAAGCATATTTCCCATTAAAATTAATAGAAAGCTGTTTGCCGGCATTTCAAGTGTATTTTGACACGTAAGGCTGGTTTCACACGACCTATTTTCAGACGTAAACAAGGCGTATTATGCCTCGTTTTACGTCTGAAAATAGGGCTACAATACGTCGGCAAACATCTGCCCATTCATTTGACAGCTGTCAAACGACGACGCGTAAAATGACTGCCTCGGCAAAGAAGTGCAGGACACTTCTTTGCAACGTAATTTGAGCCGTTCTTCATTGAAGTCAATGAAGAGCAGCTCAAGATTACGGGCGTCAAAGACGCCTCGCATAATGCGAGGAGGAGCAATTACGGCTGAAACGAGGCAGCTGTTTTCTCCTGAAAACAGTCTGTCTTTTCAGACGTAAAAGCCACTTCTTGTGTGCACATACCCTTATACAAGCGTTTTTTTGAAAAACACCATAGTCTTTGAGGCTGTTTTTCATGCAGTTTTTTTTATCCATAGCCACGAGGTGATTCAAAAGGAATGAGAAATATAAAGGAAAGACGTATACTCCTCCTTCCTTCTGGATCCACATCTGGCTTTGGGTGCATTTACATTAGATGTTTGTAAAAAATACGAAGAATTGTGGCAAAACTGCACTCGATTTTACCACGAGTTGCTACAGTTTTGCAAATATGGTTTGGCCATCATGACTGGTCATGGTTTCCTGGAAGAAACATAAAAACTATGAAATGTTACTAGAATTGCTTCTTCGGTAAACGTATTTTCATTATTTTTCTTTATTTTTCCCGATGAAGTCTGTGGGCTAAATATGACAGATAGGGCATGCTACAGATTTTAAAGAGGACCTGTCACCTCTCCTGACATATTTATTTTAGTAAATAATTATATTCCCCATGAAATAATAATTCTGGAACATCTATATTTATATCTACATTGTGCTGTTCCCCTGCTATGCCTTAGAAATGTATGAATAAATTGACAACTGGGTGTAACCAGTTGGGGGTGTGTCCTTACACAGTCTGACAATGTCCAATCATAGCTGACAGAGTGAGACGGTGTAGTGGAATGGTAACACCCAGTTGTCATTTATACATTAATAAAAGGAATAACATAAGAATGACAGGTCCTCTTTAAAAAAAAAAAAAAAAAAAAAAGCAACATGCCCTGATAATCACACTGCTTTCAGCTGCATAATGTGAACAGGATTGCTAAAGATCCCATTCACTACTATATGTGACATCTGGCTTCTGTGACAAATTACTGCAGCAGCCAACATGCAAATAAAAAAATGTGTGAAGATACGCTAATATATTTTTTCAAAGCTTCTACAGTCCAGAGATTAACCCTAATCACGCTGAAAAATAGATGAATCAGTTGTGACAGCCATATGTTCCCTTTCTCCTATGTCGTTTATTCAGTAATTCGAATACTACAATTATTGCAAATTCTCCATACACAGACCACATATCAGTGGTCGTGTGCAGCATACTGACGGTGACGATGCCATGTAAAATAGACAACCATCAGATTAAAAGGCATTTTAGGACACGGGGTTATTAACAGGGATTTGGGCAATGCCCTCATTGAGCTGACAGTGTGGACGCTGGGCTTGTACTCACCATGCGCAAGCTCCTATTCTGGAACTGCAGATAATATAATAGAGTAGTCTCACCACTGCAATGCCATTACTGTACAGTATAAGGGCAGATTCAGACGAACGTTGCGTTTTTGCGCGCGCAAACAACGCAGCGTTTTGCGCGCGCAAAAACCACTTGACAGCTGCGTGTGTTATGCGTGTATGATGCGCGGCTGCGTGATTTTCGCGCAGCCGCCATCATAGAGATGAGGCTAGTCGACGCCCGTCACTGTCCAAGGTGCTGAAAGAGCTAACTGATCGGCAGTAACTCTTTCAGCACCCTCGACAGTGAATGCCGAACACAATATCGAGAAACCTGTTAAAAAAAAAGAAAAAGTTCGTACTTACCGAGAACTTCCCTCCCGGCCGTTGCCTTGGTGACGCGTCCTTGGTGACGCGCCTCTCTTGACATCGGGCCCCACCTCCCTGGATGACGCGGCAGTCCATGTGACCGCTGCAGCCTGTGCTTGGCCTGTGATTGGCTGGAGCTGTCACTTGGACTGAATTGTTATCCCGGGAGGTCAGACTGGAGGAAGAAGCCGGGAGTTATCGGTAAGTCAGAACTTCTTTTTTTTTTTACAGGTTCATGTATATTGGGATCGGAAGTCACTGTCCATGGTGCTGAAACAGTTTAAGGCCTCATGCACACGACCGTAGTGTTTTTCTGGTCCGCAAATTCCAGGACCGTGTTCCGTGAAATGTCATCCGCAGTTCATCCGTATGTAATCCGCAAAATGCGGATGGAAAAAAAAGGAAAATTTAAACAGGATGTCAAAAGCTTGGTCCAACCCCTTTAGAAGGTCACATGATCGCTCAGGAGCCATTTCCTTGTGCATTTTTCCAGATCTTTGCTTTGTGCGAGTTCGGTCACATTGCGCTGCTGATATAGCTGTGGTTTTTGTGAGTTCCTCACTGCGAAGATGTCTTCTGATGATGTGGACGATGTACTCCTGTACTGGCTCCTCTCCAGGCGATTTGGACAGCAACCACCAATGCTGGACGAAGAACCGAGGAGGAGGAGGAGATATTGGGTTCACCCCATTGTCTCCCAACGGCTTAGGAAGGGGCATTTTAACATGCTGTACTCAGACCTGCGGCAGCACCCGGACAAGTTCCTCAGCTACTGCCGTATGTCCGTTCAAACTTTTGACTGTCTGCTGGCGGACCTTCGTCCTGGACTCATCTTCCAGGACACCACCATGAGACGTTGCATTTCTCCAGAGGAACGCCTGATCGTCACTCTGAGGTAAGAAAACCTAAATCCCCTTCTACGACATGTCTCTACCCTGCAAACAATATTAGTATACTTGTCCCCTGTGCATATTGCCGCCATGTCACCGTGCTGCAGATATTTTTCCTGTATGTGCATATTTTTATATATATATATTTTTTTTTACAGATTTCTTGCAACCGGCAACTCCTTTGCATCGCTCCATTTCCATTTTCTGCTGGGGTGCTCCACTATTTCGAAGATTGTCAAGCTTACCTGCGAAGTCATCGGGCAGCAACTTCAAGCAGCAGTGATGCCAAAGCCCAAGCCTGAGGACTGGATTCGGATTGCCGATGGCTTCTTACAATCAGCACAGTTTCCCAACTGTGTTGGTGCGCTGGATGGTAAGCACATCCGCGTAAAAAAGCCTGCTCACTCAGGGTCTCAGTATTTCAATTATAAACAGTTTTTCTCGGTGGTGCTGTTGGCCTTGGCTGACAGTGACTATCGGTTTATAATTGTCGATATTGGGGCCTATGGAAGCTCTGCGGATGCTGGCATCTTCAGGACTTCCAGAATGGGTGAATGGCTAGCATCTAACCAGCTCGACCTTCCGGAACCTAGACAGCTTCCAGGATCTACAGGACCACCAGCACCCTTTGTCATTGTGGGTGATGAAGGTTTCGGACTGTCCCCTCACCTGATGCGTCCATTCCCTAGGCGTGGCTTAGATGAACGGAGGCGCATTTTTAACTACCGCCTTACCCGTGCAAGACGGTATGTGGAGTGCGCCTTCGGAATTCTAAGCAGCAAGTGGCGTGTGTTCCAGAGCTCCATTCAGATGAATCTTGAAAATGTGACAAAGGTTATCCAAGCGTGTGTTGTCCTCCACAATTTTCTGAGGATTCATGAGTCGGCAGTGGACGCAGAGCTGAACCATTTCTCAACTAATTCCATCGCTTTGGACTACACACAATATGGAAGACCTGGAGTGTCTGGACTGGCAGTCCGTAATTTGTATACAGACTATTTTGTATCACCTGAGGGAGCAGTTCATTGGCAAAGGGATGTGCTTCGTCTGCCAAATTAAAATTTAATAGGGACTGTTGTATTTCCTGTTTATGTTACAAATGTTTTAGTTGTTAAAGTTGCAGTAGTAGAGTAGGGACTCGCAAGAGAATGAGAACCCTTGACGCGGGTTGTGAGCTAATGTATTTCTGTCGTTTTTTTTAAAAATTATTTATTAATTTAAAAAAATAAAAATGTGATTCTTTGCATTCGGCAGAAATGCAAACCAATACCTCATTATGTTTTTCAATAATAATAAATACAAACACATAATTAACTATAAACTTCTTTTATTCTTTGCACAAAACAGTGTCATCAAACAAAAACAAAACTATATAATATTACAAAATTATAAATTGTAAAATGATTGAGAAGGGGCAGGGTCATGATGGGGTCGTGGAACAGCCTCCCCCTGCTGCATGTGCCGATACTGCTGTTGAGAAGGTCCTGGCATGCCATACCCTGGACGATCTTCACTGAATAGTGGCATTGAGGCTTGATATGGTGGCTGCTGGCTGGTTTGAGCGGTTGCTGCAGGTGCTGGAGGGACAGAGCGGAAGGTGCTTCCATCACACCCCCGCCTATGAAACTCTATGGCATGATGGATTTCACGTGGGTCAGGATGTGTTGCAAAAATTTCGACCACTTCCATTAGGGCTGTTTGGCACCTGATCTGCCTCTCAATTGGCACTCTTTTTAGAATATTTGAAAGAGCGCGACAGAAGGTGCCCTCTTCGGTTTCTGTCGCTCTTTTCTCCAGGTGTTCTAAAACCCGCAAGTCGACCGCCTGCCTTGGCTCTGTACATGTTGGACCTTTATTGGCAGAACGTCGGCGTTTACCTCGGGGTATAATTTCGTCTTCCGGTTCCGTGGCACAGACTGGATTATCCTCTGTTGTATTTTCAGCAGGCACTGGAGTGGAAGTGGACCTAGCAATCCCCAAACCTACGTCAGCCTCTTCTATTTGAGTGGCATCAGAGTCTTCTGCCTCCAGATTATCCTTGGTTCTGTTGGAAAATGAAAACATAACGTTAGGGAATTTTAGTAGTAATTTAACGTCATGTCTACAGCAGGGCAAATACACTATGTAAACATATGCAGCTTATCCGATGGGCTGCCTAGAGGGAATTATGTGCTTGAATAGACCGTATAATTGGCCACACCAACAATATGTACTCTTTTAACATACTCACAGGCATCACTACATGCAGGGGCGTAACTAGGAAAGACTGGGCCGCCTAGCAAACTTTTGACTGGGGCCCACCCTACACTGGGTGTCACACAACCCCCCCCCCTTGTAGATAGTGCCTTTTTTACAGCCCCCCCACCCCTGTAGATAACGCCATATAGCGCCCCACTGTACACTGTATGGCATTATCTACCGGGGGACTGTATGGCGTTATCTATAGGGGGACTGTATGGCGTTATCTACAGAGGGGGCTGTATGGCGCTAACGCCATACAGGCCCCCTCCCCCCCCCATAAAAAATGCGACCTATTATGTGTCCTACAAATACATGTGTGATCGCTGGCAGCGATAGGGAGAACGGGGGACTGAAAGTCCCCTGAAGTTCTACATGACTAACCTCTGAGTTCCGGCGTCTGCACAGCTCAATAAAAGAGAAAGGAGCGCTGGTTACGCATGCGCACAAGCGCGACCCTCGCTCCATTCATTTCTACGGAGCTGCGGACAGAGGCCAGAAGTACGAGGTTTGTGATGGAGAAGTTCAGGGTACTTTCAGTCCCCCGTTCTCCCTGTCAATGCCAGCGATAACACATGTATCCCCTATCCTGTGGATAGGGGATACATGTCTTTTGTTTAATGACAGAGCGGGGAGATACCTACCTGCTCTGCCGTAGTGTTCAGTGGCGTCCCGCTGTAGCAGCCATAGCGGCTGCTAGCGGAGCCTCCGGACATGGTGGAGCCCCCTCATGCCGCGGTCCCCGTAGCAGTCGCTACGGCTGCTACGGCGGTAGTTACGCCACTGACTACATGGCCAGACTACAATGATCAAAGTATATAAGCAATACTTACGGGCCAACCTGCATGACATCCAGAAGGAACGACAGCTGTTTTGTGTACAGGTATGGTCTTTTTTTCTGTCGTCCGTCTCCGCTCTTCCCCTTGTCATTCAGCTCACGCTTAAATTGGTCACGGCATGTGTTCCATCGTGTTTTCACGTATTCAACTATGATATAAAATAAAACAATCACAGATCAACATATTTGAAGTGTACATTACTAGATCTTAGGAAATGTTGTTTTTTTGCTGAAAATGTTGGTGCAGATTTGGGGCGTTTACACAACAAATCTGCACCAACATTTGCATATTTGACAGGTAATTGAGACGTTGCAGAAACGACTGCCACAGTTTTCTGTTTTCTCATTTAATTCAACATCAATTCAACCACGTCTGCCCGTGCCCACACGATAGCTGAACGGCTGAAATTACGTTGATGTGTTCAGGAGAAAACATCCACGTAATTTCAGCCGTAAAGGCATGTGCAGGCGCTTGAACGGGCGTAATTGGCGCTGCTTTTAATTGGAGTCAATGAATAACGTCTCCAATTACGGCACAAGAAGTGTCAGGTCACTTCTTTGACGCGGGCGTATATTTACGCGCCGTAATTTGACAGCGGCGGGTAAATATACACCTCGCTTGAACACACAAACGTCAGCCCATTGCTTTCAATGGGCAGATGTTTGTCCACGCTACTGTGGCGTCTTTAGCGGACGTACTTCAGGGCAGAAACCCCCGAATTACGTCCGTAATTAGTGTGTGTGAACATACCCTCATAGTGACATGTCACGTTTTGATCGGTGGTGGTCCGAGCCATGAGACCCCCACAATCTCACGTGCACTTCTGCAGCTTTATTTCAGAGATTGGTGGGTGTTTCAGTGATCCAACCCCCACCAATCAAAACTTCAGGCATTTCATTATGACATGACATGACAGGAGTACTCAGAAACCGCATCAAGGTGTGAAAATTACCTATGCGTTTCTTTTGTACGTTCGTTGCCTTCTCCCACTCAGGATGCACCTCACTGCAGACCTCCTGCCAGGCAAGATCTTTCAGATTCCTGTCAGCATACTCTTCAAGGCTGGACCAGGATGATTAGCTTCTCCACGCTAATTGAAGCCATGCTGCTCTCTGCTGCTTTCCTGCACTGTCTTCAGCCTTCACGACGACGGAACTCATTCCCGGTCGTCGCCTAGCAACACTTCCGCAAATCCACAAACTGCGGATGACACACGGAGGTGTATCCGCATTTTCCACGGGCCCATTGACTTCTATTGGCATGTCCGCATCAAATTTGCGGCCCGTAATAAGACATGTCCTGAGTTTTTGCGGCACGGATGTGCGGACATGCGGAGACCCGTGAAAACACGGATAGTGTGTATGGGCCCATTGAAATGAATGGGTCCGCAATTCTCCCGTGGATTTGCGGGGGAATTGCGGACGCAAAAACACGGTCGTGTGCATGAGGCCTAACTCTTTCAGCACCCTGGACAGTGACTATCTCCTGACGTCGCGTACCGGAAATTTTTTTGCCGGGTTCGGCCAAAACAAGTTCGGCCGAACCCGGTGACGTTCGGTTGTCCGGGTTCGCTCATCTCAAAGACACTCCGTTTGGATGTTTGGAAACAGAAAAGCACGTGGTGCTTTTCTGTTTACATTCATCCTTTTGAAAGCTGGTGCGCTGTTTCAGTCGGTTCGCACGGAAGTGCTTCCGTGCGACCTGCGTGGTTTTCACGCACCCATTGACTTCAATGGGTGCGTGATGTGCGAAATACGCGGAGATATTGAGCATGTCGCGCTTTTTGCGCAGCTGACAAATGCTGCGCAAAAAGCACGGACTGTCTGTACTGCTCCATAGACTTGTATTGGTCTGTGCGTGGCGCGTGAAAACCACGCGGCACGCACGGACCCAATACACGTTCGTGTGAATCCCCCCTAACACACAGGGGCTCTCTGCACGCTTATATACTGGTAGAACAACAGCTACTATTACAGCCGGCACTGCAGGAACAGACCTCCAAATGTGTATGAACCGCAGATAGCAGATCAATACTAGCTGGGTCAAAGCTTCTCCAAGATCTAGCAAGGAAGGGTCATCTGGTCATAGTGACCCAAATCCGAGAGTTTATGCAAATATTCAATGTACTTTTGAGGTCCCACTGTGTCTCTGTTTACAGGTATAGTGTGTATCTGTTCTCGGAAAAAGGTTACAGTGCTGTAAGACTGCAAGAATTTTGTATAGTTAAAGAGATTGTCCAGTTTTATGTAATTCAAGTTTAAAGGGGTAATACCACTGATATTTTTTATCACCTATTCACTGACCACTGGGACCCCCACAGGTAGCTACAATAGGGTACCCAAGTCCCCACTACCAGTACAACCGTTGCTGGTAGTAGTTTGTGTTGAACGGTAGTTGAGCATGCACAGTCCCAGCACATAACACTATGGAAGTTACGGAAACAGCCAAGCACTCTAGCACAGAGTTTCTCAAAGTTTCCAACCCCTACTTAAATTACATCAAAGTACCCCCAAGTCTAAGATGATGCACTGTTTTGTATGTTAAAAGCACAGCATAACCACTGTGCGAGTACCCCAAGAGCCATAATGTGTACCCCCTAGGGTACATATACCACAGGTTGAGATTCTAGGCTCCACGACATCCAGTGGATA
The DNA here is from genome assembly GCF_050947455.1 of Rhinoderma darwinii. Lineage (NCBI taxonomy): Eukaryota > Metazoa > Chordata > Amphibia > Anura > Rhinodermatidae > Rhinoderma > Rhinoderma darwinii. The sequence goes on from NC_134690.1 coordinate 111,559,327, forward strand.
GGTGATAAATTATATCGACAGGAATATCCCTTTTACTCATTGTATAATAAAAATAGTTGTACTCCAAAAAAATATACAGTGCGTTTGTTTTAATTACAGCCTGAAACATTATATGCACACCTTTCAAATCCCTCGTTTGTGCCACAAAGGTTCCCTGGCCCCCTGCCTTTTTTCGTACGCACTGCTGTAGCAACGATGTGTCATCCCGAAACTTGATGATGGCAGCCAATTACTGGTCACACCAGAGGCAAGCTGACTTTTTTGAAGTCTTCACTGCAGCCTGTCAATGGCTACCACGTTCACACGTGGGGACAGCATATCATCCATTGATGTAAACAAAGAACAGGAAACTGTTAACGCAGAAGCAGTGGTTTGAAATGTCAGTATATCATATATTGTTATTTTAACACGTGTATATATATATATATATATATATATATATACACATACAACGAAGAAAAACAGCAGCACTCACTTCAGGAAGGAAATGTATATGTATCTGGGTGCCCAGCAAGTAGTCCCGATCCTTGGACTAAGTACAGATATTAGTAAAGAAAGTCTTGCAGCACTCCAATAGAAAAAATCGTGAAATTTATTCAGTCCACATCAAGCAAAGGCGCAACGTTTCTGTCCTACAATAGGATCTTTCTCAAGCTTAGTGATACAAGTGTACAAGCAGAGGTATAAATAACAAAAGGGCTCTGACACCATCAATCTCATTAGCATTAATTAAAACACTACATATGGTGCAAAGAACATTTTATAAATCGGTAAAGGAAAAGGGAAAAGTTGATACAACAGTGCAAAAGTGACAAGTGCATAATATTAAAAATATCAACATAAAAACGTAAAGTATAAGATATATATAATTAGAGTTTAATCAAATATTCCACAGCTGTATCGAAAGTGGAGCTGTGAGAACACTCACCAATCAATGTCCATTGATGTTCAGCGTAATCAGAAACACCCATTTTTGGGTTAGTGCTTCATGCTGTGTCCAGCGTTCATGAATCCCCCGTGCGCATGCGTCAACCGTACACCGGAAGTGTACATGTCGCCATGCAACAGAGTAGCCGGAGATTACGTAGGGTATTAGAGTTAAAGACTGAATATCATTAGACTAGGTAAGTGCGGCATCCTGTTGCTAGGGAACAGCCATGCATAGACTAAACGAACCAAAGTCCGTGCATCCTGCCTTACAAGACAGTCTAAACATAAGATGTCTGAAAACAGACCCTAAGGGTATGTTCACACGCAGTGACCAAAAACGTCTTAAAATACGGAGCTGTTTTCAGGCGAAAAGAGCTCCTGATTTACAGACGTTTTTGTAGCAACTCGCGATTTTAGACATGCACTTCTTTTTCGCGAACGTCTTTTTACCCGCCGTATTTTGACAGCGACGCGTAATATTACACCTCGTGGGAACAGAACATCGTAAAACCCATTGCAATCAATGGACAGATGTTTGTAGGCGTATTAGGGGCGTAATTTGAGGCGTAAAACGCCCGAATTACGTCTGAAAACAGTGTGTGTGAACATACCCTAACAGCCGCGTAAAAAAAATGGCCAGTCGGAACAGAACGTAGTTTTTCCCATTGACATCAATGGGCAGATGTTTGGAGACGTTCTGCTTCCGATTTTTCAGCCGTTTACGGCGCAAAAAATGGCCGAAAATAGGCCGTGTGAAAATACCCTCAAGGTTTCCTTAGTTTGACAGAAAAAATAGCACATGATACACTATTCTTGTCATCAACACTGACAGAAACCCCAATGTGAACATTCAGTTGAGATAAAAATGTTGACATGAACTGTATGTATAGGTCTAGGTTTTTGTTTTTTTTGCAATATGTTTTTAGTTGAAAAGAATGGATCATAACGGATCATTCGACGGATCCCATTCATTTCTGTGGGACTCAAACTGATGTCAAAGTGGATCATTCTTCATCAGTTCTGTCAGTTCTTTTACAGGATCCATAGTGATCTTTGTTTTTTGAGGCAATAAATGTAGGTTGAAAAACTGATGCAAACTGTTGTCATTAGTTTAGATCAGTTCTAAAACTGATAGAATGCGAGTGTGAACCCAGTCTTACATCTGCAGACTTTTTGGGGACTGTATTATACAGATATACAGGCTGGTATGTTGGTTCCCTCTTTGACTCAACGCACCTCTGATAACAATAGCTTCACACAATGAGGCTGCCAATGTATGGGCTTAGATGACCCCTTGAGGGACATGATATTATTGAATAATTATAGAATATTCTACCTGGTCATTTAGGGTTAGGACTACACAAGTGACATTTATGTGTCAGTATTGGAGTGACACTGAGCCTTCACGTGTGTCACTTGGCCATGACGCAGTTTTTAAACCTTTCTGAGACATCCCCAAACAATGGCAGGTAGGGCAGCGTTAACTGTATCTCCATAATTTGGAAAGAGATTATGTAGGTTATCTCCAAGTGCAGTTATTACACAGAGGATAATGTCTCCTATTGACCAAGTAGACAACTTCATAGTTGGAAAGACTGAAGAGTTCAGCATAATTCCCGTCCGTGTGCTGTCCATTTAAATAACTGACAGCAAATGGACCCATTCATTTGAATGGGGCTATTCAGACATGCATGAGTTTTCACGCAGCGAGTTTCTGTTGTGTAAAACTCACTGCATGTCCTGTATTTGTGCGTTTTTGTGCACCTTGTTGCCCATTGAGGTCTATGGGTGCGTGAAAAACACGGACAGCACACAGACGACGTTCGTGTGCTGTCCGTGTTTCACGCATCAGTTACAAAGAAATGCTGAGAATTTTTTTTCTTTTAAAAAAGGGCTTGTACGGTTGTGAAAAACGCATGCCACACGCAAAGCACACTGATGCCATATACAACACACACCGATGGCACATGGATATGTAATGCAGGAAATACGCTGCGTTTTTTACGCACGTAAATCAGACACGCTCGTGTGAATGTAGCCCTAGGAGAAGCCCTCACAATAATGTTCTCCATTCTTACCTTGGTAAATAAAGATAATGGTGACAATCATCATCTAAAGGATGGCAAAGTGACATGTACACACTTTAATCTACAGTTTTGGCTTTTAGGGAAATACAAAAAGAGCCACAGGTGTCCATTAAGAATTAGCTAATTACCTCATCCCCATTGTATAGAGGATCTTTTCATTTAGAATCACATTGTTGGAAGTCTGAACATTTCCCTTGTGGGGTTGCACCATTCTCATTTCCGGTAGCAGCAAATGGTCCCATCAGACCTCTTGCATGGTCTCCTCTAAGTAAAATGATGGCATCTCAGGATAACATGTTCAAATTGTGTTTTTCGTTATCTAATGCCTCCCGATGTTTCTCTATTCTATTTGTTGGATATTTTTGTCTTCAGGGTGCATCATCCTGTATGCCATTTTTTAAATGTTTTGCTACATATTTCCTTTAGATACTATGAATTCTTCAGACATAGTAAACTTAAAAATAATTACATGCTTTCCCTTTCAGTTTGCTTCTATAATTCTCTCTCTTTTTTTTTTATGAAGTCACTGAATTAAATAACATAGGGGCAGATTTAAGGACTGGCATTTTATATAGAAAACTTTGTAATATATAAAAAAAATTCTCAAATTCTCTCTCTCTCTCCCTCTCTCTCTCTCTCTCTCTCTCTCTCTATGTCTTAGCTATTCTTTTTTTAAAAGGTTACTTGAGAAGTGGTTGACAAACCCTTTAAATGCTGCTCAGGTGATAAGTATAACCTAAGGTGTTATTGTACAAATTTCTGGAATTAACCTGAAGCCTTGTTTAAAATATAAGGAATGTATACTGTCAGGGGCCCCCCGGGCTATTGCCTGGGGGACACATGGTCGCACGGCCCCCATAAGTTGTTAATAAAATGTGTTTTTTGCTTGGTATGTTTTTTCTCTCCCCACTTTTCCTCTTTTCTCCATTTGTTATTTTATATTAGAATGGTACTTACCATCCTGGTATCCCCCGGGTAAGCTGTGCTGGTGGCACGAGCCGGTTTCCAGATGTTTCTGTCTCTGGGCAGTTTTGAGATGGTCCCAGCTGATTGGACCTAGGTCAGCTGTGCAATTGCATGAGCAGGTTCTGGCAGATTCTATCTCCAGGCAGATTTGGTGAAGGCCAGCTGATTGGTCATTGATAAAATCCTAAAGGCGGGAATATTGGACATAAAAGGAGCAGTCCATCGTGGTCAAGCAGCCAGTTTTGAAGATTGGACCGTCGCCCACCCTCCCTCCCTATTGTTTTTTAATTCTGTCACGTCACGTTGTTTGTTAGAGGGGTTTGTCACCCAGCTAATGCTGGGCGGACTTGGTTTTTATTGGTCAAAATATTTATATTTTATTATTTATTCGATTATTTATGGTTATTCTCTTATAATTATTTTATCTTAGGTTACCCTTAATAAACACCATGGCCATTTTTATCCAAAGAAACTATTGTCATGTTTTTTTTCAGTTAGATTGAGTATTGTGGGGTTTGTGCTACCATGCTTCTTCTGATTTGTGAATAAATTCCTCAGGTCGAAGGTACTAGTCATCCACAAGATTTTACGTGTCAGTGTGGCTCGAAACTCGTAAGCGTTGTTTAGAATGCTAACATAATTTAAAATTAGGAAATAAAGTGATACATTTTATTAGCGGAAGTGCTGAACTTTACCTATTACTCTTTATTATTTTTCTATATATGTTAAAGGATGCAGGCGGTGGCTGGGATTGCAATTCCGGTCCCATTAAAGTGAATAGGACTGAGCAGCAATTACAGGCATAGCCGCTATGGATGTATATGGCGCTGTGCATGGTAAACATTAAAGGGGCTGCGTCTTCTTCACTCAGTTGATCGGCGGGGGTCCCGGGAGTCAGACCCCCACCGATCTTACATTGATGACCTATCCTTAAAATAGGCCATCAATATAAACATCCTGGAGAACCTTTTTAAGGTACTGGGTGTCAGAAATTTTCACTATTGGCTTTGATTTCCAGATGCCTGAAGGGGATACAGGCGGTGCAATTTATTTATGTCACCCTTTAGACAGGTCTTCTCACTAAGGCTTGTTGCCCTGCAGGGACTGGACCAACCATTCTGCCTAAACTTCCCTTTTTTCCTTCTTGGGATTGAATTTATTAGTAGCCATTTCAAAACTTTATATCAGGAGTGCTTCATAATTTCATAGTTGTCATGCCCATGGCCGCGGGCCATCAGGTTCACACACACCTTCTGACGGCCGCAGCCATGGATCTGCGAGCGTTGGCCCCAGTCTCCTCATGAGATGCCAGCGCTCACTTCCGCTTACTAGAGTCACCCTAGTAGTAAGTACCTTACAAAAAGAGGTCTCTTAGCAACAAGTAACACAATGGGTTGCTGTCTATATGCGACATAATTTGGAAAATACCATTGTCACCAACCTACATAAACTATTTTTATAAGATATCATCTACTCTGGAAGGAGAGCAGAGAATATTGAATTTCGGATTTCTTTTTTCCTATATACAGTAGTCTTCCCCCAGGGCCTAACTTGATATCAATATGTAATGGAACAAGAGGCTCTCCAGAGAACAACACAAGTGGTGGTTACGTACAACAGCAGCTCATAAGATTGTATTATGCATGTTGCAGTTATCTGTTTAACTTATGTTCTGGCTGGAAAATTATTTCCACAAAGCAATTTGTTCTTTTTTCTTGTACACAGGAGGATCTCGGTAGCAGTGATATAATAAGACATGTAACCATGTATCTGTAGAGACCGCTATTTACTGCACAGCATATAAACGTATACAATACCCACTATTGTGTTCACTTACAAAAGACCAGTATGTTTCTGAGTCATTCTCTTTGAAAGGAAAGGGGGCATGCATAACTTCTAGATGTCACAGGCAAAACATTGGTGTAGTACATGCATAACATAGCCCACTAGTTTCCTTTGTATTTTATGAATTTGCGACTTTATTACATATTGCAGTTGTTATTAGATGTTATGAGATGATATTTTGTTATTATCCTTTATATAGCACCAACATGCCTGAGTGACATTCAAGTGGAAGGTTCTGAGCTCCATTACGGAAGCAACCCAACAGGTCACCTAACCACCGATAATCTCACATACCGTAGTTACCTGTAGTTACACAGGTTGCGAAAAGTTAATCGGTGTCGGATTGGGCATCCTTGGGCCCACCAGAGGAAGTTATTCTCCACCCTTCATCTATACATTACATGTACATGTACACTATGTACATGTATGCTTTGCTGTTATCATTATACAAACAGGACATATAATCAATCACAATCTAATAGGTTATTTGAAAATTAACCCATAAGAAATAAACCCTAAAGACAAGTAAATGGCTCCAGAGTCAGTAGGAGTTGTCATCTGCTGAGTACATGCTGAATGTATATTAAAATTTATGTATGATGTCATCTGTCCCTAACTTTCTGAAAAGTCATACACTTATGTTTGTCTCATATTATTTTGCAGGGTTCTGCATACACACATGCCATGATTATAACATATAAGCAAGGAAAAAGGATCATGATGTTGTTAAATAGTAGCTGTTCCTTTCAGACAAACAAGTATCGATTAAATGACCCACATAGCAGATAATGACCTCCCTTTGAAAGCTTTATACTGGGTTATGAATTTTGCTACAGGCATCTATACTCAACTCTAAAGCTTGTGATAAGAACATTTCCTGTGGCCTACTGACTTACAATATTGTGCCAGATGGACAAGAACATTGTATTCACTCACAGTTAATCATTTTACTTTACAGACAGGAATCATCGTTCTTGGTAGGGCTATGAAATTATACAAGTTATCAAGTTAACACACATTACTACAGTAGTTTAACTAGATTCTAGTTAACTAGTACTGGTGTTATGTGTTTCTATATAGAGTGTAGTGGTAATACGCCATATTAAAACAAGTTGCATGGATCAGTAAAATATATCACCCATAGAAGTCTATGGTGCCATACTGAACCTTCATATGGCTCCGATGTCGTACACGGGCATACTGAGTTTTTTCTATTAGATTCATCTGTAATCCGACACAAAAAAAAATTGTGGCCTGATCCATTGGATGGCCTATTATGGAGCTATTCTTTCTCAGAAGCATTCGTTCTAAAGAAGAATACCTCCATGATATGGTGCTGTACGGAGTGAGTCTGTTGCACTGTATAGGCTTCGTGCCCACAGGTCTGCCATATGCATGTGCCCAAACTTGCTAGCTCCACAAAGATCCTGTTGAATATGCTTTAGTGAAAAGCACACATATCATGCCATGATGAACCTGTAATGGGGAGATGCGTTGGGACATTGGGAATAGAGATGAGCGAACTTATGAAAAGTTCGGTTCGGCTAGTTCGCCGAATTTCACGAAAAAGTTTGATTCGGACCGAACTAGTTCTGACCGAACCTGTAATTTCCATGCGCCGAGCATGGTACTGTCCAGGGTGCTGATAGAGTTAATGGGCTGCACTAACTCTTTCGGCAACCTTGACAGAACATGCTCGGTGCGCGGAAAATACAATTTTAATGTAATAAAAAAAATTAAAAAATACATTCATACTTACATTCCTCCTGTCCGGCCTCCAGCGATGACGTTTCATCCATGTCGCCGCTGCAGCCAATCACAGGCTGTAGTGGCGGTCACGCACGTCAGGATGACGTCAGAAGGCCGGCCACCAGGGATGATGCTTCATCCCACGTGACCGCCTCTGCAGCCAATCACAGGCTGCAGCGGCCTCTGCAGCCAATCACACGCTCCTCTCCTGAAATACTCTGTGCTGCCTTAAACTCTGTGGACAGGTCAGGATCCTGTTTCTTTTAAATGCTGCTGGGGAACCCGCTCGATCCACTATATAAGGCTGCGCTACAGTGCAGCATTTAAAAGAAACAGGATCCACAGAGTTTAAGGCAGCACAGAGTATTTCAGGAGATGAGCGTGCGGATCTTGTGCGGGGTGGTGACTTGCTAATCATGTGAAGGTGTTATTGAGGACAGGAGTGGAGGAGAGGTAACAGACTGAGCTACGTAATGGGAAGAGCAGAGTTCACAGCAGCACAGAGTATTTCAGGAGAGGAGCGTGCAGATTCTGTGCTGCTGTGAACTCTGCTCTTACCGTCAGAAAAGAAGGTTGGACTGGAGGAAGAAGAAGGACTCGTCACCAAGACAACGACCGGGTACGTATGAAATGCTTTTTATTTTATTTTTAATCAGCAGCCTCTTTTCTCTATCAGTGATTGATAGAGACAAGTGGCTGCCGATTAAAAATAAATAAAACCCTTATCATATAGCAGGCAAAATATTGCTTTCCTGAAACCTAGAAACCCGAATTTCCTAATAGAGGTAGTGCTTCAATAATTTAATAATGCATTTTATTTTAAAATTAGGACTAACAAAACATTTAGAGGCAGAATTACTACAGTGTTTGCGAAGATGTGTTGTAAAATGGGCCGCAAATTGGCGCAGTTTGGCACATTTTGCCACATTTAATTTTAGATTAATTTAAGAACAGATGTTTGCACTTCACTAGACACTTTTAAAAAGTGTCGCGAAAAGGGGATGCGTCTTAGCAGGGAAGGGTGTGTGGCTTAAAATGTTCCAAGCTGCGCCAAACTAAAACAAGGGTTGGTATAAGGAAGAGAAAAGTGTCCATCATGTATAGCAAGATGCTCCATATTTTTCATATAGCATGCACCACTATGATAAATTTGACACATCTTTATATGGCCTGGTCTAAGTTTATATTGTCTATCTCAGAGAAGCTTAGTAAGTCTTCCCCATACAGTCATACAGTCTGACGTCTGTTTGAAAATCCAGAGGCATTTAGATGTATGGTTCTGAACTTTAGTGTATCAACAAGGCCTCTTCATTTAAATTAGAATGGAGACATTGTGACTTTTAAGAGTGCGCTGTGGGAATTGTATACATTTCCCAGTGGCCTGATGCAGTGCAGATACAGCTACTTTATACATGTTTTTCCATTGCTGTAGTACATGAAATTTTTAATCAATACAAATGTAAAGAATTACATTTATTATTAGCTCCCACTGATAAATTATATGAATAGAGGTACATTCATGCAAGCTCAAAAATTAATCTTTCAGACCAAATACAAATTTGGAAGACTGCTTTGCTGTGGACCTCTGTTGTTTTCTAGTTGTAATAGTATTAAGACGTTATAAAGGTGGATATATATAACAGTACTGGACGGTACCTAAATAATAGTGCCATGCAGTGCCCTAGAAAAGGTGTTATAAAATGTTCAAATAGTTACACCATGCAGGAAACAGCATAACAGTGCCATATAATGCCTAGAAAATAATATATTACAGTACCCAATGTCAAGCATTGCCCAAACTATGTACTATAGTAATATTTCTTTATACTGACGCTGCGTGATAGCTTATGTACTAATGTCTAATGTTTCCTGGTAGAAGGAAACCTATAACAAGCCTGTGTAGCATGGAGAGACAGTGTAGACCAGACAGAACTTACTACTTCTTCTGTATATGTAGCGGCCTGTATTAAATAGTGGTCACCCAGACAGGAAATTAAGAGCTTCATTGACAATCTCATAGACAAATAAACAAAAAGTCAATTTAAGGCTTTTTTTACATCTGCGTCATGCCTCCAGTTTATACTAAAAGCCACGATGCTGTGCATGGTCAATCATACAACGTACTACTATGACTTATTAGGTTATGTTCACACACTACAGATTTGCAGACAGAAAATCTGCAGCAGAATACAGTAGTAAAGTCTATGGATAGTTGTTTCTGTCACTCCGCATAGACCCCCTACTACTTTTTTGCCTCAGGTTTAGAAGACTAATGGGGATACAGGAATCCACTTGTTGGACTCCCACCAATTAGACATTTAGGACATATCCATAAATCTAACTTATTGGACTAGCGCTTTAAATCCAAAAGTCCATTATCATGGAAATAACTCCTACCTGAATTCTTTTCAAGCTGGAGGATAAGAGCAATTGGCCCTGACTCTAACTTCGCCCACCCAAGTGTATCTGCTACTGCCTATAAATAGTAATACCCATACCTATCTTAAAAAAAATTAACAAACTTTTGCAACAATTATGTGTGAGTGTACTAGGAAAATTAGATTTTGAGTTTGTAAACAGCAGATTCATAATACAGCACGAGTTCACACTGGACGAGTTCACATGCTGCGTAAAAGCGCTCCAGAGAATTCCGGGAAAGAAAACACATCAAACTATGGTGCAGTCCTTCGCCCGGAATGTCCTCTGCGGAAAACTTCAGCACTTAGCCAGCCTGCTAATAGGCGGGCCTCCTGGGATGACGTTTCAGCCTGTGATTGGGCCTGTGATTGGGTGCAGCGGCAGTCACATGATATGAAGCGTCATTTTAGGAGGCCGACTCTCTGACATCATCCAGGCCGGCCTCTTGGGATGACGCTTCATCCCATGTGACCACCGCTACAGCCTGTGATTGGCTGCAGAGGTCACATGGGATGAAACAACATCCCAGGAGGCCGGCCAGGAGGAAGAAACAAATGACTCCTGTGTAACTATAAGATTTTTTTTCTTTCGGAGTTGTGTTTTTTGTGGCGGAATCAATGCGAACCCGCTGCAAAAAACGCAACAACTGCTGTTTGTTGCGGGTTTTACCTCCCATTGAGTTCAATGGGGAAGACCCGCAACAAATGAGGAGCGTTTACGCAAATACAATTGACATGCTGCTGAATAAAATTCCGCGCCACAGTTCAAATTCTGAGCGTTTTTTCCACTCAGTATTTACGCAGCATGTGGATGAGATTTGTTTTATCTCATCCACTTTGCTGCTACTGTATTTGCTGCGGATTCTCCGCCACGACTTCCGTTGCGGAAAATCCGCAGTATTTACGCAACGTGTGAACTGACCCTTACAGTAACATTCCTTTTTTTGTTATATAGTACTAACATACATGACATGTGGTCATAATTTATTAGATTAGTGCGGGTCTTAAATACATTTACGTTTCACATGTGATGAGCTATTATTTTTGTCTTATATTGCTGTTACAATCTTTGGAAATAATGAATACAATGTCTTGCTATTTTTCTTTTAGCATACCTTACATTTGGTTTGTTGCTCTCCTTTTACATTTCTAGATTTTCACCATGTGTAAGCTACATACTTAACAATCCTAAACGTGCACATTCTTTTTTTGACAAGTAAGAAATGTTATTTTTTCCCTATATACCTGCATATACATGAAAGTACAATCTCTGCGGAAGGCACACAGATTCTCTGTCAGCAGCGGCCTCAGGCCAGCTAAAGCATTTTAATTGCAATATGTCAAGGCAAGTTTCAGAATGCCCACAGCTATGATGAATCCAGGTAATTATGCCAAAATTAAAACTATTTTCAACCTAACCAGATGCAATTTTTATTAAAGCAGCTGACACTTTGTACTAATAAACTCATCAACTAAAGATATCCGAGTGTTCTGTTGATCCAGAGCAAGGAAAACAGACCAACTAGAGAAGCAGCTGCACTATACTCTGACATGGACAAATTCTTTCCTTACCATTGTATAAATAGCAACTGGAATCATTCCAACCATATCTCATTTCAGTTATTTAATTTATTAGAGATTTCTAGGAAAGGTGTCCAATCCATGCTAACTCCCATAATTGCCTATTACGAACCCTGTATGTACATGCTGGCCCAGGAAAGGCAGATCTAGTTAGGTACAGGGGCTTTAAGCCCATAACCAAGCATATGCAGTGAATCTAATGAACTAATATCCTTATATAGTATGTGTAAAAATTCAGTGCTTGAGTGCTGATCTCAATACCTTAGCTGTAGTGGGGGAGGGGGATGCTGAACGTATTGTATGCATCAATATGTATAATGGGTAATCTATACATGGTGCAAATTTCTTGGTGCAATGATGCAGTTGGGCTCAGTTTTGCTCTATAACCCAATATCACACATTTTATTAGCAATTTACCCTATGATGACAATGCAGGCACAGCAGTGATTCAGAAGATGGGATATATCTCCCATTACTACCTATAAGAAATTCTACATACATATGACCAGCATCGGGGACCAAAGCACCCCTTCCATCTATATAGAACATGTGTATGTCCATTCTTTTTTGCATCATAAAACTTTGCAGTTATTTCGCAGGATATACAGTGTGTACATATATATATATATATATATATATATATATATATATATATATATATATATAAATATATACGTATACACACACACACACACACACAATTCTTCTACTATATATATATATATATATATATATATATATATATATATATATATATAGATATATACATATATATATTTAAAATAAAACTATTAACATTCACCTGGCATAGAGATTGCTACACGCTGCCAGCTATACAACACTAAAGTTTAGATTATTGCTTTCACGTTTATTTTTACGTCTATTAGTGACCTATACTATGTCCATATAAAAAGGATTTTAACTGGTTAAGCATAAAGTAATAAGTACATTGTCTGTATGTGTGGGAATGTTTTTGTGTGTAACACTTAGGTAGCCAAATTGGTGTAATCAATCCAAATAAATACATTCTTTGTACCACACTACTGTATATGTTGGTGCAATATTCAGCAAGACAATAAAATAAATATGTAGTAATAATAATAATTACATATTAATTAAATACCAGCTTGCAGTAAAATGAGTGAATTCCACAGAGTTTACAATCTAATGATATAAATGGATTGTGCTATAGAGGATGCCCAGGGATTTACATGGTGTATGTGTGATATGACAACACTTAGGTTATTGATTGCTCCATAGTTTGTCATGTTGTGCATTTCATCTGACATTAGCCTTTGAAATCTTACATAGCTTTTTCCCTCTAATATCTTCCCAGTAAAAGCCTTTCTCTTTGTTCGTTTTCTTTGTTTCTTTGTGACTCAGACAAGCAAAGATAGCAGAATAGCTGTTCGCTCCCAGTCCCAACGAGAAAACCCTTATATAACAGTCAGCCATGGTATGTATAAATGAACACAAACAAAAACAAAACCAAGGATGTGTGGGCATGCCTTCCACACACGAGCGCGTTTGGTCCGTGATATACGGTCGCATTTCCCAGACCAAACACACTGTAGGGTGCCGGGCTCCTAGCATCATAGTTATGTACGACGCTAGGCATCACTGCCTAGCTGCGGGACAACTGTCTCGTACTGAACATGACTACAGTACGGGACAGTTGTCCCGCAGCGAGGCAGTGACACCTAGCGTCATAGATAACTATGATGCTAGGAGCCCGGCTCACTGCAGTGTGTTCGGTCTGGGACTAGCGGCCGACACACGGACCGTATATCATGAACCGAACACGCTCATGCGTGAAGCTCCTTAATACTATCACTTTTGAGCAAAATTCTAATATTTTTGCTGCACATTGTATTAGTATATTTCCAAATGAAGCCTATGCAGTTTAATAATGTAAAATGGTGTCATCCTATGCTCAAATGCGGCCATGTTATATGGCCCATTGGTTTAATAAAAGATATTATACCCTTTGGAACCAGTGATCGGTAGTTGATCACCGTGGGCCCTTTTGTTGAGCACCTAACAAAAGTACCAGATGTAGTGCCCTGATTATAGACTTACTGTAAAGGATCTGCCAGACACAGCTTCTGTGTCGACGCCCGTGGTTAGTCAGTCTGCACCTGCTCTTAAGTCTGATCGAGTGACCCCTCCTTCTACCAATCAGGCTGGGAGGCTGAGGAGTGGGAGAGCCTATCACAGCCTGGCCAGACGGAGCTAGCTCCCGCCCTCTGTCTATTTATACCTTCACTTCCTGCTTCTCCTTTGCCTGTTATTCTGTCGGTTTCCTGGCTCTGCTGCTGCTTGTACTTTTGTCCTCTGCTCCATATAGACCCTGGCTTACTGACTACTCTCCTGGACTGGTCTGGTCCACATTGAGCATGTCAGGAAGGTGCTCCAGGCCCTTCGGGAAAACAAACTGTTTGCTAAAACCGAAAAATGTGTGTTTCGGCTGCAGGGGATACCATTTTTGGGTCAAATCCTCACTCCTCATAAATTCCGCATGGACCCTGCCAAGGTTCAAGCTGTGGCTGAATGGGTCCAACCTGCCTCCCTGAAGGCGTTACAGTGCTTCCTGGGGTTTGCTAATTATTACAGGAGATTTATTGCTAACGTCTCGGTCATCGCTAAGCCTCTTACGGATCTCACTCGCAAAGGTGCTGATCTCCTCCACTGGCCTCCTGAGGCTGTCCAGGCTTTTGAGGTCCTTAGAAGTGCTTTATCTCGGCCCCAGTGCTGATTCAGCCTAACCAAATCGAACCATTCATCGTGGAGGTTGATGCCTCCGAGGTGGGAGTGGGTGCTGTCTTGTCCCAGGGTACCAGGTCCCTCACCCATCTCCGTCCCTGTGCCTACTTCTCCAGGAAGTTCTCACCCACTGAGAGTAACTATGACATTGGCAACCGCGAACTCTTAGCCATTAAATGGGCATTTGAAGAGTGGCACCACTTCCTGGAGGGGGCTAGGCAGCAGGTTACGGTCCTTATCGACCACAAGAATCTGGTTTTCCTAGAATCTACCCAGAGGCTAAACCCGAGACAAGCTCGATGGGCGTTGTTTTTTACTAGATTCAACTTTTTGGTCACCTATAGGGCTGGGTCTAAAAATATTAAAGCTGATGCACTGTCGCGTAGCTTCATGGCCAGCCCTCCTGCGGAGGAAGATCCTGCTTGTGTTTTGCCCACAGGTATAATCATTTCCTCTGTTGATTCTGACTTAGTCTCTGAAATTGCGGTTGATCAAGGTTCAGCTCCCGGGAACCTTCCTGAGAACAAGCTGTTTGTTCCCCTGCAATTCCGGCTAAGGGTACTTAGGGAAAATCATGACTCTGCACTATCTGGCCATCCAGGCATCCTGGGTACCACGCACCTCATTGCCAGAAACTATTGGTGGCCTGGGTTGCTTAAAGACGTTAAGGCCTACGTCGCCGCTTGTGAAATTTGTGCTAGGTCCAAGACTCCCAGGTCCCGACCAGCGGGCTTACTATGTTCTTTGCCCATTCCCCAGAGACCTTGGACCCACATCTCCATGGATTTTATCACCGATCTGCCTCCATCTCAAGGCAAGTCGGTGGTGTGGGTTGTAGTGGACCGCTTCAGTAAGATGTGCCACTTTGTGCCCCTCAAGAAACTACCCAATGCTAAGACGTTAGCTACCTTGTTTGTCAAACACATCCTGCGTCTCCATGGGGTTCCTGTCATTATTGTTTCTCACACAGGGGTACAATTTGTTTCATTGTTTTGGAGAGCCTTCTGTAAAAAGTTGGAGATTGATCTGTCCTTCTCCTCGGCCTTCCATCCTGAAACTAATGGCCAAACCGAGAGGACTAATCAGTCTCTAGAACAATATTTAAGGTGTTTTATCTCTGACTGTCAATATGATTGGGTCTCCTTCATTCCCTCGCTGAATTTTCCCTTAATAACCGGGTCAGTAACTCGTCAGGGGTCTCCCCGTTTTTCTGTAATTTTGGGTTTAATCCACGGTTCTCCTCCGTTTCACCTGGTGGTTCCAACAATCCTGAGGTAGAACCATACCGAAGAAAAAATAGAGCATATAGTCAGGAGTATATAAGAATATATCAGTTTTATTAATACAAAATAACATACATTTAAAAACACATCATTCAAAGACTCTAGTACTAGTACTATGGTACGACATTCAGCACGGAACGATTGTATGTAACACAAACGAAAAGGTATATACCGCAAACCAGTATACACTACCCACGGGAATAGTTATAGTATATTATATCCATGTGGATTGTATACTGATCATCCACAGTGTCCTCTCAGTTATATAGGCATAAAGGTAATATCAAGTCAAGAGAGAGTCACACCGGGAGGATCAGTAATGAGAGTAGTGAGTAGTTATAGCAGAGCAGTCTTACCCATTTCAGAGAGGAGTAAGAGATATCAATACACGTCCGTGCTGTGTCGCCCACAGAAAACCCCAACGCGCGTTTCGCTGTTCTTAGTCGCTTCCTCAGGGGGTACATTCAATCCACAACATATGTGGTCCTTATATAGTGTGTGCATATACCCCAGTGAATCCACATTATCGCCGAGATGAGGGTCGGCGCTTGTCCGATGACGCGACCGGAAGCAAGGCATGCCCCACATCCGGCCCCGCATGCTGGAGCGCACATCCGGAGTCCCGACGCGTGACGGGAGTTCCGGACATGCGCAGTGCACGCATTGAAGCCGAAGGGGGCAGGCATCGCCGCGGGCCGCATCACCGAGCAAGCGCACATCATCAAGGAGGTAAGTGGGTTCTAACTTGGAGTACTAAAGATTTCAAGAATAGAGCATAGTGATGTTCGTCATATTAAACAAGTTTTAATAGCATAACAGAATAGCTGTAAGGCCAGTTTGAGTTATGGACACCATTGTTAATAGCATATGTGAATATGCAGAATAAAACACTCGGGATGAGTATTAAATGATAACTGATCACGTCATTGCTTATACAGTATGTATGTATACTGTTATAACTAACACTCTTTACTTATTTATTTTTTGTATTTTATTGCCATTATTTTATTTTATTCTATCTTATATATATTTTTTAGTTATCATTTAATACTCATCCCGAGTGTTTTATTCTGCATATTCACATATGCTATTAACAATGGTGTCCATAACTCAAACTGGCCTTACAGCTATTCTGTTATGCTATTAAAACTTGTTTAATATGACGAACATCACTATGCTCTATTCTTGAAATCTTTAGTACTCCAAGTTAGAACCCACTTACCTCCTTGATGATGTGCGCTTGCTCGGTGATGCGGCCCGCGGCGATGCCTGCCCCCTTCGGCTTCAATGCGTGCACTGCGCATGTCCGGAACTCCCGTCACGCGTCGGGACTCCGGATGTACGCTCCAGCATGCGGGGCCGGATGTGGGGCATGCCTTGCTTCCGGTCGCGTCATCGGACAAGCGCCGACCCTCATCTCGGCGATAATGTGGATTCACTGGGGTATGTGCACACACTATATAAGGACCACATATGTTGTGGATTGAATGTACCCCCTGAGGAAGCGACTAAGAACAGCGAAACGCGCGTTGGGGTTTTCTGTGGGCGACACAGCACGGACGTGTATTGATATCTCTTACTCCTCTCTGAAATGGGTAAGACTGCTCTGCTATAACTACTCACTACTCTCATTACTGATCCTCCCGGTGTGACTCTCTCTTGACTTGATATTACCTTTATGCCTATATAACTGAGAGGACACTGTGGATGATCAGTATACAATCCACATGGATATAATATACTATAACTATTCCCGTGGGTAGTGTATACTGGTTTGCGGTATATACCTTTTCGTTTGTGTTACATACAATCGTTCCGTGCTGAATGTCGTACCATAGTACTAGTACTAGAGTCTTTGAATGATGTGTTTTTAAATGTATGTTATTTTGTATTAATAAAACTGATATATTCTTATATACTCCTGACTATATGCTCTATTTTTTCTTCGGTATGGTTCTATATTTCGGAGCAGTCTATCCGATACATTATGGGGGGAAGTTGGCCTGTTAAACTTTACCTAGCCTGTAACCTATATATGCTTGGAGTCTATTTATCTATAATCCTGAGGTAGATGTTTATCGGGAACTGTGCACAGTCTGGGCCCAGGTTCAGAAGAACCGAGTGGTGTCCCAGAGCATACAAAAGACTCAGGCAGATAGAAGACGTTCTGCTAACCCCTTGTTTGTGGTCGGGGATCTGGTGTGGCTGTCTTCAAAGAATTTGCGCCTTAAAGTCCCGTCCAAAAAGTTTGCTCCCCGGTATATAGGGCCGTACAAGGTCATTGAAGTCCTTAACCCTGTCTCCTTCCGACTGGAGTTACCCCCGTCTTTTCGAATACACAACGTGTTTCATGCCTCCCTCCTGAAACCCTGCTCCCCGTCCTTGGCTCCCTCGAGGAATCCTCCGGTCCCTGTTCTCACCCCCGAAGGGGTAGAATTCGAGGTGGCCAAGATTGTGGACAGCAGGATGGTCCAAGGCTCTCTCCAGTACCTGGTCCGTTGGAGAGGATACGGGCCTGAGGAGAGGACTTGGGTACCCGCCCGGGATGTTCAAGCTGCAGTATTGCTCAGGAGGTTCCATATTCGGTTCCCCAATAAGCCAGGTCCACCTAGAAAGGGTCCAGTGGCCCCTCATAAAAGGGGGGGGGGGTACTGTAAAGGATCTGCCAGACACAGCTTCTGTGTCGACGCCCGTGGTTAGTCAGTCTGCACCTGTTCCTAAGTCTGATCGAGTGACCCCCTCCTTCTACCAATCATGCTGGGAGGCTGAGGAGTGGGAGAGCCTATCACAGCCTGGCCAGACGGAGCTAGCTCCCGCCCTCTGTCTATTTATACCTTCACTTCCTGCTTCTCCTTTGCCTGTGATTCTGTCGGTTTCCTGGCTCTGCTGCTGCTTGTACTTTTGTCCTCTGCTCTATATAGACCCTGGCTTACTGACTACTCTCCTGCTCTGCGTTTGGTACCTCGTAGACTTCTGGTTTGACTCGGCTCGTTCACTACTCTCCTGCTCTGCGTTTGTTACCTCATACACTCCTGCTTTGACTCGGCTCGTTCACTTCTCTTGTTGCTCACGGTGTTGCTATGGGCAACTGCCCCGTTCTCCTAGCTTCTGTGTACCCTTGTCTGTTTGTCTGTCGTGCACATAGTGAGTGCAGGGACCGTCGCCCAGTTGTACGCCGTTGCAAGTAGGCAGGGACTGAATGGCGGGTAGATTAGGGCTCACCTGTCTGTCTCCCTACCCCGGCATTACACTTACATGACAGAATTGTCTTAAAGGTTTTGTTCCATCATGACAATCCCTGTCCATATACCCTTGGGACCCTTCCTGTATGAGCCAAAGTGGAGAGCAGCTCTCGCTCTGGTGGACTTGGGCCATCCATGTATTTCATGCACGGTTATTAATTTTAGTGGCCGCCATGCAATACTATAATTTCCCGTTACTGCAGGGGAAATAAGCAGCGGGTATCTCGGTGCCATGCCCACTGTGACCAGCTGATCGCTATGACGTATTAAAGGAGTTGCCCGTGATGAGACACCTTTAACTTAGGCCTTATTCACACGCATCGCGCAGACTTATGTAAGTCAATGGGGCCGTTCTGACAGGTCATGATTTTCAAGCAGCGTATGACCGCTGCGTACAACTCACGACATGTCCTATACTTGCCCGTGTTTCGCGCAGCACGCACCCATTGAAGTCAATGGGTGCATGAAAATCTTGTACGGCACACGGAAGCACTTCCAGGTGACGCGCGTGATTCGCGTTACAGTTGTTAAAGAAGTGAAGGGAAACATAAAAGCCCCTCCTTCTTTACATCAAAAAGAGTGTCATAATGTTGCCGGCTGTGCGAAAATCACGCTGCCACGCACCATATACAGATGCCACACTGAACGTTCGTGTGAATAAGGCCTAACTTGGGCACCATCAGACAGCAGCCTAGCCTATCTCACTACTTACAGAGACAAAAACATGTCTATAAATAGAAATATTTTAAATAAAGGATCTTTCCATACTCTGTCTTTCCATACTTAGCATTATGACCTTTCCAGTCCTATTTGTTATATCTGACCTATCTGTTTACTCTTTGTAAGAAAAAATAGTTAAATGAACTTTAACCCATTTGTTTTTTTTTTAATGTGACCAGAACAGTTAAATGGTGTTTGGCATATGATCAATTGCGGGATCAAAGTCCTTAAAGGAACAGTGTCACCACAATTTTTTTTTTAATATGTTAAAGATGTTATTGCTTTATTAAAAACGTTTGGATTAATTTGTGTGTTTGTGTGTTACTTTTTCTTATTTTTACACTTTTTGTTCCCTATGGGGGCTGCCATTTTTTTTTCCATTTCTGTATGTGTCGATTAACGACACATACAGACATGGAATACGGCAGCCACAGTCCCATAGGGACTGCGAACGGGGCCCTTTCCATCCACTAACATGTACGCCGCTGTGTGGGAACGGTGCATGCGCCGCTCCCACACAGTTCAATTTGAAATGCGCGCCGTCCGGCGCCATTTTCCTGTGGACCGGAAGTCGCGGCCGGACAGTAAGATTACTACTTCCGGTCGCGGCTTCCGGACTTGTGCACATGGAGCAGCGGCAGCAGACGGAGTGGATGGACCGGAGGGAGCGGCGGCGACTGGAGCAGGTAAGGGATTTCTATGTATGTTTGTGTTTACTACTGTATGTAAACCTTCTACACTGTGTGTTAGCTCAAAAAATGGCGACACACAGTGTAGGAGGTTAGACCGTTCAAACCCCTCGTTTCTCCCGGCACTAGCTAGGATAAAGGAGGGGGGGATGCTGAGAGCTCACTAGAGCGAGGGCTTTTTACCCAATTTTGCAGCATAAAGCAATGTGGTTGCTTTACCACATGCAATGCTGCAATTTTGGGAATGGCTCCATCTAGTGACCAGCAATGGGAAATATTATAAATTAGAATCCAATTGAATCCAATTTATAATATTTCCTGACTCGTGAAAAAAATAAAATAAATTAGAACAATGTTTAATCACCTATACACTAATTGTTTAACAAAAAAAAACAAAACATGTTTTGCTGGCAACACATTCCCTTTAATAACAGTCACACAATTTTGCATAATATCATTAAACACTTTGGTCAACCTTGCACTGTCACTTTTGTGTTAGTGATATCGTCTCACTTATGACTTCTCAGAGTAACTGAATCTCCCCTCCCCCGGCGACCGCGGCCGTCAGCTTGTCTCTACTCATCGCCGGCGTCTCCCTCCTCCACCCCGGGGATGCCGGCGCATTCTGCCTGCTACTTCTAGATCCCGAAGGGTGCGTTCGCTCTGGTGATCTCTTAAAGGGCCAGCGTGCACCACTAAAGTGTCCCCAGCCTATCCCTGTATGCCGTGGGCTATGTAGTTAGACCTGCCCTCTGCCTGAGCAATGTTAGTTCTAACCCAAAGTTAGTATGCAAAGGTTCCCTATCCAGTTCCCAGAAACCTGTGTCCGTGACTACAGTACCCTTGTCCAGTCCTATATATTTAGTCCAGTGTCCATGTCAAGTCCTGTATCCATGTCCAGTGTCTGTGACGAGTCCAGTGTCCGTGTCGAGTCCCGTATCCGATTCCAGTGTCCGTGACAAGTCCAGTATCTGTGTCCAGTGTCCGTGACAAGTCCAGTATCCGTTTCCGTGACGAGTCCTGTGTCTATCACGTCCAGTTTCTGTGACCAGTTCTGTTTCCGATAATCCAGCACAAGACAGCTTGCGATGATCCAGCACAAGCCAGCTTCCAGTAATTCGGCACCAGCCTGCCATCAAGGTGTCATCGACCAGTGACTGTCCTATACTTGTCCGGCCAGCAGCTACTCTGTTACGCGGAGTAGCCCAGTGGGTCCACTTTCCCAGTGGGTCCCCTTTCCCAGTGGACGTTACAGTTTGCTCAGGCCATGGACCCGACTGGCAAACCCAAGACAGCGGTTCAAGTTATGCAGGATGGTATGCGAGACCTCCGATTACGCCAGCATCAGCTATTGCAGGCAGTAAATATTATCGCTAGTCGCCTGGATATCGCTCCTGTTCTTCCTCCGGCAGCTCCACAAGATGTAGCTCCAGCTATTCCTAAGTCAGCCATAGTTCCAGTCACCTCCGGAGCTGGAATTCAATTGCCACTTCCACCCCGCTTTGATGGGAACTCCAAAACCTGTAGAGGCTTTTTCAATCAATGTAAAATCCACTTTAAATTTCATTCCCATCTCTTTCCGTCAGACCAGATGAAAATAGCCTTCATCATCTCCATGTGGCCTGGCAAGGCCTTGGCATGGGCATACCCTCTTCAAACTTGCAGCTCTTCATAGACACTTTCCGCACCGTCTTCAAGGAACCAGGTCGTACATCTTCTGCCGCCGCTTCCCTTTTGTCCCTTCATCAAGGAGATTCAACGGTAGAAGAATACACCATACAATTTCGGACTCTCGCAGTGGTACTTGCTTGGAACAACAAGGCCCTAGTAGCGACCTTCTCTCAAGGGTTAGCCAGTAGGATTAAAGATGAGCTGGCAGGTCGTGATCACCCTTCCACTCTGGGTGCCCTGATTAGACTGGCTACCCGCATAGACCTGAGGTTCTGAGAACGCTCAAAGGGAGCCCTCTGAGAAAGAAAGCCCTCTAAACTGGCGCCTAATTTTCAGAGACCCCCTGCTACTTCCTTCCGCTACTACCTCTGAAGTACCTATGCAGGTTGACCAGGTCAACTTTCGGACCAAGAGCGGCAGCATAGATGTGCAGCTAACCTATGCATGTACTGTGGAAGAAAGGGTCATTTTGTGCGGCAGTTTCCTCAGAAGTCAGGAAACACAAGCACCTAGGGTTGATAGAAGAGACTACCCTAGGTGAGCCTTTGACTTCTGTAAAATTGTCTCCTAAACTCTCTCTGTCTCTATCCTCGTTGATGAAGCCTCACATTCTGTCTCGGCCTATCTGTATTCTGGAGTGGCCGGTAACTTTATAGAACACGCCTTAGAAGACCGTGGCTTTGGCACAGATGGAGCTTGATGTTGCAGATGATACCATACGTGGCAGATTATACCATACGTGGCAGATGACACCAGACATGGCAGATGATACCAGACGTGGCAGATACCAGATGTGGTAGATGACACCAGACGTTGCAGATGATACCAGACGTGGCAGTTGATACCAGATGTGGCAGATGACACCCTCGACTCTAAGTAAAGTCTTAGGCTCAGAAACAAACAGCACAGGATACAGGAAGCAGGATACAGGAACACTTGGAGCAGGAAATAAATAAGGGACCTGTAAAGGATCTGCCAGGCACAGCTTCGGGGTTAACTCCCAGAACTAATCAGTCAGCACCTGAGAATACATCCCTGAGACTGACTCCTGCTTCCACCATTCAGGCTGGCAGGCTTAGGAGTGGGAGAGCCTATCGTAACCTGGCCAGACTCAGCTAGCTCCCGCCCTCGGTCTATTTAAGCCTGCACTTCCTGTCCCTCGGTGCTTGTTATTGCTTGTGTTTCTTTCCTTGTGGTTTCCTGGCCAAGCTACAGCTCCTTCTATTTTTGATCCTGCTCCATACAGACCCTGGCTTACCGACTACTCTTCTGCTTTTCGTTTTGTACCTCGCACACTCCTGGCTTGACTCGGCTCGTTCACCACTCTGGTTGCTCACGGTGTTGCCGTGGGCAACGGCCCCTTTTCCTTGCTTGTGTTCCTTTGTATGTTTGTCGTGTTTGTCGTGCACTTACTGAGCGCAGGGACCGCCGCCCAGTTGTACCCCGTCGCCTAGGGCGGGTCGTTGCAAGTAGGCAGGGACAGAGTGGCGGGTAGATTAGGGCTCACTTGTCCGTCTCCCTACCCCCTGCCATTACAGGACCATTTGCAATACGAACATGGGTAGACAACAACAACACTCAGGTAAGGAGTGGAAGGGTGGAGCCCTTTTTATAGTACTGGGTAATCTGGGGATACGTTAGGGAACTTTAGGGAACTTTAGGAAACAGTCCAGAGCAGGACAGCCGCGTGAGCTGGCGACTCCGGGGAGGGAGACGCTGGTGAGAAGCCGGAGACCTGCGGTCACGGCCGTCCGAAGGTGAGGAACAGTGGCGGTCTGCGTCCTTGGCTGTTACACCGTCTCCACTTGCCCAGGACTCCTCTAAAGAAACCTCTAGTGGTGGCTTCCGTGAATGGTCATCCATTGCTAGACCCAATCCTGTTCATCACTGAACCATTGAAGTTACAAGTGGGTGCTCTACACTCTGAACAGATAGCCTTCTACGTTTTACCCGTGGCTATAAAGCCAATTTTGTTGGGACTACCCTGGCTTCGCAAGCATGTTCCAGTGCTTGATTGGGATTCTTGAGAAATTCTTCAGTGGGGACCTCGCTGTAACTTCAACTGTCTGCCTGTGGTTCGTCCTGTCCGACCTCCAGTGTCTCCGTCCCTTCTTTCTCAACCTTCGCAGTATGCCTGCTATGCAGATGTGTTCAGCAAGAAAGAGGCTGAGACCTTACCACCACATCATCCATACGACTGTCCGGTCCAGTTACTTCCTGGAACATCACCACATCATGGACGGGTATATCCTCTCTCTCTACCCGAGACCCAAGCCATGTCGGCATATGTCAAGGAGAACTTCTAGAGGGGGTTTATCAGAAAGTCAACTTCTCCTGCTGGAGCCAGATTTTTCTTTGTTGAGAAAAAAGATGGAACCCTCTGGCCTTGCATAGACTATCATGGTTTGAATAAAATCACGGTCAAAACAAGTACCCCTTACCGCTGATCTCTGAGCTCTTCAACCGTATTCGCAGAGCCAAGATTTTCACTAAGCTAGATCTTCCTGGGGCTTATAACTTGATACATATCCATAAAGGTGACGAGTGGAAGACTGCATTCAACACCTTAGATGGTCACCATGAGTATCTCGTGATGCCCTTCGGGTTATGTATGCTCCAGCTGTGTTCCAGGAATTCGTGAATGACATATTCTGGGATCTATTGTATGTTTGCGTAGTGGTTTATCTGGATGAAATCTTTATCTACTCATCCGATCTGATGACAAACCGGAAGCATGTTCGCCAAGTCCTGTTGCGGTTAATGGGGAACAAACTTTTTGACAAATTGGAAAAATACACCTTTGAAAAGAAATCCTTACCCTTCCTGGGTTATATTGTTTCGGATCATGGACTCCAGATGGATCCTGAAAAAGTAAAGTACGTTTTGATTGGCCTCGTCCTCAAGGTCTCCATTCTATACAGAGGTTTCTGGGCTTTACAAATTTCTACCGTCAGTTCATCCCTAATTTTTCTTTGCTTACTGCTCCAATCGCTGCCATCTTCAAAAAGGGGAAAATGCAAAGAATTGGACCCTGGAAGCCGAGTCTGCATTCACAGAGCTAAACAGATCCTTCACTTCTGCCTCCATTCTACGTCATCCAGATGTCTCCCGGCAGTTTTCGTTTGAGGTTGATGCCTCGTCCATTGGTGCTGGAGCACTTCTTTCCCAAAGAGACTCTAAGGGAAAAGCTGTCCCCTATTTTTTATTCTCCAAACTCTTCTCTGCTGCGGAGAGAAACTATTCCATAGGTGATCATGAGGTCCCACCCATCAAGCAGGCTCTAGAAGAGTGGAGACATCTGTTGGAGGGTTCCGCACATCCAGTTGTCATTTACACTGATCACAAGAACTTCACCTAGTTACAGTCGGCACAATCCACGTCAAGTCAGGTGGTCTCTGTTCTTTCCCAGATTAAATTTTCAACTATATTTTCACCCAGCTGACAAAAATGTCAAAGCAGACGTTCTATCTCGTTCATTTGATACAACCGACCATGAAGCGGAGCATCAGCATATTATTGACCCCTCACGCATTATAGCGGTTGCTCCTCTGCAGATCAGAGACATTCCGCCAGGGAAAACTTATGTCCTTTCTGCTGACAGGAAAAAGATAAACTTAATATATGTACATGTTACCTATTTTCTGTGCAGTTTATCTATGGTTATTGATGTATATATACATATATTTTATGTATTTATTTATTCATTTTCCTATATATTTATTGTCTATTTATTAGTATGTATTATTCACATTTTTTGTATTTATTCATATGTATATTTTTTTGCATTTATTTATTTTAATCTATTTTCACATTTTTATTTTTTTGTTTATTTATCATTTGCACATTATATAAAAAATATATTTTTTATTTTTTTATTTATGTCCTATATGTATCCCTTAATTATTATATATTCTTTTTGATAGATTATTTATATATCTTCTTCTATTCTTGCATTCAAGGCACTGTATAAACGTTGTATATCTTTCATCTTTATGAAACTATGTCTGGATTTGGGATTATTATAGTTGCTATACCTTATGGCTATGCTGTTATTTATTTCTTGATAGAGTCTGTGCACTATTTGCACAGGCGCACATTAGCGCATGCGCTGTGGTTTCTGCATTCCGGAGTGTCTTATTGTGTGTCTATGTTACTATGGT
The DNA here is from genome assembly GCF_050947455.1 of Rhinoderma darwinii. Classification (NCBI taxonomy): domain Eukaryota; kingdom Metazoa; phylum Chordata; class Amphibia; order Anura; family Rhinodermatidae; genus Rhinoderma; species Rhinoderma darwinii. The sequence continues at coordinate 111,585,430 of NC_134690.1, forward strand.
GACGTGCGTCCATCGTCATTTGATGAGGCGCATCGTCACGACGTAGACACGTAGCGCTTCCGGTGATGCGGGACTCGCATCATGTAAACTGAGCGCCGCCTGTACGTGCAGTCCACAGGTGCTGTGAATTTTTCCGCCAGCATTACTATTTAAACCCCCGGGATTTTAATTTAGTCAGCCTCCTGATGAAGCCGGTCTTAGGCGAAATGCGCGTCGAGGAGTTTTGTGTGCCATATCTCCCCACGTCCCCTGTCCCCACTATGTCTATAGGTATGTCTTTTCATTCATATCCCTGGCGTTACATGTATTAGTCTCTCTGTATATGCGCTGTTATTCCTGCAGCGTATGTCTGCTACACATATGTTTCACCAGCTAGTATCCATCGGACATATATAGCTATTCTGCATATATTTGCCTTTTTGGCTATTGCAATATTTTACTATATGTTTTTGGTACTCATGGTTTGCTAGGTATGGGACGTTCATTTTGAGATTGGTTGTCTTTGTTTTCCTCATGGTATGTTGTCATCTATACCTTACCGTTATTGCTCTCCATGTATTACCCGCTTTATTCAAATATATTTATTACTGTGATACCATCTGTTGTTGTGTATTAATAAAGACTTATATATTTTTTACAATACGTGGCAGTGATTTATCCTTACACTCTATTGGAGTGTCATGTCCCCTGCGCTTTTGTGCTTTTTAGGTTGTTTCTGAGGCTTGTTGGGGACTCCCCTTCTTTTCTCGCTTTTTTTTTTTAGGTTTCTTGTAGGTTTATTACAATTTGTGTCTGTTTTCACAGATATTACCTCTGGATACATGGATTTTAGATAACGTGATAAAGACTGGATAACATGTCTTGGATCCATATTTGGAGAGCGATTAGTAGGGGTTACAGAGAATGGTGATATTAAGGATTTGAAGCTAAAAGTTCGAGAACTTCTTGAAAAACGTACTAAGGTTTGGTGAAATAAGGCTGCACTTGAGACTTATTTACAAAGGGACATTTTACCCAGAGCATTGCGTTTACAGGTTTTCCCTACTCTAGAGGGTGATGATCCCATTTTTGTCCCTAAATGGGAGGAGACACTTACTAGGTGTTCTCTCACGCTATTGGAGTTACTTATTGGAGCAGATCGCAAAAAATTTGTCATTGGAAAAGGAGATTGATCTCCTTAAAGAAAAAATTCAACAAACCCTGACTAGGGATGACCTTGCGATTTTTGATAAATCATTAGAGGAAGATCTCATTAAGTGGGAGAAAAGTATTCAAGATATCAAGACCAAGAAATTCCAGTGTGACTTGGGGGATTTCCAATCGAATAAAATATATAGTTGGAACAAGAAAAGAGATAGAGGTAGATCATTTTCACATTCTTCATCTTCAACATCTCTAGTCTCTGAGGAGGAATGTGGTTTTTTAGACAGACCCCGGGCACCCGCAGATTGACATCCTATTTACAACCTAAGAACATCTTTGGTAAAAAGAAAAACAGGAGTGATTTTCAACAAGAACAAGAAAAACAGGAGATTTTAAAGGTGATTAATTTATCTTCATATGTCCTTACACCTTCCCAGGTTGAAGTGTTACAAAAGGGTTTGTCTTTTTCACCTAGAGTCAAATTTGATTTGTTCACTACAATCAAAGATCTTGCATTAGTCTCCCGTAAACGGCTTTTTAAAAAGCACTTTAGTAAGCGAGATTATGCTCATTCAGCCTACTCACCTGCTGAAAGGCAGGCCTTTGATGCCCTTGTATCTCTTCTTGAAAAACAGGATGTGATTAGTGACTCTAAATTACCTATGCATTTGTGCCCTCCAATTTATATATTTTTTAAGTTAGTCAAAAGAGATCTAGAATCAATTCCTGATTCTGGTTTGTCCCATAAACTTAACTTTAGACAGAGACGGGCTATCCAACAACTTCGTGACCTCAAAGATATTGTTATCAAATCTGCTGATAAGGGGGGGAATGTTGTGATCTGGCCAGCACAAATGTATGAAGGTGAGGCTTTTCGTCAGTTAAATATGGCACTTTACTATCGTCGTTTATCTTGCGACCCTACAGATTCCTTTAAAAGAGAACTGGATAATTACAAAGAGCTATGGAGGAGCAGATCATCAGTTCTAAACTTAAAGAGGGATTGGTGGTAGACTTTCCGATTGTACAGACGTTTTATTTATTACCTAAAATCCACAAGAACTCCACCAATCCCCCGGGCCATCCTATTGTGTCGGGTATTGGTGGTGTCTGTGAGAACATCTGTAGATTCATTGACTTTTTCGTCCAGAAATATTTGGAGACGTTACCGTCATTTATCAAAGATACCACCGGTGTTCTCCGACGTCTTGACGGTTTACATTTGGATGACGATATGCTTCTAGTTACATGCGACGTGGAGTCCCTGTACACGTCTATCTGTCATGACCATGGGGTACGAGCGTCTAAATATTTTTTAAGCATGACCAATTATGACTGACCTTATTGATTTTGTGACAACTTTGTTAGAGTTTTCACTCACAAATAACTTTTTCACATTTAAGGATCGTTTCTTCCTGCAGGTCCAGGGCACGGCAATGGGGGCAACTTGTGCTCCCTCATATGCTAACTTGTTCCTGGGGCTGTGGGAGTGAGAAATAGTCCTCAATACCCCTGGACACTACGACGTACTCCTATGGTCAAGATACATAGATGACATTTTGTTCATCTGGCAGGGCTCCACTCAGCACTTAAAGTCTTTTCTTTCCTATCTTAATGAGAATAATTTGAACATCAGGCTTACGTGGAAGTTCAGTAGGTCATGTGTGGAGTTTCTTAATGTTGTCTCTACAGACATCTTTAGGAAGGAGTGAGGAGTGTTAGGGATATTAGTTAATTATTATTCTAATATTTTAATTTTTGAATTTTTTTTGTTGTTTATTTTGGTCTTGTATCACATTTGATTTCTGGTATTTAGACGTCATTTAGGTATTCATGTATTCAATATGCACTTTGTATTTCGCTCTTTGCAGATAAAAATGTTTTTTATAGTATTGATGGATGTTTTTTGCACGGTATTTTATTTTACATTTTTTATACTTTTACATTTTTTTCATTTTTGCACTTTTTGATTCATTCTTCACTTGATTCATTTTTATTTTTATTGTTTTCATTATTTGTATATTTTTATTACTTTTATTTATATATATATATATATATATATATATATGTATATATATTATATATATATTTCTTATTTGTCTCTATTTATTACTCTCACTTCATACACTTTATGTATATATATATATATATATATATATATATATATATATATAGATATATATATATTTTTTATATTCTTTATATATACATACTTACATTTATAGTATTCACTATTCTTTCACTCTGTTTATTTTCCTAAACTTAATATATGTACATGTTACCTATTTTCTGTGCTGTTTATCTATGGTTATTGATGTATATATACATATATTTTATGTATTTATTTATTCATTTTCCTATATATTTATTGTGTATTTATTAGTATTTATTATTCACATTTTTTGTATTTATTCATATGTATATTTTTTGTATTTATTTATTTTTTTCATCTATTTTCATTTTTTTTATTTTTTTGTTTATTTATCATTTGCACATTATATAAAAATATTTTTTTTATTTTTTTATTTATGTCATATATGTATACCTTAATTATTATATATTCTTTTTGATAGATTATTTATATATCTTTTATTCTTGCATTCAAGGCACTGTATAAACTTTGTATATCCTTCATCTTTATGAAACTATGTCTGGATTTGAGATTATTATAGTTGCTATACCTTATGGCTCTGCTGTTATTTATTTCTTGATAGAGTCTGTGCACTATTTGCACAGGCGCTCATTAGCACATGCGCTGTGGTTTCTGCATTCCGGAGTGTCTTATTGTGTGTCTACGTTACTATGGTGACGTGCATCCATCGTCATTTGATGAGGTGCATCGTCACGACGTAGACACGTAGCGCTTCCGGTGATGCGGGACTCGCATCATGTACACTAAGCGCCGCCTGTACGTGCAGTCCACAGGTGCTATCAATTGTTTTTTGCCGCCAGCATTACTATTTAAACCCCCGGGATTTTAATTTAGTCAGCCTCCTGACAAAGCCGGGCTTAGGCGAAACGCGCGTCTCCCCACATCCCCTGCCTCCACCATGTCTATAGGTATGTCTTTTCATTCATATCCCTGGCGTTACATGTATTAGTCTCTCTGTATATGCGCTGTTATTCCTGCAGCGCATGTCTGCTACACATATGTTTCCCCAGCTAGTATCCATCGGACATATATAGCTATTCTGCATATAGTTGCCTTTTTGGCTATTGCAATATTTTACTATATATTTTTGGTACTCATGGTATGCTAGGTATGGGATGTTCGTTTTGAGATTGGTTGTCTTTGTTTTCCTCATGGTATGTTGTCATCTATACCTTACCGTTATTGCTCTCCATGTATGACCCGCTTTATTCAAATATATTTATTACTGTGATACCATCTGTTGTTGTGTATTAATAAAGACTTATATATTTTTTACAATACGTGGCAGTGATTTATCCTTATACTCTATTAGAGTGTCATGTCCCCTGCGCTTTTGTGCTTTTTAGGTTGTTTCTGAGGAAAAAGATTCTCATCTGGGGCCACAACTCCAAGTTGGCAGGTCATTCTGGCATTTGTTAACTTAACCTTAACATAAACCATACATGTTGAAAGTGCTTATATTATTTGGATAAATCACTGGTAACCAATATATCTAGCTCTATAAAATTCCTATATACAATTTTTTATTATACAGGTTATATGTGTAGTTCCTGTCACTTTCTGATATACATTTTACTTTCTATCTGTCAATTTTAATATAATGTTAATATGGCAGACTTTAGATATCAGGAGCTTTGCCACGAATTGCATGTACAAATACTCTTTACGTTACAGTAAGCTGGCTTAACTTCCAATCTTTGTAATTTTAAGTCATCACTGTGAACATGACAATCCATGGTCGTTTCATCTCAAGAGAGGCACAGTCTGAAAATCATCTGCAGCTTTCATAAGAAGCTAACATATGCAGCTTTCATAAGAAGCTAACATAGACTGGATTGTCAGTTAGGTAATGGATTTACTAGATACACTTCAATTTAATGTAAGCCAGAGCTGACATAAGCATTTAACCCCTTCATCCGATCTAGATCAAGATGTACCTAGAACAGTTGAATCCTTAATTTTACTTAATATGTTCAAATAGAACAAGTAGTGAAAAATATTGGTAAAATTGGAAATAGATTAAAAAATAAATACTACATAGTCCTTTTTTTGTGCTCCCCCTTTAAAATAAGATGCCGTAAATACATGAGAAATTTGCCTACATGATGATTTGTAATATATAGGTAACAATTTTGGTTATAGTAGGAATTATAATATTTATTATAATATAATATTTTTTGAACTAGAAACATGCTGGTTATTGTGCATCAGCACAATCTCTTCCAAGCAGTTACATTTCCAAATGAAAAGACATAAATAAACGGAGTGTAGCAAAGGCAAGATACGATAAGATCATTAAACTGACATCTCTTCGAAATTGGACGGAATCTATTAGATCACAGAATTCACTTGACTGCAAGTATAGCCTTCCATACTCTTCACAGTGGTCTTGTCAGCAGTGATCTTCATGGAAGATTTGCCACAAAAAAGCTACACCTCTAATCCCTCAATCCCCATTATGCATGAAACACATAAGAGGCTGAACAATGGCACCAAGTACCCTGGATTGAAGTGTCAAAATGTATATTTTTTTTTATTTAACCAGTATGCTGATTGTCTAAATAAGTCCACATGGATGAGTGTCTGCAACCAAAAATTTAGCGCAGAAAGGAGATTTAGGACTGCATGTGTGCAAGTGGAGTTAAAGAAGAATTTGCAAGCTTTTATCCATTATGAAAAATAATGAGCTCAAACAAATAGATGGTACCATCTCTAGACATTGAGGCGGTCTGGATTCATACTTGCCAACATTTGAATTCCAAATCATGGGACAATTGTTAGCTCTGCCCCTTTCCCCCTTGGAGAGCTCCCAAAACTACCTGAAATGCCCATTGTAATACCAATTTCCCCATTGTGGTCCAGTTTGCGGGACAATCCCATAAAAAACTGTTAGGTATGCTGGGATTACCTACAGAGACAGAAACAAGCAAGACAGGTATACTTTTCCTGGTGAAACTGAAAATAGAGAATTAATGCAGTTTAAAGCCAGAGGGTGGTCACACCAAACATTTATTTTGTTTTTGTACTGTTTACTGTTTATAGTATTTTTATACAGTATTTAAGCTAAACAATACATTTATATCATCATATTTCACATTCACCTCCCTGTACTACTCATGTGTATGGAATATTGAATTTTATGCTACATAATTCCTTAACATCTTGATATAAAGCTCCTCATGACCATGAGCATCCAGCTAACTGAGCGTTTCTATGCCAATAAATACCTGAATACAACAAGCAGCAAAATTGTACAGGTTCTTGGCTCAGCAATGCAGCGAACAGGGGCTTAGTATTATGGTCTTTTGCTAAGCTCCAAAATGTGAACGGCAAACAATAGGCCAAAATATTTCTATGGATCCTGTTTTTAAAGGGAATGTGTCATCAAAAAATGACCCATTGTTTAAATCAATTTTTTATGTTAATCATATTTGAATTTTTGGTAATGTTTTTTTATTTTCTATCATTATCTATATTGTAAATAGAAATCTTGCCGTTTTTACTCTGGTCACTGAGCCTTATAGTAGACTGACACTTCCTGTTCTGTAGAGATCACTTTTTAGTCGTCATCTCATCATCACAGGTAGGATAACAGTGACAGGTAAAACCTCTATATAGATAACACAGGATCTACTATTGACCATAGGTAATGGACACAGCTCCACTCCTATCCCTTGATGCAAAATGACCTATACTCAGATCACAGAACATGCCTAAAAAACTCTCCCATAAAAGTCGACGAACATCTCCTACTGGTTCCTTTGGTCCATGTGGCTGCTGTAAAGCATATCTCTAAGTGTTGTTAACAGCACCTTAGGCCAGATGGCTGCCCCCATAATCATGTACAGAAAATAGAATTAAAAAAAATCTACAATCAGAAAATAAAAATAGACTAGAAAAAAGAATGTTTTACTATCTGGTTTGAATTAATAAAATAAAATATAGGTGATGCATTCAGTTTAATGATGTGTTCTTAGATCCTTTCATTTGTCACTTTTCATATGTTGTACTATGTTTGTTAAAATGCTGTCACTATCCACATATATTTTGGCAGCCCTAGAAACAATCTGTCACTAGATTCTCATTGGTATTTTTATCTTGTGAACTCTGGTAACATAGGAGTAGTCTGTCCTTTACAGGTAGTTTGTTGTTTCTCAGTTTGGCTTCCTCTGCATGGACTGAGCTGTGCCCTAATGAAGGCAGGAACATTTCTTAATACAGTGTTTTTCCATACTTTTTTTGGCCAAGGTATGCAATAGAGGGTTAGTGAGGTCATGGCTGGCCTTAACTTCATGTGACCATTGCGGTTGCACAGGTCGTCAGCCGCCACAATGTAAGAAGGGGCCCAGCGGGTGTTTGTTCCCCGATCCGCGGCCACTACTTGGGGCACCATCGGGTCAGGTGCCACTCACTAACGGCACCAAACTCAATAATGGCTGCCCCGCGTCCTGGCCACTGGTCATCTGCTAACTCTTCCTGTCCTGCGTCCTGAATGACGAGACAGGCGTGATGATATCATTCAGGATGCAAGATAAGGAGGACACACCACGCTATCTTCCAATGCGTTTCCTGGGCTGTGGGGACACCAAGGAAACGTTTTTCTCTAGGGTGGCTCCAGCAGCACCAGTGAGCAGTGTTTGTGAGAAGCTCAGCAGGTCAATCACTGACTGTGGGCTTTGGTTGAATGGGGGCACTGATGGGGTCTAAAAAGGGCAATAATATCAAAAGGGCAGAGGATTCAGTGCCACATTGGTGCCCATTTGCCATTTATTGCCCCTTTAGTGTCCTTCTGTTCAGTGCCCCCTTAATGCCCATTTGCCATTTTGTTGCCCCTTTATTGTTCCTCTGTGTCAAAAGGTGCTAAAGGGGGCAGTAAATAGCAAATGGGCTCCATGGTGTCATTGTACGACACTAAAGTGTTAATAAATGGCAAATGGGCACAGTATTCCGTGCCTCCATAGTAAACATTTACCATTTGGTACCTTTTTAAACCCTGTTCACATTACATTAAAGGCTATGTACACCTTTGAAATGTGTTTTCGTTTTTCTTTAGTAAAAATGTCTATCAGTGTGATTGCTGCAACTTTTTACTCAAAATTACTTTTACTTTTTGAGATACAGGTGCTTTGTATTCTGTATACAGAGCAGCTGTTTCTAGTGCTGAATCCTGTATCCGTCAGGTGAGCGGCACTGACGGGTTCAGTTTCAGCAGTTCCTGCGTGTCTCTGACATGCAGGATCCACCTGGAATTGATCACATCTAAGTTATGAACTGTCAGAGACACGCAGGACTCGCTGAAACTGAACCCGTCATTCTTGCTGACCTGACAGATTCAAGTCTCAGCACAAGATACAGCTGCTGTGTATCCATGATACAAAGCAGCTTTATCTGAAGGAGTAAAAATAGTTTTTAATAAAAAGTATTTAGAAAGTTGCACAAAACACACTGATAGATATTTTTATTTTAAAGGTCTACATAGCCTTTAAAGGGGTTGTCCACAATAAAAAAAAAACACGTTTTGTTGATGCAACAGGAGGAGTTAAATTAAGAAAAAAACTTATACTTACCTCTCTTCTTCCAGACGTTCCTGCGCTGGGGGCTTCCATCACCTCTGTTCTCTGTGTGTACACAAAGTGGCTGCAGCAGTGACATCACGTAGACAGTACATCACCGCTGCAGCCTAATAATAGCCTCAGCGATGTTCAGCTGAGACCAATAATAGGCTGCAGCGGTGATGTATTGTCGACATGATGTCACCGCTGCAGCCGCTCTGTGTACACACATAGGACAGAGGTGACAGAAGCCCCCAGCACAGGAACATCTGGGAGGAGAGAGGTAAGTATAGGCTGCTTTTTTATTTGAAGCCTTCCTCTCCTGCTACAGCAAAAAAAAGTTTAAACCCGGACAACCCCTTTAACCTTGAAATGCCATCCGTGTATGTGTGGCGGATGTGCATTCCAACAATATGGTGCGTGCCCTGTGGTGTTGTGGATGTGTACTCAGAGAGTTATTACTGTGTGTTATCTGTGGTGTTACATAGGACTGCAGGTAACACTACTACATTATCTGTACTCAGAGAGTTATCACTGTGTTATCTGTGGTGTTACATAGGACTGCAGGTAACATTTACTACATTATCTGTACTGTAATTCTTATTGAAATATAAGACAGCTTTATGTATATTAGTGTACCCACAGTTATATGGATACTGTCGCCCTACTAATTCTGCTGAAACCCATAGCATAATGTGATTTTTGGTAATACTCTGGAGCAACGAAGTATAGACTTTTACATTTTCAATTTCTCACCGTTCATCCACCACTGTCCAGGTTCCCCATCGGTCCCTTCTATATGCAGGAGCGTGGTGATGAGTTGTTGTTTTAATGACAAATCACATGACGCTAGTGACCCTTTTTCCATACTGATGTGGCAGATATTTTCTGTCATGTGCCAGTAAGGATATCCCCATATTTCTGGGAAAGCAGAATATCAGTAGGAGACTCAGAGAGCAAAGTTTCGGGAACTGGGAAGAATTTAAAATGTAAATATATGGAAAAGTTTGGTATTTTGAAACATATTAAAATCCCCAGAGAACATTTAACAGCATACTTTTCCAGAATCAAAAACCATAAAATATTGATAACGCGTTATTCAATATGGAAAGATTCACTGTCTGCAACTCAGTGCAGCGTCTTTTGTTTTTGAAGAGCCTATTATAATCAGAATTCATATTTTCAAATATTATTCTTTAGGTCCATTCCAAGTATAAGTTATATCCTCCCTGCTTGAGACTGCTTAGTTGTCAGTGATGGAAGCACTAGACAGCAAGTTTTCTTCTGTAACCTCTGTCACGGTCTAGAATGAACCGATTGCTTGGATATGCGGAGGTTTACAGTCCAGTCCCCCTCCCTATTCCAGAACAGAGCTGAGTAAGTAAAATAGAACCCCATATTTCATTGACAGGCTCCTAGTTTAACTTGCCATAGAAATAGATCCCAATATACTGAAAGGATGACTCATCAAACTCTGTAATAGAACAGACGGCTGATAATCCTCACTGACATAAATAGATACTGTTAGGCTAGATTCACACATGTAGTATTTAATGTAGCTTTTGTAGATAATCACAGGAGTGGATAAAAAAAAGAGGTTTAGTATAAATATTTCCTTTATAGTTTTCCTTCCTTTAAAATTCACTCCTTTGGCTAAAGAAATGAATCAACTATTGCACAAAAACAACATACTGTATGTGAGTCCAGTGTTATGGCGCTTAAAGAAAATGTATATTTTAGGTGTAGAAGAAGTTGATATGTCCCATCACTCTTTGATGAGTCTATAAAATCTACAAACTGATAGAATTAAAAAAAATTGAAAACTTTTTTGGGGATGGGGGGGTTGTAACTACAAATAATATCAAGTAAATGATATTTATCTCACACTATTTTGTTCTCTTAGACCCACTAAGTACCACTTACTACAAAATACCCAAGCTGATCCCTGCCCCACCGCACGCCTATATTCACAGACCATGCTTTTTCTGGGATTCAGAATCAGTACTGATCAGAATGTTGCTGCGGAGCAAAACAATTAAGGTAGCAAACAGCAAACATTTGGAGACTAAATTGTATTAAGCAATATTAACCCCCACCCTCTGCAGTCATTTTCAGTTTTTTCATTTTCCCTTTTTCCTCCCCACCTTTTAAGACATAACTTTTTTATTTTTCCATCGATATAGCCCTATAAGGTGTTATTTTTTTGCGGGACGAATCATAGTTTTTCAAGGCACCATTTATTGTACTACGTAATACACTGGGAAACTGGTAAAAAATTATGTGGGGTGGCATGAGAAAAAAAACTGTGATTCATCACAAAAATGACTTGTTAACTATATTCTGCGGGTCAATGCGATTACGGTGATACCAAATTTCTATAGTTGTATTTATGTTTTACTACTTTTACAAAGAAAGAACGAATTGTTAAAAATAAAATTTGTTTTGTGTTGCCATATTCTGAAAGCCACAACTTTTTTCCATCGATTGAGTGGTGTGAGGGTTTGTTTTTTTGCGGGGCAAGCTGTAGTTTTAATTGGTACCATTTTGGGATAAGGAAGATTTTTTGTTCACTTTTTATTCTATTTTTTGTGGGACATGAGGGGACCAAAAAGAGCGATTCTGGCGTTTTAATAATTTTTTATTTTTACTGCGTTCATCTCGTGGGTTAAATAATGTTATATTGTAATAGTTCGGACTTTAACAGACGCAGCAATACCAGGCAGTAATGTTCATTTTTTTAAATATATCTTTTGGGGAAATATGGGTAAACTTTTTTTTTTTGCTTCTAATTTTAATACAAAAACTTTAACTGTATTTAACTTGATTTATTAGTCCCCCTAGGAGACTTGAACAAGCGATAGTTGGATTGCTTGCACGATATACTGCAATACTAATGTATTGCAGTATTTTGTTATTTTTACAGCCTTTCTATTAGAACTTATTAGGAGCACGAAGATGGCAGACCTGAGGGCCTTCATTAGGTCCCAAAGGCTGCCATGACAACCAACATCAGATCGCGATCGCGTCACTGGGGGCCAATGGCGGGAAAGTGTTGAAAGCCGAGAAATGAGCATCACAAAATTAAACTTCTGTCTAGACTGGGACCTGTTGCTATAAGCCTAGTGTTTACTGTGTCAATATCTATTATATGTTGATAAACTCTTACCAACCGTAAGGACTATAGAAGCAGTAAAAAACTGGTCTTATTAAACTGTAGTTTTGTTCTGAAAGGAGTTCCTACATGAAACTACCCACTGCCTCTTATTGAGTTACTTTTTATGTGAACCTGTCTTCTTTTTTTTTCATAATCATGCAACTCAGCAACATCACCATAGAACTAGTTTCCTATCTTTTTTCTTGTTGCTTATACAGCGCCAATATATTCTGCAGCGCTCTACAGAGATTGTCACCATTCACATCATGAATGATGGGACCCAATGGGATTCACCATCTAAAGGTCCCCTATCTCAGCCACAATTTGGGCCAATTTCATAGAAAGCCAATTAAACAGTATGTTTTCAGAGTGTGGAAGGAATCATTAAAAAAATTCTGGAAGAAAAACAACTGACCTTAAAGTGTACATATACTTTAATAAAAAACTTTAAATGTCATAGTGACATGTCAGAAGTTTTGATCGGTGTGGTTCTAAGCACTGAGACGCCCACCGATCTCTAAAACGAAGTGGCAGAATCGCTCAGGTGAGTGCTTTGCCACTTCGTTCCTGCTCGACTGTCACTATGACATGTCAGAAGTTTTATGAAGGTATCTGTACACTTTAAGAGAAAAAGGCTTCATTACACATGTGGATTCTAAGGCTATGTGACATATGCATTATTGGATGGCTATAAACTTTAAACCACAGCTATCCATGTTGGGTATATCTTAAAATTTGTAAAAGTGTTTTAAAGGCACTCTCCACCAAAACCCAAAATGGGTCAATATGTAGTTTAGTTTTTTCCAGTGCCCTCATCCTCTTTTTATTGGACACTCTTGTCAATCAATCTTGGCACAGTTGGTGAAATGACTAAAAATAACCCTTAATTATATATATATTTTTACATGTCAGAATCTCAAGTTCTATGAAAGGGAACAATCTTCCCATTATTGGAAAACGATAAAGGGTAAACTAACGGAATCTTATTTTTGTTGGGTTATATGTACATTCCAACCTGCAGAGAAGCTGGTAGATTTATGTGGTCCTTTAATGATAATCATACATCATGGAAATTACTGGAAATATTTACAGGTGATCGTTTCCTGTAACAATGCAAATATCAGGCTTTACATACTTCCAACTCAACCTATGCATATATATTTTAGAAAGACTGTCTATTTGACTTGCAAACAACCTTTATCTTATAATAACCAAGAAACTAAGAGAACAGAAAGCTGGTAACTAACTTCAAAGCTTACACTAATACATGGTACACAATCGATCTAGACAACTTATGTGCATTTCTTCATAAGCTAGCCAAAGATGTAAAGTAATTGCCACAGAAAAACATTTTGGCTGACCCTTTAGGGCTCTTGCACATGGCCATAGTACAGCTCTGTTATGAACGGAACCATAATAGGTCTTCCATAGAAGTCCATGAGGCCTCTACTATAACTCCATATGCCCCCCCAATTTAATACAGAGGCATACAGAGTCTATATGTCATATAATTCGACAGAAACATAAAATGTGGCAAGCTCCATTGGCCTCTGTATGTTCGTAGTTTCCTTTCCTAGAAGCATTGCTTCCAGGGAAGAATATCTCCGTACACACGTTGTCCAACAGAGTCTATATGGCAGTGCACAGAAGCTGTACGATTCTGTAATCCGTAGACATAACATTGTAATTTTATCCCCAAATCCATGGGGTCTGCCAGTAAATATTTAATCTTAACAGTCATGAACTACATGCCCGATATTTGTGGAATTTTTAAATCATAATCCATACAATCTTCAATTTGCCTATAGCTATGATAAAACCAATATTGTGTTCCTGGACTTGGAATTGAAAGGTTTAGAAGGATCTATTATAGAATCCAAGTCTTACCACAAACCAATTACTGCAAATACTATCTTGCATGCTAACAGCAATCATTAAAAAAAAACTATCATGTCCATCCCCGTCGAGGAAATGTACCGAGCTAAGAGGAACTGCAGCTCCAACAAGCAATATATCACTGAACAAAAACAAATACAATCCAGGCAATACAACAGAGGATACCCTAATTGGTCACTCAACCGAGCAAATAATATCACAGCTAAAACACCCAGAGCCGATCTACTCAAACAATGTAATCAACCAAAACAATTAGACCCTAACATACCTACCTTAGTCTTACAACAGAGCAATCAATTCCCCGAAATAAAACAAATTGTAAACAAATACTTACCAATCCTGATGGAAGACGATAGCCTGCTTTCCATTCTTCAAGGGGGTTGCAGAATAGTGGCCCGAAAAGCCCCCTCACTTGGCAGTCTCCTTTCACCGTCTCTTTTCACGTCAAATGAAACCAAAATGACCTGGTTAGAAAATAAAGGCTTTTTCAAATGTGGACAACATCCATGTAAAGTCTGCTCTTATGCTCATCCCACAAAAACTTTCTCAAACTCAAACAACTCCGATACGTTTACAATATCTAACTACATCTATTGTAACTCAATTTCGGTCATCTATATCATTGAATGTATTGCATGCAATTTAAAATACGTTGGATGTACCAGTCGAAAGTTTAAGATCAGAATATTGGAACACCTAAGTTATATCCGTAACCCCAATATTAGTAATACATCCAACGTAGCTAAACATTTCATTCACAATCATAATAGAGCAACAAAAACATTCAAATGCCACGCGATAGAAAAAGTTCATCTTCCTAAAAGAGGCGGAGATCTACAACACAAGATCTAACAAAGAGAAGCCTTTTGGATATACAGACTGAGAACCCGAGTCCCGAACGGCCTCAACCTCAAAAAGGAACTGATGTTCCATTACTAATAATAATACTTAGATATACCACCAATACCATTCTTTCAACCTCTGATCAATTAATACTCACATCAAAGAAATCTACATAACACTGTACATAACACCGCAGTTGCTGAGAATTTTTTCATACTACATAAGACATATGTTTCTCCTCCATGTTCTTTTTTCTCTTTATACATTGCTAACAATCTATGTCCGATCCTATATAAGGAACCAAATTGCATAAAATTCATTATAAAAATGCAGCTGAGCCACAAATATTGTATTAAACCCTATGAGTCACCTGCAAATTATTCCTATCCAGTTTATCCTCACCAACTCATTCCATTTCACATTTTAACCAACTGTACATGCATGTTATATGTTTCTTACATGTAAAGTTTTTTAGCCATTATATTTTCTTCCACCTTATTCCTGCATTTCCTTTCGAACAACTTCCCTTTTACTTTTACCTTGGTTATAATTAATTAATTAATATTATTGACTGTTTGATTCTACGTAACACTTAGGAGTAGCAATAACAATGCCACTTTTCTCCGATCGCTAACGGAATAATTAGTGCATGGGCGTTAAAACATAATATAAACATATTCGTTTTCATTGTACTTAATAATGTCTCATATTCACCTAACATCCACAAGAAAATAGGTTACCACATAAATAAACAATCTTCATTACTTACTCACCGACATAGCCCGTCCTTGTTCCGCTTGCTCGCAGCCAGGCGCCTCCTCCGCTTCCTGTTTGCGCTCCACACCGCCCACGTGCCCTGGAACGCAAACAGAGTATTCAATCTCAGACCTGAAGTGACCTCATTCCAGCATAGTTATAAAGAATACAGCAACCTGTGATTGTTCCCGTTATAACAAAATAAAACAAATACCATGTATATCTATTCCCCAAGAATGATAATAATTGTTTACACACATAGATTGAATTTAAACTAGCTACCTATTCTTTTAAACATTGTTACAACATGCCCACGAAACCAAACCTCTGTTTGCGCTCCATGGAACTCATTTCCATCTGGAACGCAATTAGAACACACATGTGTCAAACCGGATATATACCGGCCACACATGTCAGACAGTCAACCTCAGCCATGACTAAGGACGCAGGAATCGTCTGAAAGGTGTAGGCTCTCTACACCTACGATACCTCTCCCTACACTCCAAGACCTAATTTTCCATTTTTTGATCCTGTTTTAACTCGACCCAAATAAACTTGGAACCAGGTTTCATTTTATCTTCAAACCACGCTGGATCCAACTCTCTCTTTGTGTGCTAGTCATGAACTACAGCTTTGGTCCGTACACTGGAGCCTAGTAACATAAATTAGGGGAATATTAGGCTTTTAGACTGATAGAGGTGGTAAATCTAGCTTCTAGTACTTTTATTTGCTAAAAACATCAGAAAGAAAATTTTAGAGACACTGTTATTTTTTTGATGCTGTGAGCCACAACTGAGACCCATCTAACAGATGCAGCCAGGGCCGCCATCAGAACAGTATGGCTGGCACTTCCATCAGGGGCCTGGCCACAAAAATGAAAAAAAGGGCTTGCTTGTCGCAGCAGGGGTCTGGTCGGGGGTCTGAATTCATTTAAGGTTCTGCTCAGGGGTCTGAATTAATTTAAGGGTCTGGTCTTGAATCTCAATTAATTTTGTCATCTGTTCTGGGATCTGAATTTATTTTTTCATCTGGTCTGGTGTCTATGCAGGTGGCGTGGGTGCCTTTTGTGAGGAGAATGTGGAGACTTCATCCAGGCGTGCCTCAGTGGTGAGAGATCTTAGAGCGTGTAAAAGAAGATGCTTCAGTGCAACGATTTTTTTATTTTGTCTCCTTATAAAAACTCCTGTTTCCCCCTTGTGCCCCCATAGAGTCCCTCCCCACCTGTCCCACCCTGCCCCATCACAGAGCCCCACCCCACAGATTTCTGCCACCTAGTTTTTCTTCCTTGTTCCCTGACGGAGCCTCTGCCCACCTACTGTCTCTGCTCTGCTCCTCCAAAGAGCTACTGCCTGTTTGCATCTCACCCCTGCCCCTCCTCCCACCACTTTCCATTGCCACCCCCTTCATCCCCAGACTCCTTGACTTTATGGGGCCCAGATAATTCCTGATTAAGGCCCTAGATGCAGCTGATTGTTCTCTCTGGCAGATGAGATTAGTGTCATGATATTATGGGTTGTGGAGGGGGACTGATCTATATAAGCCTAAAGAGTATGGAGACCAGATTTCTTGTAGACACAAGATTTGATGTTCTCTATTCTTCATTCTGCTAAACACTATTCCTATGCCCTCTATCTATCACTGGTCTCGCACATAGATGTAGGATCATTTTCAGACCCTAAAAAAAATGTTAGATTTCTACCCTCTTTGCAGAGATCGACTGAAAATGGTCTAGGCCTCAGGCAATAATAGTGATAGGTCCCTTACTGACCACTATATTCATGATACACTTAAGACAGATTAACTTATTGCATTTTAGAGACATTGATCTCTTCCATTTTTTGCAGGCCCTGTATTTAAAATGTGTCACGGCTAAGCGGGTATTTGGACCCACTAGGCTGCTCCGCCATAGTGGAGTATCAGCTGGCCAAACAATAGTCAATAACAGTCTCTAGGACAGGAGTACCTGGATAGATGATTTGGCAACACTCAGCGTGGCAGACACTAGACGTAGCAGACACGTGGCATAGCAGACGCTTGGCACAGATAATACTTGGCACAGATGATACTTGGCACAGATGACACTTGACACAGATGACACTCTCTACTCCGACACTAAATTACGCACTGGAACAAACACAATTATTGGATATGTGATACAGGATACGGGAACTCTGTATACAGGATACAACTAAGGGACCATTTACAAAGACTAACATGGGCAGACACAATCATACTCAGGCAAGGAGGAAGAGGGCAGGGTTTTTCCTATACAGGGGTGTGAGTATGGATTTGATAGGGGGCTAAAATCTGATGCGTGCGCTGGCCCTTTAAGCCTGGGAGCAAGCGCGCGCACCCTATGCACAGCAGCAGCATCCGTGTCCGTGTGCTGGCGTCTCAGAGGAGGGAGATGCCGGCAAGAGGTCACCGGCCTGCAGTTGTGGCTGTTGGCGGGTAAGTAATGCCGACGGTCCGCGACCATTACAGTACCCCCCCCCCACACTCCCTTTTCTTAAGTTCGTGAGAGGAATTTCTTGATGAGAGCTGGAGCATCCACATTCTCTTCAGGCTCCCGTGACCTCTCCTCAGGACCGAACCCTATCCAGTCCACCAGGTAGATGGTCCTCCCTCCTACCCTCTTGTAATCCAGGATCTTTTTTACTTCAAAGATGTCAGAAGAACTGCAGGGAGCAACTGTAGAACCAGGAGATTTGCTGAATCGCTTCAGGACCACAGGCTTTAGGAGGGAGACATGAAATGAGTTGGGGATTTTTATATCTTCCTGGTAAATATAGCACTCGTCACATTTTGTAATGGCCACGGTCGCGGACCATCGGCATTACTTACCCGCCAACGGCCGTAGGCCTGTGAGCTCTTGCCGGCTTCTCCCACCTCTGAGAAGCCAGCACACAAGACTGTCCTCGGCTGCTGCTGTGCATGTGTAAATTCTGGTGCGCACACTGGTCCAGAATTTACACATGCACTGCAGCAGCAGCAGCCGAGGACAGTCTTGTGTCTGTCAGAGGAAGGAGACGCCGGCAAGAGCTCAGAGGCCTACGGCCGTTGGCGGTCAATAGAAAATGTGACGAGTGTTATATTTACCAGGAAGATATGGGCAAAGTTTACAAATCATCAGTCCACCCCTGTACCTTTGAAGACTGGAGGTGTCACTCATTATAATTAAGGGCTGGTAGTGCGTATTCCGACATCTGCACTTCTGTACTATGGGATGAAAGAGGAAGATGGTTGCTGGTTACTAGTGCTGCATGACAAATTTCTGAGTAAGTTTCTTAATTTGTAACATGCAGATTTTGAAAGGCCAACATTACAAGATACTGAGTGTTTTATATTATTATTATTATTATTATTATTATTATGTATTGTACTGTTATGCGGGCACCATATGGTAGTACTGGAGCATTGTATGACAGTATTGCACTGTATGGCACTATTATTTGTGTCAGTGACATCCATGAAAATACCTAAATCTCTTAAGACCCTATGAACACCTATTTGAGGCACATACAGTATGGTATCTGTATTTGTCACCAGATCCTTGGCCAATAATAGGAAAAATATCAACCCTAGGGTGTAATTAAATTGTCAATTTGTATAGGAAGTAGAGGATCAGTGAAATTCTGGAAGTATGGAAACTAATACTTTATTAAATTCAAGGCTTAGTGCTTTTTTCAGTATTGCATTTCCAAGGCTGAGCAGATTCACTTGCTATTTATAAAATGTGAGTAAATATAACCTTTCCCTACCAGTGGAACCTGAAATGGATCTTCCAGTAACAAATGCAGCCTTTTAAAGGAAAATCAATAACATTAGCTGCTCTAAGAGGGATTTCCCAAACCCTTTCCTTTACAAAGCAAATTTTGCTTAGTTCACTATCCCACATTTTGGGACACAAATACAATAAATACTTATGGGCTTAGCTGTAATACCAGCTATAGCCTAACAACAGGAGGGGTGCTCTTTTTTTTATAAAGAAAACAATAAAGTAGACCCTTTTTCTACACTTAGACAACACCTTTAGGTACTTGTTCTTATCATGCACATCATTTATTTTATCTGCTTAAATTTTACATATGCAACAATAGTTGATGGAAGTTAATTAAATGGTTTTCCAGAACTATAAAATAACTGATTGGTGTCTCCTGGTCCTCTAACTCCTCCACTGGAAATTTATTTAGTTGTTTTTTGTACTTGCACTTTTCTGATTTCCTTTTTCTGTTCTTTTATATCTTGAAAAACTGAAGTTTAGTTTTTATTTTATTTTTGTATATTGTATTTCACAATACATTATATGACTTTATATATCCTTGTACTTTGTTAACTAAATTGACCTAGTGCGTTTAGGTACCTCTTTAACGCTCCTCGTTTCTTGCTATTTGTATTGTGTGATATATGTATCTGCATTTTTTTGAGGTCTTAAAAAAAAAATAAAAATAAAAATAATTGGTGGGGGTTCGATTCCCGCACCCCGCTGATCTGTTGCTTGAAGAAGCTGTGGTGCTCGCTGAAGCAGCACGTCCCCTTCATTGTTTATCTAGGCACAGCGTCGTACATTTGTTTGTAGCTGTACAGTAATAATCACAGCCCCAACCAAATGGATGAAGCTTTGCCTTCGTATACCATGAAGTAGAGTCAGACCCCCACCGATCATATATTGATGGCCTATCTTCCGGATAATCCATCAATATTGCAGTCTGGAAAATCCCTATAACCTTTCTAATATTACCTACAAACAGATAGTTGCATGAGTAATATCGTATTCCCTTTACAATATTACAATATTAAATTAAGGCCTTGGACTGGATTCGCACATGAAGTTTTTAATTTTTGGTACAGGATTTTTTTTTAAGCAAACACGGGTGGATCCAAAGGAGAGGATATGTGTAAATCTTTCCTTTATGATTTTCCTTTATTTTGGATCTACTCTTGGCTTTGGCTAAAATGAAAAATGCACTAAAAACTGCATGCGTGCTTCCAGCATTAGTGATGTCATATTGTAAAGGATCTGCCAGGCACAGCTTCGGGGTTAACGCCCATAGGTAATCAGTCGGCACCTGAGTCTATGTCTCTGAGACTGACTCCATCTTCCACCACTCTGGCTGGCAGGCTTAGGAGTGGGAGAGCCTATCGCAGCCTGGCCAGACTCAGCTAGCTCCCGCCCTCGGTCTATTTATACCTGCCTTTCCTGTTCCTCCTTTGCTTGTGATTCTTCTCGTGTGGTTTCCTGGCCCAGCTACAGCTTCTGACTATTTGATCCTGCTCCATACTGACCCTGGCTTACTGACTACTCTCCTGCTCTGCGTTTGGTACCTCGTACACTCCTGTTTTGACTCGGCTCGTTCACCTCTCTTGTTGCTCACGGTGTTGCCGTGGGCAACTGCCCCATTTCCCTTAGCTTTGTGTACCCTTGTCTGTTTGTCTCGTGCACTTACTGAGCGTAGGGACCGCCGCCCAGTTGTACCCCGTCGCCTAGGGCGGGTCGTTGCAAGTAGGCAGGGACAGAGTGGCGGGTAGATTAGGGCTCAATTGTCCGTTTCCCTACCCCTATCATTACACATATACTACATATATAAGAATCTAGCATCTCCTCATCTACACAAATATGATGAGTTGCATCTGATGACTGAATGTGATTGTAAAATCTTTGTGAAGAAACACCCATTTAAGGTCTCATGCACACGACCGTTAGTCTTGTTGGTCTAAGAATCAGCACTGTTGGAGAGAGATAATAAGGCTGGGTTCACACGAGCACATTAACGTCCGTAATGGACGGACGTATTTCGGCCTTAAGTCCCGGACCGAACTCAGTGCAGGGAGCCGGGCTCCTAGCATCATAGTTATGTACGATGCTAGGAGTCCCTGCCTCTCTGCAGGACAACTGTCCCGTACTGTAATCATGTTTTCAGTACGGGACAGTAGTTCCACGGAGAGGCAGGGACTCCTAGCATCGTACATAACTATGATGCTAGGAGCCCGGCTCCCTGCACTGAGTTCGGTCCGGGACTTCCGGCCGAAATACGTCTGTCCATTACGGACGTTAATGTGCTCGTGTGAACCCAGCCTAATGGATTAATACATTAAAATAAATGTTTGTGAAGAAACACCCATTTAAGGCCTCATGCACACGACCGTTGGTCTTTTGCGGACCGTAAACAACGAATCCGTGGTCCGTTGTTTGCAGCCACTGGGTCATCAGTGTTTCCTCCGCATCTGTTCCATAGGTTCCATAGGTTTTTATGTGACAGGCGAGACCAAGCCGCAAACACAGACAAGAATAGGACCTGCTCCAATTTTTACGGCTCTGTCCCACGGCCCGCTTGTGGATCAGTGGAAACCATGGTCATGTACATGTGGCCATTAGAAATGTGTGTGTCCATGTGCTATCCGTTGAACATCGTGAAAGCACACCGACATAAAACAACAGTTGTGTGCATGGGGCCTAAGAATCAGCACTGTTGGAGAGAGATAATAATGGATTAATGTATTAAAATAAATGTTGCTGAATTATTTATATGACCAGACAGGATATGAGATCCCAATATTCCAGACAGAAGAATAAAGGAAGCTTTACGTTCCAGCTGATGAACAATTTATGAAAAACCATCACTCCTAATGAAGACGGAGTTACAAAAGATTATCTACCACGTAATTTCCCTAGAAAGCTTTGGAAAGTGACCTTTTTAGCTTTATACAAATGCACTATCATTATAATCATCCCAGAGCTGCTTAAAACGGCGAGTGAAAGAAAATGTAAAAGTCTGATCAGTTTTAATGTTGAACATCATTGTCTTTCCTTGTCTACTTTTATTCATAACCTAAGCAAAAGTTTGAATTACTATTCTAGTTAATCTTTTGTCTTTCTTGTAGCGTCCGCTGCAAGGGAAATGTAGTATTCCATGTGAGCCATTTATATAATTGGCCTTCATTGTGATACATAGACAGGCTGGGTCCTCCAGAGCAGGGTATGCTCTTACTTACCGGCTCTCTGCTTTAGCTTGGAGAATTGTTTTTTTTTTTGACCAACAAAAAAGAGATGTATCAGACCATAGTATATTATCCATATCTTTATTGATACATTATAATATGAAAAACATTACAAATCATATTGTTAATTGGATACTAGAACATAAAAAAAGCATGAGCATATCTTAGTCCATATAAAGTACATATTATCATGAATGCGCACTGTTCATAGAACAGGTCAAAAAGAGGCCATATAAATAGTAATGTTATAAGCAATAAAGTTAAAGGTATCAAAAGACAACCAGTAGCAATAAACAGTGTAGTTCCAAAGCTATACAAATGGCCATACAGTGGCTATAAATCCAAAACATAGTACAACATACACAGAAGAAAAAATTACTATAAAGTGATACCCACCTGGCCATATAGAGGCAGCCTAGGAGTGTGCCCCAATACACATTTCTGTAACGGTTTATCCAAGGGTAGTTTAGAACGGGGGGTCTAGAGCAAAACGCTATGACAACCCTATTCCCTAATAGGGTATATGGAAAGGGGTTGTCTTCATGAGATGACCCCTTCTTAGGCCTTATTCACACGAATGTGTGCGTTTTGCGCGCGCAAATAAAAGGTTAGTTTTTTGCACGTTGCAGTTCCGTGCGTCATAAGTGTTTGCTGCGTGGCTGTGTGATTTTCATGCATATGCCATCCTTATGACATGTAGTTTTGATGTTTAGAAAAAGAAATGAAGGAAGTGGTTTTATTTTTCCCTTCATTTTTAGATCTACCTGTACCAACATATTGTCATCAAACACCATCCACATACCAAACACGCAGCAGGACTATAAAATCACTGGCAAGTGCTTCCGTGTGCTGCGCGTGATTTTCACGCACCGGTGCGTGATGCGCGAAAAACGCCCAAGTATAGGATATGTCGTGAGTTTTACACAGCAGACACACGTTGTGTGAAAATCACGGAATGTCTGAACGGCCCCATTGACTAACATAGGTCTGTGCGACGCGCGTGATTTTCACATGCGTATCACGGAGGTTAAACGCGTTCGTGTGAATAAGGCCTTAAGGTGAGTACATCAGGGATGTCATCCTAATAAGGAAAAAGTGCCAGGGCTATAATGTCTGAAGCGTTAGGCTGGATTTACACGAGCGTGCGCGTTTTGTGCTCCGTGTGTCATCACCATATGATGCGCGGCTGCGTGAGTTTCGCGCAGCCGCCATCATTATGACACTCTTTTTGTATGTTTGTAAACAGAAAAGCACGTGGTGCTTTTCTGTTTTCACTCATACTTTTTACTGCTGTTGCGCGAATCACGAGCTTCCCATGGTTGACTACAATGGGTGCGTGATGCACGAAAAACGCACAAATATAGGACATGTCGTGAGTTTTACGCAGCGGTCTCACGCTGCGCAAAAATCACTGACTGTCTGCACGGCCCCATAGACTAATATAGGTCAATATATTTAAAAATATTTAAAAATAGTAGTGTTAGTTTTTTTTTATTAGTTAACAAAATAGTGAATGAGCAGAAGAGAAATCTAAATCACATCAAAATAAGTTGCCCTGTCATAAAAGCTGATCTAAGTATACATCTAAATAATACAATCATACAATCATACAATTACCCTCCCCTTGAGGCACAGCCAGTTTCCATTGTTTTCATTTTGTTTTTCCATCATCGCATTATAAGAGCCATATTTTTTTTTCATTTTTTTAACCCGTTAGTGACCGGCCCATCGTGTTTCTACGTCGGTCACTAACGGGCCTTATTCCGATGCCATAGACTTTTTACGTCGCGACATCGGAATAAGTAAACAGAGCAGGGAGCTGTCAAATCTCCCTGCTCTCAGCTGCCAGAGGCAGCTGAGGGCTGGGAACGTCCCTGCTCTGCCGGGTGAGATCGATATTAGTATCGATCTCACCCGTTTAACCCCTCAGATGCGGTGCACAATAGCGTGCACCGCATCTGAGTGGTTTTGGAGAGAGGGAGGGAGCTCCCTCTCATCCCACCGACACCTGGCGATACGATCGCCGAGTGTCTGTGTCTCCAATGGCAGCCGGGGGTCTAATAAAGGCCACCAGGTCTGCCTGGAGTGAATGCCTGCTAGATCATGCCGCAGGCATGACCTAGCAGATGCCTGTCCGTGTTAAACGGACAGGCAGTAATACACTGCAATACAAAAGTATTGCAGTGTATTATAAATGCGATCGCAGAATCGCATATTATAGTCCCCTAGTGGGACTAGTAAAAAAGTGAAAAAAAAGTTTAATAAAGTTAATTTAAAAAAAAACATGTGAACAAAAATGAAAAACCCAGCTTTTCCCCTTACAAAATACTTTACTATTAAAAAAACAAAATAAAGTTAAAAAGTTACACATATTTGGTATCGCTGCGTCCGTAACGACCCCGACTATAAATCTATTACATTATTTAACCCGCACGGTGAACGCCGTAAAAAATGTAATAAAAAACTATGGAAAAATTGCTGTTTTCTGTGAATACTGACTTTAAAACAATGTGATAAAAAGTGATCAAAAAGTCGCATCTACTCCAATATGGTACCAATAAAAACTACAAGTCTTCCCGCAAAAAAAAATCCCTCATACAACCGCATCGGCGAAAAAATAAAAACGTTACGGCTCTTCAAATATGGAGACACAAAAACAATTTTGAAAAAAAAGCGTTTTTACTGTGTAAAAGTAGTAAAACATACAAAAACTATACAAATTTGGTATCGTTGCAATCGTAACAACCAGCTGAATAAAGTTATTGTGTTATTTATATCACACGGTAAACGGCGTAGATTTAAGACGCAAAAAAGAGTGGCGAAATCTCAGGTTTTTTTCTATTTCCCCCCAAATAAAAGTTAATAAAAGTTAATCAATAAATAATATGTCCCGCAAAATGGTGCTATTAAAAAATACAACTTGTCCCGCAAAAAACAAGACCTTATACAGCTATGTAGACGCAAAAATAAAAAGGTTATAGCTCTTGGAATGCGACGATGGAAAAACTTAAAAAATGGCTTGGTCATTAAGGTTTAAAATAGGCTGGTCATTAAGGGGTTAATCGACATAGACGTATGAGGGCTTTTGTTTTACGGGACGAGTTGTAAGTTTGGATATTATCATTCAATGTAGAATTTTTTCTTCTTTTTAGTCGGGTGTAATGGGGGAAAAAAACTACGATTCCTCCATTGTTTCTTGGGTTTAATTTTTAGGCTGGGTTCACACAACCTATTTTCAGGTGTAAACGAGGCGTATTATGCCTCGTTTTACGTCTGAAAATAGGGCTACAATACGTCGGCAAACATCTGCCCATTCATTTGAATGGGTTTGCCGACAAACTGTGCAGACGACCTGTCATTTACGCGTCGTCGTTTGACAGCTGTTTGACAACGACGTGTAAAATGACTGCCTCGGCAAAGAAGTGCAGGACACTTCTTTGAAACGTAATTTGAGCCGTTCTTCATTGAAGTCAATGAAGAGCAGCTCAAGATTTACGAGCGTCACAGACGCCTCGCATAATACGAGGAGCAGCATTTACGTCTGTAATGACGCAGCTGTTTTCTCCTGAAAACAGTCTGTCTTTTCAGACGTAAAAGCCTTCTACCGTGTGCACATACCCTTAGTGTTTACTGCGTGGTAAAAAGTTACATGTTAACTTTATTCTGTAGGTCAAGGCATCTTATTCTGAGAGACATAACTTTTTTATTTTTCTGTCCATTTTGCAGTGCTAAGGCTTGTTTTTTTTTGTGTGGCAAGATGTAGTTTGTACCATTTTAGGGTTCATGCGACTTTTTGATTACTTTTTATTCCATTTTTTCTTTTTTTGGAAGCGTGTTGACTAAAAAACAGCAATGCATACATTGTGAACTTTTTTTTTCCTACAGGGTCACCCCAGTGTGTAACAAGATATTTTCATAGTTATTACTTTTTTGCGAACATAGAGATACCAATTATGTTTGCTTTATTTATGGAAAAAATAAATATTTTTTAATTTGGGTTATTTTTTGTTAGAAATAATTTTTTATTATTAGAAATAATGGTGTATAACTATAGTTACGCCAAAAATAATAGTGCCAAATAGATAGTGCCCCAGATGGTAATAGTTACCCACACATTAATGTGCCCACATAGTATTAGTGTCTCCTAAGTGACATCAACTTAGTAATATTGCCCCTTTTTGTGCCCCCACATAGTAATAGTGCCCCAAACAGTAAAAGTGCCCCTTCACAGTAAGGCCCTGTTCACACTGATTTTTTTGCAAGCAGAAAATCCTGCCTGGAAAATTCAGCACCGTTTTTTCTGAAGTGAGTTTGCACCACAGGCGTTTTTTGATGCGGTTTTCGAAGAAAAAACAGCGGCAAAAAACTCTGTGTGAACAGGGCAAAATAACGCTCACGGGAAAAAAATGCTTGAGATCAATGGGAGGCAATTTTGGCAGTTTTTTGTCGCGGTTTCCGCAGCAAATACCACGGAAAAAAAATCTGTGTGAAAAGGCCCTAATGATGCACCCTTACAGCCGCTACACAGCAATAGTGCCCCTTTACTTCCCCTACACAGTATTAGTGCCCCATACTTAGTAAAAGTGCCCCGTTACTGTTCATACACATTAATAATGCCCATAACTGCCCCTAAACAGTAATAGTGCCCTCTTAGTTCCCCTTATATAGTAAACATGCCCCTTAGTTCCCCCTTAGTAAAGTTCCCTCCACACAGTAATACTGCCCCTACTTAATAAAAGTGCCCCCTTAGTGAGTTCCACACATTAATAGTGACCCCTTAGTGCCCCACACAGTAATAGTGCCCGCTAAGGAAGCTCCAACACAGTAAAACTGCCCCTTTAGTGCCACTGCACCCCACATAGTTATAGTGCCCCCTAAGTAAGCCCTGCAGCTGGGTTCACACGACCTATTTTCAGGCGTAAACGAGGCGTATTATGCCTCGATTTACGCCTGAAAATAAGGCTCCAATACGTCGGCAAACATCTGCCCATTCATTTGAATGGGTTTGCCAACGTACTGTGCCGACGACCTGTAATTTACGCGTCGTCGTTTGACAGCTGTCAAACGACGACGCGTAAAATGACTGCCTCGTCAAAGAATTGCAGGACACTTCTTTGGACGTTTTTGGAGCCGTTTTCTCATAGACTCCAATGAAAACAGCTCCAAAAACGGACGTAAAAAACGCTGCGAAAACGCAGCAAAAAACGCGAGTTGCTCAAAAAACGTCTGAAAATCAGGGGCTGTTTTCCCTTGAAAACAGCTCCGTATTTTCAGACGTAATTGCAGTTATCGTGTGCACATACCCTGCAGTAAAAGTGAGCCCAAATACTAATGAAATGAATACTCACTTAATACATTTCCCACAAGGAAAGGAGCAGCTTAGAATACAGGCCTCTACCACCCTGCTGCCTTGCCATCAATGGCACCCTCTTCACTGCATGGCAATGGCCTGACTCATTGTCTGAGCGCTTCGCAGTTCACATAGCGGGGCAGGTAGATTATTGCTCCTTTCTCCACCATAGTATTCTACTGTATCCGCATCCTGAGGACATAGATACAGTTCAATGTGTTAGAGTGCAAGGGTCCTCTTTTAGGTGCAGTCATTTTAAATTTACAAGTCACAAATAGTTTCTCTGTTTAATTTCCAGAGAGACTCTCCTCACCCAATAGAAATAATTTGGATACTAAAAATCATTGCAATATGAATTTAGAGATGACATGTCCCATTCAAAATAATGTGGGAGACTTATCAAGGGTGTAGGAGAATGCATGAATTTATAAGTTAGGGAAAATGGCGAATGGAGAAAAGCACCAAATTCATCAAAATGTCGCACATTGTATGATGAACAACTTGCAAAGCATGTTAGACATATTTCTTTGTCTTCCACCACGTCATGGCTGGTATACATCTACACCAATATTTGGGGGCAAAATGTAGTGCACGACTTTAATAAATTTGGCACAATTTGCTACTCCCCGTAGCAAAGCCTATAAGTGTAAACAGTCCAAAGAAACTTGAAAAAAGGATCACTCCTTACTGAAGGCGCTCCTGCACAAGCGTTGAAAGTTCCGTTATTGTGGACGCGGCCGACTTTTAACACTTGTCTAACGCCTTCATTAGGGAGTGATCCTTTTTTCAAGTTTCTTTGGACTGTTTTCCTACATCGGATCCCACTGATTTTTCAGCCACCAGTGTCCACTCCGAAGGCCAGCAGACTGCCCATGTATGGAGCCAAATGTCTCTACACGCTAGATGATCGTGTTCTGCCGACCTTCTTGCACAACCACAGAAGGTGAGTGTATTACCTAAAACACTTTTGTTTGTGCCATCTGTTTTTGAATCTACGGTATCACCTTAGAGGAGCGCTCTATGTCTCTCTTTTTTTCCCATATCCTTTCCCCTATAAGTGTAAAGACATAACAAACGCGCACCATGTTCTCGACTTTTTTAGCACAATTTGCTATGGAATTCCAGCACATTTTGCTTAGTAAGTTTCCCCTTTTGTTTACATGATATGTCTGGTTTGCAGATATGAATTTGTAACCTTCTTGCAGGTCAGTTTGGAAAGCATGATTCCATAATGAAATTCCTGGCTATTAATAGCAACCACTGCTGCAGTATCTGCTACTACCATGTGTCAAATCGTGCAACAGCATCAAACAGTCCCAAAGCAACTATCTACTTACCCAAAGTTCAGAAACATCTTCCATTTTTGCACAGTGGAACATTCAACTGATATGTAAATACAGCATAAATTTATTTCTTACTGTTCTTGTCAGATTTCCTTGCAACAGTAGAAAATGCAAGACCAACATCTTGTCATCAAACACCATCCATAAACCGAACACGCAACAGGACTATAAAATCACTGGCACGTTCTCCTGTACATCCTCCAATGTAGTGTACATGATACTGTGTACAAGGTGCATAGATAAAAGGAATCTACATTGGTGAAACCATACAAAAACTAAAAACCAGGACGAATCTTCACAGACATACAATAAAACAAGAGCTGGATACACCTGTGGGTAAACACTTCTGAGGACCAGACCACAGTTTGGCAGATTTAAAAGTCCTCATACTGAAGGGTCATTTTAAGAACGACAAAGAAAGAAACATTTGGGAACTCAAGCTGATGATAACATTCCAGTCATTGACACAAGGCCTCAATCTAAGGCCTCATGCACACGGCCGTGCCCGTGATTACGGGCATGGCCGGCTGCTGGCGCCTGCGGGCAGCCATCCGGATTTTCGACCCGTGTTCCCATGTAAAGTATGGGAGCACAGGCCAGAAAATGCAAAAGTTAGGACATGTCCAATCTTTTGTGGAGGCTTTCTATGGCCTGGACACCTTCCTGTAAATATACTGGAAGGTGTATGTGGTCAATAGAAATGAAAGGGTCCGTAATTGCAGACTGTAATTATGGTCCGCAAATATGGACGAAATCTAGGGTCGTTTGCATGGGGCCTAACACCTGGATTTATGAGCCATTACATAGACACATATGACCCCCCCTTGAGACTAACTTCAAATCCCTTAAAGGGAATGTGTTGCCAGAAAAACATGTTTTTTTTTAAAAAATTAAACATTTAGTGTGTGGGTGGTTAAACATTGTTCAAATTTTTTTTATTTTTTTGCACGAGTCCAGGAAATATTATAAATTATTTCTAATTTATAATACTACCCATTTTTGGTCACTAGATGGAGCTGTTCCCAAAATTGCAGCATTGCAACATTGGGTTAAAAGCCCTCGCTCTAGTGAGCTCTCAGCATCCCCCCCTCCTTTATCCTGGCTAGTGCCGGGATAAACGAGGGGTTTGAACGGTGTAACCTCCTACACTGTGTGTCGCCATTTTTTGAGCTAACCCACAGTGTAGTAGGTTAACATACAGTAGTAAACACACACAAACACGAACATACATTGAAATCTCTTACCTGCTCCTGCCGCCGCGGCTCCCTCCGGCCCGTCCGCTCCGTTTGCTGCCGCTGGTGCAAGTGCAGAAATCCGGAAGCCGCGACCGGAAGTAGTAATATTACTGTCCGGCCGCGACTTCCGGTCCACAGGAAAATGGCGCCGGACGGCGCCAATTTCGAATAGGACTGTGTGGGAGCGGCGCATGCGCAGTTCCCACACAGACGCCGTACACTGCAGTCAATGGGACGGGAGCCGTTCGCAGTCCCTATGGGACTGTGGCTGCCGTATTCCATGTCTGTATGTGTCGTTAATCGACACACACAGAAATGGAACAAAAAATGGCAGCCCCCATAGGGAAGAAAAAGTGTAAAAATAAGAAAAAGTAAAACACAAACACACAAATAAATATAAACGTTTTTAATAAAGCACTAACATCTTTAACATATAAAAAAATAATTTCTGATGACACTGTTCCTTTAACTCCTAAGTCATCACCCCTATAAGCTCCGTTTTATTTCCCCAGCTTATCTTAAAGCGTAACTAAACGTTCGATCAACTTTTTATTTTCTAGCAGCATGTGTAATATAAATATATTTTGTAATATGTAATATACTTTATTAATGAATTTGGGTTCCTTTTTGTGTTATATGTGTTTTAAATGGCCACTCTGACACTTTTCTGCCACATTTTATTTCTTGTATTTCTCCTGTTGCTAGCAGAAATCTGTACACCGTTTGAATGTATCAGTGTATGGATTCTGCTGCCTATGAGTACGGGTGGGTGGTGGCCCCATCCTGACGTCAGATGTGCACGCCCCCATCGTGATGTCAGGAAGGTCTCTCTGCCTCTATACACCACACAGTTCTCTTTACTGTAACCTGCAGCAGCAGAGCGCATGGAAGTGACTGTGCGCACTGGTCTCTGTGCCTGGATGATTCTCCCCCTTCCCTTCGGCAAAGAGTCTCTTGACACTGTAATCTGAGCTGCTTATTAGCATCAGATAAGACTACGACTGCTCCCCCCGTCCCCCGTCCCCCCGCAATCACCGTGCCGTCCTGCCCTATCTTCCCTGCACTTGCCAGGGAAAGTGAAAAGAAAAACTCTGATTCCTTTCTTCTGGAGTGTGCAGAGATATTCACATCTCTATATATAATGTGTTGTGCTGTGCATTGCTCAGTGCACGCTCACAGTATTGTTGTTATACCTCAGAGTTCACAACTCTATATATAATGTGTTGTGCTGTGCATAGCTCAGTGCACGCTCACAGTATTGTAGTTATACCTCAGAGTTCACATCTCTATATATAATGTGTTCTGCTGTGCATAGCTCAGTGCACGCTCACAGTATTGTAGTTATCACCTCAGAGTTCAATGCCCATGAAAGATACAGACAAATCGTAACATCACACATTAAGACACGCCCCTAGCAACGGCCAGAATCAGGAAGTGTGAGAAAATAGCTGTGGACGGTTTCACAAGAAAAAAAGTTGCAAAAAATGTACTTTGAAGTGAAAAACATTGCTAGGAGTAATGTATTCACATAGAGGGACATAATAGCAGTTAAAATATTTTTTTTTGCGAAAGTTTAGCTACGCTTTAATGATATCATGTACAAATTGTCTTTGTGTAACATCTTAGGCAGGGCCGCAACATCCATGAGGTGAGATGAGCTTCTCGCCTCAGGCAGAGGCCTGCTGCCTCTTTGAGGGGGGCAGCAGTGCCACTGAAACTAGCCGCCACCACCCCATCCTGCACTATAATTGTACCTGCGTCTATAGAACAAAGATACAATTACATTCATAAGCTCTGAATGGCCAGGCACATTCTGTGCCCAGCCATTCAGCACATTTTAATAATGCAAGCGCTGTGATGACATCATCAGGCCGCCTGCGTCGTTGAAAGGTGCTGATTTGCAGGGCAGAATGACTTACCCTGCCAATCAGTGCCTTTCAACAACACAAGCGGCGCGATGACGTCATCGCGCCGCTTGCGTCGTTCAGCCCCAGCAGACCTGCTCAGAAGAGAACAGGCCTGCATTGCCACAGGACGGCATGGGAATGGGATCAGGTGAGTATGTAAAGTTTTTTTTTTTCCCTTAAAAGTGTGAGGGGCATTATCTACAGGGAGGCTCTATCTACATGGGGCACTATCTACAGGGGGAGCTATATGTGGGGCACTATCTATAGGGGGCTATATGTAGGGCACTATCTACAGTGGGACTATATGTGGGGCACTATCCACAGGGGGCGCTATATGTGGGCACTATATGTGGGGCACTATCTACAGGGGGGCTATATGGGAGGCACTATCTACAGTAAGGGCTATATGTGGGGCACTGTTTTCAGGGGGGGGCTATATGTGGGACACTATCTAGCGGGGGGCTATATGTGGGGCACTAGCTACATGGGGCTATATGTGGGGCATTATATACAGGGGGCTATATGTGGGGCACTATCTACAGGGGGACTATATGTGGGGCACTATCTACAGGGGGCTGTATATGGAGCACTATGTACAGGGGCATATGTGGGGGCCACTATCTACAGGGGGATCTATGTAGGGCACTGTCTACAGGGGGCTCTATGGGGGTCACTATCTACAGGGGGATATATGTAGGGAACTATATACAGGGGGCTCTATGGGGGGCACTATTTGCAGGGAGCACTGTGTGTTTGTGTGGGACACAGTGTATGGTGCTATTATAACCAGGGACACAATGTGTGGCGCTATTATATGTAGGGGCACAGTGTGTGGCACCATGAGAATTTTATCTTCGTTTATAGGTGCAGAAATGTTTGAAAAGTGAGAATCTGAAGACATCTGAGCGGCAAACTGCAGAAATGGGCTGTGGTTGGGAGAAGTCATCATAGAGGTCTGGACTGGATGGAGAAGAAAGGAGAAAAATAACAACTAGAATCTGAGAAGATGTCACCTGTCGCCTTAATGTAAATTTGTATTCAGCCTCTAATCAGCACTGTAGTCATTGTATAATATGCAGCGAGATGATGGGTGGTATGATTTTTTTTTTTTTGGGTGAAACAGCAACTCTCAGCATATCCTTACCATTGTTCTGGCCATGCTATGAGCTGTAGTTTTGCGCCGTACAAACTTATACGGCAGGGGTTGCACTAAATTGAGCTGTATTTGTTCTGGTGTTGTAGTTATGTTATGACCTTGGTTATAGTACAATATATATGTACTGAGCTTGATTCTGGTGCTGTATATAAGTAGAGAGCTTGGTTCTGTTACTGTATATATATATATGTATGAGCTTGGTTCTGGAGCTGTAATTATATAGGATATATTTATAATAACAAAATTGCAGGGCAGATGGAATTGTTTTCAATTCATTGTATATTACATTATGGGAACCTGTCGGGTAGTTTTAACCCCTTAAATCGCCACCATGTGGTAATACATGATCTGACAATATTTCCAAACATTCCCTTCTATGTTTTTTTCAGATTCAGCAAAATCAATAAAATCAACTTTTAAAACGGTGCACACTATATGCTAATTACTCATTAAAGGGTCACGGGGCGGTGCCGCTATCCTGAAGAGTCACACAGTCTTGCCTCCAAACCCACCTTTTCATGCTTGATTGACATCCCCCTGGCTGTTATACCATGGTCCGTGATTACGGGTACAGATGGCCTGCGGACAGTCACCCGCGCCCATTATAAAGTATGGGAGCACTGTCTGTAAAATAAAAAAATAGGACATGTCCTATTTTTTTGCGGATGCTTCCTTAGGGCCCGGACACCTTCCTATAAATATATGGGAAGGTGTCCATGAGCAAATTAATGGATCCGTACTATGATACGCAATTACGGATCCGTAATTGTGGATCAAAATTACGGTCATGTGCATAGGGCCCTAAATGTTGTGCTTTTTTCTAAGTCATTCATTTGTCAACTTGCCTTGAAGAAGTAGCCTGTGTGCTCTCAAAACTTGCATACATCATTTTTATGGTTAGCCAACAATACCTACTATACTTTTGTCTTTTTTGACACAAAAGTATTTAACATTGCATTTCTATTTGTGAGAAATATGTTAAAGGGATTTACCCATGATTTAATGTTATGGCAAATCACTGTGATATCCCATAACATTCTGATTGGTGGGGTTGTGACCTTTGGGATTCCCGTCGATCCTGAGAGAATAAAGGGGCTGCAGCACTGGTTTGTACCAGCATTGTGGCAGGGCCGGCCATAGCTAAGATGACACACAGAATTTTATTTTGGCGTCCTCCCACACCAGTCATAAGAAAAAGAGAAGCATGCCTAGTTGTTATTTTGACTACAAACATCATATATATATTTGGCAAGGACTTGGTGTCCAAGGCACAGTTAGCTTCGCCAACAGCCCGAATTGCAAGAAGCCTGTGAAGAAGGAGATGTGAGTGCTCAGTCTGTCTGTTGTTTGTGCCTCTATTTGTCTGTGTGTCTCTGTTTGTGTGAGTATAAGTTCCAGTTTGTGTGTATGTGTGTCTTTGTGTGTGTGTGTATTTGTGTGTCTAAGTGTCTATATAGCTGTATGTGTATTTATTTTTGTGTGTGCATCTACAACATTATTTGTACTCAGAGTTATCACTGTGTGTTATCTGTGGTGTTACATAGGACTGCATGTAACACTACTACATTATCTGTACTCATAGAGTAATCATTGTGTTATCTGTGGTGTTACATAGGACTGCAGGTAACACTACTACATTATGTGTACTCAGAGAGTTATCACTGTGTTATCTGTGGTGTTACATAGGACTGCAGGTAACACTACTACATTATGTGTACTCAGAGAGTTATCACTGTGTTATCTGTGGTGTTACATAGGACTGCAGGTAACACTGCTACATTATCTGTACTCAGAGAGTTTTTACTGTTTTATCTGTGGTGTTACATAGGACTGCAGGTAACATCTATTACATTATAGGGTAACAAACAGAAGGAGGTCTACGTCCTTTACCCTGGGTCAATAATCTATTATTCAGCAAACGCTTCCACATTTTTCTTAGGTTTAAAATTTTGGTAATAAGGTTTTAAAATACACTTATATTTTTTTATAATGTTTTTAAAAAAAACTTATCATCATGCCTTTTGCTAGCAAGCCCGTGTAACAGATTTTCGAAACTAGTTATAACATAATGAAGAGAGCGAGATCTCCCTCCTTTGGGACTGCTACAGGTGACATTCTAATGCACAATAGGTGAAATGGGACCCCTGTTTTGCAAGATTGTATACATCCTAACTGGTATTCTGATGGCTCAGACCCCCACTGATCATTATCAGACCTTGAATGTTTATTAAGAAGTATTCTCATAAGACAGTTTTGGCAGATTCATACACTGAACAGAATACCCCTTTAAGAAATATATAGTTCAACATATACATATTTTGTTAAAAGGTAACTCTTGTTTAAAAAAACTTCTGACATGTCAGCGGAGACGTGAGCAGAGCTCTGTACGGACTCAGATACAGTCTATAAGTCAGTACTCCGCTCTGCTTGTGTCTCCAAGAAGAGCCAAGACAGGAAAAGGGGCAGATCGCTCAGCTAAACACTTCTGCCCCAGCAAATCGCCATGTGTGAACATATCCAAAAGGGAGCTACATGTCGTACTGCCGGAAACTTGGCTGCTGTATTTGTTCAGGTGGCTGGAAGAATGTTTGTTTTTGCTTTCCTACATTTCAACAGCCATAACTTTTTCATTTTTTTTACACAGACATAGCTATATGGAGTCTTGATTTTTGCGAAACAAGTGGAATATTTTAGGCAATATTTTGTGATACACGAGTTAGTGCTTAAATTATATAAACTTTTATTATGGAGAAAATGCAGAAAAAAAGCAATTCCACCATTATTTTTATCGTCGTCATGAATCCTGCGATATCTGTATTATATGGATTGTTACGGGAAACAAATATGTCTGTGTTATATACTGTTTGTGATGATTATTTAATAAAGTGTATGCTAAAAAATGTGTTTATTACGTATTGTAATTTTTGGGCACCGCAATTGGGTTTTAGATGTGAACTGTACCGGAAAAAATGTCTCAGGCTTTCTATTAGGGAACTTTTTTCCATTATTTTTTCTCTCTGTAATGTACTGGTATATTACTATATAAATCTTTATACCATTACAGTTTGCCTTTGAATAATAATATTTAAGCTTTTGTTCAGAGAAAATCCTCTTATTGGTAGAAGTGCTGCATGTGGTTCACTGCTATAGCACATGGTTCAGCCTCCTATAGCACAAATCCCAAATGTGAGGCCCGGCACAGACACCATACAAGTAGAGGCTGAAAATTAATTAAATATACAAAGGACATGGGGAAATATCTGAAAGCCCCCCTCAGAAGTCACAGGAGAAGCAGGGGATTCAGAAGCAGCACACAAGAATAGACTGTCAAAGAGCCACCCATTCTTGGCCATCGCTATCTCTGACAATCAGTTTCTGGAATGCAGACATGACAGCGCCCCTTCATGGTTGAAGAGTAATTCTCCCTGTGCAGTCACACACACCTAATGCTAACCCTGACTGTGGCCCCTTCATTCGCAGGATCAGGGTGGGCCAAACAGACAGAACCACACAAACCAGAATGTGATCGCATATGCCTTCACTTTCTGTGATGGGAAAACCACTTTAAAAACAGTTTTCTAGAGTTCCCCTTTGAAGAAGCACTCCAGTGAATTGTTTTTTCCACCTTCCCCTCCCCATTTTAACATGTGGTGAAATGTAGTGTAATCATACCTTCCAACTTTCAAGTATCCCGAAGCATGGATTTTTTTTTTCTTTTAAGACATGTCCCTAAACCCATACAGTATAACGCCAACACAGATGCCCCCATACAGTATAATACCCACACAGATGTACCCATACAGTATAATCCCCACACAGATGCCTCATGCAGTATAATGCCCAAACAAATTCTCCCATACAGCATGCCCCATAGCTGACCTATACAGTATAATGCCCCATACCGTATAATGCTCCATATCTGCCCCATACAGCTTAATGCCCCCATAGCTGTCCCCATACAGTATAATGCCCCCTAGCTGTCCTTATACAGTATAATGCCCCCAAAGCTGCCCCGAGTGCCAGTGCCCACATATAAAGTGCCAGTGCCCTTGTAGATAGTGCCACAGTGCCCATGTACATAGTGCCCATGTAGATAGTGCCCCTATATAGTGCCACAGTGTCCATGTTGGTAGTGCCACACCTCCCTTGAAGATAGCGCTATACCCCCCTGTAGATATCGCCATTGGGACTCCTTCTAGGAGCGGAATCCCCAGCCAGCCAGGGATTCCGCTCCTAGAAGGAAGCCCTGATGTCACTGACCATATATGGATAGTGACATCAGTGGCTACTCCCTGCGCGGAATCTCCGTTGCCGACTCTGGCCGGGGATTCCGCTCCAGGAGAGCCCCTGACATAAATGTCCATACATGGACAGTGACCTAAGGGATGTCCTCTAGGAGCGGAATCCCTCGCTAGATCATCGACAATGGGGATTCTACTCAATCAGTAGCCACTGACGTCACTGTCCATACATGGACATTCACGTCAAGGGCTTCCCGAGCACAGTGCTTAAAGGAACAGTGTCACCACAATTTTTTTTTTAATATGTTAAAGATGTTAGTGCTTTATTAAAAATGTTTGGATTAATTTGTGTGTTTGTGTGTTACTTTTTTTTATTTTTACACTTTTTCTTCCCTATGGGGGCTGCCATTTTTTTTTCCATTTCTGTATGTGTCGATTAACGACACATACAGACATGGAATACGGCAGCTCCAGTCCCATAGGGACTGCGAACGGGGCCCGTTCCATCCACTATCATGTACGCCGCTGTGTGGGAACGGCGCATGCGCCGCTCCCACACAGTTCAATTTGAAATGCGTGCCGTGCGGCGCCATTTTCCTGTGGACCGGAAGTCACGGCCGGACAGTAATATTACTACTTCCGGTCGCGGCTTCCGGAATTGTGCACATGGAGCAGCGGCAGCAGACGGAGCGGATGGACCGGAGGGAGCGGCGGCAACTGGAGCAGGTAAGGGATTTCTATGTATGTTTGTGTTTCAGTGTGTGTTTACTACTGTATGTAAACCTACTACACTGTGTGTTAGCTCAAAAAATGGCGACACACAGTGTAGGAGGTTAGACTGTTCAAACCCCTCGTTTCTCCCGGCACTAGCCAGGATAAAGGAGGGGGGGATTCTGAGAGCTCACTAGAGCGAGGGATTTTTACCCAATTTTGCAGCATAAAGCAATGTGGTTGCTTTACCACATGCAATGCTGCAATTTTGGGAATGGCTCCATCTAGTGACCAGCAATGGAAAATATTATAAATTAGAATCCAATTGAATCCAATTTATAATATTTTCTGACTCGTGAAAAAAAAATAAAAAAATTAGAACAATGTTTAATCACCTACACACTAATTGTTTAACTAAAAAAACAAAACATGTTTTGCTGGCAACACATTCCCTTTAAAGATGCTCTGTCACCACATTATAAGTGCCCTATCTCCTATATAAGGAGATCGGCGCTGTAATGTAGGTGACAGTAATGCTTTTTATTTCGAAAAACGATCTATTTGAAACCACTTTATGAGCGATTTTTAGCTTTATGCTAATTAGTTTCTTAATGCCCAAGTGGGCGTGTTTTTACTTTAGACCAACGGGGCATTGTACAGAGGAGTGTATGATGCTGACCAATCAGCATCATGCACTTCTCTCCATTCATTTACACTGCACTAGCGATATAGTTATATCGTTATGTGCAGCTACATACACAAACACTAACATTACTGCAGTGTCCTGATAATGAATATACATCACTACCAGCCTGGACGTGATGTTTATTCAGAATCCTAACATGTCTGTAGCGTCTCTGTAAGATTCCAGTAAGGCAAACGTAATCTCGCGAGATTACAATGTAACCTGTCATTTCAAACGAGATTATGCTTGCCTTGCTGGAATCTCACAGAAAAGATTCAGAAGTGTCAGGATTCTAAATTAACATCACGTCCAGGTTGGTAGTGATGTATATTCATTATCAGGACACTGCGGTAATGTTAGTGTTTGTGTATGTGGCTGCACATAGCGATATAACTATATCGCTAGTGCAGTGTAAATGAATGGAGAGAAGTGCATGACGCTGATTGGTCAGCGTCATACACTCCTCTGTACAACGCCCACTTGGTCTAAAGTAAAACTCGCCCACTTGGGCATTAAGAAACTCATTAGCATAAAGCTAAAAATCGCTCATAAAGTGGTTTAAAATAGATTGTTTTTCTAAATAAAAAGCATTATGGTCACCTACATTACAGCACCGATCTCCTTATATAGGAGATAAGGCACTTATATTGTGGTGACAGAGCCTCTTTAAAGTAGCGCTGTGCCCGGGGAGTCCTCGGCGAGCGGAGGAACTCCCTCTGCCCCTCAACTCTGAACTAATTCTGAAGCAGGGAGCTGATGGTTCCCTGCTTCAGCATTGGGTTCAACTGTATCTGCGTCCGGAGGACACAGATACAGTTGACAGCGGGACATACCCCTTGCCGCCTGGGACAGTGGGACACCACTCGGATTCCGGGACTGTCCCACTGAATCTGGGATGGTTGGGAGAATGTGTATTGGCGTACCTGGTTTTCTATTTTATTTGTAGCTGCTCTGTTCCTGGCCGCCACAGGGTCACATGATCTTTATTCTGACTCTCTCAATCCTACAGCGTCTGCTGTAGAAATCAAAAGTCAGTGTCTCAATGCAAGTCTATGGGAGCCTCTATATGAGCCTCATGGACTTGTATTGAGAGTCTGACGTCCGGTTTCTACAGCAGACGCTGTAGGATTGAGAGAGTCAGAATAAAGATCACGTGACCCTCAGGCGGTTATGGGTAAAATCATCTTTAATAGGCCTCATTACATTATACTGGGACCCCCTTACCTACATGACGGTGGGCCTGAAAATAAGCCACAGACTTACTTGCTCTAGCACAAATTATCATATCTAATAAGACTAGTACAAAGAGCGAAAAGAGAAAAAATAAAATACGAGTCAACCAAGTGAATTAATCCAATATTTCAAGCTGTGTAGAATGAGAAAAAATTACCTAGAGCAGGAGTCTCCAACAGGTTGTGCAACTAAAACTCCCAACATGCCTAACAGTTGCAGGCTGTCAGGGCATGTTGGGAGTTGTATTCTCACAACAGCTGGATCGGCACAGGTTGGAAACCACTGTCCTAGAAGAACTAATAAGAAGTATAGCTTTACAACTATTAGTAAGCAGGTAGTATGTAATATTTACACCTTGAAATATTCTTCTGGTTTTGTAACACTGTCATTGTCCATAAAGTTTAGTGAACCACTATAGAACAGTCCTGGAGTAGAATGTTTGCAAGTGCAAGTATATCAGTTGACAAGACATAGATATATATTTGGGGGCTAGAACATAGGCCAAGAATTCAGTACATTCTGGTCCCAATCCAGGGTCTTCTAGTTTACTATTTATAATCTTGGTAAAGCGTAGTCTAGGATCATTTATATTTAACTCCTCATTCTACTTTCTTAATTTGACCTTTCCTAAAATAATGTATTGTAGTTAGAGACATCATGAGCCTCAAGTTTCCATATGTCCAGACAGAGAAATGGCACAACTATCGCTGATAAAGATGGCAACTTGTTCACTTTTCTATGGAATACCAATAACCCTAAATATTTTCTACGAGTAACAAAACTGTGCATGAAAGCCGCCCATGCAGAGTCTTTGGAGCTCCTGGAGAGATTAGGTACAGTTTGGGTTGGCAGCATCTCTTTTTTTAGTGGATGGTGAAAACATTTGCAGGGTAGCGTGTGGGTAATTTAAGCGGTTGTCCGGTTTCAGCAAATGTATGTTATTTTTTGTATAGTTACAAGTTATGCAATTTTCCAATATACTTTTTGCATTAACTTTTCATGGCATTCAAAAACTCTGCTTGTTTTATTCAGTAGGTATATTCACTCTTTACTTCCAGTGGATGAAAACCTGTCCATGGTCATGTGATGGACGCACAGGTGCTGCGATTATTAAAAGACACAGCCCTGATACACATAATCATAATGTAACGACCCCAGTACCTGTTTGTCAATCACTTGACCATGGACAGATTTTATCCACTGCAAATAAATGAATGTTCCTACTGAATAATAACAAGCAGAGATCTTGAAAACCATGAGGAATTAATACAGAAAATATATTGGAAATAAGTAGAGCTTTTATTTTTACAAAAAAATAACATTAATTTGCAGAAACGGGACAATTTTAATGCAAGTATCATAGGGAGATGGAGGGCAAACAAGCACAAAGTTCACCAGTCACAGAAGGTTGGGGGTGTGGTGGTTTTAACTAGCACCCAAAGATGGTACAATATACATTTTTGCTATGGGGCTCCCTCACCTCTTTGTATTCCGATAGTGTAACACTCTGTCCCAGAGATACTCAGAGAAAGACATCAACCAGATTAACCTGTATCTTCTGAATATACTAAGAACCAACACAAGTGGCAACACATACCGAAGGAAGTGATTTCCAGTGGCAACAGGACACAAATATCCAGCTTGATCATCACCAGTGGTTGAGATCAGGACAGCATTATAGTTGGGCAGTGGCAAAAAGAATCAGAAGGCAGGAGCAAGCCAGATTACCAACCAGATGATCAGGCAAATACAGTACCATTGGATAAGGCAGAAGAATAGTCAGGAACTATCCCAGTCAGAAATGACAGAAAAAGAGGTCATAGGATTAATGTTTCAGGATTGCTGGAATTAGGGACTAACTACTATAACAGAAAGCAATCTAAATAATGCTGGCTCTGTTTTCATTTGCTAAGTGGCCATGCGTATTTCATCTTCATTAGGTGTATTGGATTGTATCCATAATTGCTAGGAATTATTTTATGGTTTTTGCCAGTCTGCACTTAGCACTGGTTCATTTGTCTTCTTTGTTTTTCTGCTCATGGTTTGAAAATTTCCTTTTTTTTTTAAACTTTAAGGTTTTTTTTTGTATAGATATAGTTAGAGCTAAGCAATATACTGTATGTGCTGATACTACCACACTGAATTGGTTGCAGAGAGAATATCTTGTGGCCTATGGCTACCAGTTCTGATGTATTTGTTTAAACCAGTGTGTCTAGAATGAGATATACTTTAGGGGCAAAAGTATAGGGACACCTACACATTACACCTACAGGAGCTTTTATGACATCCCATTCTAAATCCATAGGTATTAATATGGAGTTAGTCCCCCTTTGCAGCTAAAACAGCTTCCACTCTTCTGGGAAGGCTTTCAATAATATTTTGGAGTGTGTCTGTGGGAATTTTTTGCACATTTATCCAAAAGAGCATTAGTGAGGTTAGACACTGATGTTGAATGAGAGGGCCTGGCTCTGGCAATCTCCGTTCTACTTCACACCAAAGGTGTTTAATGAGGCTAAGGTCAGGACTCTATGCGTTCCGGTCAAGTTCTTCCACACCAAACTCCCCCAACCATGCCTTTATGGACCTTGCTTTGTGCACTGGGGTATAGTCATGCTGGAACAGAATAGGTCCTTCCCCAAACTGTTCCCACAAAGTTGGAAGCATACAATTGTCCATAAAGTCTTGGTATGCTAAAGCATTAAGACTTCCCTTCACTGGAATTAATGGGCGTAGGCCAATCCCTGATAAACAACCCCATAACATTATCTCTCCTCCACCGAACTTTACAGTTGGCACAACACAGTTACGCAGGTAACGTTCTCCTGGCACTCGCCAAATTCTGACTCACCCATCGGACTGCCAGATATAAAAGGGTGATTCCTCACCACACAGAACACGTTTCCACTTCCCCAGAGTCCAATGTCGGCATGCTTTACACCACTCCATCTGACGCTTGGCATTGAGCTTGATAATAAGGCTGGCATGCAGCTGCTCGGCCATAAAGGCCAATGCCATGAAACTCCCGACGCACAGTTTTTGTGGTGATGTTAATGCCAGAGGAGGTTTGGAGCTCCGTAGTTTTTGAGTCAGTAGAGCGCTGGCGACTTTTTTGTCGCTATGATCTTCAG
The DNA here is from genome assembly GCF_050947455.1 of Rhinoderma darwinii. Lineage (NCBI taxonomy): Eukaryota > Metazoa > Chordata > Amphibia > Anura > Rhinodermatidae > Rhinoderma > Rhinoderma darwinii. Next base: position 111,628,914 of record NC_134690.1, read on the forward strand.
CACCCCTGCTCTGTACCCTTACGTGGGAGTTGTTGTGTTTCCTAAACACATTCACTTTGCAATAATATCACTCACAGTTCATTGTGGAATATCTAGGAGGGAAGACATTTTACAAACTGACTTGTTACAACGGTGGCTTCCTATTACAGTACCACGCTGGAATTTGCTGAGCTCTTTAGAACGACCCATTCTTTCACAAATGTTTGTAAAGGCAACTGCATGGCGAGGTGCTGCATTTTATACACCTGGGGCAATGGAACTAAATGAAACACCTTAATTCAATGATTAAGAGGCGTGTCCCAAAACTTTTGCCCATACAGTGTATGTGTATATAGGACTCTTCACTATGGATGTAATAAAATATTAATGACGTATGAGCTCATACAACTCTATATACTGTATTCATTCTTTGTCATGTGCTGGACTAAACATTTGCATTAGAATCTGTCACCAAATGAGACTTGGTCTTAGGGTAGGGCCACACGGTGCATCGTTGACGCGGTTTTGTTGCACTTTTGTTGCATTTGAAAACCGCATGCGGTCAACTGCATTCGTTTTTTGTCTTTGCAATGCTGCAGTTCTGTTGCGTTTTTAAAGGAAATACTTTATGGACATAGTTTTCACCCGTGTTGAAGTTTGTTAGGTGCTTCCTGTATATAGTTCATTACAATGCATTGCAGAACTGTTAGCAAAAACGAACGCAGTTCAGCAACAACTTTGGCATCGCGGTCATTAACTGCATGCGGTCGGACATTATGAAGATTTAGTCAAACGTACCAAAAATACATTGTAATATAATAGCAGCAGTCTGTTCATAACAAACATTTCACCATTGACTTCTATTGAAAAATGACTTGCTTCGGTTTAAAAACGCAACATAAACGCAACGTGGCCGCACCGTGTGGCCTTACCCTAAAAGACTGAATTAGTGTAAAACATATATTACGAACTACAGTATGTGTTAACCTAAATTTATGCATACTAGACCCTCAATAATTTTTATCGCTGGCTCTTGACATACCGCATTTATAATGGTGGACCTTTATATGTTTCAGGATTTGTGAAGAGGTAGCAAAAGTTTGGGCCAAGGGCAGCAGAGGGATTGGTTGGTACAGCATAACTGGCCCACAGGGTCTCGAGATTTAAATCTGGATCTACCATACTCGTATTTGTGACTTCGGGATCATGCAAATATGAGTTTACTATTATGCAAGTGAGTTAAATACAAAATATGCACAGTGTATATTTAATTTATTTCTTCAAAATAATATGGTATGAATGCAAATGTATCCAATGCACAATGCAGCTCTGACTCATGTCATAAAATGGCCTTACAGTAACTTGCTATATCTGGATAGCACTAAAATAGACAAGAAAGACAAACAATGAATAATCCAATAAATTCAATGCACTGACAACGGAAAGATGAAGCCAGGAAATCAGTTCTAATGCAGTTTCAGCAAAGGTCTTGTGTATTTCTATCTATTCCGTCTGCCTTAGCAATTAAGAATGTAATGTCAATAATAAACATAATGATTCCAGGTCCGTATTGATTATTCCTTGCTGAGTCGGCAAATTGAATTCTGATGTAGATGGTAACATGCTAAGATAAATTAAATTCCCTGCAGCAGATTCTGAACTCCAAATGGATACATGATGCAGGTTTATTATAATTTCATAGCGATACAGTAAATTAGATGTAAATGACATCATGATCTGTCTGCATTTAGACTTTTTTTTTTTTTCATTTCACACGATGGTCACTTTAAACCTCTTTTTCTGTTTTTGGACCTTGATCTTGAGATCAAAATTTTCACATTTTGGGATGCTATATTCTACATTGTACATTGTGTAACGCATGAGGTTGCTACAGTGCCAAGAACCCATTTTAGTTTTAGATGAGTAAAGTGTCCTGCAGTGTTAAAGACAAGAAACTGATATAGTTTGCTGTCACAGTAAAGGGTTGGGTTTCAAAGTGCAGTGCCATCGAATAAAGCAGGCAACATGTTGGGAACTTCACCATTAGACCATTAACGTATGTGGGGCAGGCAGTATAGGGTTAATAATTAAGCAATTTCAGCCAAATGTATGTCTGCACTGCGTAACAGCTTTTTTCTCTCCTCCCATCTCACTCTGACAGTTTATATTGCACAGACCCTGGAAAAGTTTGTTGTGGCAACAAACTCTTCCTATGTGCGCTATGATTGTTTATCACGGCGATCATATGATTGGACCTGAACCAATAAGGTCCCAATGATGTCACCAGGACAAGATGCTCTTAGTTACAGCACGATTCTGCTGTGGAAATCTCAAACATCTTCATAAGAATTGATGTAAATTTAGGTTTGCACTGCACAAAGCCCAGCATAATTTGACATTGGGAGGTCCTGAAGTGGTTAGAGTAGAGATACCCAACCTTCTTTCGCTCAAGAACCACATTTGATTTTCTGTGATATTATGACATTCCAGGCGACAGCCATACTTTGGAAAGCTCAGTGGCTGAGTGCTTAGCACTGTTCCAATGGTTTTGAATCTGACCACAAGTATATCTGCATAGTGTTATATGTTAGTCCTCTGCCTGTTTTTTCTTCAATTCTCCAAAAACATACTGGTATTTTAATTGACTTGCTAGTGTATATGTGTGTACATCTGAAAGAAAAAATTAGATTGTGAGCCACACTGGGGACATCTACGGCTTGAGACCGTCGGAGTTATACTGCCACTATGATGTCCATATGCCCTACTAGGGGATCTACTCACATACCTTTCACCAAATAACCACACCACACTGAAATTCAGATCAACTGAGCGATATTGACCCCCCACTACCCTGGACAGCTCCTATTCCCAACTCTTTATTGCAAGTCTTTATTGCAGCTAACAGTAAATCAATTCTTAGTACAATAGACATTTATCACATCTGAAATCCTGAAGAATCCTATTTCAGAATAAACAGCCGTAATTACAGTACTGTTGGATAGTTACAAATCCAAAAAAGACATACTACTGTGCGGAAGTCTCTGGCAACCTAGATTTTTTTTTGTTATATAAATTTTGACACAGAATGCTTATTTTTATGTTTCGACATATGTGTGTAATCAGAAAACAGTTAATTGCAGATTGCTAAATTATTTTCCCCTAAAATTTGGTTTTTCAGCACATGATGAGAAATGGTCAGCACATGTTTGTAAGCATAGCAACATACAGAAGATAACCATGCAGTTTGAGGTCCAAGTAAATCCTTTTAATTATACTCTTCTAACAATGACGAAATAAAGGCATTGGATTTACAGTTGAACCATTTTCTAAGACAGGGGGGCGTAACTAGAAAGTACTGGGCACCATACCAAACCTTTGATTGCCCCTCACCCCCATTACCAAATCACTTATCAGCTCTATGTGAAAGGTAGGGTGAGTGCATAGATCACGGTAAAAAAAAACAACTTCTGTGAAAACTCCCAGCATAACCTGATAAATTATATTCCACTTAAGTAGAAAATACAGGATTGGGGCATGAGAGACATTAAACCCCAGACAAACCACAAAACAAATTCAGTACCCCAGATCAGATCCCCAAATTAATTCAGACCCCAAACAGACTCTTAAATTAATTCAAACTCAGATCAGATACCAGATCTAATTTAGGGGTTTTGTCTGGGGGTCTGATTTAGGGGTCTGATCTGGGGTCTGATTTAGGGGTGCCATTGGGTAGGTGACTTGTTGATAGCAACTTAATTCTGCAGTGGTCAATGACACTAAAAACACAGCCAATGTCATAATAGGATGGTCTCCAAAGAGCTTTGATCTCAACATCGAGGATGTCTGGGATAACCTGCAGAGACAGAAACAAGCAAGACCGTTAAATTAGGGCAGGTTCCCCAAGTTGCTTGGGACAACCTGTAAACTAATTTGAGTAAGCAATGTGACCATGACAAAATTTTTAATTAAGGGAAGTTTAAAACTCCTAAGGGTGCATTCACAAAAATGTTGGCGACTGAAAATTTGTTCCAATTATCTAAATTGATTTTACAGAAATCTGTGCCCCTGCTGCAGAAAAAAACTCATTCAGATAAATGGAACTGATTTTCAGTCGCAGTTTGGATTTTTTTCTGTAACTTGGGTTTTTTTAACATGTGAACATGGCCTTAGACTATGTTCTAGTAAAAAGGGGAAGCACATGCAAAAGTGTTCTCACCAGATGCATCTTTGTGGTATTTGTAGTTCCTTAATAGCAGCGTGCAGTGGAGGGGAGATTGCAGGCTAACAAGAAAAATCCATATATAGAAGGAAAAAGAGAGAGGATCTTCCAGCACATCCTTAAAAAGGTAAAAAATTTATTCGCCAAATATAATTAAAATACCAATGCAGAGCACAGGTTAGGCGTGTGGACGCTTACGCATTTCGAACAGATAGCATACTTCACTAAACTAATGCATGTGTTTTAAAAAGCATAATCAACCAATCCTGACTGCTCCTAATGTTAAAACCTACACAGGTTTAAGTGATGTCAATATGCTTTGATATTTTATAAAAGCAGTGGCAGAAATCAGATTAACCTCGTTGTAATTTAATGGAGCTAAACCGCTGCTTTTCAGATTTTGTCCTGAGCCTGTGAATGGGGTATAATGCTGAATGTCGGCGGATACTGTCAGGATTTAGGCGCAGAATCAATGCCTAAATCCTGACAGAATCCTCAGAGGTTGATTATGGTTATAGGATGTGTTAATATGAATTGTTTTTTTTTCATTTGGAGTGTTTTTTTTTACTGTGATTTTGTAATCACGACAAAACTGCAACATTTATGCTGGGATTTTCATAAATGCAACAAAATTGGGAAAATTGCTACCAAAAACACAAAAAAAAATGAAAAAAAAAATACAAAACAATTCACACAGATATACCCGACCTAAGGGGTTGGGAGATAAATGGCTCAGGCAGCTGCAGGGAAGAAGGTGGTGGGTTCGCTTACTGTAGGAGCCAGTAGCATTGGTCAGAGCCCCCCGGATTCTCCAGGGAAGTGGGGGAATCACTGGTACTTACTAGTAATTGGAATCAAGGGAGAGAGAAAAAGGGTAATGCAGACTGCAGTTACCCAGTAATTCTTGATTATAAATGTGTCAGCCTCCTCAATAGAAAGCCCTCAATGGCGGACGGGACCCCTTTCTGCTCTGAGAAATCGGCTGCTTTCTCTTCTGTTCCATGGGCCTCCTCCCTTCATGCTGCTGCAGCATCCTCATTGTTAGGCCGGATTCACACGAGCGTGTGCGTTTTGCGCCCGCAAAAAATGCTGCGTTTTGTGCGCGCAAAAGTCTGCAAAAGGTCCATGTGTCATCAGCATATGATGCGTGGCTGGGTGATTTTCGCACAGCCGGCATCATTATGACACTCTGTTTTTATGTTTGCAAACAGAAAAGCACGTGGTGCTTTTCTGTTTTCATTCATAGTTTTGACTACTGTAGCGCGCATCACGCGCGGCACATGGAAGTTTTCACGCACCCAAATATAGCACATGTCGTGCGTTTCACGCAGCGGACATACGCTGCGTGAAATTCACTGACAGTCTGAACGGCCCCATTCAGTAACATAGGTCCGTGCGACGCGCGTGAAAATCACGCGTGTAGCACGGACGTATTATACGTTCGTCTGAATAAGCCCTTAAACAGAGGTGGTGTGGGTGGGTCCCCCTGGCTTCAGGGCTTAGTTGCAAGTGCGATCACAGCGACCCTTAGGCCTTATTTACACGGCCATCCCACGGACCTTTGTAATTCAATGTGGCCGTTCACACAGTTGTTGTTTCAACGGACCGTGTGAAGGGTCCGTGAGAATATAGGACATGTCCTATTTTTTCACACGTCACGCATCCCTCCATAGACTCTCATCTATGGGGGATGTGAGACATCGCGTCCCGCGGCGCAGAGCACGGATGCACCTCGGACGTGAAAAACTGCAGTTTTTCACGTCTGAGATGCGCCACACTTGTGTAAATAAGGCCTTATAGCTATGCCACTTCACTGACTGATGGCATGTCGCTAAAATATATCAAAACTTTGTAATCTGATTGCTGGAACCCAACAATTTTATAAGGCCTGGATCACACACACAGTTTTGGTGCAGTTTTTGGCTCAGTTTTTTAAGCCAAAGCCAGAAGTGGATACAAAAGGAAGGAAAGTTATAAATGAAAAGACTGTTTCATCTCATTTCTTTTGTGTCCAATTCTGTTTGTCTAAAAATAACTGAGCCAAAACTGCATCAAAACTGCATGTGTGATCCTGACCAAAATATGGAGGTTTTGCAAACTGCAGTGTTTGTTTTGAAGCGATTTCACGGTTATCCTGGAAAAAAACCACTACTAATCAAAAACTTGTGCATGCAACTTTAAGGCCCTATTGCACCGGCCGAGTTTGGCCGATGCAGCGAGCGCCGGTCAACGAGACAGCTCGTTGATCGGCGCTCGTCTGCTCCTGTCACAACGGGTTATCTATGGGGACGGGCAGTCGTTACTCCGATCGCTCGTCCCAATACATTATTATCATGTTTGCACACAGGGAGATGTGCTGCCGACAACGATAACATTTTACTTTTTTAAAACTATATGATCAGCACATGATCAAGCTTTTGCTCGTTCATCTGCTGATCGCTGCCCTGTTTACACAGGGCAATTATCGGCAACGAGCATTCTATGAACGATTGTTGGCTCGATAATTGCCCAGTGTAAAACTCCCTTTAGGCCAGATACACAAACAAAATTTGGATGCGGTTTTTATGGCAGTACTTGTCTCAGGTTTTTGAGACAAACACAGAAGTGGACACAAAAGAAAATAGATGCATCAGTCTGTTCTTACTTCCCCTTAACCCTCATCATGTACAGTTACGTGATATTGCGCGAAGGGGTTAAGGGGAGGGGAGGAAAGATGTAGATTCATTTTTCTCTCCAACTGATAGACATGCCATCCAATGCTTCTGCATGGCGGGTGTGGTATAGGGAACAGAAGCCGAGGACTTTGTTGTTCTCTACCGATGCCATCACATCCAAGTCTGGCATTCCCCCATGTGCCAGCTAAGCTGCTGAAAACCTGAGGGTTGAGACTCCACTCCCCCGGATGGAGGATATTGCGGATGAGGAAATCTGCAGTGTGGTTCAAGGAGCCCTTGATGTGAACTGCTGAAATTCCTAACTAATTGTGTTCTGCCCAACTCATAAGTCGTCTGCATTCGGCCGACATTGAGGCACTCCTCGTTCCTCCTTGCTTGTTTATATAGAAAACAGTTGCTAGGTTGTCCGACTGGACCAGAATCTGGTTATTTCCTAGATGAGATTGAAAGGACATTAGCGACAATCTCACTGCTCTGAGTTCCTTCATGTTGGAGCATAGTGACACTTCCTTCTAACTCCATCTGTTCTGAACCCATAGGTGATCTACATGGGCACCCCAGCCCCAGAAGGAGGCATCCGTTGTGAGGTCTTTCTGTGGTGGGGAACAAGGAATTTGCCAGACCGGAGAGTGTCCGGGATTAACCACCAGTTGAGGTCTTGAAGGGGGAAGTTGGAGACTTTGAAGAGATCATCCAGATTGTATTGTATATGTAATGATCTCATGTGGGCTTTGGCCATGGATGAGGTCATTAGACCTAGGATTTTCATGGCTCCTCGAACCGATATATTCGGATGGCAAATAAGGCGTTCTATTGAACCCCGAATTGCAGTAATCCTCTCTGGAGACAACTTGACTGGGAATTCACCATGAATCCTAAGAATTTCAGATTCTGTGATGGTGACAGCTGTGACTTTCTGAAGTTCATCAGGAACCCGTGAAAGTGAAGAAACTCCAATGTGGTTTGGAGATGCTCTTGAAGAAGGGATTTTGATGGCACTTTTATTAGCCAGTCATCCAAGTAAGGGACCACACATATCCCTTTCAGCCTCAGCGCTGCTGTTAGGGCCACCACGATTTTCGTGAGCACACGGGGTGCCGACAAAATCCCGAAGGGTAGGCAGGTAAACTGGAAGAGCTTTATTCCGCCCTGCGTCTGAACCGCCAGTGGGAGGAACTTTTTGTGCACGGCCAGAATCGGGACATGCAAGTATGCGTCCGTATGGTCGATTGTTGCCAAAACATCGTTCCTTTCCAGAAGGTTCATCACCGACCGGATAGTCTCCATCTTGAAGGTCAGGTCTATTACCAGTCTCCAACTGCCTTCTGATTTGGGCACCGGGAACACTCTGGAGTAAACTCCTTGCCCTCTTTCTGAGACTGGAACATCTTCCAGGGCTGCATTGTGGAGAAAGACCTGTAGAAGCTGATGGTCTATCGGATTGTGATGCCTGTTGAGGACAAAGTGGTCTGGGGGAAGATTTCAGAACTCCAACCAGTATCCTCTCCTGATGGTCGTCGTCACCCAGTCGTCGGATGATGTCACCGACCACCGAGAGGAGAATCTCTGAAGCCTTGCTCCTAATTGTAGGATTGGCTCGGCGTCATAAACTGTTTGTGTTTTGACTGGGGTTTCGCTTCCGAAAGGAGGAAGGGTTTTCCTGCTTCGATTTAAACGTGCAATGATGGTCTGGAAACCTTCTATAGAACTTTGGGGACCTTCTTCTCTGATCCCGAAAGTAACGCCTGGTATCCTTCCTTTTAGGTTCAGGAAACCTAGCCCTTTTGCCTTCCCCTAAGGAATTCAAGATATCCGTTAGTTGGGGACCAAACAGAGATTCTGGCTGGAAAGGGAGGCCACAAAAATTATTTTTGGAGAGATTATCCCCTGACCAGAATTTAAGCCAATGAGCCCTCCTGGCCGCATTCGACAGGGACAAAGCCCTAGATGCACATCTGATGTTATCCAGCTGGGAGTCACAGAGGAACTCCGATGCTGACTTCATTACTGGGAGGGACTGGAGAATTTCTGCCCTTGGGACTCCATCCTCTAGATCCCTTTATAGGTGGCTTAGCCAGACCCGGAGTGCCCTAGCCACCGATACTAAAGACAAGGAGGCTTTGCACGATCTCACTGCTGAGGTATACACCTTCTTCAGAAGGGAATCCGCTTTGCGGTCCATTGGGTCTTTCAGCAGGGCTGATTCATCAAATGGAAAAACATCTTTCTTTGCCAATTTAACCACTGGCAAATACAGTTTTGGTACATTCTCCCACTCTTTGGAGCCAGTTTTATCCAGCCTGTAGAGTTTTTTAAACCAAGAGCCCAGTTCTGACTTCCTCTCAGGCTTATCCCTATCCCGTTTCATCCATTCCATTAGGACAGGATAGCTGGGAAATTTTTTCCCCTTGGTAATGGGGAAATAGAACAGTCTGTCATTTTTAGGTTTATTCTCAACCTCTTTCCCCGTCTCCAATTAACCCTTCACAGCTCTGAGGAGATCATGATGCTTATCCTTACTCAGGATATAACATTCTTCAGGGTCATCAGAGTCTGGGGAGTCAGAGACCACCTCTGAATCTCAACCTCCTTCTGAGAGGAATCCTCCTGGTATTGAGGAGGTGGAGAGGAAGAGCGTCTGGCCCTTTTAGCATGGTGTGATGATTTTTTTACATCTTCAAAAACTACAGATAACTGTTGTTTGAACCATTGCATAAATCCCCTAGAATCCTCCCTGGGAGGGGAGGAAACTGGGGTGGAGCATGATACACATAGATCTGACACCCGGTCATCAGGCAAAGGCTGGAGGCATTCCCTGCAAAGCCTGTCCCTGGATTTGTGGGTCCTTTTCCTAAATGTGCATAGCCATCAGCATAGAGACACATCAGGACCCATCAATGTAAACAGCCATACTGACCTTAGCAAGCAGAGGTCTGTCCAGAGGCAGAGCGCGCAATCTTTCAAACGAGACGCCGGCATTATGAGCCTGCTGCATCAGTGCGTCACATCCAGGGGCCGGGCTAAGCTGACATCACTTCTGCCCCCATCCATGCCTCTGTGACGCGGAGCAGCACTTCCAGGTACCGGGAAAGAGCGGGTGGTCGGTCTGGAAATCCACCTTGGACCTAGATGAACGAGGGATGCAGGGGGTCCTCCTCCCCTGCTACCGTTACCAGGATAAGGTAAGGTGCCCCGTCGCCATGTACCAAGAAGATGTCCGCCATCTTGGTACACCTTCGTGACTGAGGGACAGAGACGCAGCCCTGTATACAGCCCGGAATAAATCTTTTCCTCAGTGGTAGGATAGGGAACTGTCTCCGAACTGATCCTAGAGAGAAAGAAAAAATACGCTGGGGCCCGGTTACCGGTACATACTTATAGGGGAAGTCCTTAATTGCTTAATTGCTTAATGCTTATTGCTAATTAACCTGTCTCTGCTTAATTGTACCTAAGTGACTAAAACCCATATGTGTTGTGCTGCCAAGGACGATCAGGAAATAAAAGTTTCAAGTTCAAAAACCATTAATCGCCTTTTTTTCAATAAAAATACTATTATTATTGGAGAAAAATAATATATATATATATATATATATATATAGCAAAAAAGAAAGCAGCAGCACTCACACAGAAATTGTTGATCAGGTGCCCAGCAAAACGTCCCGATCCTCGGACGTAATGTAATGTATAGAAAAAGAAACTTTGCAGCACTCCAATATGAAAAAAGTGGTGGTTTATTCACTCCAGATACAACAGCAACGTTTCAATCCTACAATAGGATCTTTATCAAGCCTGAGTGAATAAACCACCAGTGAATAAACAGTGAATAAACAGTGAATAAACCACCACTTTTTTCATATTGGAGTGCTGCAAAGTTTCTTTTTCTATATATATATATATATATATATATATATATATATATATATATAATTGGTGTCACCGTGACAATCTGAACTATGGAACTATCACATTATTTACCTGCACTGTGAACGTTGTAAAAAAAATGCCAGAATTACTTTTTTCTGGTCAATTTTCCTACCAAAAAGTGGAATGAAAAGTGATCAAGTCAGATGTACCCCAAAAATATAGCAATAGAAACAAAAACAGGCCCTTACATAGCTCCATTGACTGAAAAAAAAAAAAAAAGTTATGGCTATCAGAATATTGTGACACAAAAACATAATTTTTTATTGTGTAAAAGTAGTAAAACAAGTACAAATATAAATCTGGTATCGCTATAATCGTATTGACCCACTGAATATAGTTAACATGTAATTTATAACACACTGAATGGCATAGAAAAAATTATATAATGCCACAATTCCTGTTTTTTGGTCACCTCGCCCCCAAAAAATTCAATTAAATGTGATTCAAAAGTTATATGAACCCCAAAATAATACAAATATAAAATACAGCTCGTCCCACAAAATAAAGCCCTTATAATGCTACGTCAATTTAAAAAAATACCAAATGGTAGGCTCTTGTAAGGCGGGGATGAAAATACATCCTGATATGCAGGCCAGGAGGGGAATATTGAATGCCCTAATATTTAGGAACCAGGAAAGGAAAGTGTCTAAGCACAACTGCTGGAAGCGAGAGCACCTGTATTGTACCAGTGCAACACTTTGCCAGCAAAGTTCCCCTAACTGCAAAGAAGGGAAGGTCCCAAAAAAGGTGCAGAATTTGCCCCTGTTATCCCAAAAGAGGGATAACTGGGGCAAATGGAGAATTTTTAACCACTTAACGGCATGTTGCATACGTACGTAGCAGCCAATATTGGCAAGTATGGAGTTGGCTTACTGGCTGAGCACGCTGCATACTCAGCGGGTGACGGCTGTGTAATACAGCCGACACCTCAATGCAATGGCTGGAATCAAAGATCACTTTGATGCCTGTTTAACCCCTTAAATGCCACGGTCAATTGCGACCGCAGAATTTAAATAGTTTGACACAGGCGGACGGGCCCCTCAATCGGGTCATTGGCGATCACATGGTATCGATGGTTGTCATGGCAGCCTGGGGGCCTATTGAAGGGCCCTGGGTTTGCTATCTTTGTACTCCTTTGAAGCCCCTGCCCAGGGCTTCACAGGAGACTGTCAGTATAATGATATAGAGCAATACATTAGTATTGCAGTATATCATGCAAGCGATCCAACGATCAATGGTTCAAGTCCAGTGGGGGACCAATAAAAAAAGTAAAAAACAGTTAAATAAAGTTTTTTCTAATGTTCCAAAGAAAAACAAATATTAAAAGTTAAAAAAAAAACTTTTCCCATTTTTCTGTAAAGCAATGTTAAAAAAAAATATGAAAAGTTAACATAACTGTGATCTCCGTGTTCGTAAAATTCCGAACTATCACACTATAGCATTATTTAACCTGATTGGTGAACTCCGCAAAAAAAATAATAAAACATCCAAATTGCTGTTTTTTGGTCACATTAGCTCTCCAAGAAAATTGAATAAAAAGTGAACAAAAAGTCACATGTACCACAAAATGATATCAGTAGAAACTACTGCTCGACCCTCAAAAATAAGCCTTCACATAGCTCAATTGACGGAACAAAAAAAAGTTATGCTTCTCAGAATATGGCGACACAAAACTTTTTTTACCGAATAGTTTTTTTAAATAAAAGTGGTAAAACATTAAAAAAATATAAATTTGGCATCGCCGTAATCGTATCAACCCATAGAATAAGGTGAACACGTAGTAACCCCCAAAAAATTGCGTATTAGCTGTTTTTTGCCGATTTCACGCTACAAATATTTTTTTTTTCAGCTTCCCAGTACATTATGCGCATAACGGTGCCCCGGTACATCATAAATGGTGCCATGAAAAACTACAGCTTGTACCGCAAAAAAACAAGCCAAAAAAACGTATGACTTTTAGAAGACGGAGAGGAAAAAACAAAAATGAAAAAACTAAGAATGGCCATGTCCTTAAGGGGTTAAAGGGGGTTTTTCAGATGCATACTTTTCAAACCTAGTTATTTCCGCCATGCTCCCACAGTACCATCTGCTTTTTATGCTACGAGTATTGGGCTGCACTTATACACCAGCATAGCCCTTTAAATAACAAACTAGCGTAAAGACAGTTTAGATAGTGACACACTCATTGCCCCTTGTAGATAGTGCCCCACACTGCCCCATGTAGATAGTGCCACAGTGTCCCATGTAGATAGTGTATAAACAAGTGGTAGTGTAAAAACCAGTGTAAATAGTGCCACACTCATTGCCCCTATTAGATAGTGCCCCACTCTGCCCCCAGGTAGATAGTGCCAGAGTGTCCCTTGTAGATAGTGCCACACACAGCTCATGTAGACAGTGTCACAGTGCCCCCAGTAGAAAGTGCCACACACTTTTCCTTATAGATAGTGCCACAGTGCCCCCTGTAGATAGTGCCACACACACTGCCCACAGGTAGATAGTGCCAAACACTGCACACAGTTAGATAGTGCCACACACAGTGCCCACGTAGGTAGTACCCCAGACAGTGCCAATGTAGGTAGTACCCCACACAGGTCTCATGTAGGTAGGGCCACAGTGCCCATGTAGATAGTGCTGCATGCCTAAACAAACACTCAGCTTTCCCCATCTCCTCACCATCCTCTCCTCCAGCATTGCATGCCTGGTACATTCTGTCCAGGCCTTCTCAAGCGGAGCGACACAGGCTGAGCGATGACGTCATCGCACTACCTGCATCACAAGAAAGGGCCGAATGACTGGTAAGGGAACCGATGGCCCCCTTGCCTCACCAGCGCTGTCAGTTGTATCTACGTCCTTAGGACAATTGAGTCCTATAGTATGTAAAGGCCTTCCGTCCCTGTTCACGGGTGGGGGGGGGGGTTGGGGGTTGTTCGCAACTGGAAATCTCCCTGCGTGTGCCCCTGGATAAGAAGATAAGTAGATTATTACTGTGACACTGGCCTATGCATATAGGATTGCTTCAAAGCGTACCACACATTTATGGATTCATTTATTACTTATATTGCACATTTTTATACCCCCTTATTATGGCCTGACGTACTCTACCAAGCTTACATATGTCCCCACATTATAAATTGAAATAAAGTGAAACCCCAATCAAAACTACTACCAAGCACAATCCGCGCTCCATAAGCCAAATGGCGCTCCTTCCCTTTTGAGCCCTACAGAGTGCCCAAACAGCAGTTTACGGCCACATATGGGGTATTGCTGAACACGGGAGAAATTGCATAACAAATTTTGTGGTGTTTTTTATCATATAACCCCTTGTGGAAACGAACAATTCTAAGCTAAAATGATATATTTTTAAAAAACATTTTTTCATTTTTATGGCCCAAATGTAATAAAATCTATGAAGCACCTGTGAGTCAATATGGTCACTACACCCCTAGAATAATGACTTGAGGGGTGTAGTTTCCAAAATGGAATCACTTCTGCTGGGTTTTCATTGTTTTGGTACTCAGGACCCAGGAACCAATCCAGCACAATCGGAGCTCCAAAAACCAAATGGCGCTCCCTCCTTTCTGAGTCCTACCATGTGCCCAAACAATGGTTTATGACCACATGTATAGGGTATTTTATGTACTTAGGAAAAATTGCATAATAGATTATGAGGTGTTTTTTCTCCTATTACCCCTTGTAAATTGACAATTTTGTAACTAAAATGAGAATCCAGCACTGGGGTAACATAGAAATCTTACCAGTAGGCCATGTCTTTTTCACTCTGCTCCTGCTTCCTCCCCCTGCTCACCCCTCCCCCCTTCATAGACTTACATGCACCGTATGTGTTGCTGACTCATTCTCTCTCTGCTCCCTCTGTGCATTTAAGACATGCCCCACTTGTTTGCCCCACCCATTTTCAGAGCTTTTTTATTTTTAGTGTGACGAGAGGTGCAAACATCCGTTCTAAAATGAAATGTGCCAAAATGCACTAAATTGTAGTGCATTTTTAGATTAGTAAATTTGCCCCAGAAGGTATCGTACACATTTTACTACTACCATAAAGTAGAAGGTATCACGAAATCGTGTGGATGTGTAAAAGTATTACAAAGTTATTACCACATAAAGTGACACATGTCAGATTTGAAAAATAAGGCTCGGTCCGGAAGGTCAAAACTGGCTGCGTTGGTAAGGGGTTAACTTATCTAATCAATTTTGTGCCCTAACCTGCGGATCACATTCAAATAAGTAATGCACTAAAATGAATGCACATGAAAGGTTTTTAGAAGAAAGCTAGAACACCTGATAGTCAAAGGAAACTGTTTAATTATTCACTAACTGGGATGAATAATTGGTGGACATCTCAATAATTTAACAGTTCCTTATCATTGACCTGTGGAATAGAACTCTTGAATTAATCTCTGAACATATATAATGTGTGGGCTGTCCTACTCTTATTACTACTTGTAATTGTGGGACTTAGGGTATGTGCACACACACTAATTACGTCCGTATTTGACGGACGTATTTCGGCCGCAAGTACCGGACCGAACACAGTGCAGGGAGCCGGGCTCCTAGCATCATACTTATGTACGATGCTAGGAGTCCCTGCCTCGCTGCAGGACAACTGTCCCGTACTGAAAACATGATTACAGTACGGGACAGTTGTCCTGCAGCGAGGCATGGACTCCTAGCATCGTACATAAGTATGATGCTAGGAGCCCGGCCCGGTACTTGCGGCCGAAATACGTCCGTCAAATACGGACGTAATTAGTGTGTGTGCACATACCCTTATTCTGCAGCTGAGATATGTTATCTGATCTACAGAAATGGCAAAATGATCTAAGACTGGCTATAAAGAGCCAGCTTCTAAGATGGCATCCCGACATTGTGCATGCATATATGCATCTTGTCATATGGATGGTTTATCACCTATGTACTACCTGTGCAATCTGCCTTCAATGAGGCACTGTTGTAGTGCACTAGGCTGACAGCAAACCCCTTCATGGCAAGGTCTGGATTTTAAGAATATATATTTTTTTAAGTTTTGTATCTTTTATGCCCTGTTTACACTGTTAACATTTTATGACCTCAATTAATCTATTATCAAACAACCACACTACAGTGTGTAAAAGAAAATACAAAAAATATTGTAACATGATTAGAAAAAGAGGTCTGTTTTTTTTCCCCAAAACTGTGCCACCTGTGTGCATTTGTTGTCGCTGGACTGCAGGTAGACCCCACTCACTACAATACCAGACACTGTTTCTTTTTACATTGATCACTCTCGTATAGGACACTGAGGGCATGTTCACACGGCTTATTTTTGGACGTTTTTCGGGCCATAGACGGCCTAAAAACGGCCGAAAAATCGTAAGCAGAACGCCTCCAAACATCTGTTTCGACGGGGCGTTTTTTTACGCGGCTGTGCATTGACTCTATAGAAAAACCGCTCCAAAACCGGCCGTAAAAAAACACTGTGAAAAACGCGAGTTTGCTTGAAAAACGTCTGAAAATCAGGAGCTGTTTTCCCTTGAAAACAGCTACGTATTTTCAGACATTTTTGAGTTTGCGTGTGAACATACCCTGAGGGTATGTGCACACGTAGTGTTTTCAGCCATTTTTCTGGCCGTAAACGTCCCAAAAAACGGCTGAAAAATCGGAAGCAGAACGCCTCCAAACATCTGTCCATTGATTTCAATGGGAAAAACGGCGTTCTGTTCTGAGGGGGCGTTTTTCAAAACGGCCGTGAAAAAGAAGTGCATGTCACTTCTTCAGCCGTTTTTGGAGCCGTTTTTCATAGACTCTACAGAAAAACAGCTTAAAAAACGGCCGTTAAAAACGCCCTGAAAAACGCGACTTTGATTAAAAAACATCTGAAAATCAGGAGCTGTTTTCCCTCGAAAACAGCTCCGTACTTTCAGAGGTTTTTTGCTAAGCGTGTGAACCATAGGGTATGTCCACCTGCTTAATTAAAAACGTCTGAAAATATGGAGCTATTTTCAAGGGGAGACAGCTCCTGAAGTTTTAAGCGTTTTTTAATCAAACTCACGTTTTTCGCAGCGTTTTTTATGGCGCTTTTTGGAGTTGTTTTTCTAGTCAATGAAAAACGGCTGAAGAAATGACATGCACTTCTTTTTCGCGGCCGTTTTATTAATAAAATGGCCGCGTAAAAAACACTTTGTCGGAACAGAATGCCGAATTTCCCATTGAAATCAATGGGCAGATGTTTGGAGGCGTTCCGCTTCCAATTTTTCAGCCGTTTTCAGGGAAAACGGCCCGAGAAATGGCTGAAAACACTACGTGTGCACATACCCTAAGGGTATGTGCACACACAAAATAAAAAATGTCTGAAAATATGGAGCTGTTTTCAAGGGAAAACAGCTCCTGATTTTCAGAAGTTTTTTAAGCGATTTTCGCTGCGTTTTTCGCTGAGTTTTTTACGGCCGTTTTTGGAGCTGTTTTTCTAGAGTCTATGAAAAACGGCTCCAAAAACTGCTGAAGAAGTGACATGCAATTCTTTTTCGCGGGCGTTTTTTTACGCGGGCGTTTTTTAAAATGGCCGCGTAGAAAAAACTTTCCGTCTGAACAGAATGTCGTTTTTCCCATTGAAATCAATGGGCAGATGTTTGGTGGCGATCTGCTTCTGATTTTTTGGCTGTTTTTCCTAAAAACAACAGAAAATAAGCCGTGTGAACATACCCTAAGGCCTCATGCACATGACTGTAGCCATGTGCATGGCCGTGATTTTCGGGTCGACCGGGGATGGAGTGTCACCTGCAAGCTGTCCTCAAATCACAGGCCGTGCACATGGTCGCGGCCATTATTTGCTATGAGCCTGGACCGCAGAACACGGCCGTAATAAGACTTGCCTGCTCTTTTTGCGATCCGGGCTCCTGGGCCATAGGAATAAATGGGGCCGCAATCCTCCCATGGATTTTCGGGGGAATTGCGGCTGCAAAAGCACGTTCGTGTGCATGGGGCCTAATAGTACATCAGTGATGAGAGGGGTATTTTTTATTTTGGTTACATTTTTCCTCCATTGGTCGAAGTTTAGTTGTCACATGACTGCATGCATCTGCAGCTAAACATGTGTAGGGAAATGTGATACACTTTTTCTAACCTAGAAATAGGAATGGAAATAAGGGCAACTTAGTGTTACAATGTAAAAACTTGCAGGAACAATCTATAACAGGGAGCCAAAACACTTACAATGTAAGGGTATGTTCACACGGCCTATTTTCAGACGTAAATCGGGCGTTTTAAGCCTCGAATTACGCCTGAAAAAACGGCTCCATTACGCCTACAAACATCTGCCCAGGGGTAAACTTTTGACTGGGGCCCCCCCTCCCCTGGGTGTCACACAACCCCCCTTGTAGATAGTGCATGTTTTACAGCCCCCCCTGTAGATAACGCCATACAGCCCCCCTGTAGATAACGCCATACAGCCCCCCCTGTAGGTAACGCCATACAGCCCCCCCTGTAGGTAATGCCATACAGCCCCCCTGTAGGTAACGCCATACAGCCCCCCCTGTAGGTAACGCTATACAGCCCCCCTGTAGGTAACGCTATACAGCCCCCCTGTAGGTAACGCCATACAGCCCACCCTGTAGATAACGCCACACAGCCCCCACTGTAGGTAACGCCATACAGCCCCCCTGTAGGTAACGCCATACAGCCCCCCTGTAGGTAACGCCATACAGCCCCCTGTAGGTAACGCCATACAGCCCCCCTGTAGGTAACGCTATACAGCCCCCCTGTAGGTAACGCTATACAGCCCCCTGTAGGTAGCGCCATACAGCCCCCCTGTAGGTAACGCCATACAGCCCTCCCTGTAGGTAACGCCATACAGCCCCCCTGTAGGTAACGCCATTCCGCCCCCCCCTGTAGGTAATGCCATACAGCCCCCCTGTAGGTAACGCTATACAGCCCCCTGTAGGTATCGCCATGCAGCCCCAACCCCCCAAAAAAATCTGACCTATAGTGTGTCCTACAAAAGACATGTATCCCCTATCCACAGGATAGGGGATACATGTGTGATCGCTGGCAGCGATAGGGAGAACGCGGGAACGAAAGTCCCCCGAAGTTCTCCATGACTAACCTCTGACTTCCGGAGTCTGCGCAGCTCAAGAAAAATGAAAGGAGCGCAGGTCACGCATGCGCACAAGCGCGACCGGCGCTCCATTCATTTCTACGGAGCTGCCGACACAGACCCCGGAAGTCCGAGGTTTCTCATGGAGAACTTCAGGGGACTTTCGGTCCCCCGTTCTCCCTATCGCTGCCAGCGATCACACATGTATCCCCTATCCTGTGGACAGGGGATGCATGTCTTTTGTAGGAACAACCCCTTTAATGGCAGAGCGGGGAGATACCTCCCTGCTCTGCCGTAGTGTTCAGTGGCGTCGTGCTGTAGCAGCCATAGCGGCAGCTAGCGGAGCCTCCGGCCATTGTGGGGGCCTGTGCCGGCGGGCGACACGGGCCCCCTCATGCCGTGGGCCCCGTTGCAGCCGCTACGGCTGCTATAGCGGTAGTTACACCACTGCATCTGCCCATTGCTTTCAATGGGTTTTATGATGTTCTGTTCCCACGAGGTGCAATGTTACGCATCGCTGTCAAAAGACGGCGTGCAAAAAGACGCCCACGTCAAAGAAGTGCATGTTACTTCTTGGGTCGTTTTTGGAGTCGTTTTTCATTGACTCCATTGAAAAACAGCTCCAATAATGTCCGTAAAATATGCAGCGAACAACGCAAGGGTTGTTAAAAAACGTCTGAAAATCAGGGGCGAAAACAGCTCCGTAATTTCAGACGTATTTTGCTACTGCGTGTGAACATACCCTAAGGCCTTAGTCAGACGAACGTGTTATACGTCCGTGATACGCGCGTGAAAATCACAGACCTATGTTAGTCAATGGGGCCGTCCAGACTGTCAGTGATTTTCACGCAGCGTATGTCCGCTGCGTAAAACTCACGACATGTCCTATATTTGCCCGTTTTTCACGCATCACGCACCCATTGAAGTCACTGGGTTCGTGCAAATCGCGCACGGCACACGGAAGCACTTCCGGGTGACGCGCGTGATTCACGCAACAGCTGGTAAAGAAGAGAAGGGAAACATAAAATCCTCTCCTTCTTTACTGTGTCGTCACATAAAAAGGGTGTGTCATAATGATGCCGGCTGTGTGAAAATCATGCAGCCATGCACCATATACACATGTCACACGGACCTTTTGCACACGCAAAACGCAGCGTTTTTTGCAAGCGTAAAACGGACACGTCCGTATGAATAAGGCCTAAAGCCGGATTTACACGAGCGTGTGCATTTTGCACGCGCAAAAAATGCGGCGTTTTGTGCTCGCAAAAGGCATTTAACAGCTCCGTGTGTCATCACAATATGATGCGCGGCTGAGTGATTTTCGCGCATCCGCCATCATTATGACACTCTGTTTGTATGTTTGTAAACAGAAAAGCACGTGGTGCTTTTCTGTTTTCAATCATACTTTTTACTGCTGTTGCGCGAATCACGCGCGTCACAAGTGCTTTCGTGTGCTGCGCGTGATTTCCACTCACCCATTGACTTTAATGTGTGCATGATGCGCAAACAACGCACAAATATAGGACATGTCGTGCGTTTCACCCAGCGGACATAAGTTGCGTGAACATCACGGACTGTCTGCACGGCCCCATAGACTAACATATATCCGTGCGAGGCGCGTGAAAATCACGCGCGTAGCATGGACGTATTACACGTTCAGCTAAATAAGCCCTAAAGGTAATGAACAAATTGCCTACTTGAATAAGAGGAAGACATCCTATCTTTGCTTTATTTTGTGATATGGTTAATTTTCTAGCCCAACCCACAGGAAATAATCTGACTTGGGATATGGGGTATAAATATGTGAACCTAGAACTGGGTAACTAACCTATGATTAGGAACCCTAGAGGTTTGAAACACATAAGCGTGGTCCCGGGATTATCATTTTAATTGTTTTGGTTTTAAAATGACCAAATAAAGCCTATTTTTTATAAGGGTATGTTCACACGACAGTGTCCGTAACGGCCGAAATTATGGGGCTGTATTCAGGAGAAAACAGCCCCGTCATTTCAACCGTAACGGCATGTGCAGGCGCTTGAACGCCGCGTCCATTACGGATGTAATTGGCGCTGCTTTTCATTGGAGTCAATGAATAACGGCTCCAATTACGTCCCAAGAAGTGACAGGACACTTCTTTGGCGCGGGCGTCTATTTACGCGCCGTCTTTTGACAGCGACGCGTAAATACACGCCTCGTGTGAACAGACAAACGTCAGCCCATTGCTTTCAATGGGCAGATGTTTGTCAACGCATTCAAGCCGTAATTTCGGACGTAATTCCAGGCGTAAAACACCCGAATTACGTCCGTAATTTGGCCGTGTGAACATGCCCTAAGAGTGCTGAATACACCACTTTTTTTCATTGCCTTTTTTTACCTGCTGTCGACTCGATTTTTCTTGGGATATTTCCAAGCACCTTTGCCATTTATACCGTGGACTTGACAAACGCATGGACTAACGCAGTGGAAATGCGGTGAGCGAACCTTTGTCATTTTTTTAAATTAGTGATACTTGATGTTCCTTTGCTCTGCTTGTTCCATGAGGGTATGTTCACACACAAACTCAGAAACGTCTGAAAATACGGGAAGTATCCACTTTTCTGCTACTGCAAATGCTGCGTTATTTGTACACATAATTCCGTTGCGGAAATACTGCAGTGTTCTGTTTTTGTTACTAAAGCTTGTAATGCTTTCTATTCTATTTAACTTTTTCTCTTTTCTGGACTTTTATTCATACTATGCAAATAATGTGCCTAGGCATACTATGTGTACTTTCTTGTTACACTTACTTACTTATGTACTTACGAGGGTATGTTCACACGCTGAATTAAAAATGTCTGAAAATACGGAGCTGTTTTCAAGGGAAAACCGCTCCTGATTTTCAGCCGTTTTTTAAGCAACTCGTGTTTTTTTGCTGCGTTTTTTACGGACGTTTTTGGAGTTGTTTTTCTATTGCGTCAATGAAAAACGGCTCCAAAAACAGCTCAAGAAGTGACATGCACTTTTTTGAAAATAAGACGTAAATTAACTCCTCGTCGGAACTGAACGCCGTTTTTCCCATTGAAATCAATGGGCAGATGTTTGGAGGCGTTCTGCTTCCGATTTTATGGCCCAAATAACATCCGAGAATAAGGCGTGTGAAAATACCCTTAGGGTATGTTCACATGCAGTCTTTTCATAGTCGTTTTTCAAGCGTAAACGCCTCGAACGCCTGACAAAGCAGAAGCTGAACGCCTCCAAACATCTGCCCATTGATTTCAATGGGAAAAACAGCGTTTCGTTCAGACGGGGCGTTTTTTTACGCCGCCACTTGAAAAACAGCGCGTAAAAAAGAGGCCCTGCAAAAGGAAGTGCATGTCAATTCTTGAGCAGTTTTTGGAGCTGTTTTTCATTGTGTTAATAAAAAAACAACTCTAAAAACGGCTCCAAAAAATGCCTGAAAAAAAACGTTTGATACTTTAAAAACGGCTGAAAATCAGAGGCTGTTTTCCCTTGAAAACAGCTCCGGTATTTTACAGCCGTTTTTACTTTAGCATGTGAACATTTCCTTACAATCTGCGTGTCAATAATTGCACAACATGTTATTCCATTGTGAATCTTTAATAAACCTTATTGTTAATTTTTATTTTTTTTATAAATGCCAAAAAGAAAAATCTGATAACATTGGCCACCTAAAAGATGACTATAGGAATATAATTGTAAAGGACAAAGGCAGGGCTTGGATATTACACACAGACTTTCATCAGTGTTTACTAATGAGCTGCCAGTGCCAGATATTCAAGGGGACAGTAATAAAGGTTCTCCACCCAATATTAGCTACTTTAGACAAGAGGAAGTACACCTGCGTCTGAGCTAATAAAATATTGATAAAGACCCCGGCCCAGACGGCATTTATCCACGGGTATTAAGCAATGGACAGACTATTGTATCTCATCTTCTTAGACTCTCTTGTTACGGGTTCAGTGCCACAGGATTGGAGGACGGCTGATGTTGTACCAATATTTAAGTGGAATCAAGTAACTACCATCCGGTAAGTTTGACATCTATGGTAAGTAAGATATTAAAAGGTATTCTAAGAGATGCACTGAAATGTGTATTTAGCAGTAAAGCAGTAAATCATACCTCCCAACTTTCAAGTATCACAAAGCGGGACAACCGATACAGCGTGCGTAGCGGCAATATTTTTTTTTTTAAGTCACGCCTTTAATTCCACCCAATCCCTGCCCATACACACCCGATTCAGCCCACACAGTATCATTCTCCCATAGTACCTTCCATACAAGATAATTCCAAATATCTGCTCCCACACAATATAATGCCCTCTAGCTGCCACCATACTGTATAATGTCCTTATAGCTGCCACCATACAGTAAAATTCCCCCATAGATGCACCCAAATAGTATAAAGCCCACACAGATGCCCCCATACAGTATAATGCCCACACAAAATCTCCCATGCAGCATAATGCCCACACAGATGCCCCCTTACAGTATAATGCCCACACAGATGCCCCCTTACAGTATAATGCCGAATAGCTGCCCCCTCACAGTATAATGCCCTCTAGCTGCCACCATACAGTATAATGCCTCTATAGCTGCCACTATACAATACAATGCCCCCATACATGCACGCACACATACATTCTAAAGACAAACACATGCCCCCATACCGTATAATACCCACACAGATTCTCCCATGCAGTATAATGCCCATGCAGATGCCCCCATACAGTACAATACCCCATAGTTGCCACATAATGTATAATGCCCCCATACAGTATACTGCCCACACATATGCCCCCATACAGTATAATGCCCCACAGTGTCCATGTAGATTGTGCCATGTAGATTGCTCCACATTGTCCCCTGTAGATAGTGCCCCTCATAGTGCCACAGTGTCCATGTAGATAGTGCCACACACCCCTTGAAAATAGTGCCGCCCCCCATGTGGATAGCGCTACCCTTTACCCTGTAGATAGCGTCATTGGGACTCCCTCTAGAAGCGGAATCCCCAGCCGTAGCATAGGCCGGGGATTCCGTTCCTAGAGGGAAGCCCTAATGTTACTATCCTCATATGGACAGTGACGTCAGTGGCTACTCCTTGAGCGGAATCCCCATTGCCCACTCTGGTTGGGGATTCCACTCCAGGAGGAGCCCCTGACGTCAATGTCCATATATAGACATTGACCTGAGGGGTTTCCTCTAGGAGCGGAATCCCCAGCCAGATCATCATCAACGGGGATACCGCTCAAGGAGTAGCCACAGACGTCACTGTCCATATATGGACAGTGACGTCAAGGGCTTCCTCGACACGGCGCTTAAAGTAGCTCCATCTGCTCCTACTGTCCCGCTCAATCCGGGACGGTTGGGAGGTATGGTAAATAAACATATAACTGTAAATACGAATCTGGATGTTGGTCATGCGGTGGATGTGATATATTTGTATTTTGCAAAAGCAGTTGATACTGTACCACACAATAGTAAGTGAGTAAGAAAACAAAGAGTTGTTATAAATGGTACTTACTCAAACGTCAGGATCTGTATTAGGCCAAATCCTTGTTAACGTTGTGGATGAAATGGATAGTAAACTGTCAATTTTTGCTGATAATACAATACTTAAAACTCAGCTTGATTGTAAAATATTACAGAAAGACCTAGATAGGCTGGCATCATGGGCAAAACACGCAATATGAATTTTAATGTTAATAAATGTAAAGTGCAAAATCACAAAGATTTTAGGGTGTTTAAAGAGAGAAAAAAAACCTGTGATACCAATGTAATATTATTCTTCCATAAATCCCCTTGTAAGATCACATCTGGGATTTAGTTTTGGGCTCCACATTGTAGAAAAGATATAGTAAAGCTGGAGAGGGATCAAAGGTGGGCAACTAGATTACTAAAAGGGATGTGAGGTCTCTCTTATATTGAGAGGCTAGAAAAATTGGGCTTGTTCAGCTTGGAAAAAAGACTCATTAGGGATGATCTCATTAACATGTATAACTATTTGTGTGGTCAATACAAAGAATTAGCATATGATTTTTTATTTCCAAGGACTTTACATAGAACCAGGGGACATTTATTACATGTGGAGGAGAGGTGTTTTAAACATCAATATAAAAAAAGTGTTCTTTACTGTTAGAGAAGATACACTATGGAATGCCCTACCTCAAGAGGTAATAATGGCAGATACTACGTCTACATTTAAAAATGGACTAGATGATTATCTAATAACTAGTGTCAGAGGTTTATAATAAATTTAGCAATGAAAGACGTGCAATTGATTGAAAAACATTGAACATGATTGACTGTCTTTTTTTTTTTTAGCCTATGTAAATCTGCTTTACAATAATTTGGTTTGTTCACCTACCAATTCCCCTGCCATTTATGTGAGACTTTTCAGAAGGCCATGAGCTGTGAACCCCATAGCAAAAAATTCTAGGATTTTGTTTAGACTCTGCATCCTCATATGGGGTAGTCCGGTCCAATAGAAGTCTGGGTTCCCTGAACACTACACTTACCCATCCCTGGACCTTGTCTGCCATCGACTCGCATCAGGTTCAAGTCAGGTATTCATCGTTGATCCAGCCCCTGTTGTCACTGAAATATAGAGTGCTAACAATTGAAAAATGTATATATGTACAATAAATTCTCTGAACAATAAACAGTATTTTTATGTTACGTAAATGATTTACCCAGGATGTTTATAGTTAAAACTGCTTGTTATCAGTCATAATGGATGAATTGCGGATAGACTAAACACTTAGGCCTTATTTACACGAGCGTATTTAACTCACGGACCTATGTAACTCAATGGGGCCATTCAGACCGCAATTTTCACGCAGCGTATGTTCGCTGCGTTAAACTCACGAAATGTCCTAGATTTGGCCATTTTTCGCGCATCACGCACCCATTAAAGTCAATGGGTATGTGAAAATCGCGCACGGCACACGGAAGCACTTCCGTGTGCTGCACGTGATTCGCGCTACAGTTGTTACATGAATGAAAGTAAAAATAAAAGCACCTCCTTCTTTTGTTTCTAAACATAAAAACGGAGTGTCATAACAATGCCATATGCACGAAAATCACGCAGGCACGCAGCATAAACTGCAGACACACGGAACTGCTACACGGGCAAAACACAGCATTTTTTGCGCGCGCAATACGCACACGTTCGTATGAATGAGTCCTTAGGGTGTATTTTACGAGTTGTTTGTGCAGTTTTTATCACGGTTCTTATAATTTCATGGTTTTCATAATCAAATCAAACAAAACCGCATAATTTTTGTAAAAAAAAAGACCACAAATTATGCCTCAATTATGAAAAAAATGTCAACAAAAACTACTCATGTAAATAAACCCCTAACATATCACCTAAACATTCCTCCTTTATTAAATATCTGCCTCATTATCATGGTTCTAGGCAATATGAGGAACTGAACAGAAGGCATAAGAAGATTAGATGTCTTAAAGAGGCTCTGTCACCAGATTTTGCAACCCCTATCTGCTATTGCAGCAGATAGGCGCTGCAATGTAGATTACAGTAACGTTTTTATTTTAAAAAAACGAGCATTTTTGGCCAAGTTATGACCATTTTTGTAGTTATGCAAATGAGGCTTGCAAAAGTCCAAGTGGGTGTGTTTAAAAGTACAAGTCCAAGTGGGTGTGTATTATGTGCGTACATCGGGGCGTTTTTAATACTTTCACTAGCTGGGCGCTCTGATGAGAAGTAACATCCTCTTCTCTTCAGAACGCCCAGCTTGTGACAGTGCAGATCTGTGACGTCACTCACAGGTCCTGCATCGTGACGGCCACATCGGCACCAGAGGCTACAGTTGATTCTGCAGCAGCATCAGCGTTTGCAGGTAAGTCGATCTTACCTGCAAACGCTGATGCTGCTGCAGAATCAACTGTAGCCTCTGCTGCCGATGTGGCCGTCACGATGCAGGACCTGTGAGTGACGTCACATATCTGCACTGTCACAAGCTGGGCGTTCTGAAGAGAAGAGGATGTTACTTCTCTTCACAGCGCCCAGCTAGTGAAAGTATTAAAAACGCCCCGATGTACGCACATAATACACACCCACTTGGACTTGTACTTTTAAACACACCCACTTGGACTTTTGCAAGCCTCAATTGCATAATTACAAAAACGGTCATAACTTGGCCAAAAATGCTCGTTTTTTAAAAATAAAAACGTTACTGTAATCTACATTGCAGCGCCTATCTGCTGCAATAGCAGATAGGGGTTGCAAAATCTGGTGACAGAGCCTCTTTAAATCTTTGAGCCTTTTCTATTATCTATGTGAACTTTGATCCCTGTGTAAGGGACCTGACACAGCTATGGTGATTGTGAGGCAGCAGTCAATATATAAGGCACAAGGGGCACTCCACTTGTGATCTCTCTATTATAACAAAAAACAACAGTCAGTAAGACGGACCAGGATAGGCATTACATTAAACATATTCACTTGTGTAAAATGTAAATTATTAAACAGACCTTGAAGTATATTAGGTATATTATCACAGCAGTACTTCCAAAGGTTAATACCTTATTGCATTATTGGAAGAACATTGAACAAAACAGTTTATGCTTCCTTAGGGCTCATGCACATGGCCAAGGCATGTGCACAGAGAATGAACAGCAGTGCATGAAGGCCGTATGGCTCCGAAGTATGGAGATGTACATCCCCTATGCGTTGCCGTTTATAAAGAGAAAAAACACCAAGAAAGAAAAGAGTCCCTCTTTTTCCCTTATAAAAGGAAAAAATTTAAAAAACAACAACAAATGAAATACATAATTGGTGTTGCCGTATCAGTAATGACCCGTACTATAAATATAAAATGTTATTTATTCTGAATGGTGAACGCCGTAAAAAAACAAACCTAAAAAAACAAAGGCAGAATTGCAGTTTTTTTTTTGTTGTCTCACCTTACAGAAAAAGCAACAAAAAGTAGTGAAGAAGTCATATGTACCCCTAAATGGTACCAATTGAAACTACAACTCATTCAGCAAAAAGTAGACCTCATAAAGCTCTGTCAATGGTAAAAAAAGAACAAAAAACGAAAAGTTATGATGACAATAAAAAGTGTTTTTATTTTTTATTATGCAAAGGTAGTAAAAGATAAACATTTTTCTATGAATTTGTTATCGCCCTAATTGTATCGACCTGCAGAACAAAGTTATCATGTCATTTATCCCACACGCTAAATGCAGTAAGAACAAACTGCAGAAAAGTATAGTGAAATTGTTTTTATTTTTCCATTACCTCCCTAAAAAAATTAAGACAATTTCTTCATATTATATGTACCCTTAAAGGATGCCATTGAAAAATACAACTCATCCTGTAAAAAAATAAGCCCTCATATGGCTACGTGAATGGAAAAAGAGACTCTGTCACTAGTTTATCAGTTTCCTATCTCCTAACTAATCTAATAGGCGCTTTGCTGCTGATCACTACTGTGTGATTTGTTTTCAAAAACGTTTATTATTTGCAAAGTTATAAACATTTTTCTAAATATGATTAATGTGGCTCTAATATCCAAATAGGAGGTGACTCTTTCTTTTCACTCTGGGCGGTGTAATGTTTTCTGTATGACGCTGTCCAATCAGCATACAGCTTCTCCCCCTTCCCTGCCCAGCAACACAACCGCTTCATGCTGGTAGGACAGCGACACCAACTTGTCTAATAAAGGCTCATTTACATATTTAACTAAAAGCTCATAACTTTTAAAATACTAAAATAATAATTTTGTTTTGAGACAAAATTTTCACTGGCATTATCAGTGTGACAGCATCTATTAGTATAGCTAGGAGATATGGCATTACTCAACTAGTGACTGATCGTCTTTAAGGTCTAAATCAGGCTTTACCCTCAAGGGGTTAATGGAACTAAAATAATTAGGTAAAATGTATATTCTGATGGAATCCTGCATTTCCAATTGTGAATATTCATCAGGAATTAAAGGGGCTTTCCCATCAGGGACATGGGACATTTATGACCTATCCACAGGATATGTCATATAGATGCGGGTCCCACCGCTGGGACCTGCACGTATCTCTGGAACGGGGCTCCTTAAACCCTGTTCTAGCTTTCTGTATTCCCTCTGATGCTTGTGATTTCCAACCATATAAGACGAAAACAGCGTAGCTTGCTGAGCTATGCTGTTTCCGTAAGTCTCATAGAAATAAATGGCAGTTACGAAAAAACAGCGTAGCTCACATGCTACGCTGTTTCGATAACTGCCATTCACTACTATGAGAGTTATGGAAACAGCATAGCTCAGCAAGCTACGCTGTTTTCGTCTTATATGGTCGGAAATCACAAGCATCAGAGGAAACAAAGAAAGCTAGTGTAATGTCGGGGTAGGGAAACAGACAAGTGAGCCCTAATCTACCCGCCACTCAGTCCCTGCCTACTTGCAACGACCCGCCCTAGGCGACGGGGTACAACTGGGCGACGGTCCCTACACTCAATAGGTGCACGACAGACAAACAGACAAGGGTACAAAGACCTAAAGGAAAAAAAAGGGGTACACAGCGCCACATGGTGCAAGATAAACCTGATGGAAAAGGTTGAAAAGAGTAAAAATAGGTGATCGCGCTCACCTTAACAAGTTGTACAAATCAGGTACAACACTGATGTGAGCATGTAAGAATGAAACAAATAGCTGCTGCTCCCCAATCCAGAAGCCGGTATCATGGAAGCGTGGTACCGCAATGTAATAGTAAAATAGGAAAAAATGTATGGATATACAGGGGAGCGCTACTAATAAGTAAACGGGTAACAGTGGTAAATTCCTTGATTTATTAAATATAGGCAACGCGTTTCAACACAGGACATGTGTCTTCGTCAGGCCAAGGAAGAACAAATAGTGCAAAGAGACATCTTAAATAATAAGCCAAACATGATTAAAAAATCCACAGCAGCCTGAAAAAACCGCGAAAGCAAAGCTCATGGAGAGAGCTGTCAGTGACGTCATATAAACAGATGTTAAATGCGGGACTCGCAATCCAGCCAAAAAACAACAAACAACATCACTAAGTGATCCTGCAATTAATACTGCATCATTTTGTTGATGCATGTAAAATGTCAGAACAAAGTCAAAATAAAAACGGGATACGCAATATTACATTATGCGCTGTGAAAATAAAAAAGCAGAGGAACACATTTAAAAGACAGCAGGAGAAACAATAAAGAGTTAAAATAACTCCGTAATATCTACGTGTGTCCTGGCTGAGTCCACAGGAGAAGCGCAGGCAGTGGAGGAATAAATCAAGCTGTTAGCGAACGGCACGAAAGAGTTCCATGTAGTTATGGCAACGGAGCAGAGACGGAGGCCGCAGAGGGCCAAAAAGAAAAAAAGAGCAAAACGAGGTAAACAGAACAAGATCTCCAGAGGGAGAAAAGAGTTGGAGGGACGGGAAAAGGATGGGTGAGTGAGCAAGGACATATAGGGGAGTTACAGATACCATGTAAATAGATAAGAGCACATATTAAAAAAGGATTAAATAGTTGAATAAAACAGTCGCAAGGATATTGTAAAAGGCTGATAAGTTATAAAATATGGCAAAATAAATTAAATACAATTTAGGAATGAAACACAGAATGAAAAAAACAAAAAAAAAAAAAAAAAAAAAAAAAAAAAAAAAAAAAAAAAAAAAACAAAAAAAAAAAACCAAACATTTCGTTCAATTAATGAATAAAATAAATGAACGAAATGTTTGTTTTTTTTTTGTGTTTTTTTTGTGTTTTTTTTGTTTTTTTTTTCATTCTGTGTTTCATTCCTAAATTGTATTTAATTTATTTTGCCATATTTTATAACTTATCAGCCTTTTACAATATCCTTGCGACTGTTTTATTCAACTATTTAATCCTTTTTTAATATGTGCTCTTATCTATTTACATGGTATCTGTAACTCCCCTATATGTCCTTGCTCACTCACCCATCCTTTTCCCGTCCCTCCAACTCTTTTCTCCCTCTGGAGATCTTGTTCTGTTTACCTCGTTTTGCTCTTTTTTTCTTTTTGGCCCTCTGCGGCCTCCGTCTCTGCTCCGTTGCCATAACTACATGGAACTCTTTCGTGCCGTTCGCTAACAGCTTGATTTATTCCTCCACTGCCTGCGCTTCTCCTGTGGACTCAGCCAGGACACACGTAGATATTACGGAGTTATTTTAACTCTTTATTGTTTCTCCTGCTGTCTTTTAAATGTGTTCCTCTGCTTTTTTATTTTCACAGCGCATAATGTAATATTGCGTATCCCGTTTTTATTTTGACTTTGTTCTGACATTTTACATGCATCAACAAAATGATGCAGTATTAATTGCAGGATCACTTAGTGATGTTGTTTGTTGTTTTTTGGCTGGATTGCGAGTCCCGCATTTAACATCTGTTTATATGACGTCACTGACAGCTCTCTCCATGAGCTTTGCTTTCGCGGTTTTTTCAGGCTGCTGTGGATTTTTTAATCATGTTTGGCTTATTATTTAAGATGTCTCTTTGCACTATTTGTTCTTCCTTGGCCTGACGAAGACACATGTCCTGTGTTGAAACGCGTTGCCTATATTTAATAAATCAAGGAATTTACCACTGTTACCCGTTTACTTATTAGTAGCGCTCCCCTGTATATCCATACATTTTTTCCTATTTTACTAAGGGTACAAAGAAGCCAGGGAAATGGGGAAGTTGCCCACGGGAACACCGTGAGCAACAAGCGAGGTGAACGAGCCGAGTCAAACCAGGAGATGAGCGAGGTACAAAAACGCAGAGCAGAAGAGTGGTCAGAAAAGCCAAGGTCAATCACAAGCAGAGGATCAGTAGTTCAAGAAGCTGCAGCAGGGCCAGGAAACCAACAGAGAAGAATCACAAGCAAAGGAGGAACAGGAAAGTCAGGTATAAATAGACAGAGGGCGGGAGCTAGCTCCATCTGGCCAGGCTGTGATAGGCTCTCCCACTCCTAAGCCTGCCATCCTGGGTGGTGGAAGATGGAGTCAGTCTCACAGACATAGAAGCAGGTGCAGACTGATTACCTATGGGCGTCGACACAGAAGTTGTGTCTGGCAGATCCTTTACAGATAGAATGGGGTTTCAGGGGCCCCGTTGTAGAGATACGTGCGGATCCCAGCGGTGGGACCCGCATCTATATGACATTTATGATATATCCTGTGGATATGTCATAAATGTCCCTGATGGGTGAAACCCTGTTAATTCAATAATGAATACGCCCTGTAAGCAAAGAGATTGTTAGGCCGTGCCCAAATGAGCAGCAGACAGAAGTGGCCATACTCAGTGTCACCAATTCTGCTGGTAGCATAAGCCCTGCCAGTGTTTTCTATAAGTGTCCCTGATCTTTTTGTTTAATCAGTGAAATATATCTTGATAAATAAATGATTAGACACTGGAGCTTGCTGTTCCTCTTAGTTGCAGCCTGTGAATTTCTTTCTGAAGCCAGTTTCTCTGTGTAATTCTAGTACAGATGTAACCCTATAAGAGAAGGTCAGCTCTTTCTCTGTACTACGTCACATGGCAAATAAAATACTCACCTTCTTTGTTTAGTTTGCAAAAAAGAGCAATGACCTGGATGTAAATCACCCACAGAGGGGAGAATGGTAACATGACCTTGACTCCACATAGTACTGTTCTTTATTTTGTTCTTTTAAGGTTTATTTGTTTTTGTTTGTTTGTTTTAGAAGGTTTTTTTTTATCTGTTTTTTACAACTAATATATGTTTTAATTAGGATTGCCACCATGCCGATAAATTCCTGATCCAGTCGGTATTTACAGTGGGGAGAACAGTTAATTTTAAATATTTTTACCAGCAAAAGCAACGGCGGGTATTTTTGCATAATAAAACAGATTACAGCCTATTTGAATTTGGTACCATTCTATTGCCAGGCTGTCCAGCCCTAGGAGCACAGCATTGTCAGGACTAGGTCAAGTGTGAGATTGATGCCAGCGGGAGATTGCAGCGTGCAAGGGAGCAGAGAGCCAGGGACATTCACATTCAGCAGCTGAATATGTGGCAATTGCCTGCCTGCCTGCGCTGCCCCTAGAGTCAAGAGCTAAGGTCGGAGGAGGAAACTGATTTAGGCTCTTTTCACTTCTTGCGTTTGTCTTCCATTGCAAGTATTCCCCAACGTATACCTCTGACAGAAGGATGTGATGTATGCCAATGTACTGCATGAGGCTTTCCTGGTGCATACTCTGCACATATTCAAATAACAGGATGTGAACCGAGCCTAAATGCCCTATTACACGAGCCGATGATCAGGCAAATAAGTGTTCATATGAATGCTCGTTCCCGATCATTGCCCTGTGTAATAAGGGCAACGATCAGCCGATGAACGAGCAAACGCAGTAACACGTAGCACGTAGTAACGAGCGCTCGTCCCTATACATATCCAATCATTGCTCCGTGTGATAGGAGCAAACGAGCGCCGATCAACGAGCTGTCTCGTTGATTGGCCCTCGTTTACACGGCCCATGTCAAGCCATGTAAGGCTGGGTTCACACGACCTATTTTCAGACGTAAACGAGGCGTATTATGCCTCGTTTTACGTCTGAAAATAGGGCTGCAATACGTCGGCAAACATCTGCCCATTCATTTGAATGGGTTTGCTGACGTACTGTGCAGACAACCTGTAATTTACGCGTCGTCGTTTGACAGCTGTCAAACGACGACGCGTAAATGGACTGCCTCGGCAAAGAAGTGCAGGGCACTTCTTTGCCACGTAATTTGAGCTGTTCTTCATTGAACTCAATGAAGCACAGCTCAAGATTTACGAGCGTCTCAGACGCCTCGTAAATTACGAGGAGGAGCATTTACGTGTGAAACGAGGCAGCTGTTAACAGTCTGTCTTTTCACACGTAAATGCCTCTCATCGTGTGAACATACCCATATAGTATCTTAAGTTATAGTATCTTAAGTTATAGTCTTTGTCTGTTTGAGTCTCCAAGATCTAAGTGGCAAATCACACTTTGACGTCAAGACCCAAAACCACACCCACTTTTTTTAAACCTATATCAGTATTTACTCATGCGGATTTTGTGGTGTTTTTTGTTGTGATTTTTGCAAAATCGCAGCAAAAAAAGGTCACAAAACTCGCAAGTGTAAATACACCCTGAATCTGGTTGGTATTTTTGGGTAAAAAGGTGGCAAAACTATTCAGAATATAAAAAAGTTGTGACATTTCCTCACTATTCATTGGCCTTTCAGAAGATGATCATTTCATTTTTAATACAGGGAAAACTTCATACTAAAAATAATATTGGGTGTATCCATAGATCTATTTAATAGCTACCATTTAAGATAGTTGTCTATGTTAAAGCGAGTTTTGAGATCAGGAAAAATCTGACCATCAGGGAAAAAATACCTTAAAACAATAAAAGACCTATTATTCACCTGACAAATCCCCAAGTGTCCTAGCGCAGCTGCTCTGGCGCCATAGTGGTGGGCTATGTCTCCATTTTCAAGCATGGTGATTGATTACATTTCAAATTCAGCGCTTTGAGAACCGTGGTGCAGAACTGCAGGTACAAGATAACACATCCACAGCACATGTACTACTGCTGATCCATGGGAAAGGGAGTAGGATTTTGATGTTGTGAAAACAATCGAGACTTTGGTATAATGGCTTCCTATAAATCTGACATTATTACCTGTAAATAATGGGGTTGTCTCATGAAGACAAGCCCTAACCATATACCCTATTAGGGCACATGAACACCATAGAGGGGGTCTCCACATCATGAACCCTCTCTAAGAGCCAGAGTGGAGAGCTGGCAGTGGCCTCAAGTAGTCCATCTATTACATGGACAACCATTCTGTACTATGGCCACCTTTCAAAACTACATGTCTGACTGGCCGTGGCTTACCCTGGAAAAATTATCTGTGTGCTGTGGGTACCGGGAGATGGATGATCGGAGGATTGCCCCAGCAGTTTAAATCTTAAAGGGGCTCTCTATGATGAGACAAACCCCTTTAATGCTGTGAAATCAGTTCAAAGGATAAATACCAGAAAATTAATATTAAAGCTCCGTTAGAATGTCAAAATTAAACAATTAATATCATCCTCTATAAAATTATCAAAAGTTGAAGTTCCAAGACTCCTGAGAGTCTGTACTAGAAAATTAATTCCTGGACTATATGTCCCTATATTTTCTGTGAATTTCCAGAGTTCAGGGTGGGAAGTGTTGTCATAAGAATTCATAAAGTGACTCTCATAACAGAAGTATATTTAAAATTTGATGAGTTGGATTATGAATATAATGACGCACTTTTTACATTCTAAAACACACCAAATGAGCTTTAATATAGACCTGCTGGTAGTTGTCCTTTATTAATGAAGATGTTTGAATGAGGAAGCTACACAGACTTTTTCCATGATATGGATGTTCAACCAAAAAGAAAAAAATATATAAAATAGAAAATAATTATAATGCAGTTGTTCCAATTTAATAAACTAAAGCTTTTAGTAAATGACAATGCAGCACACAACGCACGTGATTTGTTTTATTCTCCCGCAGCCTTTGAGAAGGCATTCCTTTTGTTTCAGATTAGCTGGAATATGCTGCAGGGGGCACACGGCTCTCTCACCCTTCTCTCAGAGGTCAAGCAGCTCCAGTCCTTTTATTCCATTTGAAAGAAGGAAATGTAATATGTATTAGTTCTGCACATTAGAGATGCTAATGAATCATTCAACAACCATCTGTTACCGGTATCAAAAATACACATGTATTAGACATTCATGTAATCCTCCAACGACAAGTCATCTCAGGTTAACTGGAGAACGAAGATCATCAAAGAAAAGCAGTTTACTCTCTTGTGTTAGTCCCCATGCACACAACTGTAAAAATCGTCTGTAATTCCGGACCCATAAATTTCTGTGGCTGACGGACACCTTCCCGTATATTTACGGGAAGGTGTCCGGGCCATAGAAACCTTTCGCAAAAGATAGGACATGTCCTATATTTAGTTTTTTTATGGACCGTGCTCCCATACTTTATAATGGGAGTACGGCCCGCAAATGCGGACAAATGTCCGCAGCCGTCCGTGCCCGGGCGTGCCTGTAATTACGGACCGTGATTACGGTTATGGTTGTGTGCATGGGGTCTTAGATTGATACTTTGACTTTAACGCATAGGCTGGAAAATCAAGGATTCAACATATTAGAATTACCAGGAAGTAGCCGTTCCTCGTGAATTTCGGCTATGCTTTGTTTGATCCTTTGCTGAATAACTGTATAACTGTGCATGTAAGATTTAAACTAACAGTATTATGTAAACATGTCTATATGTCCATTGTGACTGTAGTTTTACTTAATAAAAAAATTATTAAAACAGAAATACCAGGAAGGGGAGCCAGAATACAATGAGCCTGCCTATAGCAAAGAGAATGATGACCAGCAGGAGGTATCCGAATATACTGTCATACTCTTTCATTGGACTTCCACCAATTTATTATGCATTCAAAGTACTCCTATTATATTTCTGCAGCCAAACATTGTGATTTGGGGACATTCTAAAGCCTGGGATTTGGTTAATCCGGTATTTAGCCTTAAAGTGTATGAGTTTCACGTTATAGTTTATATACAGATATAAGTTATAAAAAATGAAAATTCTGACAAATCTGACCTAGCCTACATTGTAGTTTAGAGCTGCATAATCTTTTATGGAGTTAAAATTTTAGTATATCCATATGAATAAAGTCAGGGCCGATTCGAGCTTTTCTGCTACCTGAGGTGAAAATTTAAATGGCGTCCCCCAGACCTTGATTGACATTAACATTGACTATTGCTGCATCCTTATATGTTTTAGCGCTGAGCACCACCACGATTTATTGCAAAGTTTGCTACCGCATGGATAACGCTACAGCTTGAAACTAATGTGAATAGTGTAAGTACCAATTTAACTGTTTGTGACCCCCTGGCCATTCTAAATCACTACCAGCCTCCTCCAACTTTTGTAAATGTGCTGTTGTCTTGTACTCTTCGTCTTCGAGCATAAGCAGTGCAGCGAAATGTACTTCCCGGGCATGCTCAGTGCAGCGATGGAGTCATAGTACATAATTATAGCACCAGAACCAAGCTTAGTACTTAAAAACAGGACCAGAGCAAAGCTCAGTATATATATACAGCACAAGAACCAATCACAGTACATATATACAGCACCAGAACTAAGCTCAGTACATATATACAGCACCAGAATTAAGCTCAGTCCATATATACAGCACAAGAACCAAGCACAGTACATATATACAGCACCAAAACCAAGCTCAGTACATATATATAGCACCATAACCAAGCTCAGTACATATACACATCATCAGAACAAAGGTCAGTACGTATATACAGCACCAGAACAAAGCTCAGTACAAAGACAATACCAGAACTGTAAGACCCATGGCTGCGGGCCGTCAGGTTTACTCATCCCCTGGCGCCCGCAGCCATAGATCGATGAGCACTGACCCGCATTTCCTCCTCAGGAGACACCAGCGCTCACTTCCTGCTTCACTCTGCTGTGTCCCGTAGGGTGCGCTCGCACAATCATCCCCGGTCTTAAAGGGACAGCGCGCATACCTGAATCTGTTATTTTATCTATCCTGCCTTGCCTGAGCTTTGTTGTTGTTACCTTTCGTTTCAGCAAATGGTCCCTTAAGTGTCTTCCAGTTCCCAGTGTTCCCGTTCCTGCTACCTGTAACCTGTATCCCATGTTATCCTGGTCCAAGTCCCGTATCGTGTTGGAGTCGTGCTGCGCTGACTGCTACGTATGCTCTGTTAAACCACGCCTGGTGCCTGCCTGCTGCCAAAGTACTGTCTGAACCTGCCTTGCTACTGTCTGAAGTTACCACAGGTACACCTTTTAGAACTATAGACTTTGACCTGTGTCCTGTTGGCCAGCTGCCATACCGTCAAGGCAGTACGGCCCAGTGGGTCCACATACCCAACGTGGCAGTAAGCTCAGGCCATGGACCCCACTGGTCTGCCTAAGACTATGTCGTTGTCTCAAGCGATGCAGGCAGACCTACGTGATCTGCGTTCACGACAAGACCAACTCCTCCTGGCATTGAATTCCATTGCACAGCAGCTAGATGCACAAGATGCAGCCGCCTCAGCTCCTGTTCCGACTATTCCTCCTGCAACACCTCCTGTCAGCATCAGTGTTGATCCCCGATTCTCGTTATTATAGAGACGCGAGTACCTGCAGAGGATTTCTCAATCAGTGCCAGATCCACTTCTCTCTACATGTCAGAGCGTTTCCATCTGATTGCCTTTATTGTTTCTATACTCACTGGCAGGGCCCTAGCATGGGCGAACTCGATCTGGGAAAGACAGGGACCAGAGACCCGTGACTTCCAAGGGTTCCTTCGGACATTTTGTACCGTGTTTGAGGAACCTGGATGAGTATCGTCGGCAGCGGCCTCCTTGGGCGAGTATGCCATTCAATTCTGTACCCTGACAGGAGAGCTGTCCTGGAATGATGAGGCCCTAGTGGCTACATTCTGGCAGGGACTCTAGTCCGAGATAAAGGACGAACTGGTTGCTCGTGATCTGCCATCCACACCCTCATTTTGCTTGCCACTCGGGTTGATATGAGGCTCATGGAACAATCCCAGGAGATTCGTCGGGAGAGAAGACTCCCGAGGCTGGCCCCCACTTTCCAGCAGTTTCCGTCGCCCTCACCAGGTGGCCCACCTGAAGAGACTATGCAAGTAGATCGGCTTAAATTATCCGTTCAGGAGAAACAACGCAGACGCACTTCGGGACTTTGTCTTTATGGCGGCCTCGGAGGCCATGTCGTGCATCTATGCCCTCAGAAGCCAAAAAATCCCAGCACCTAGGATTGGTTGAGGAAACAACCCTAGGCGATACTGCGCTGGATAGAGACTTTTACTCTAAACTCTCTATCCCCGTGACTATTATGTCCGGCGAGAAGAACCACCGGGTCTCTGCCTACCTTGATTCTGGGTCGGCAGCCAGTTTTATCCACAAGGATCTAGTGGATCTCCTCCTGTTGCCCACGACCTCTCTGGAGAGGCCATTGATCGTCGCCTCGGTGAATGGACTACCTCTGCCAGACCCAATTGTAGCCGTGACCAAACCGCAGAGGCTCCAGGTAGGAGCTCTTTATTCCAAACTCATCTAATTTCTTGTTCTACCCAAAGTCGTCAATCCTGTACTACTGGGTCTGCCCTGGCTCTGACTAAATTCCCCAGTTCTGGGTGGGAATTCCGGAGAGGTTCTCCAGTGGGGTCCAAAGTGCCTCGACCTCTGCCTGGGGCAGATCCATCCGGTCCCACCTCCTCGTCCTCAGTCTTTGATAGGATTACCTTCTCATTATGCCATGTTTTTGGATGTCTTCAGCATGAAGGAGGCGGAGACGCTGCCCCCACACCGGGCATATAAGTGTCCTATCGAGCTGATTCCTGATGCCTCTCTTCCCTGTGGTAGGGTATATCCCCTCTCCTTGCCAGAGACTCAGTCCATGTCCGCCTACATTAAGGAGAATCTGGAGAGAGGTTTCATATGGAAGTCCTCCTTCCCGAGCCGGGTTCTTCTTCATCAAGAACTAGAACACTTCTCTACGAGCCTGTATTGACTACCGAGGTCTCAATCAGATCACGGTCTAGAAAAGATATCCGTTGCCATTGATTTCCGAACATTTTGACCGCATACGGGGAGATAAAACATTTTCTAAACTAGAATCGCCGTGGTGATGAGAGGAAGACGACATTCAACACCTGACGCGGGCACTATGAATATCTGGTGATGCCTTTCGGCCTATGTAACGCTCCTGCGGTCTTCCAAGAATTTGTCAATGACATCTTCAGGGATATCCTCTATGTTTATGTTGTGGTCTATATTGATGATATCTTTAATTTTTTCTCCAGATCCGTTGACTCATCAGAGACATGTCAGCCAAGTTCTGCTGCGATTGAGGGAGAATTGCCTGTATGCCAAGTTGGAGAAGTGCATGTTTGAGAGGAGCTCCCTACCCTTCCTGGGCTACATAATCTCAGACTAGGGTCTTAAAATGGATCTGGAGAAGGTGAAGGCCGTACTGGAATGGCCACGCCCTCAAGGTTTAAGGTCCATACAGTGTTTTCTGGGATTCGCCAATTTTTACCGGAAGTTCATCCCAGACTTCTCCTCACTGACATCTCCCATCTCTACCCTCACCAAAAAGCGCATGAACGCCAAGGTGCGGACTCTAGAGGCGGAATCTGCATTTAATAGCCTAATGAGTGCTTTCACGTCAGCCTCTACCCGCCATCACCCTGATGCATCTAGACAGTTTTCGTTGGAGGTGCATGCCTCCTCTGTCGGTGCTGGTGCACTCCTGTTCCAGAGAGGTCCCAAGGACAAGGCAAAGGTATGTGGCTATTACTCTAAACTCTTCTCTTCCGCAGAACGCAACTACTCGATTGGCGATCGGGAGTTACTGGCCATCAAATTGGTCCTGGAGGAGTGGAGACATCTACTAAAGGGCTCAGTTCATCCCATCTTGGTATTCACGGACCACAAGAATCTCACCTAGCTCCAGACGGCCCAACGGCTGAACCCTCGTCAGGCCAGGTGGTCGCTGTTCTTTTCCCGTTTCCACTACCGCCTGGGTGACAAGAATGTGAGGGCCGATGTTTTGTCCAGGTCATTCAAGACAGAGGACACCATGGAGTCTCCACAGAATATTATTGATCCATCTTGCATTGTCTCTGTCAACCCCCTGCAAGTTAGAGATATCCCTCCGGGGAGGACTTTTGTGCGCCTGGCTGACAGAGGGAGAATCCTCTTCTGGGGACACAGCTCTAGACTGGCAGGTCACACGGGTACCTGTAAGACCCGAGACCTGATTGCCCATCATTTCTGGTGGCCCACGCTGCCCAAAGACATCATGGACTTTGTTTCATCCTGCTCGGTGTGTGCAGCTAACAAGGTCGTCCACTCCAAACCTACTGACCTGCTTCAACCCCTGCCTGTGCCCGATGCTCCCTGGTAGTATATAGCAATAGACTTTGTTACGGATCTGCCCCCCTCTGCGGGATGCAGTACGGTTTGGGTGGTTGTGGACCGATTTTCGAAGATGGCTCACTTCGTTCCGCTGACCGGCCTTCCTTCTGCTCCTCGACTGGCCAACCTCTTCATCCAACACATCTTCCGCCTGCACGGCTTACCACGGCATATCGTGTCTGATCGGGGGGTCCAGTTCACCTCTAGGTTCTGGGGAGCCCTCTGTAAACTCCTCAATGTAAGATTGGACTTTTCCTCAGCTTACCAACCTCAGTCCAATGGTCAAGTCGAGAGGATCAATTAGATCATGGAGAACTACCTACACCACTTCATCTCCAGGAAGAATGATGACTGGGTGCAGCTTCTTCCTTGGGTCGAGTTCTCGTACAATAATTATACCAGCGAATCCACAAGAACTGCACTTCGAATTCCTCTCCTGGTGTCCATTATGTCCGAGGTGCCGGCAGCTGATTCTGCTTTTAGAGACTTCCTGAAGATCTGGCAGCAGACTCGATCCTCCATTCTGCTGGCGGTCGACCACATAAAATGGAAGGCAGACACAAGGAGAAGAGAACCTCCCCAATTTCTCCCAGGCACCAAGGTTTGGCTGTCCTCCAGGAATATCCGACTGAGGGTGCCATCATACAAGTTTGCTCCCAGGTCCTCGGACCCTTCGAAGTCTTGCAGCAGATCAACCCTGTCTCCTACAGGCTTTGGCTGCCTCCT
Source organism: Rhinoderma darwinii (assembly GCF_050947455.1). NCBI lineage: Eukaryota > Metazoa > Chordata > Amphibia > Anura > Rhinodermatidae > Rhinoderma > Rhinoderma darwinii. Next base: position 111,670,523 of record NC_134690.1, read on the forward strand.
ACCCTCAAGATCCCCAATTACTTCCATGTCTCCCTCCTGAAGCCGGTGGTTCTGAACCGCTATACCAAGATTCCTAGTACTACGGTTGCCTCCAGCGGTTCATCGGATACCTTCGAGGTTAATGAAATCCTGGACAACAAGAGAGTGGGAGGAAGAACTTTTTATTTGGTGGATTGGAAGGGGTTTGGTCCTAAAGGGAGGTCCTGGGTGCCACAGGAGAACCTCCATGCCCCTACCCTCCTCAAGAAGTTTCTCTCCTGCTCTGGCCCCAAGAGGAGGGGGCGTTAGATGGGGGATACTGTAACACCCGCAGGAGATGCCAGCGCTCACTACCCCTTCACTCTGCTGTGTCCCGTAGCGTGTGCAATAACGCTCATCCCCTGTCTTAATGGGCGCACCTGAATCTGTTATTTTATTAGCCCATGATCCTGGACTATAATTAGGGATCTGCCCCTTCCTGCCTTGCCTGAGCTTTGTTGTCATTACCTATGTTTGTCTCTGCAAATGGTCCCTTAAGTGTCTTCCAGTTCCCAGTGTTCCCGTTTCTGCTACCTGTAACCTGTATCCCGTGTTATCCTGGTCCAAGTGTCGTATCGTGTTGGAGTCATGCTGCGCTGAATACTACGCCTGCTCTGTTACACCACGCCTGGTGCCTGCCTGCTGCCAAAGTCCAGTCCGTGCCTGCCTTGCTACTGTCTGAAGTTACCACAGGTACACCTTTTAGAACTATAGACTTTGACCTGTGTCCTGTTGGCCAGCTGCCATACCGTCAAGGCGGTACGATCCAGTGGTTCCACACACCCAACATGACAAGAACCAAGCTCAGTACATATATGCAGCACCAGAACTAAGCGCAGTACGTAAATACGTAACTAGAAGCAAGCTATGTACATAAATACAGTACCAGGACCAATCTCAGTACATCTATACATCACAAGAACCAAGCTTAGTATACAGTGGATATAAAAAGTCTACACACCCCTGTTAAAATTCCAGGTTTTTGTCACGTCAAAAAATTACTACAAGATGAATAATTTCCGGACTTTTTCCACCTTTAATGTCTGTACAATTGTATTGAAAAACAAACTAAAATCTTTTAGGGTGGAAAAAGAAAAAACAAAAATAATGTGGTTGCATCAATATGCACACCCTTAAACAAATTCTTTGTTGAATTGCCCTTTGACTTTCTGACAGCATTAAGTCTTTTTGGGTAGAAGTCTATCAGCATGGCACATCTTGACTTGGCAATTGTTGCCCACTCTTCCTTGCAAAAGCGCTCCAAATCTGTCAGATTGCAAGGACATCTCCTACAGCCCTCTTCAGGTCACCCCACAGATTTTCAATAGGATTCAGGTCTGGGCTTTGGCTGGGCCATTCTAAAACCTTGATCTTCTTCCGGTGAAGCCATTCTTTTGTTGATTTGGAGGTATGTTTTGGGTGATTGTCGTGCTGAAAGGTGAAATTCCTCTTCATCTTCAGCTTTTTAGCAGAGGCCTGCAGGTTTTGTGCCAATATTGACTGATATTTGAAACTGTTCGTAATTCCCTCCACCTTGACTTAAGTCCCAGTTCCAGTTGCAGAGAAACAACCTCAAAGCATAATGCTGCCTCCACAATGCTTCACTGTGGGTATGGTGTTCTTTTGGTGATGTGCAGTGTTGGCTTTGCGCCAAACATACCTTTTGGAATTATGGTCAAAAAGTTCAACCTTGGTCTCGTCAGACCATAACACGTTTTTCCACATGCTTTTGGCAGACTTAATGTAGGTCTTTGCAAAACATAGCCACGCTTGAATGTTTTTGTTTGTTAGGAAAGGCTTCTGTCTGCAACTCCTTTAATGTTGCTGTAGGCCTCTTGGTAGCCTCCCAGACCAATTTTCGTCTTGTCTTTTCATCAAGTTTGGAGGGACGTCCAGTTCTTGGTAATGTCACTATTGTGCTAAAAGTAATTCACTTCTTGATGACCGTCCTCACTGTGTTCCATGGTATATCTAATGCCTTGGAAATTCTTTGGTACCCTTCTCCTGACTGATGCCTGTTGTAAGCTCTTTACGGACCATGGCTTTTGCTGTCACATGCAACAAAGAAAATTTTAGGAAAATCCTAATAGAACAGCAGAACTTTATGGGGTTACTCAGAGTCACTTTAACCCTTTCAAGACCGAGCTCATTTTGACCTTCATGACCAGCCCCATTTTCTCAAATCTGACATGTATCAATTTATGTGTTAATAACTCTGGAATGCTTTTGCCTATCCAAGCGATTCTGAGATTTTTTTCTCATGACATATTGTACTTTATGTTAGTGGAAAAATTTGGTCAATAAATTCATTGCTTATTTGTGAAAAACACCAAGATGTAGAGAAAATTTGCAAAAATTATGATTTTTCTCATTTTAAATGTATCTGCTTGTAAAACAGATAGTAATACCACACAAAATAGTTACTATTTTACATATTCCATATGTCTACTTTATATTTGCATTTTTTTTTTTAGTATTTTTTTTTTCTAGGACGTTACACGGCTTAGAACTTTAGCAGCAATTTCTCACATTTTCAAGAAAATTTCAAAAGGCTATTTTTACAGGGACCAGTTCAGTTTTGAAGTGGCTTTGAGGGCCTTATGTACTAGATAGACCCCATAAATCACCCCATATTAAAAACTGCACCCCTCAAAGTATTCAAAACAGCATTCAGAAAGTTTCTTAACCCTTTAGGCGCTTCACAGGAATTAAAGCAAAGTAGAGGTGACATTTACAAATTTAATTTTTTTTGCTGAAATTCATTTGTAATACATTTTTTTCTGTAACACAGAAGGTTTTACCTGAGAAATGCAACTCAATATTTATTGCCCAGATTCTGCAGTTTTTAGAAATATCCCACATGTGGCTCTAGTGTGATAATGGACTGAAACACCCGCCTCAGAAGCAAAGGAGCACCAGGTGGATTTTGGGGCCTCCTTTTTTTAGAATATATTTTAGGCACCATGTCAGGTTTGAAGAGGTCTTGTGGTGCCAAAACAGTGGAAATCCCCCAAAAGTGAGACGGTTTTGGAAACTACACACCTCAAGGAATTTATCTAGGGGTATAGTTAGCATCTTGACCCCACAGGTCTTTGCTATATTTATTCTTATTTATTATATTTGTCTGTGAAAGTGAAAATCTACTTTTTTTCTGAAAAAATATAAAAAATATAATATTTGCAAGGAATAAAGATTAAAAAGCACCCCAAAACTTGTAAAGCTACTTCTCCCGATTACGCCAATACTCCATATGTGGTACTAAACTGCTGTTTGGACCCACGGCAGAGCTCAGAAGGGAAGGAGCGCCATTTGGATTTAGAAGCGCAGATTTTGCTGGATTGTTTTTCAGTGCCATGTCGCGTTTGCAACGCCCTGGAGTAAGCAAAACAGTGGAAACCCCCAAAACTGACCCCATTTTGAAGACTACACCCCTCAAGGAATTTTTCTAGGGGTATAGTTAGCATTTTGACCCCACAGTTTTTTTGCTGGATTTAGTGGAATTAGGCCGTGAAAATGAAAATCTACTTTTTTCTGAAAAAACATAGAAATGTTTAATTTTTACAATGAATAAAGTAGAAAAATCACCCCAAAATTTGTAAAGCATTTTGTCCTGATTACAGCAATACGCCATATGTGGTAATAAACTGCTGTTTGGACCCACGGCAGGACTCAGGAGGGAAGGAACAATATTTGGCTTTTGGAGCTCAAATTTTTCTGTAATGGTTTTCGGGTGTCATGTTGCATATGCAAAGCCCCTGAGGTACCAAAACAGTGTAAACCTCCCAAAAGTGCCTTTAGGGGACTGGAACGAGCGATCATTAGGTCGCTGGTACAATACACTGCAATACTAATGTATTGCAGTATAATGTAATTTTACAGGCTCCTGTAACAGCGCGATCGCTGTTCCTGTCCGTTAGTCCTGGGTGTCAGCTGTAATACACAGCGGACACCTGCAGAATATGGAGCGGGCGCAGCGCGTGAGCCCGCTCCATATATAACCCCTCGCACCACGACATGCTATTAAGTTGTGGTGCGCCAAGGCGTTAATGCGCAGCGGATGGTGCAAAGTGAAAATTAAAATTTTCCACTGATATGCCATTTTAATGCACAATATATTGTGCCCAGTTTGTGCCACTGAAGACAAATACCTCATACAATGTTGAGCGGGTTCTACCGGATATAAAATATCATATATGTGGATGTAAGCTGGTGCTTGGAAACGCTGTGGGGCTCAGAAGGGAGGGAACGCCATTTGGCTTTTGGAGCGCAGATTTTGCTTGGTAACTGTTCTGTTTGGGGTTTTGCTGGTATTTCAGTTTATGATGTGGGGGTATGTGTAAACTGGGCGGAGTACATCAGGGCATAATAAGAGGGTATAATAATGGGGTACATAAATAATAATTCTCAGATATGTGGCCAGTGTCGCACTGATAAATGGCGCCCGATCTTATCCGCTTTTGGAACACTTTGCACATTTTGCATCGCCATATTCTGAGAGCCAGAACTTTTTTATTTTTTCTCCAACGGAGCTGTGTGAGGGCTTATTTGTTGCGGGACAATCTGTACTTTTCATTAATACCATTTTAGGGTACATGTGATTTTTTTTAATCTCTTTTTATTAGATTTTTTTGGAAGCAAAGTGACAAAGAAACATAAATTCTGACCATGTTTTTTGTATTTTTTTTTTTACCGTTTTCACCGTGCGGTATAAATGACATTTTACTTTATTCTGCGGGTCGGTACGATTACGGCGATACCATATGTATATAGGTTTTTTATGTTTTGTGGCGATTGCGCAATAAAATCACTTTTCGATAAAATTATTTTTTGTGTCACCATATTCTGAGGGCCATAATTTTTTATTTTTCCGTCAAAAAAGCTGTGTAAGGGCTTATTTTTTGCGGGATGGGTTGTAGTTTTTATTGGTACTATTTTGGGGTACGTGCGACTTTTTGATCACTTTCTATTATATATTTTGGGAGGGTTGATGACCAAAAAATAGTGATTCTGACATGGTTTTTTTAAAAAAAATAAAAATTTGCGGTGTTCACCGTGCGGGAAAAATAATATTATAGTTGTGAACGCGGTGATACCAAATATGTGTACTTTGTTTTTTAACATTTTCATTTTTTTCCTATAATAAAAGACTTATAGGAAAAAAAGCAGTTTTTGTTTTTGTAACTTTTATAACTTGTTTTTACACTTTCCAGTTCGTTGCTACAACACACTTTGTCTGCGATCACTTGACCGGGACCTGAACTAATCAGGTCCCGATCATATCTCCGGGACCAGAGGCAGGTGATAACAGCGCGATCCGGGTGTCAGCGCTACTCTGAGACACCCGGATCACGCTTTTAACACCCACTGTGAATTCACGTCGGCACTGCACAGAGCCCAGCAAGTGCCGACGTGAATATACAGTGGGCGGTCGGGAAGCGGTTAAACTATTTAACATGAGTTTAATGTGATTGACTAATTCTGAACACAACCACATCCCCAATTATAAGAGGGTGTTCACACTTATGCAACCACATTATTGTAGTTTTGTTATTTTTATTTTTCCCCTCTAAATGATTTCAGTTTGTTTTTCAATGGAATTGTACAGATTATAGATCACATTAAAGGTGGAAAAAGTTCTGAAATTATTCACCTTGTACTGATTTTTTTTTACATGACAAAAACATGTCATTTTAACAGGGATATGTAGATTTTTTATATCCACTGTATAAATACACAGTACTAGAACCAAGCTAAATATATATATATATATATATATATATATATATATATATATATATATATATATATATATATAGCACAATAACCAAGCTCCATACACAAATACAGTACAAGAATGAAAATGAGTACACATATATAGCACCAGAACCAAACGCAGTACATAAATACGGCACCAGAACAAAGCTCAGTTCATAAATACAACACCTGAACCAAGCTCAGTATACACATACAACACCAGAACCAAGCTCAGTACATAAATACAGCACCATATCCAAACGCAGTACATATATACATCACCAGAACCCAGCTCATCACATAAATACAGCACCAGAACAAAGATCAGTATATAAATACAGCATCAGAACAAAGCTCAGTACATAAATACAGCACCAGAACAAAGCTCAGCACATAAATACACTATCAGAACCAAGCTATGTATATAAATACAGTACCAGGACAAAACGCAGTTCATAAATACAGCACCAGAACAAAGCTCAGTACATGAATACAGCACCAGAACAAAGCTCAGTATATAAATACAGCACCAGAACAAAGCTCAGTACATAAATACAGCACCAGAACCAAGCTCCGTACATAAATACAGCACCAGAACCAAGCTCAGTACATAAATACAGCACCATATCCAAACGCAGTACATAAATATAGTATCAGAACCAAGCTATGTACATGAATCCAGTTCAGAGCCAAGCTCAGTACAAAACCGCAGAGATCATTTGTAAACTTAGGTTAACCCCCTACCATATAAATTGGTATGCCGTGAAACTACAGCTACCAGTATGGCCTAAACAATGGTAAGGATATGGTGGGAGCTGCTATTTCACAAAAAAAAAATCATCTCACTTCAGATCATACAGCACTGATCAGTCAGAGGCAGAAAAAATATTTACATTTAGTGATATCTTCTCAGATTGGAGTCCTTCTCTTTCCTTTTCTTCTCCATCCGGTGTAGACCACATTGACGACTTTTCCCGTGCACCACTCGTCTCAACAGAGTTTGCGCTTCCTTGGTAATACTCACTTGCTCCTGACCTCCAGAGGCCGTGTGGACACGTGATGTTTCATCATATGTAACTGCTGCAGCCTATGATTGGCTGCAGCGGTAACATATGACAACACTTCATTGCTGGCGGTCAGGATGCAGAGACCGGCAGGGAACCAAGGAAGCGTTGCCATGGGAGATGAATATAGGGAAATTCACACCAAAAATACATGATTTAGAGTGGATTTCCCTGCGGCCGTCACTAGATTTGTGCAGAAATTTTTCACAGCAAATGCGGTACGTGTGGACATACCCATATGGAGATTTTTTCCCCCCATAGTTTCCCTTACCTGAATGCATTGTTCCTGGAGATCCTCCGCTCTGCTACTTCTAGGCATCTGCTGAAACCTGTGCTGACCATGTTGGCATCAAAATCCAGCAGCACTATCATGAGCCACCTGGGAGTTTTTATAGGAAATAATTCAACTTCCACAAATACAGGAAAGCATTGACATCTGGGTGAAAGGAGGCTAGGGAAAGAAGTAGAAAAGAGGGTATGAGTGGAAAGAGCAGCAAATTATAGTTATTAGATGACATAGAAGCCATTTTGCAAGTGGAAGTTTAAATAAGGGTTTCTCTTTAAATTTGAAGTATTGCAATGGAAAGGTTTAAAAATTCTATGAAGTGAATCCACAAATCCTAGAACCGGTAGTAAGTTTCTGGACTACGAACGATATACTCACATTTGTCATATGTATATAGTCAGGGCCGGTGTCAGCACCCGGCTATAAGCGGCTTTGCTCTGGGACTACCAGGAAGGGGGGGGCTGTGTGGCACTACCTAGGAGGAGGGGGCTGTGTGGCACTACCTGGGAGGAGGGGGCGGTGTGGCACTACCTGGGAGGGAGGCTGTGTGGCACTATCTGCAGAGGGCACTAAATTTATGGGGGTACAAACTGGGGGCCTAACTTCTATATGGGGCATAAACAGGGCCTAACTATATTCGGGCACAAAGTGACGTTTTCTGACATTTTACTGCTGCAATGAGTTACCCCGCAAAGGGACCTACTAAGTCTGTGTCGCCCAAGGGCCCAAATAAACCTGGAGCCGGTCCTGTATATAGTGTATATGACTCCTATATTGTGTGACAGCATTACATATGACAGCGAGTGATATCATAATTGTGGGACATTAGATGTTGGAACCTGGTTGATGATGATTCTGCATACAATTTCCACAACCACAACCACCACCAGCTGTCCCTATTCCATTCCTCAGGAATTATATTTATTTGTGACTTTTTATTTTATTTTAGGAGGAATAGTAATGTTCAATAAACAATTCAACTACCATCTCGGCATACAATTTTGTTCACAACAACCTTTGTTTTAACAAAGTGACATTTTGACCAGACACGTAGTAGATGCATTATGGTTGCCAGATGTTTTCGTTTTATTGCTGGCAGTACAAAAGCAGGGCACCAGTGTTTCAAGAATTAGTTGTATTGATTTGTTCTTTTCAAACGGTGTTTACAGCCATGAAATAAAGGCTTAATAAAATCAATGCTCTCCAAGATGTAGGACTAAGGGGTTTTTAATGTTATAAATATGTCAGCTACACAAGATAACAGGGATACCTGGGATATTTGCGTTTTTAAAAACTTAATGGTTAAATAGTTATTTTCCTTTTACTAGAGATAAAGCCATTTTTTTTTATATTAACCCTATGTAGACATTATAAGAGTGAATACCTGCAGTCAAGTGGGATGAGCAAATTAAGTATAGGGAGGAATGGAAAGTGTTTAACATTAATATCAAATTCATTTATGTCACTAAGCAGAATAACATATAATGAAAAAAGAAGTTGATATAAAGATGCTCTTCGTGGCTGCACTCCAAATTTGCTGCATATATAGGACTTGTATCGGCCCATCACAGGCCTTTTTCTGTCTTCAAACCCTGAGTTAAACCATATCTGAATAACTTGTCGAACCATATGACATAGAGTCTGTTGCTAGGTCACCCAAATAAACTTAAATTCAGAGCACCACATAAATAAATTATAGACTCGCAGTTATACTAGTACCTAGATATTTCCTCAGTTCCTAATATAACCTAGAGTCCTAGTCATAGGCCGCAACGTCTGGCTTCACTCATTGAGGTGATCCTTTTTTGGTCAAAGAGAAGGTTTGCTTAGCTCATTCAGATAAGTCTGACTGTGCTGTGGTTGACAGATCTTCACTTCTTGCCAGAGTTGGGCTTTCAGAGTTGGTCAAAACATTTAACCATTCCAAGGGAAGAGTTGCACAAGCTGCATATGACTGAAGGTGGTTCCTCTCAAATAGGATTTCTATGCAGCCCCCCTTAATTGGCAACTTCCCGAATGGTTTTGACAAACGCCTGAACCTTATTAGCCTCGAAGTCCAGATTCCACCAACGTTTGCTTTCCTACACCTCAGAATCTCAGTAGGTAGTCATTAAGCGGTTCATTAGAAAAAAATATTTCTTCCAGTATCATTTTAGGCCTCATGCACACGACCGTAGCCATGTGCACGGCCGTGATTTTCGGGTGAGCCGGGGGCGGAGTGTCAACCGCAAATCTCAGGCTGTGCACATGGCCATTATTTGCTAAGAGCCTGGACTGCAGAACACGGTCATAATAAGACTTGCCCGTTCTTTCTGCGGTCCGGGCTCCTGGGCCATGCACGGACCGTGGAAACCATGGTCGTGTGCATAGCCCCATAGGAATGAATGGGGCCGCAATTCTCCCGTGGATTTTCGGGGGAATTGCGGCCGCAAAAGCACGTTCGTGTGCATGAGGCCTTAGGCTTTGCTTTTATTCATAAATATTTGTTGCTCAGATACTTTTATATCTTTGGAGAAATTCAACCGCAAACTCCTTACCCTTAAGGTTTGTTTTCTTCTGGTTATAACAACTCCTAAAAGGTTTGCAGTTCTTCAAACTCTTTCTTCCTATAATCCCTACCTTTCCTTCTTTGAAGAGCAGGTTATTCTTTCATTTTTTACAACTTTTCTGACAAAGTTTCCTACTTTTGAGAATCAGACTCAAAGAATTATACTTACAATAGTCATCCATTACTCTTCATGCCCCTTGGAAGAAAAGGTTACACTCTTTTGACTTGGACAGCCATCCAATTTATTTATCTAGGACCAAGGATTTCAGGTGGCTCTCAGAAAATACATTCTTTGGGAGGAGTTTAGTTTATTAATCTAGAAAACGTCTTTCTAATGTAACAGTGAAGTGGCAACAAATATGAGAACACCTATTGGGTCATCAGTCATGGGGAAAGGAAAATGAAAATGTTTAATGTAAAAGTTAAATGACTGCCACAAATCACATGTTAGTGAAAATACGGTATATAAAAAAATAGAATTTTCCTGTATACTGAGTGGGTAATTAGAGTGGTTTGGGCAGCCCTTTTCAGACTTTAGGTCCTCTGGGATAAGCCTATTGCTTGGTCCCAGCTGGTTTATTTCCCCACAATCAACTTTTATTGCTCGTGCTACCACTGTCAAATAGTTCATTTTAAGGGACATCGGCAGTCCTCCCAGCTGGATGTGTCTACTGTACCTGTGCCACTGCTACTGGTCTGTTTCACTGCTAACCATAGAGCTATTGATCAACATTGATGTCATGATAAACTCTGCAAAGATATGAATATTGTAAAGGATCTGCCAGGCACAGCGGGGTTAACTCCCAGAACTAATCAGTCAGCACCTGAGAATACTTCCCTGAGACTGACTCCTGCTTCCACCATTCAGGCTGGCAGGCTTAGGAGTGGGAGAGCCTATCGTAACCTGGCCAGACTCAGCTAGCTCCCGCCCTCGGTCTATTTAAGCCTGCACTTCCTGTCCCTCGGTGCTTGTTATTGCTTGTGTTTCCCTCCTTGTGGTTTCCTGGCCCAGCTACAGCTCCTGCTATTTTTGATCCTGCTCCATACAGACCCTGGCTTACCGACTACTCTTCTGCTTTTCGTTTTGCTTACCTCGCACACTCCTGGCTTGACTCGGCTCGTTCACCACTCTGGTTGCTCACGGTGTTGCCGTGGGCAACGGCCCCTTTTCCTTGCTTGTGTTCCTTGTATGTTTGTCGTGTTTGTCGTGCACTTACTGAGCGCAGGGACCGCCGCCCAGTTGTACCCCGTCGCCTAGGGCGGGTCGTTGCAAGTAGGCAGGGACAGAGTGGCGGGTAGATTAGGGCTCACTTGTCCGTCTCCCTACGATCTGCCACTACATAATAACAAGCCCATACCTAGTCTACCCCTGGTCCCTGACACCACTATGGATCCCCGTGAGACCCTGGCTCAACAAATGCAGCGTCTCTCCCTACAGGTCCAGGCCCTGGCTCAGAGGGTCAACCAGCCTGATGCTACCCTGGTAGTTCCCCTCACCGCACCTCTTGAACCCCACCTCAAGTTGCCCGACCGGTTCTCAGGGGACCGGAGGGCTTTTCTCTCCTTTCGGGAGAGTTGTAGGCTTTACTTTCGTTTAAAGCCTCATTCCTCAGGTTCTGAGAGCCAGCGGGTGGGTATAATTATGTCCCGGCTCCAGGAAGGGCCCCAAGAGTGGGCCTTCTCCTTGGCTCCTGACGCCCCTGAACTTTCCTCCGTTGATTGTTTCTTTTCTGCTCTCGGACTTATTTATGACAAGACTGACAGGACTGCCTTTGCCGAGAGTCAGCTGGTGACCTTAAGTCAGGGTAAGAGACCTGTTGAGGAGTATTGCTCTGACTTTCGGAAGTGGTGCGTAGCTTCTCGGTGGAATGACCCTGCCTTAAGGTGCCAGTTTAGGTTGGGTCTGTCGAATGCCCTGAAAGACCTGCTAGTTAGCTATCCCTCTTCTGACTCCCTAGGCCAGGTTATGGCTTTAGCGATACGACTTGACCGACGTCTCAGGGAACGACAACGTGAACGTTTATGTGTTTTCTCCTCCGACTCCCCCATGATGCCTCCCGAAGCTCCGTTGCTTCGTTCCTCCCCGAAAGATTCAGAGATACCTATGCAACTCGGGGCCTCCGTGTCCCCCCAACAACGTAGAGAATTCCGCAGGAAGAATGGTCTCTGCTTCTACTGTGGGGACAACAAGCATCAAGTGAACAACTGTCCTAAGCATAAGGTTGCAGCCAGAGAACTTCCGCGTCTAAGTGATCATCGGGGAGGTCACTTGGGCGCACAGGTATTTCCAGTAAATATGAAACGTACTAAGATCTTGCTTCCCTTTCAGGTCTCTTTTGGTGGTAGGTCTGCTACCGGCAGTGCCTTCGTGGATTCAGGGTCCTCTACTAATATCATGTCTGTGGAATTTGCTATGTCCCTTGCTATGCCTCTTATTGATTTGCCTAAACCTGTCCCGGTAGTGGGTATCGACGCCACTCCTCTTGCTAATGGTTATTTTACACAGCATACCCCTGTTTTTGAACTCCTTGTTGGCTCCATGCATTTGGAGCAATGCTCTGTACCGTTGATGCAGGGATTATCGTACGATTTGGTTCTAGGTCTTCCCTGGTTGCAGTTGCATAATCCTACGTTTGACTGGAATACTGGGGAGCTAACCAAATGGGGTAATGAATGTTGTACGTCATGTTTTTCTGTTAATTCTATTTCTCCCCCTAAGGAGGCGAATACGCTACCCGAGTTTGCTCAGGACTTCGCTGATGTTTTCTCTAGGGAGGCCTCCGAAGTGTTACCTCCTCATAGAGAATACGATTGCGCTATCGAATTGGTACCAGGAGCTAAGCTTCCTAAGGGTAGGATATTGAATCTTTCTTGTCCCGAACGTGAAGCTATGAGAGTGTATATCCAGGAATCCCTGGCCAAGGGTTACATTCGTCCCTCTTCTTCTCCGGTAGGTGCTGGCTTCTTCTTCGTGGGGAAGAAGGATGGTGGTCTTAGGCCATGCATTGACTACCGTGGCCTGAATAAGGTCACGGTAAGGAACCAGTATCCCCTTCCTTTGATTCCTGATCTCTTTAATCAGGTTCAGGGGGCCCAATGGTTTTCTAAATTGGATCTACGGGGGGCGTATAACCTTATTCGCATCAAAGAGGGGGATGAGTGGAAGACTGCGTTTAACACGCCCGAAGGCCATTTCGAATACCTCGTCATGCCCTTTGGGTTGTGTAATGCCCCTGCGGTCTTCCAGAATTTCATAAATGAGATTTTGAGAAATTACCTGGGGATTTTTCTGGTAGTGTACCTTGATGACATACTGGTGTTTTCCAAGGACTGGTCCTCCCACGTGGAGCATGTCAGGAAGGTGCTCCAGGTCCTTCGGGAAAATAAACTGTTTGCCAAAACCGAAAAATGTGTGTTTGGGGTACAGGAGATTCCATTTTTGGGTCAAATCCTCACTCCTCATGAATTCCGCATGGACCCCGCCAAGGTTCAGGCTGTGGCGGAATGGGTCAAACCTGCCTCCCTGAAGGCGTTACAGTGTTTTTTGGGGTTCGCTAATTATTACAGGAGATTTATTGCTAACTTCTCGGTCATCGCTAAGCCCCTTACGGACCTCACTCGCAAAGGTGCTGATCTCCTCCACTGGCCTCCTGAGGCTGTCCAGGCTTTTGAGGTCCTTAAGAAGTGCTTTGTCTCGGCCCCGGTGCTGGTTCAGCCCAACCAAATGGAGCCATTTATCGTGGAAGTTGACGCATCTGAGGTGGGAGTGGGGGCTGTCTTGTCCCAGGGTACCAGCTCCCTCACCCATCTCCGCCCCTGTGCCTACTTCTCCAGGAAGTTTTCGCCAACTGAAAGTAACTATGATATTGGCAACCGCGAACTCTTAGCCATTAAATGGGCATTTGAAGAGTGGCGCCACTTCCTGGAGGGGGCTAGGCACCAGGTAACGGTCCTTACCGACCACAAGAATCTGGTTTTCCTAGAATCTGCCCGGAGGCTAAACCCGAGACAAGCTCGATGGGCGTTATTTTTTACCAGATTCAATTTTTTGGTTACCTATAGGGCTGGGTCTAAAAATATTAAGGCTGATGCACTGTCGCGTAGCTTCATGGCCAGCCCTCCTTCGCAGGAAGATCCTGCTTGTATTTTGCCTCCAGGTATAATCATTTCCTCGATCGATTCTGATTTAGTCTCTGAAATTGCTGCTGATCAAGGTGCAGCTCCCGGGAACCTTCCTGAGAACAAGCTGTTTGTTCCCCTGCAATTCCGGCTAAGGGTACTTAGGGAAAATCATGACTCCGCACTATCTGGCCATCCAGGCATCCTGGGTACCAAACACCTCATTACCAGAAATTATTGGTGGCCTGGGTTGCCTAAAGACGTTAAGACCTACGTCGCCGCTTGTGAGGTTTGTGCTAGGTCCAAGACTCCCAGGTCCCGACCAGCGGGCTTACTGCGTTCGTTGCCCATTCCCCAGAGACCTTGGACACATATCTCCATGGATTTTATCACCGATTTGCCTCCATCCCAAGGCAAGTCGGTGGTGTGGGTGGTGGTGGACCGCTTCAGTAAGATGTGCCACTTTGTGCCCCTCAAGAAACTACCCAACGCCAAAACGTTGGCTACCTTGTTTGTCAAACACATCCTGCGTCTCCATGGGGTCCCTGTCAATATTGTTTCGGACAGAGGGGTACAATTTGTTTCATTGTTTTGGAGAGCCTTCTGTATGAAGTTGGGGATTGATCTGTCCTTCTCCTCTGCCTTCCATCCTGAAACCAATGGCCAAACGGAGAGGACTAATCAATCCCTAGAACAATACTTAAGGTGTTTTGTCTCTGACTGTCAATTTGATTGGGTCTCTTTCATTCCCCTCGCCGAATTTTCCCTTAATAACCGGGTCAGTAACTCGTCAGGGGTCTCTCCTTTTTTTTGTAATTTTGGGTTTAATCCACGGTTCTCCTCCGTTTCACCTGGTAGTTCCAACAATCCTGAGGTAGAGGTCGTTCATCGGGAACTGTGCACAGTCTGGGCCCAGGTTCAGAAAAACCTAGAGGTGTCCCAGAGCGTACAAAAAACTCAGGCTGATAAAAAACGTTCTGCTAACCCCCTGTTTATGGTCGGGGATCTGGTGTGGTTGTCGTCTAGGAACTTGCGTCTCAAGGTTCCGTCCAAGAAGTTTGCTCCCCGGTTTATTGGGCCGTATAAGGTCATTGAGGTCCTCAATCCTGTCTCCTTCCGGCTGAAGTTACCCCCGTCTTTTCGGATACACGACGTGTTTCATGCCTCCCTCCTCAAACGCTGCTCCCCGTCCTTGGCTCCCTCGAGGAGACCTCCTGTTCCCATCCTCACCACGGAGGGGGTGGAATTCGAGGTGGCCAGGATTGTGGACAGCAAGATGGTCCAAGGCTCCCTCCAGTACCTGGTCCATTGGAGAGGATACGGGCCCGAGGAGAGGACTTGGGTACCCGCCCGGGATGTTCACGCTGGGGTATTGGTCAGGAGGTTCCACCTGCGTTTCCCCAGTAAGCCAGGTCCACTTAGAAAGGGTCCGGTGGCCCCTCATAAAAGGGGGGGTACTGTAAAGGATCTGCCAGGCACAGCGGGGTTAACTCCCAGAACTAATCAGTCAGCACCTGAGAATACTTCCCTGAGACTGACTCCTGCTTCCACCATTCAGGCTGGCAGGCTTAGGAGTGGGAGAGCCTATCGTAACCTGGCCAGACTCAGCTAGCTCCCGCCCTCGGTCTATTTAAGCCTGCACTTCCTGTCCCTCGGTGCTTGTTATTGCTTGTGTTTCCCTCCTTGTGGTTTCCTGGCCCAGCTACAGCTCCTTCTATTTTTGATCCTGCTCCATACAGACCCTGGCTTACCGACTACTCTTCTGCTTTTCGTTTTGTACCTCGCAAACTCCTGGCTTGACTCGGCTCGTTCACCACTCTGGTTGCTCACGGTGTTGCCGTGGGCAACGGCCCCTTTTCCTTGCTTGTGTTCCTTGTATGTTTGTCGTGCACTTACTGAGCGCAGGGACCGCCGCCCAGTTGTACCCCGTCGCCTAGGGCGGGTCGTTGCAAGTAGGCAGGGACAGAGTGGCGGGTAGATTAGGGCTCACTTGTCCGTCTCCCTACGATCTGCCACTACAAATATGATATTAATATGGAGTTGGTGCCACTTTTCTTGCTATAACAGTCTCCACTCCTCTGTGAAGGCTTTCTACCAGATTCTGGAATATGGCTGATGGCTGCAGGGATTTACATCGCTATTCCCTAGAATGTCATTATAGGCAGTAGCATTAAGATTTACCTTCCACATACATGTCATAAATGTCAGATAGATGTGGGTCCCACCTCTGGCACCTATCTCTAGAACGGGGCCTTCTAAGCCCCGTTCTACTGCTCTGTGTTTTATGGCTGACGCATGTGATTTCCGACAATAAATTACGGAAACAGCGTAGCTAACTGAGCTACCCTGTTTCTGTAACTCCCATAGTAGTGAATGGCAGTTATGGAAGCAGAGTAGCATGTAAGTCCGTAACTTCCATTCACTACTATGGGACTTACAGAAACAGAGTAGTTCAGCGAGCTACGCTGTTTTCTTATTCATTGTCGGGAATCACATGTGTCAGCCACAACACTGGGCAGTAGAAGGGCCCTGTTCTAGAGATAGGTTCGGGTACCAGAGGTGGGACCCGCATCTACCTGACATTTATGACATATCCTGTCTCTGATGGGAAAACCCCTTTAAAGGAAGGTATCCAGCCAAAGCTGTGAAAACAGCTTCAGATCACTATTTCTCCTTTAATCCATGCTAAAAAGTTGTGAGGTGGGGTCTCCATGGATCAGACTTGTTTTTCGAGCACATCCCACAGATCTAAGGAATATGGACATTTGTCATGTTCTTCAAACCATTCATGAACAACAATTCTGTTGAAAGAGGCCACTGTCATTAGGTAATACCGCTGCTATGAAGGGGTGCACTTGATCTGCAACAATATTTAGGTAGGTGGTGCGTGTCAAAGTAACATCCACATGAATGTCAGGACCCAAAGTTTTCTGGTATAACCCCACACTGCCACCCCCCTGGCCTACCTTCTTCCCAATATTCATCCTGGTGCCATCTCTTCCTCAGGTAATGACACACACATGCGCCCGGTTGTCCAGATGATGTAAAAGAAAACGTGATTTATCAATCCGTGCCACCTTCTTCCATTGTTCCATGGTCCAGTTCTGATGCTCTGGTGCCCATTGTAGTTACTTTCGGCGGCGGACAGGGGATCAGCATGGACACTCTGCCCGGTCTGCAGCTACACAACCCCAAATGCAGCAAGCTGAAATGCACTGTGTTTTTCAGTCATTTGTGCTGCAGTAGCTCTTCTCTGGGATCGGACAACACCTGCTCAGACCAAACCTACTACTTTAAAAATCGCACAAACTAACCAGTATGTTACATACATCTGTGCAATGATTTTGAGAATTGTGCACCATTTTTAATGACTGGAAACTGTTGGTACATGGGCACTTTTCCAGCACTCCTAGAATCACCATCATGCAATATGCATATCATTTATAGTAAAGCTACACAGGCAAATTTTGTATGAATGAATTAATATCCGAACACAGATTGCTGTGCTTGTTCGAATAATCATAGCCTGACTTCTATGGTTAGCCGGATGACTAGTGAGAGGGCCATGGAAATGTATGCAAAGCACAACAGGGACAGAGAACACATAGTGGGTTATACCAGCTGTGCTGAGTGCAAAATATCCATGTAAATTTTCTGAGAACATTTTTGAATGCAGGTGAGCCACTCGGGAGCCTGACAAGCCACATGCTTACTAGTTATAGTTACACTGGAGACCAAATACCAATGTCTTGACTTTTAGTCCTAGTTTCTAGCAGTGTAAGCATTTTCAGCACAGTCACTGCTCCAAGTTCTTTCAATACCTCTATTGCACCACCTAGTTTTAGGATACTGAATTTTTTTTGCACAGAATGCTAGCTAACCTGATTCTCTTAATGCTGCTATAGTTATTGTACATTATTTATTTTGAGCAGCGATTTATTATTCTCAATGTGAGTTATATACATAGATGGTAATAAATGCTCACAGCACACGTCTGTAAGAGCAAATTACATAGAATTTACCAAACATCTACATTACAGTAACATCTGATATTGTATACATTTTTCCTATTTAAACACTTATATTATAGTCAAGTGCAAATATAAATTTTCGTAAGTGATAATCATATCTTTCAGCACTGCATTTTGTCACCTTTATGTTCACCAGGGGACTGACCATTCAAGCATTGGGGTAGTTTCTGAGGACCCCTGTCCAGAAGGGGCCCATAACCTTTGCATGTTTGCTGTGTTTGACTGAAGGATCCTAACTCTTCAGTCAAATAAAGCAAAAATGCAAAAGTTAAGTTCTTCAGAAATGCAATGTGTTGACCAAGTGCGTCATGACCATGACTGGACTGGGAAATCAGCCCTCACATTTTTAAGCACACAGGCCCACGTAGCAACCAGCTTTGGGCTGGAGTACATGGGACCACCTTTCAGCTATACAAGACATGGGGAGATTTATTAAAACAGGTGTAAATGAAAGAGGAATAGTCCTGATAGCTCCAACTCCAGCGAATCCACTGCTCTTCCACGAGAATAATGAACATGCTCATTATTCTAGAAGATTTATTTTTGCAGAGCGGAAAAAAATTCAAGCAGACTTCTTTCCGCTGCATGTGAATGGGGTTTAAAATAGCTCATTCACTTGTAATGGATGCAGAATGTTAGTGAATTTGAAAGGGATTTAGGTGTGGATTCAGGGACTTAGTCCTAATCAAATCCTGATTGCGTGATCATGGCCTAATACTGACGTATAAAGATTGCAAATTATGCAATTATACAATGCTAAAATATCACCATACTGTAATTAAATAGTATAATTTATATTTTATATTCAGCCATATATACACACACACACACACACACACACACACACACACACACACACACACACACACACACGCTGGACACATGAGGCACAAATGCAACCCAGAAGCTGCCCACATGCTGCATTCGTGCCACTCACACCTAGGACACATGCGCATGCACACCACTAACACCTAGGACACATGCATACGCACACCAATCACACTTAGGACACATGCACACCACTCACACCTAGGACACATGTGCATGCACATCACTAACACCTAGGACACATGGGCATGCACACCACTCATATCTAGGACACATGCGCACGCACACCTAAGTACACATCTGCACGCACAACTCTTACACCTAGAAAACATCCCCAACTCACACCTAGGATATATGCCGCACATGCATCACTCACACCCAGGATATATCCTCCACTCTCGCCTCTCACACCTAAGAAATATGCTGCACGTTGTCTACCCACACCAAGGACACATGTTGAAAACGCACTACTCACACCCGGCACAGATGCTGCACGCACCACTCACATACTAGACACATACCACTCACACTCTAGACACGTACCACACACTAGACACATACTGCACGCACTACTTACACTGGACACATACCGCACACACCACACAAATGCTAAACACATACCTCACATAACACTTACACACTAGCCCTTTACCACACATACCACTCACGCTGAAAACAACACACACACAAATGCAACTAATACATTAGAAGAAGACACAAAACTCACACAAATGCATATTTGTGCTTAGGGGGCAGTTGAAAGAGCAAGCCCATCACTGATTGGCTGATGCTCAGCCAAACAGCGTTAGGTTTGAATTGTACATGCAGACTGGGCAGGTATTGATTCTCCTTTTCCTCTGCGGCGCCAGAGATGTGCTCTAATGAGCGAGGCATCAGTGCAAGTCTAGAGCTGATTAGCTGTGGCTCAGCCAACAAGCACTACACTTCATTTCTACAGTGCTCCTTTCCATCATTGCAGAGTACACAGCAATAAATCTTGGAAAGATGTGGTATTAAACACAAGGAGGCAGCAGTTATTGTAATGTTGGTGCTTGTATTTGCCACGGTCTGCAGGGCCGATTCTAGCTTTTCTGCTGTCTGAGGCAAAAATTTAACTTGTGCCCCTCAGAATTTGATTGACAGCCCCCTGGCTGTTCTACATCACTAGAAGCCACCTCCAACTCTTGCAGATGCGCTGTTGCCTTGTACTGTCATGCATGGTGCAGCCGGGCAGAGTACGCCTCGCTGCATGGTGTGTGCCCAAGTAGTACAAGGCAATGGCGCATCCGAGAAAGTTGGAGGAGACTGGTAGTGATGTATAACAGCTAGGGGGATGTCAATCAAGCATGGATAATTGGGTTTGGGGGCAGGACTATATGACTCTTCAGGATAGCGGCACCGCCCCATGACCCTTTAATAAGTAATTAGCATATTGTGTGCGCCGGTTTAAAAGTTGATTTTATACATTTGTCTGCATCTGAAAATAACATACAGCGGAATGTTTGGAAATATTGTCGTGTCATGTATTACCACATGGTGGCGGTTCAAGGGGTTAAAACTACCAGACATGTTCCCATTAAATATACAATGAATTAAAAACAATTCCATCTGCCCTGTAATTTTGTTATTATAAATATATTCTGTAGAATACATGGCCGCGGACCGCTGGGATTACTTACCCCTCGGTGGCCGCAGCCATGGATTTGTGAGCGCTGGTCCGCATCTCCTCCCCAGGAGACACCAGCACTCACTTACGGTCCGCTGCGTCCCGTAGGGTGCGTGCGCATGCTCGCGACCGGCCTTAAGGGACCAGCACGCGCACATGGGAATCATGATCAATTAGCCCATGATTACCCTGGACTATAAGAAGGGCCCTGTCACTTTGCTCATTACCTGAGCGTTGTTAGTATTCCCATGTCAGTCTTGCAAATGGTCCCTTAGTGTTGTCCTGTTCCCGATGTTACCCGTGCCCTGCTACCTGTATCCTGTATCCTGTGCTGTGTCCTTGTTCCTGAGCCTGTTAGTGTTTGGAGTCGTAACCTACTGCACCCGTTGTCATCCGACACGTATGGCGCAACCTACTGCACCCGTTGTCATCCGCCACGTCTACCGTAACCTACTGCACCCATTGTCATCCTCCACGTCTGGCGCAACCTACTGTACCTGCTGTCAACCGCCACGTCTGGTGCAACCTGTTGCGTTTACTACCATCCGTGCCAGAGCTACTGCCACCACCTGGACTATTTCTTGTACCCTGGTGCTACGAACTCGTATAGACTTTTGCATAGACTGTGACTTGGTCAGCTGCCTCTCCGCTACGGCGGAGCGGCCTAGTGGATCCACATGCCCCTAGATCGTGACATATTCTATATAATTACAGCACCAGAACCAAGCTCTGACATTTATGGCTCCAGAACCAAGCTCATACATATATACTGCACCAAAACTAAGCTCAGTGCATAAATACACCAGATCCAAGCTCAGTACATATATGCAACACCAGAACAAAGCTCAGTACATATATGTAACACCAGAACAAAGCCCAGTGCTTATATACAACAACAGAACAAAGCTCAGTACATATATACAGCTCTACACCGTGTTCCAAATTATTATGCACATTGGATTTAAGTGTCATAAACATTTAATTATTAGTTTTTCAATTAAACTCATGGATGGTATTGTGTCTTAGGGCTCTTTGGAGCATTGTAATCAATCTCAGACACATGTGATAATTAGTTTGCCAGGTGTGCTCAATCAAAGGAAAACTACTTAAGAAGGACGTTCCACATTATTAAGCAGGCCACAGGTTTCAAGCAATATGGGAAAGAAAAAGGATCTCTCTGCTGCCGAAAAGCGTGAAATAGTGCAATACCTTGGACAAGGTATGAAAACATTGGATATTTCAAGAAAACGTAAGCGTGATCATCATACTGTGAAAAGATTTGTGGCTGATTCAGAGCACTGACGGGTTAGTTCAGATAAAGGCATAATGAGGAAGGTTTCTGCCAGACAAATTAATAGGATTAGGAGAGCAGCTGCTAAAATGCCATTGCAAAGCAGCAAACAGGTATTTGAAGCCGCTGGTACCTCTGGAGTCCCGCAAACCTCATGGTGTAGGATCCTCCAGAGGTTTGCAAGTGTGCATAAAGCTATTATTCGGCCACCCCTAAACAATGCTCACAAGCAGAAACGGTTGCAGTGGGCTCAGAAATACATGAAGACTCATTTTCAAACCGTGTTGTTTACTGATGAGTGCCGTGAAACCCTGGATGGTCCAGATGGATGCAGTAGTGGATGGTTGGTGAATGGCCACCATGTCCCAACAAGGCTGCGACGTCAGCAAGGAGGTGGTGGAGTCATGTTTTGGGCTGGAATTATGGGGAGAGAGCTGGTAGGCCCCTTTAGGTTCCCTGACGGTGTGAAAATGACCTCTGCAAAGTACGTAGACTTTATGACTGACCACTTTCTTCTGTGGTACAAAAAGAAGAACTGTGCCTTCCGTAGCAAAATTATCTTCATGCATGACAATGCACCATCTCATGCTGCAAAGAATACCTCTGTGTCATTGGCTGCTATGGGCATAAAAGGAGAGAAACTCATGGTGTGGCCACCATGTTCCCCTGACCTCAACCCTATTGAGAACCTTTGGAGCATCCTCAAGCAAAATATCTATGAGGGTGGGAGGCAGTTCACATCAAAACAGAAGCTCTGGGAGGCTATTCTGACATCCTGCAAATATATTCAAGCAAAAACTGTCCAAATACTCACAAATTCAATGGATGCAAGAACTGTGAAGGTGATATCAAAGAAGGGGTCCTATGTTAACATGTAACTTGGCCTGCTAAGTTTTTTTTTTATTGAAAGAGCTTTTGATTTCTGTAAATAGGACCTCCTGATGCTGCAAATTCAACAAATTATCATTTTTGTTCTCTTTACAACCTTTAAAATGTTTTGATCTCTGTTGTGCATAATAATTTGAAACAGTGCATTTTGAGTTTTTTACTTCTAAAAAAAAATCTGTTATCATTAGGAGATTTTTTCAATAAAATGTGCATTATACTCCAACGGTTGATGGCTTGAAGATTATACTGACTGTCATTTGCATCGACTATTTAGGAAAATCAGCGAAAAATAACATTTGCATAATAATTTGGAACGCGGTGTAGAACCAAGCTCATTACATAAATACGGTACCAGAGCCTAGCTCAGTACATAAATACAGCTCCAGAACCAAGCTCATCACATAAATACAGTACCAAGCTCAGTACATATATACAACACCAGAACCAAGCTTAGTACATATATACAGCTCCAGAACAAAGCTCATTACATAAACACAGTACCAGAACTAAGCTCAGTACATATATACAGCACCAGAACAGAGCTCAGTACATATAGTGCCAGAACCAAGCTCAGTACATAAATACAACACCAGAACCAAGCTCAGTACATACAAACCACTCCAGAACCAAGCTCAGTACATATATACAGCTCTAGAACCATTCTCAGCACATATATACAACACCAGAACAAAGCTCAGTACATATATAAAGACCCAGAACCAAGCTCAGTACACAAATACTGCACCAGAAAAAAGCTCAGTACATATATACAGCACCAGCGCAAATACAACTCAATTTAGTGCAGCCCCTGCTGTATAGGTTTGTACGGCGTAAAAGTACAGCTCCAAGCATTTACCAAACAATGGTAAGGATATGCTGGGAATTGCTGTTTCACAAAAAAAATAATATCATACCACCCATCAGCTCGCTGCAGATCATACAGTGACTACAGTACTGATTTAGAGGCAGAATAAACATTTACATTAAGTGGTGACGTCTCAGATTCTAGATATTCTTTTTCTCTTTTCTTCTCCATCTGGTCCAGACCTCTATGATGACTTTTCTCCACCACAGCCCATTTCTGCAGTTTGCCGCTCAGATGTCTGTGACACACACCCCTAAATATAATAGTTCCATACACTGCACCTCTTATTATAATAGCGCCATACACTGTGTCCCCGAATATAATAGCACCATACACTGTGTCCCTGATTATGCACCATGCACTGTGTCACACACACACACACACACACAGTGCTCTACTGTAGATAGTGCCCCCGATATGGAGCCCCCCCTTTTTATCCGGCCGACATCTTCCTCCCCGAGGATTCCAGCACATGTGGCCACCCTGTCCTACAGTGACCACTAGTTAATAATTGACTAATTATTCCCAAATCACCCTGCACTATAAGAAGGGCCCGGCCCCTTCACTCCTTGCCTGAGCGTTGTTTGTAATTCCCATGTTAGTCTTTGCAAATGGTCCCTTAGTGTTTACCCTGTTCCAGTGTTCCCGTGCCCTGCTACATGTATCCTGTATCCCGTGCTGTTTTATTGTCCCTGAGCCTGTTAGTGATTGGATTCGTGTCCTGCTGCTCCTGTTGTCATCCGCCACGTCTGGCGCATTCTACTGCACCTGTTGTCATCCGCCACGTCTGGCGCAACCTGCTGTCATCTGCCACGTCTGGCACAACATGCTGCACCTACTGTCATCCGCCACGTCTGGCGCAACCTGCTGCACCCACTTCTATCCGTGCTAAAGACTCTGCCACTGTCTGGACTATTCAGGTACTCTTGTGATGGGGAGGCTAACTTTTCTTGTTGCAGTTGAGGTTACAGGAAGTTACCTTAAGGCCTTATTCACACGAACTTGTCCAATTTGCGAGCGTAAAAAACTGACACTGACGTCTGGCACAACCTACTGCACCTGTTGTCGTCCTCCGCGTCTCGGGCATCCTATGGCATGTGCTGTCATCTGCCTTGTCTGGCGCAACCTGCTGCACCTGTTGTCACCCGCCACGTCTGGCGCAACCTGCTGCACCTGCTGTCATCTGCCACGTCTGGCGCAACTTGCTGCACCCACCTCCATCCGTGCTAAAGCCTCTGCCACTGTCTGGACTATTCAGGTACCCTTGTGCTGGACTTTGTATTGATTGGGTGCTCTGTTGTTTGGCCAGCTGCCTCCCCACTGCGGCGCTGCAGCCTAGTAGGTGCACATACCCACAGACCGGACAGTACGGTCAGGCCATGTACCCCGCTGGTCAACCAGGGACTTTGACGATGACACAAGCAATGCAGGCAGAGATGCAAGACCTTCAGTCACGGCAAGACCAACTCCTCCTGGTGATGAACGCCATTGCATATCAGCTGGTTGCATAAGTCACAGTCGTCACCGCACCTATTCCTGCTGTTCCTCCTGCTACACCTCCTGTTAGTACCAGTGTCGACCCCCGATGCTTCCTGCCCCGCTACCTACTCGCTATGATGGAGACACAAGCTCCTGCAGGGGATTTCTGAACCAGTGCCAGATCCACTTCAGACTCCATGCCAAGGCCCTGATGATACAAGGATCGCCTTCATAATCTCTCTCCTTACTGGCAAAGCCAGGGCATGGGCAAATCTCCTTTGGGAACATCAGGGACCAGAGACTCGTGACTTGCAGTATTTTTTACGGACTTTCCGTTCTATATATGAAGAACCTGGGTGAGTTTCTTCTGTTGCTGCATCCCTGCTGACCCTACACCACTGAGACATCTCCATGGGCGAGTATGCCATTCAGTTCCGTACCCTGGCTGCAGAACTAACCTGGAACAACGAGGCCTTGGTGGCTACATTCTGGCAGGGACTGTCTTCTGGGATTAAAGACGAGCTTGCCGCTCACGATCTGCTACCTACCCTGGACGATCTCATTCTACTAGCCACCTGGGTTGACATGAGGATCCGGGAGCGTACCCATTACTGGGAGAGAGGATTTACTAGGCTGGCTTATACTTTCCAGCAATCCCTACTGTCTTCTTCAGTCGTCCAACCGCAGGAGCCTGTGCAGGTGGACCGGGCCAAATTGTCTACTCAGGAGAAACAACGCAGACGCACTTAAGGACTTTGTATTGCTGTTTCGGAGGCCATGTTGTGCATTTGTGTCCCTAGAAGCCAAAGAGACCCCAGTGCCTAGGATTAGTTGGAGAGACAACCCTAGGCGGAACAGCACTAAATAAAAAATTGTCTTCCAAACTGACCATTCCTGTGACCATCGTATACGGCGAGAGGACGCATCGGGTTTCTGCCTATGTGGACTCAGGATCCGCGGCAAACTTCATCCAGCAAGACTTAGTGGACCATCTCCACTTGCCCGCTGTTCCTCTGAAGACGTCTTTGGTTGTTGCTTCGGTGAATGGTCTTCCTCTGCCCAATCCAATCGTGTCTGAGACCATGCCACTGAAGCTCCAAGTTGGAGTACTTCATACTGAACTGATTACCTTTCTAGTCTTGCCTAAAGCCATCAATCCGGTTCTACTAGCCTGCCTTGGCTCCGGCTGCATGCTCTTGTCCTGGATTGGAGTTCTGGAGAGGTTCTCCAATGGGGCCCCAAATGCCCTCACCGCTGCCTGTTACAGTTCCATCCCACCCAGCCTTCTCTGCCTCAGTCATTGGCGGGATTGCCTACTCATTTTTCTCGATTTGCAGACGTCTTTATCAAAAAGGAGGCTGAGAATCTTCCTCCAGACCAGTCTTACGACTGTCCGATTGAACTGGTCCCAAATGCTTCTCTTCCCTGTGGATATTTCCTCTCTCCTTGCCAGAGACTCAATCCATGTCGGCCTATATCAAGGAGAATCTGGAGAGGGGTTTCATATGAAAGTCTTCCTCCCCAGCTAGGGCCACGTTCTTCTTCATTAAAAAGATCTCTTCGACCCTGCATTGACTACCGTGGTCTCAACCAGATCACGGTCAAGAACAAATACCCGTTGCCACTAATATCCAAACTGTTTGAACGTTTACAATTGTAGTGTCCCAGTACACTCCCTACTTCCATAATAGGAGTAATTGTCGCATGGAATTCTGGAGAGGTTCTCCAATGGGGCTCCAAGTGCCATGGTCATTGTCTGTTGCAGATCCATCCTGTCAGCCTCCTCTGCCTCAGTCATTGGCGGGACGGCCTCCCCAGTTTGCTCAGTATGCAGATGTTTTCAGCAAAAGGGAGGCTGAGACGCTGCCTCCACATCGGACTTATGACCCCCCCATTGAACTGGTTCATAATGCCTCTCTCCCCCGTGGTCGAGTATATCCTCTCTCATTGCCTGAGTCTCTATCCATGTCGGCCTATATCAAGGAGAATCTGGAGAGGGGTTTCATACGAAAGTCTTCCTCCCTGGCCAGGGCTGGATTCTTCTTTGTTAAAAAGAAGGACGGATGCCTTCGACCCTGCATTGACTACCGTGGTCTCAACCAGATCACGGTCAAGAACAAATACCCATTGCCACTTATATCTGAGCTGTTTGATCGCATACGAGGAGCCAAAAAATTTTCTACGCTAGACTTGTGGGGGGCTTATAATCTATTCTGGATTCGCCGGGGTGATGAATGGAAGACAGCATTTAACACCCGGGACGGGCACTACGAATACCTAGTGATGCCCTTCGGACTGTGTAACGCTCCCGCAGTGTTTCAGGAGTTCGTTAATGATATCTTCCGAGATCTCCTCTTTGTCTGTGTTGTTGTTTATCTCGATGATATTTTGATTTTCTGACCAGATCCGACGACTCATCGGAGGCATGTCTGTCAGGTTCTACTACGATTAAGGGAGAATCATTTATACGCCAAGCTGGAGAAGTGAATCCACCACTTCCACTCCATTTCACCTTGTGTAAGTCAACATCCTAGAGTCCCTCTCCCAGTGTCGACCACATCTCAAGTACCTGCTGCTTACTCTGCTTATGGGGACTTTTTGCAAATCTGGCAACAGACCCGGTCCTCTATTTTACTGGCAGTCGATCGCATGAATCGAAAAGCCAGATACTAGGAGAAGAGAGTATCTTCCGGGGACTAAAGTCTGGCTTTCCTTTCGGAACATTCGCTTGAAGGTTCCCTCATACAAGTTTGCTCCCAGGTTCCTTGGCCCTTTCGAGATTCTGCAACAAATCAACCCTGTCTCCTATAAGCTGCGGCTGCCTCCTACCCTCAGAATCCCCAACTCCTTTCATGTTTCCCTCCTGAAGCCAGTGTTCCTGAACTGCTACAGCAAGACTTCTAGTTCCACAGTTGCTCCCAGCAGTTCTTCTGATATATTCTAGGTGTGAGGGAGATCCTGGACTGCAAGAGGGTAGGAGGAAGGACTTTCTATTTGGTGGACTGGAGAGGGTTTGGTCCTGAGGAGAGGTCCTGGGAGCCAGAAGAGAACCACAGTGCCCCTGCGCTTATTAAGAAATTCCTCTCTCACTCTGGCCCCAAAAAGAGGGGGCGTAAGAGGGTGGATACTGTAGCGATCCGTGAGCGCTGGTCCCCATCTCCTTCCTAGGAGACGCCAGCGCTCACTTCTGCTCCGGTCTGCTGTGTCCCGTAGGGTGCGCACGCACGCTCATACCCGGCCTTAAAGGGCCAGCGCGCGCACAAAGAAAATCGTCATCATCATCAACTGCCACGATTTCCTGGTCCATAAGAAGGCCCCAGGCCTTCTGATCCTTGCCTGAGCATTGTTAGTTTTCCCAGTCTGTCTTGCAAATGGTCCCTTAGTGTTTCCCGTTCCAGTTGTTACCCGTGCCTTGTTACCTGTTCCTGTTTCCCGTGCTGTGCCTTTAGTATCGAGTCGTGCCATGTCCTGTGTCATCTGCTACGTCCAGAGGAATCCGCCACATCCTATGTCATTTGCCACGTCCAGAAGAATCCGCCACATCTGGCGCAACCTGCGGAACCTGTGTCATCCGCCACGTTTGGCGTTATCTGCTGCATCCATCTCCATCAGTGCCAGAGCTGCGGCCACTGTCTGGACTATCCAGGTACCCATGTGCGGGACATTTTTTTGCTGGGGTTTCCTGTTGTTTGGCCAGCTGCCTCCCCGCTATGGCGGTATGGCCTAGTGGGTCCACTAACCCGCTACGTGACAGTCTGTTTCGTAGTCTATCTCGATGATATTTTGATTTTTTCTCCAGATCCGACGACTTATCGGAGGCATGTCCGTCAGGTTCTACTGTGATTACGTGAGAATCGTCTATATGCTAAGATGGAGAAGTGTGTCTTAGAAAAAACTTCTCTGCCCTTCCTGGGCTACATATTCTCGGATTAAGGTTTCAAGATGGACCCTGAGAAGGTAAAGTCCATTCTGGAATGGCCACGTCCTCAGGGCCTGCGGTCCATACAGCATTTTTTGGGATTCGCCAACTTCTACCGACAGTTTATCCAAAACTTCTCATCACTAATAGGCTCCCATCTCTACCATTACAAAGAAGGGTGTGAACGCCAATGTGTGGACTCCAGAGGCAGAATCTGCATTTATTAGCCTAAAGAAAGCCTTCACTTCAGCCTCGATCCTCCATCATCCTGGCGTGTCTCGGCAATTCTCATTGGAGGTGGACGCTTCTTCTGTTGGTGCAGGTGCACTCCTGTTCCAGAGGAGCTCCAAAGGAAAGGCAGTAGTATGTGGCTATTACTCAAGACTTTTTTCCTCTGCAGAGCGCAACTACTCTATTGGGGATCGGGAGCTACTGGCCATCAAATTGGCTCTGGAGGAGTGGAGACATCTGCTAGAGGACGCAGTTCACCCCATCATGATATAAACCGACCACAAGAACCTCCCCTATCTCCAGTCGGCTCAACAACTAAACCCTCGTCAAGCCAGGTGGTCGCTGTTCTTCACCCGTTTCCAATTTGTGTTCCACTACCGTCCCGCTGACAAGAATGTTAGGGCCGATGCCCTGTCCACGTCGTTTGAGACTAATGACACGGTGGAGTCCCTTCAAAGTATGATAGACCCGTCCTGCATTGTCACTGTCAATCCTTTGCAAGTTAGAGACATCCCTCCGGGGAGGACTTTTGTTCGGTTGGCAGACAGGAGAAGAATTCTCCGCTGGGGACACAGCTCTAAACTGTCGTGGCACGATGGTGTTCGTAAGACCTGAGACCTGATTAGTCATTATTTCTGGTGGCCCACGCTACCCAAAGATGTTGTGGACTTTGTCTCTTCCTGCACGGTGTGTGCTTCTAACAAGGTTGCTCACTCCAAGCCTGCTGGCCTGCTCCAACTTCTGCCTGTACCTAATGCCCCCTGGCAGCACATTGCGATGGACTTTGTCACAGACCTCCTGCCTCAGATACAACACTGTCGATATTCACACATCTCGAAGATGGCACATTTTATCACGCTGACTGGTCCTCCTTCTGCTTCTCGACTGGCAAATCTCTTTATCCAATACATCTTCCATAGGCATGGCTTGCCCCTTCACATCGTGTCTAATCGGGGGGGTTCAGTTCACCTCGAAATTCTGGAGAGCCCTCTGTAAACGCCTGGATGTGAGATTGTACTTTTCCTCAGCTTATCACCCCCAGTCCAATGGTCAAGTAGAGAGGATTAACCAGATCATGGAGAATTATCTCCGCCACTTCATCTCCATGCAGCATGATGGCTGGGTACAGCTTCTTCCATGGGCCGAGTTCTTATACAACAATCACAAAAGTGAATCCACCACTTCCACACCATTCTAGTCCCTCTTCCTGTGTCGGCTACATCTCAGGGTCCCACTGCTGACTCTGCATTTGTGGACTTTCTGCAAATCTGGCAACAGACCCAGTCCTCTATTCTGCTAGCATGAAGCGAAAATCGGATATAAAAAGAAGAGAGACGCCTCAGTATCTTCCAGGTACCATAGTCTGGCTGTCCTCATGGAATATTAATTTAAAGGTGCCTTCATACAAGTTTGCTCCCAGGTTCCTCGGACCCTTTGAGATACTACAACAGATAAACCCTGTCTCCTATAAGCTTCGGCTGCCTCCTACCCTCAGGATCCCCAACTCCTTTCATGTGTCCTTCCTGAAACCGGTGGTCCTGAACCGCTACAGTAGGACTCCCAGTCCCGCAGTTGCTCCCAGCGGTTCATCTGATGTGTTTGAGGTGAAAGAGATCCTGGACTGCAAAAGGGTAAGAGGAAGGACTTTCTATTTGGTGGACTGGACAGGGTTTGGTCCTGAGGAGAGGTCCTGGGAGCCAGAAGAGAACTTTAATGCCCCTGCCCTCATTAAGAGATTCCTCTCTCGCTCTTGACCCAAGCAGAGGGGGTGTAAGAGGGGGGATACTGTAGCGTCCATGGCCGCGTACTGTAATGGCCAAGGTCGCAGACCCCTCATATCCTGCCAACGTCTTCCTCCCCGAGGATGCCAGCACATGCGGCTGTCCTGTCCTGCAGTGACCTCAAGTGTGCGCGCACAAGCTCATTCCCGTCCTTAATGGGCTAGCATGCACACATGTTAGGAATTGACTAATTACTCTCAGATCACCCTGGACTATAAGAAGGGCCCTGCCCCTTCACTCCTTGCCTGAGCGTTGTTAGTAATTCCCATGTTAGTCTTTGCAAATGGTTCCTTAGTGTTTACCCTGTTCCAGTGTTCCCATGCCCTGTTACCTGTATCCTGTATCCCATGCTGTGTTATTGTTCCTGAGGCTGTTAGTGATTGTAGTCATGTCCTGCTGCTCCTGTTATCATCCACCACGTCTGGCGCATTCTACTGTACCTGCTGTCATACGCCACGTCTGGCGCAACCTGCTGCACCTGCTGTCATGTGCCACGTCTGGCACAACATGCTGCACCTGCTGTCATCCGCCACGTCTGGCGCAACCTGCTGCACCCACCTCCATCCGTGCTAAAGACTCTGGCACTGTCTGGACTATCCAGGTACTCTTGTGCTGGGGAAGCTAACTTTTCTTGTTGCAGTTGAGGTTACAGGAAGTTACCTTAAGGCCTTATTCACACGAACTTGTCCAATTTGCGCGTGTAAAAAACTGACACATTTTTCATGCATTGCAGTGCCGTGTGCCATCAGTGTTTGTTCCGTGTGCCAACAGTTGTTGATTGTAGATATTTGGTAAGAAAGAGGAAATCCCACTGGGCGGCGCTGAACCTCCCAAAAATGAAAAGAATCCAACAGGCTCCTTGGGTAAAGAGCTGCTGGTATGGATTTCAATAAGATCCTGGACTGCTACAGTAAAGATCTTTAACTATTTATTGAGTTTTTAGGGAAATAAAATACATCGGGGGGAATGCTATGCATTTTTAAGACCGGACCGATCTCTTCATCAGGCTAGTAAAAAACACAATGACGGTGACCCGCCTTAGCTGAGGCTATATAGCCTGTCGTGGATCCACATGGAGGCTCAGGATCAGAGTTCATATATTCAAAGTTGAAATTAAAACAAACATTGGTAAAAGAACACACAATAAAAACATTTGGAACATTAGCAATTGTAGCATTTACTGTTAACAGATGTTTGGTGTGACTGAGCAGATAGGAAAATAAATGTTAGTCGGTATTGGCCTTATTAAATTCTAAAAAGGTGATTAGACAGGAAAAATGAGCGTTAACGTGTCAAAAACCGCTCAATGTGAACTGTCAATATTAGTTACGATAGTCAGTGGAAATCTACATAAAAAGAAAGGGGTTAGAATCAAGTAGATAGAAATGTATATGAAAATTTGATGACTGGATACCTAGAGAAAGCTACATATCTGCGATGTGTACACACTAAAGGAATTTTTATTAAAAACTTTATTTGTCTGTTTCCTGTTAAAGGAGTCTCAATTGTGTAGCGTGTCTTTGCTGGAAGAGACAAGATAGTGTCTACTTATGCATTTAGCAGAATTAACTACGTCACATAGTAGTCGTGTGGCTATCCTAGGGGAGTCGTCTGGATGAAGTGCAGTCCTCACAACACATTGCAAAACAACTCGAGGGACCACCTAGGAATAGGAAGATGGAAGAAGATGAAAAGCAGGGAGCTACCTTTTGACACTGGTCGAAACTTACTTAGAAAGGGGTCATTGACTCCCTGTACTGAAGTACCAACTGTGAAAGACAGGTAAGTGGAATATACTTATTTTTATGTAATGTTAACACTATGGTATTGCAGTATGACAGCACGGAGGATGTCAGATGTTGATATATGTTATTGTTGGTTTAGAAAGTCTGTGTTTTTCAGGTACATTTCACATACACAAAACGGTGTGTGTTTACTTGTTCTCACGTTTACTGTCACATAACAGGAAGGGGGAATATTACAGCCGGAGATGATTCCAACAGAGGTTTAGATGTTTATATTATATAATAGTTTCGGTAATGATATTGAGGCCTATGGGGCTGAAGGTGTTTAATTTATACTTCACGTTTGTTCAGGTTATCAAGGCTATTATTCGTTGTTGGGTCCACAAAGTCTATGGGTATGATGGTGTAGCAATCAAAGTCTTTATTGTGTTGCAATGTGCAGTGCCTCGATATGCTATGTCGCATGAAACCTTTCATGCAGTTTGATCGGTGTTTGTTTAGCCTACAATGTAGAGGCTGTGTTGTTCTCCCGATGTCTTGAAGCGGGCAAGAGCATTGTAATAGATAAATAACTGATTTAGATCTACAGGTGAGATGATGTTCGATCTCAAATTTTTCCCCTGAGTAGATGGAAGAAAAGGTTGTGATTTTATGCTTAATGCTATTACAGAATAGGCATCTTGATTTATGGGAGAATTCGAAAATCAATATATCCAGAACTCCGCTTGCTCAAACTCACATATATTCCTCTACAAAAGATATATCGACGACCTCTTCATCTTGTGGAAAGGGGATATACAAGAAGCCTCTCTTTTTTGTGAATCCCTAAATCTAAATACTTGGGGTCTCACATTTACCAGCACTATAAACAAGATTGAAATAGAGTTCCTCGATCTTCATGTTTCATTTGAACAAAACAGGTTCATTACACGTACTTTCTTTAAGAAAGTCGACACCAACAGTTACCTCGATTTCACCAGTGGCCACTACCATAAATGTATCAAAAATATTCCGTACAGCCAGTTCAAAAGTATTGGAAAAAACAGCGTCAGAAATTCTTATAAAACGCCTTAAAGTGAAGGGTTATCCCGGACAACTACTAACCCATGGCATCAACAAAATAAAAGATCTAACTCGGGAAGATTGTTTGGTGTCAAAATCTTCAATAAATTCATCCGATCAAAAGAAACTTCCCAAGTGTGAGGAGAATCTAAATTTTATAACTACTTTTAACATAGCACATGTTAAAATTCGCAGCACCCTTAACAAACATTGGTACATTTTACAACTCGATCCTTATCTTGAAGATACACTGCCCTACAAAGTCAGGACCCACTATGCTTGCTGTCAGTGAGTAGCTGCCAGCTCTAATACACTGCATTACGCATGTAGTGCAGTGTATTAGAATTGCGATCAGGGTCTCCTGCCCTCAGGTCCCCTAGTGGGACAAAGTAATAAAGTTAAAAAAAAGTTGTGTAAAAATAAGAAAATAAAAGTTTTAAAAGTAATAAAAGTAAAAATCCCCTTTTTTCCCTTATCAGTACTTTATTATTAATAAAAATAAATAAATAAACAAATAAACTATACATAATTGGTATTGCCGTGTCCGTAACGGCCTGAACTACAAAACTATTTCGTTATTTGTCCCGCTCGGTGAACGCCATAAAATAAATTAATAATAAACCACACCAGAATCACAATTGTTTGGTCACTTCACCTCCCAAAAAACAGTTAGTTCCGCAAAAAACAAGTCCTCGCACGGCTTTCTTGATTGGAAAAAAAAAAGTTATGGCTCTTAGAATAAGGCAACACAAAAAGTAAATGATTTTTTACAAAAAGTATTTTATTGTGCAAACGCCATAAGACATTAAAAAAACTATAAACATATGGTATCGCCGTAATCGTATCGCCCCGCAGAATAAAGTGAATATGTCATTTATAGCGCATGGTGAACGCTGTAAAAAAAAAAAATAGAATGAAAAAACAATTCCTCAAGGGGTCCAATTTCCAAAATAGGGTCAATTTTGGGGGGTTTCCAATGTTTTGGCACCACAAGATTTCTTCAAACCGGACATGGTGCCTAATATAAAGGAGGCCTCAAAATCCACTAGGTGTTCCTTTGCTTCGGAGGTCGGTGCTTCAGTCTATTAGTGCACTAGGTCCACATGTGGGATATTTCTCAAAACTGCAGAATCTGGGCAATAAGTATTGAGATGCATTTCTTTGGTAAAACCTTCTGTTTTACAGAAAAAAATGGAATAAAAAGGATTTTCTGACCCAAAAAATAAATATGTAAATTTCCCCTCTACTTTGCTCTAAATTCCTGTGAAACACCTAAAGGGTTAATAAACTTTCTATATGCTGTTGTGAATACTTTGAGGGGGTCTAGTTTCTAAAATGGGGTGTTTGATGGGGGTGTCTACTATATAGGCCCCTCAAAGCAACTTCAGAACTGAACTGGAACCTAAAAAAAAAAAAAGAGGCAATACTTTGCTTATTACATTTTACTGATAATGAGCAGTGCCCACCCCGAGATGACTCCAGTTTTTGCCTTTTGCATAAACGGAGACCCCTATTAGACCGTTTCAGTGCAGGGTTTTCCCAAGCATACACCCCCGACAAGTGTATTTCTATTGATGAGTCCCTGGTACATTTTAAAGGGAGGCTTCAATGCCGCCAGTACCTGCCGAGTAAGAGGGCAAGGTATGGCGTGAAGATGTATAAGCTATGCGAGAGTGCATCAGGGTATAGCTACAAATTTAGGATATATGAAGGAAAGGACACCAGTATTTAGCCCCCAGAATGCCCCCCCTTACTGGGAGTTAATGCAAAAATTGTGTGGGATTTGGTGCACCCACTGCTGGACCAGGGTTACCACCTCTACCTGGATAATTGTTATACCAGTGTCCCACGCGGCACTGCTAGAAGAAATCTGAGAGGCCTCCCTAAGACACTGCTTGGGCAAACACTCAGAAGGGGTGAGAGCAGGGCACATTCTAGCAGCAACATATTGTGTGTCAAGTACAAGACAAGAGAGATGTCCTTGTATTGACAACAATACATGGCCACACCAGTACCCATGTACCAGTACGAGATACCAGTACAGAGACCCCCAAACCAGACTGCATCCTGGACAACAATAGGTACATGGGAGGGGTGGACTTGTCAGATCAAGTCCTGAAGCCCTACAGCGCCATGCGGTGTGGTATAAGAAGTTGGCTGTGCACATCATACAGGTGGCATTGTACAATGCGTACGTGCTACGTCGATGTACAGGCCAGACGGGAACTTTCCTGGAATTTCAAGAGGTGGTTATCACGAACCTAATCTTTAGGGACCAAGAAGGTGGCACCCAGTACTTCTGGAAGCGAGACCACACGCATCGTACCAGGGCAACACTTTCCAGGAGAAGTTCCCCAAACTGGCAAGAAGGGAAAAAGTCAAAAGAGGTGCAAAGTCTGCTATAAGAGGGGGATAAGGAAGGACACAATATATCAATGTGACACGTGTCCCGAAAAACCAGGGCTCTGTATGAAAGTGTTTTAAGATTTATCATACATCCCTTGATTTTTAATCTACCCCAGTTTTACTTACCCTGATGCACTCCGCACAGCTTATCCCCCTTCTGAGCCCTGCTGTGTGCCCAGGCAGCTGTTAACAGCCGCATTGAGGGTATTGCCATACCCGGGAGAACCCGCATTACAGTTTATGGGGTGTATGTCTCCGGTCAAAATGCTCACTGCACCTCTAGATGAATGCCTTAACCCCTTCCCGACATTTGCCGTACATGTACGTCATGGAAAGTACTGACTTCCCGCATCTTGCCGTACATGTACGCCAAATGTTTGGGACCGGCTCAGAAGCTGAGCCGGTCCCATCATCACCGGATCTCAGCTGTATCTTACAGCTGACATCCGGCTGTAACGGCGGGGACCGAAATTAGCTTCGATCCCCGCCATTAACCCCTTAAGTGCAGCGCTCAAACGCGATCGCTGCACTTAAGGTGTTTGCAGCTCATCGGAACCCCAGCAATGAAATTGCCGGGGTTCCGGTGGCTGCATTGGCAACCGGAGACCTAATACTGGGCTCCCGGTCTGCCTAGCACCGAAGCCGGTCAAGATCCGCCCGGCGGCGGAGCCTGATCGGCTTCCGTAGCTGTCGGCAAGATGGCGCCGGGTCAGGAGCTGATCCGGCGTCATCAGCGGTGGAAGTCAGCTGTACTGTACAGCTGACATCCACCTGTAACGGCAGGAACCGGAGCTAGCTCCGATCCCTGCCATTAACCCCTTCGATGCAGCAATCGAAAGCGATTGCTGCATCGTAGCGGTTACTAGCAGATCGCCAGCCCTGACAGGCAATCGGGACTGGCGACTGCTGTTATGGCAACAGGAGACACAATGGTCTCCTGCTCTGCCATTACGGAAGCCGATTTAGGCCCCGCCGGGAGGCGAAGCCTAATCGGCTTGCTGTCAGTGAATGACTGACAGATCTAATACATTGCACTACATAGGTAGTGCAATGTATTAGAAAAAAAAAAATCTGACCGTTGGAACTTCAAGTCCCCTAGTGGGACTTGAGAAAAAGTGTAAAAAAAGTATAAAAAAAGTGTAAAAAAAAGTGCACAAAATAAAAGTTTGAAAACAGTAAAAGTTTCAAGTAATCAAATAAAACACAATCCCCCTTTTACTCTTATCAAGTCCTTTATTATTGAAAAATAATAATAAACCATATGTATTTGGTATCGCCACGACCGTAACGACCGGAGGTATCAAAATATTATATTATTTATTGCACGCGGTGAACAGCGTAAAAAAAACCGTAAAAAACGTTACCAGAGTTTCTGTTTTTTGGTCACTTTGCCCTACAAATATTAGAATAAAAAGTGATCAAAAAGTCGCACGTATCCAAAAATGGTACCTATAAAAACTATAGCTCGTCCCGCAAAAAACAAGCCCTCATACAGCTCCGGCGACAAAAAAATTAAAAAGTTATGGTTCTCACAACTTGGCGACAGAAAAAATACATTCTTTTTACAAAAGTAATTTTATTGTGCAAAAAGTTGTAAAACATAAAAAAGTTCTATAAATGAGGTATCGCCGGAATCGTACGGACCCGCAGAATAAAGTTAACATGTAATTTATAATGCATGGTGAACGCTGTATAAAAAAAAAACGAAAAAAGCTGTGCCAGAATTGCGTTTTTTTGTTTACCTGGCATCCCAAAAAATAGGATAAAAGGTGATCAAAAAGTCGCATGTACCCCAAAATGGTACCAATAATAACTACAGCTCGTCCCGCAACAAACCAGCCCTCATACCACTACGTCTATGAAAAATAAAATTAGTTATGGCTCCAATAAGTCAGGAAATAAAAAAATATGCAGTTGTGCCCGAGGGGAACATTTCTTCTGTTTGAAGAGGCGATTTTTCAAGGACCTAAAATTAGGGAACCAGGAAAGGGAGGGCCCAAACATATCCGCTGGAAGCGACGGTGCCCGTATTATACCAGGACAACACTTTCCCAGCAAAATTCCCCAAACTACAAAGGCGCGGAGTGTGGACCAAAAGGGGGATAATAAAGGACGCCATATATCAGTGCGACACCGGCCTGTGCAGAAAGGATTGCTTCACAGCGTAACACACATCTATGGATTATTTTATTGTTTTTTTTTACCCCGTTATTATACCACCTGACTATGCCCCTTATACACTCCGCCCGGCTTACATATGCCCTACATTATAAACGGAAACACCAGTAAGACTCCAAACAAAACTACTACCAAGCAAAATCCACGCTCCAAAAGCCAAATGGCATTTCCTACAGCGTGCCCAAACAGCAGTTTCCTTCCACATATATGGCATCGTCATACCCTGGAGAACCCTTTTAGCAATTTTTGGGGTGTGTGTCTCCAGTGGCATATGCTGGGCACGACATATTTGCCACTGAATGGCATATCTAGGGAAAAATATAAATTTTTAATTTGCACCATCCACAGCGCATTCATTTATGGAAAAGACCTGTGGGGTGAAAATGCTCAATACACCCCTTAATAAATGCCTTGAGGGGTGCAGTTTCCATAGTGGGGTCACTTCCCAGGGGTTTATTTTTATTATTTCACATCTGAGCCTCTGCAGTTGTGAACCAATACTTTGTAAATCGCCAAATTAGGCCTCAATTTTACATGGTACGCTTTCACTCCTGAGCCTGGTCGACTGTCCAGGCAAGAGATTAGGGCCACATGTAGGGTGTTTCTAAAACCAGGAAACCCAGCATAATAATTAGAGAGCTGTCTCGTTATGGTGGCACAAGCTGGGCACCACATATTGTCCACATATCTGTGGAAAAAATCCCATTTTCACTCTGCAACATCGAGTTCACACTAATTTCTACAAAACACCTGCAGGGTTAACATGCTCACTACACCCGTAGGTAAAAGCATTGAGGGGTGTAGTTTCCAAAATGGGGTCACTTCTGGGGGGTTTCCACTGTTTTGGGCCCACAGGCGCCCAGAAACCAATCCAGAAACATCTGCACTCCAAATGGCGGTCCTTCCCTTCTGAGCCCTGCCGTGTGCCCAAACAGCAGTTTATGACCACATATGGGGTATTGCCGTACTCGGTAGAAATTGCTTTACAAATGTTGGGTTCTTTTTTTCCTTTATTTGTTGCGAAAATGAAAAAATTTGCACTAAAGCTACGTCTTATTGAAGAAAAAGGATTGTTTTTATTTTCACTGCCCAATTCTAATAAATTCTATGAAACATCTGTGGGGTCAAAATGCTCACTACGCCCCTAGATGAATTCCTCAAGAGGTGTAGTTTCCTAAATGGTGTCACTTTTTGGGCGTTTTCATTGTTTTTTCCCCTCAGGGGCTTTGCAAATGTGACATGGCCGCCGCAAACCATTCCTGCTCAATGTGATCTCCAAAAGCCAAATAGCGCTCTTTCCCTTCTAAGCCAAGCCGTGTCTCCAAACAGCCGTTTATTACCACATGTGGGGCATTGTTTTACTCGGGAGAAATTGCTTTACAAATTTTGTGGTGCTTTTTCTCCTTCAGTCCTTGTGGAAATGAGTAAAAATAAGCTAAACCTACATTTTCTTTGAAAAAATGTTGATTTTTATTTTCACGGCCTACTTCCAATAATTTCTGGAAAAAACCTGTGGGGTCAAAAAGCTCACTATACCCCTAGATAATTTCCTCAATGGGTGTAGTCTCCAAAATGGGGTCACTTGTGGGGGGTTTCCACTGTTTTGTCTCCTCAGGGACTTCGTAAATGTGACATGGCCTCCGCAAACCATTCCTGCTAAACTTGAGCTCCAAAAGCCAAATAGCGCTCTTTCCCTTCTCAGCCCTGCCGTGTCTCCAAACAACCGTTTATTACCACATGTGGGGCATTGTTTTACTCGGGAGAGATTGGTTTACAAATTTTACGGTGCTTTTTCTCCTTCAGTCCTTGTGGAAATGAGAAAAAATTAGCTAAACCTACATTTTCTTTGAAAAAATTTAGATTGTCATTTTCAGGGCCTATTTCCAATAATTTATGCAAAAAACCTGTTGGGTCAAAACGCTCACTATACCCCTAGATAATTTCCTCAATGGGCGTAGTTTCCGAAATGGGGTCACTTGTGGGGGGTTTCCACTGTTTTGTCCCCTCAGGGGCTTTGTAAATGTGACATGGCCTCCACAAACCATTCCTGCTAAACTTGAGCTCCAAAAGCCAAATAGCGCTCTTTCCCTTCTCAGCCTCGCCGTGTCTCCAAACAACCGGTTATTACCACATGTGGGGTATTGTTTTACTCGGGAGAAATTGCTTTACAAATTTTACGGTGCTTTTTCTCCTTTAGTCTTTGTGAAAATGAGAAAAAAAATCGCTAAACCTACATTTTCTTTGAAGAAATGTTG
The DNA here is from genome assembly GCF_050947455.1 of Rhinoderma darwinii. Classification (NCBI taxonomy): domain Eukaryota; kingdom Metazoa; phylum Chordata; class Amphibia; order Anura; family Rhinodermatidae; genus Rhinoderma; species Rhinoderma darwinii. Next base: position 111,710,937 of record NC_134690.1, read on the forward strand.
ATTTTAATTTTCACGGCCTACTTCTAATAATTTCTGTAAAAAAGCTGTGCGGTCAAAATGCTCACTGTACCCCTAGATAATTTCCTTGAGGTGTGTAGTTTCCCAGATGGGGTCACTTTTGGGGGATTTTGACTGTTTTGGCACCGCAAGAGCCCTTCAAACCTGACATGGTGCCTAAAATTTATTCTAACAAAAATAAGGCCCCAAAATCCACCAGGTGCTCCTTTGCTTCTGAGGCCGGTGCTTCAGTCCAGTAGCACGCTACGGCCACATGTGGGATATTTCCTAAAACTGCAGAAACTGGGCAACAAATATTGAGTTGCATTTCTCTGGTAAAACCTTCTGTGTTATAAAAAAAATTGTACTAAAAATTTATTTCTGCAAAAAAATATGAAATTTGTAAAATTCACCTCTACATTGCTTTAATTCCTGTGACATGTGTAAAGGGTTAAGACATTTTCTAAATGCTGTTTTGAATACTTTGAGGGGTGAAGTTTTTAAAATGGGGTGACTTTTTGGGGGTTTCTAATATATAAGGCCCTCAAAGCCACTTCACAACTGAACTGGCCCCTGTAAAAATGGCCTTTTGAAATTTTCTTGAAAATGTGAGAAATTGCTGCTAAAGTTCTAAGCCTTGTGAGGTCATAGAAAAATAAAAGGATGTTCAAAAAACGATGCCAATCTAAAGTAGACATATGGGTGATGTTAATTAGAAACAATTTTGGGTGGTATAACTGCCTGTCTTACAAGCAGATACATTTAAATTGAGAAAAATGCTAATTTTTGCAATTTTTCGCTAAATTTTGGTGTTTTTCACAATTAAATGCTGAACATATCGAGCAAATTTTGCCAGTAACATAAAGTCCAATGTGTCACGAGAAAACAATCTCAGAATCGCTTGGATAGGTGAAAGCATTCCGGAGTTATTACCACATAAAGTGACAGATGTCAGATTTGAAAAATGAGGCTCGGTCAGGAAGGTCAAAAGTGGCTAAAGAGGGAAGGGGTTAAAGAGGCTCTGTCACCAGATTTTGCAACCCCTATCTGCTATTGCAGCAGATAGGCGCTGCAATGTAGATTACAGTAACGTTTTTATTTTTAAAAAACGAGCATTTTTGGCCAAGTTATGACCATTTTTGTATTTATGCAAATGAGGCTTGCAAAAGTACAACTGGGCGTGTTGAAAAGTAAAAGTACAACTGGGCGTGTATTATGTGCGTACATCGGGGCGTGTTTACTACTTTTACTAGCTGGGCGTTCTGATGAGAAGTATCATCCACTTCTCTTCAGAACGCCCAGCTTCTGGCAGTGCAGATCTGTGACGTCACTCACAGGTCCTGCATCGTGTCGGCCACATCGGCACCAGAGGCTACAGTTGATTCTGCAGCAGCATCAGCGTTTGCAGGTAAGTAGCTACATCGATTTACCTGCAAACGCCGATGCTGCTGCAGAATCATCTGTAGCCTCTGGTGCCGATGTGTCCTCGCTCGTCTGACACGATGCAGGACCTGGGGAAGTGACGTCACAGCGTGATCTCTCGAGAACACGGCTGTGTCTGCACTGCCAGAAGCTGGGCGTTCTGAAGAGAAGTGGATGATACTTCTCATCAGAACGCCCAGCTAGTAAAAGTAGTAAACACGCCCCGATGTACGCACATAATACACGCCCAGTTGTACTTTTACTTTTCAACACGCCCAGTTGTACTTTTGCAAGCCTCATTTGCATAAATACAAAAATGGCCATAACTTGGCCAAAAATGCTCGTTTTTTAAAAATAAAAACGTTACTGTAATCTACATTGCAGCGCCGATCTGCTGCAATAGCAGATAGGGGTTGCAAAATCTGGTGACAGAGCCTCTTTAAGGGGTGTAGTTTTTAAAACGGGGTCACTTCTCGGGGGTTTCTACTGTACTGGTACCTCAGTGGCTTCTGCATTCACGACTTAGCACTAGAAAAGCTCCAGTAGGCCAAATGGTGGTCCTTTCCTTCTGAGCCCTCCCATGGGCCCAGGCAGCAGATAACAGCCATATGTAGGGTATTGCCATACCCAGGAGAACCCACATTACAATTTATAGGGTGTATATCTCCAGTGACGCATGCTGGGCACAATATATTGGACACTGAAATGGCATACATATATAGAAAATTGCAAATCTAGCACTGCACCATCTGCTGTGCATTACCTTTTAGACAATACCTGTGGGGTCAAAATGCTCACTACACCTCCAGATGAATGCCTTAAGGGGTATAGATTTTAAAATCAGGTTGCTTCTTGGGGGTTTCCATTGCTTTGATACCTCTGGGGCTCTGCAAATGCGACATGGCACCCAAAAACCAATCCAGCATAATCTGGACTCCAAAGAACACAGAACACAAAAAATTTCCTTCTGAGACCTCCCATTGGCCCAAATGGAAGTTTATCACCACAAATGGGGTATTGCCGCACTCAGGACAAATTGGGCAACAGAATGGGGTGTTTTATTTCTTGTGAAAATAAGAAATTTTGAGCCAAAACTGCATAATATTGGAAAAAATTTTTTTTTTAATTCACAGCCCAATTCAAATAAGTTCTGTGAAAAAACTGTGGAGTCTAATTGGTCACAACACCCATAAATGAATTCCTTGAGGGGTGTAGTTTCCAAAATGGGGTCATTTCTGGTGGGATTCCATTGCTTTGATACCTATGGGGCTCTGCAAATGCAACATGGCACACGAAAACCAATTTAGCAAAGTCTGCACTCCAAAGAACACAAAGCGCTCCTTCCCTTCTGAGGCCTCCCATGGGCCCAAACGGCAGTTTATCACCACAAATGGGGTATTGCCGCACTCAAGACAAATTGGGCAACAAAATGGGGTATTTTGTTCCCTGTGAAAATAAGAAATTTTGCTAAAAAATTACATCTTATTGGAATTTTTTTTTTTTTTTTAATTTCACAGCCCAATTCAAGCACTTGCTGTGAAAAAAACTGTGGGGTCAAAATGGTAACACCAACCATAAATGAATTCCTTGAGGGTTGTAGTTTCCAAAATCACTTTTGGGGGATTACTACTGTTTTGGCACCTCAACACCTCTTCAAACCTGGCATGCTGCCTAAAATATATTCTAATAAAAAAGAGGCCCCAAAATGCACTAGGTGCTTCTTTGCTTCTGAGGCCTGTGTTTTAGTCCACGAGCACACTAGAGCCACATGTGGGACATTTCAAAAAACGGCAGAATCTGGACAATACATATCTAGTAGTGTTTCTCTGGTATAACCTTCTGTGTAACAGAAAAAAATTGAATACAATTGAAATTCAGCAAGAAAAATTTAATTTGCAAATTTCACCTCCACTTTGCTTTAATTCCTGTGAAATGCCTAAAGGGTAAAAAAAACAACTTTCTGAATGTTTTGAATACTTTGAGGGGTCTAGTTTTTAAAATGGGGTGTTTTTGTAATGGCAGGAAGGAGGTGAAGGGAACAAGTGAGCCCTAATCTACCCACCGCCCTGTCCCTGCCTACTTGCAACGACCCGCCCTAGGCGACGGGGTACAACTTGGCGGCGGTCCCTACGCTGTCTAAGTGCAAGGGAGTACAAACAGGGAACACGCAAGGGAATACAGTAGCCCACGGAACGCCACGAGGAAACGGAGTGGTGAATGAGCCAGTCAGGATCAGGAAGTAGTGGAGTATACAAACGGGAGCACGGAGCAGAAGCAAGTAAGGGGCAGAGCAACGCAGGATAAACGGAACTGAAGCAAGGCAGAAGCACGGCAGAAGCAGGCTGGAGCAAGGCAGCAGTGGGGCCAGGAATCCAAGAAGAATAACAAGCAAGGAGGAAGAGAAAACGGCAGGTATAAATGGACAGGGGGCGGAGCTAACTATGACTGACCAGGCCGCGATAGGCTCTCCCACTCCTGAGCCTGCCACCCTGATTGGTGGGAGCAGGTGTCAGTCTCAGAGGTCTGGCCTCAGGTGTCGACTGATTAATCCTGGGAGTATACCCAGACGTAGTGCCTGGCAGATCCTTTACAGTACTCCCCCTTTTATGAGGGGCCACCGGACCCTTACTAAGAGGACCCGGTTTAGTGGGGAAGAGAAGGTGGAACCTCCTGATCAATACCCCAGCGTGAACATCTCGAGCAGGTACCCAAGTCCTCTCCTCCGGCCCGTATCCTCTCCAATGGACCAGGTACTGGAGGGAGCCCTGGATCATCCTACTGTCCACAATCTTGGCCACCTCGAATTCCACCCCCTCATGGGTGAGAACGGGAACAGGAGGTTTCCTCGAGGGGGACCAGGACGGGGAGCAGCGTTTAAGGAGGGAGGCATGGAAGACGTCGTGTATGCGAAAGGATGGGGGCAGCTCCAGACGGAAGGATACAGGGTTGAGGACTTCAATGACCTTATAAGGTCCAATAAATCGGGGAGCAAACTTCCTGGACGGGACCTTAAGGCGCAAGTTCCTCGACGACAACCACACCAGATCCCCGACGACAAACCGGGGGTTAGCAGAACGTCTACAATCAGCCTGAATCTTTTGTACGCTCTGGGACGCCTCTAGGTTCTTCTGAACCTGGGCCCAGACTGTGCACAGTTCCCGATGAACGTCCTCTACCTCGGGATTATTGGAACAACCAGGGGAAACGGAGGAGAACCTAGGATTAAACCCGAAATTACAGAAAAACGGGGAGACCCCTGACGAGTTACTGACCCGGTTATTCAGGGAAAAGGAATGAGACCCAATCAAATTGACAGTCAGAAATTAATCACCTTAAATATTGTTCCAGGGATTGGTTAGTCCTTTCCGTTTGGCCATTAGTTTCGGGATGGAAGGCGGAGGAGAAGGATAGATCAATCTCCAACTTTTTACAAAAAGCTCTCCAAAATAAGGAAACAAATTGTACCCCTCTGTCCGAAACGATATTGACTGGGGCCCCATGGAGACGCAGAATGTGTTTCACAAACAAAGAAGCTAACGTCTTGGCGTTAGGTAGTTTCTTAAGGGGCACAAAGTGGCACATTTTGCTGAAGCGGTCTACTACCACCCACACCACTGACTTGCCCTGAGATGGAGGCAAATCGGTGATAAAATCCATGGAGATATGGGTCCAAGGTCTCTGGGGAATGGGCAAGGAACGTAGTAAGCCTGCAGGTCGGGACCAAGGGGTCTTGGACCTAGCACAGACCTCACAAGCGGCGACGTAAGCCCTAACGTCTTTAGGCAACCCAGGCCACCAATAGTTTCTGGTAATGAGGAGTTTGGTACCCAAGATGCCAGGATGACCAGATAGAGCGGAGTCATGGTTTTCCCTGAGTACCCTTAGCCGGTATTGGAGGGGGACAAACAGTTTGTCCCCAGGGAGGTTCCCGGGAGCTGAACCTTGATCAGCCGCGATGTCAGAGGCTAAGTCAGAATCAGTGGCAGAAACAATTATACCAGGGGGTAAAATACAAGCAGGATCCTTCTCAGAAGGCGGATTAGCCATGAAACTACGTGACAGTGCATCAGCCTTAATATTTTTGGACCCAGCCCTATAGGTAACCAAGAAATTAAATCTGGTAAAGAATAGTGCCCAACGAGCTTGTCTAGGATTAATTCTCCGGGCAGATTCTAGGAAAACCAGATTCTTGTGGTCAGTAAGGACCGTTACCTGGTGTCTGGCACCCTCCAAGAAGTGACGCCACTCTTCAAAAGCCCATTTAATGGCTAAAAGTTCGCGGTTGCCAATATCATAGTTACACTCCGTGGGCGAAAACTTCCTAGAGAAGTAAGCACAGGGGCGGAGATGGGTGAGGGAGCTGGTACCCTGGGACAAGACGGCCCCCACTCCCACCTCGGACGCGTCAACCTCCACAATAAATGGCTCCCTTTGGTTGGGCTGAACCAGCACGGGGGCCGAGATAAAGCACTTCTTGAGGGTCTCAAAAGCCTGGACGGCCTCAGGGGGCCAATGGAGGACATCAGCACCCTTGCGAGTGAGGTCCGTAAGAGGCTTAGCGACGACCGAAAAGTTGGCAATAAATCTCCTGTAATAGTTAGCGAACCCCAAAAAACACTGTAGCGCCTTCAGGGAGGCAGGTTGGACCCATTCCGCCACAGCCTGAACCTTGGCAGGGTCCATGCGGAATTCATGAGGAGTGAGGATTTGACCTAAAAATGGTATCTCCGTTACCCCAAACACACATTTTTCGGTCTTCGCAAACAGATTATTTTCCCGAAGGACCTGGAGGACCTTCCTGACATGCTCCACGTGCGAGGACCAGTCCTTGGAAAACACCAGTATGTCATCAAGGTACACTACAAGAAAATTACCCAGGTAATCTCTCAGAATTTCATTAATAAAATTCTGGAAGACGGCAGGGGCATTACACAACCCAAAGGGCATGACTACGTAATCGAAATGACCTTCGGGCGTGTTGAACGCAGTTTTCCACTCATCCCCCTCTTTGATGCGGATAAGGTGATATGCCCCCCGTAGATCGAACTTAGAGAACCATTGGGCCCCCTGAACCTGATTAAAAAGATCCGGAATCAAAGGAAGGGGATACTGGTTCCTTACTGTGACCTTATTCAAGTTCCGATAATCAATGCACGGCCTAAGACCACCATCCTTCTTCCCCACGAAGAAGAAGCCAGCACCTACAGGAGAAGTCGAGGGGCGAATGAAACCCTTGGCCAGGCATTCTTGGATATACTCCCTCATAGCTTTACGTTCAGGACATGAAAGATTAAATATCCTCCCCTTAGGAAGCTTGGCACCAGGCACCAAATCGATGGCGCAATCGTAATCTCTATGAGGGGGCAACACCTCGGAGGCCTCCTTAGAAAACAAATCAGCGAAATCCTGAACAAACTCAGGAAGCGTGTTTACCTCCTCCCGGGGAGAAATAGAGTTAACCGAAAGACATGACATCAGGCAATCACTACCCCATTTGGTGAGATCCCCAGTATTCCAATCAAACGTGGGATTATGCAGCTGCAACCAGGGAAGACCTAATACCAGATTGGACGATAATCCCTGCATCACCAGTACAGAGCACTGCTCCAAATGCATGGAGCCAACACGGAGTTCAAAAACAGGAGTATGCTGAGTAAAATAACCATTAGCATGAGGAGTGGAGTCGATACCCACTACCGGGATAGGATAAGGTAAATCAATAAAAGGCATTTTTAGAGACATAGCAAATTCCACAGACATGATATTAGCAGATGAGCCCGAATCCACGAAGGCACTGCCAGTGGCAGACCGGCCAGCAAACGAGACCTGAAAGGGAAGCAAAATCTTATTGCGTTTAGTATTAACGGGAAATACCTGTGCGCCCAAGTGACCTCCCCGATGATCACTTAGGTGCGGAAGTTTTCCGGCTGCTTATTCTTGCGCCTGGGACAGGTGTTCAGTAGATGCTTGTCGTCCCCACAATAGAAGCAGAGACCATTCTTCCTGCGAAACTCTCTACGTTGTCGAGGGGACATGGAGGCCCCGAGTTGCATAGGTACCTCCGAGTCCTCCGTGGAAGAGCGAGGAGACGGGACCTCGGGGGGAATCGCAGGGCAGTCAGAGGGGAAAACATTGAAACGTTCAAGCTGACGTTCCCTGAGACGTCGGTCAAGTCGTACTGCTAGGGCCATAACCTGGTCTAGGGAGTCAGAAGAGGGGTAGCTAACCAGCAGATCCTTCAGGGCGTCAGATAATCCTAACCTAAACTGGCACTTTAGGGCCAGGTCGTTCCACCGAGAAGCTACACACCACTTTCTAAAATCAGAACAGTATTCCTCAACAGGTCTTCTACCCTGACGTAAGGTCACCAGCTGACTCTCGGCTAAGGCAGTCCTGTCAGTCTCGTCGTAAATGAGACCGAGGGCAAAGAAAAACCGATCAACGGAGGAAAGTTCAGGGGCATCAGGTGCCAAGGAGAAGGCCCACTCTTGGGGCCCTTCCTGGAGTCGGGATATAATGATACCCACCCGCTGGTTCTCGGAACCTGAGGAGTGAGGTCTTAGGCGGAAATAAAGTCTGCAACTCTCCCGGAAGGAGAGAAAAGTCTTACGGTCCCCTGAGAACCGGTCAGGTAACTTGAGGTTGGGTTCTAAAGGTGAGGTGAGGGGTACTACAAAGGCAGCGTCAGACTGATTGACCCTCTGAGCCAGGGCCTGGACCTGTAGGGAGAGGCCCTGCATCTGCTGGGTCAGGGTCTCAAGGGGGTCCATGATAGCGTAGCGTAGAAGAAATGGTAGACTAGGTAAGGGCTTGTTATTATGTAGTGGCAGGAAGGAGGTGAAGGGAACAAGTGAGCCCTAATCTACCCACCGCCCTGTCCCTGCCTACTTGCAAGGACCCGCCCTAGGCGACGGGGTACAACTTGGCGGCGGTCCCTACGCTGTCTAAGTGCAAGGGAGTACAAACAGGGAACACGCAAGGGAATACAGTAGCCCACGGAACGCCGCGAGGAAACGGAGCGGTGAATGAGCCAGTCAGGATCAGGAAGTAGTGGAGTATACAAACGGGAGCACGGAGCAGAAGCAAGCCAGGGGCAGAGCAACGCAGGATAAACGGAACTGAAGCAAGGCAGAAGCACGGCAGAAGCAGGCTGGAGCAAGGCAGCAGTGGGGCCAGGAATCCAAGAAGAATAACAAGCAAGGAGGAAGAGAAAACGGCAGGTATAAATGGACAGGGGGCGGAGCTAACTATGACTGACCAGGCCGCGATAGGCTCTCCCACTCCTGAGCCTGCCACCCTGATTGGTGGGAGCAGGTGTCAGTCTCAGAGGTCTGGCCTCAGGTGTCGACTGATTAATCCTGGGAGTATACCCAGACGTAGTGCCTGGCAGATCCTTTACAGTTTTATGGGGGTTTCTAATACATAGGCCCCTCAAAGCTACTTGAGAACTGAACAGGTACCTTAAAAAAAAGGCTTTTGAATTTTGCTGTTTATGTTCTAAGCCTTGTAACATCCAAGAAAAATAAAAGAATGTTCAAAAAAATGCTGCCAATCTAAAGTAGACATATGGGAAATGTGAACTGGTAACTATTTTGGGTGGTATAACTATCTGTTTTACAAGCAGATGCATTTAAATTCAGAAAAATGCTATTTTGCAATTTTTCACAAATAAACACTGAATATATCGACCAAGTTTTACCACTAACATAAAGCCCAATGTGTCACGAGAAAACAATCTCAAAATCGCTTGGATAGGTTTAAGCATTCCCAAGTTATTACCACATAAAGTGACATATGTCAGATTTGAAAAATGGGCTCTGAGCCTTAAGGTCCAAACTAAGGGGTTAAAACACTAAAAGTGGTAAAACATCTTAAACGTTACTATAAAAGTTTAACAGATAAACTTCCTTCCCAGTGCTATGTCCTTCCACAGGTCTCTGCCAGTCTTCCTGAGACCACACCCCGGCTGTGTTACTTCACACAGCTCTCCACCTCAGTCTCCTGTCTTTTTCTTAAGATGTCACTCTCTATCTATATATAGACTACCGTTCAAAAGTTTAGGGTCACTTAGAAACTTCCTTATTTTTGCAAGAAAAGCACAGTTTTTTTCAATGAAGATAACATTAAATTAATCAGAAATACACTCTATACATTGTTAATGTGCTAAATGACTATTCTAGCTGCAAACGTCTGGTTTTTAATGCAATATCTACATAGGTGTATAGAGGCTCATTTCCAGCAACCATCACTCCAGTGTTCTAATGATACATTGTGTTTGATAACTGTGTTAGAAGGCTAATGGATGACTAGAAAACACTTGAAAACCCTTGTGCAATTATGTTAGCACCGCTGTAAACAGTTTTGCTGTTTAGAGGAGCTATAAAACTGACCTTTCTTTGAGCTAGTTGAGAATCTGGAGCATTAAATGTGTGGGTTCGATTAAACTCTCAAAATGGCTAGAAAAAGAGAGCTTTCATGTGAAACTCGACAGTCTATTCTTGTTCTTAGAAATGAAGGCTATTCCATGCGAGAAATTGCCAAGAAACTGAAGATTTCCTACAACGGTGTGTACTACTCCCTTCAGAGGACAGAACAAACAGGCTCTAACCAGAGTAGAAAGAGAAGTGGGAGGCCCCGCTGCACAACTGAGCAACAAGACAAGTACATTAGAGTCTCTAGTTTGAGAAATAGACGCCTCACAGGTCCTCAACTGGCAGCTTCATTAAATAGTACCCGCAAAACGCCAGTGTCAATGTCTACAGTGAAGAGGCGACTCCGGGATGCTGGCCTTCAGGGCAGAGTGGCAAAGAAAAAGCCATATCTGAGACTGGCTAATAAAAGGAAAAGATTAATATGGACAAAAGCACACAGAGATTGGACAGAGGAAGATTGGGAAAAAGTGTTATGGACAGACGAATTGAAGTTTGAGGTGTTTGGATCACACAGAAGAACATTTGTGAGACGCAGAACAACTGAAAAGATGCTGGAAGAGTGCCTGACGCCATCTGTCAAGCATGGTGGAGGTAATGTGATGGTCTGGGGTTGCTTTGGTGCTGGTAAAGTGGGAGATTTGTACAAGGTAAAAGGGATTTTGAATAAGGAAGGCTATCACTCCATTTTGCAACAGCATGCCATACCCTGTGGACAGCGCTTGATTGGAGCCAATTTCATCCTACAACAGGACAATGACCCAAAGCACACCTCCAAATGATGCAAGAACTATTTAGGGAAGAAGCAGGCAGCTGGTATTCTATCTGTAATGGAGTGGCCAGCGCAGTCACCAGATCTCAACCCCATAGAGCTGTCGTGGGAGCAGCTTGACCGTCTGGTACGCAAGAAGTGCCCATCAAGCCAATCCAACTTGTGGGAGGGCCTTCTGGAAGCATGGGGTGAAATTTCTCCCGATTACCTCAGCAAATCAACAGCTAGAATGCCAAAGGTCTGCAATGCTGTAATTGCTGCAAATGGAGCATTCTTTGACAAAAGCAAAGTTTGAAGGAGAAAATTATTATTTTAAATAAAAATCATTATTTCTAACCTTGTCAATGTCTTCACTATATTTTCTAGTCATTTTGCAACTCATAGGATAAATATAAGTGCGAGTTTTCATGGAAAACACAAAATTGTCTGGGTGACCCCAAACTTTTGAACGGTAGTGTGTATGTATATATATATATATATATATATATATATATATATATATATATATATATATATATATCTGCACTCTCTAAATGCCTCTCAATTCTCAGTGACTGGATCCAGTTTACTCCCGATGCAGCATTTCCTTCTGTACTCCATGTGGCTCATCCACAGATTGAAGCACTTCCTTCATTCAGTTCCTTATACTGTATAACAGCCATCTAGTGGCAACAGCACAAACTGCAACATAACTTCTATATACACATATGCATAATTCCTGTGTCCAGCTACAGCAGATTGTCATGGCAGCGCCACAGTGAGTCACAACCCGCTGCCTTCACAACCTGCAAAGCAAAAAGGAGAAAGACAACCAATATACAGTAAGCTAACTCTACAGTCAAATATAAACACATGCACAGGGCAACTTATTTACAAGTTTACCCTTTTTATAGGTTGCTATGAACTCCAACAGTTTGCAAAAGTTTGACACTTCGTAACCAATCTATCATCGAAATGTCCAATGTGGTAATGATCTTATCTCACTGTAGATATGAAGAGTTCTGTATTTGTCTGTCACACATTATCTTGGAAATCACCTAGACTATTACACCCACTCCCCATTCCATTTTGTGCTTGGGAAAAGAGATTGCTGAAATTTATTAGAGGTATTATCCCTGTGCTGTGCTACGGCTACCACCCACATCACACTGCCTTAGATCAGAATGTACAGGCCAATGGGGCTATTAGCAACGAGGCCACATGGGAACGTGGCGGCTGTTTTATTTATTTATCTAATAGTAATATTTGGTATGTTCTGGTTATTTCCCCCTTCCACTTTGTGGTGGGGGTACTGTTGGTTTGACCTATTTTCTAATTTTAGTTTCTGCTTATGCTGTTACTGTGGAAAAGCGCTGATTTTTCTAGAAGCAATGTGAGGTTAGCTGTGACCTGTTTCTTCATTGGCCAGCAGCTTTTAGGCGGGAAACAACATGACCATGGGATTACAGAGCTCGTCCTATATTACCCTCTTTTTCTAAAACAACACCTCCCCCAATAATCTCCTGCCTTATCTAACCCCCATGGCCCTCTACCTCGTGTCCCCCCCCCCCCTCCACTTAACCATCCCCATAAACAAAACACCAGACAGTGGGTTGGATAAATTCGGCCACAGCAGCCATTTTATTATTAACATATTTACATAAACATAAACACTGCTTTATAAATAAAACATAACACATAACGAGGAAAGGGAAGTCCTTGGAGCTACAAATTTTGGCGCCAAACTGCCCACCTGTATAACTACTTACCCCCAGCCGTCTCCCTACAGGCTCAGAGGCACCTTTCTACTCTGCAGTTGGCTTGCCAAAGATGAAAAACCACTCCCCGGGACACCACCCAGCAGGAGCCCAAAATAAGCCTATACCCATGAGCAATTGTGTAATTGTTAGGGACCATGCCTACGAACATACTTAAACACCTTTAAGTATGAGAGCCCCCACCATCCACCAGTGCTCGTTCAATGCCTTCCTGCATACGCAAAGCCCAAAGATCGATGCCAACCGCATTTACATGGACTCCATCGCCCAACTAGAATTGGCACTGGCCATCTTCGAAATCATAGTGCCTCACGAAAATACCCCCACTCCCCACCACAAAACTAGACACTGCCCGATTAACCCTGACCCGTGCCTTGTTAATGCTTGACACTGACCGGGCGTGTCTCCAGACGCTGCGAGGGATGATTTCAGACCAGACCACCTTCACCTTGGGAAAACAGGACCACAACCGGAGCAGATCATACTTTATGTCCCTAATCAGTTCTCTAAAAGGACATGTCCCCAAATCGTTACCCCCCACATGGAGAACCAACACATTTGGCGCCCGATCTAACTGGGCATATCTATGAAAATCGGGCAAAACTCGACTCCACACCATATCTCGTATCCCTAACCAACGTATGATCACCGAAGATCTCTGGAACCCTAGCTGCCGCCCATCCGCCCGCAAAGCCCCCCAGTGCACATAAGAGTGCCCCAGTATCCACACCAAGGATGGTAAGCCACCTAAAATGACAGAAGAAAAACATTGAGGAAAGTTTAGTCATCTTGAAATAATGGGAGGGGGGGGGGGGTGAGAAGGAAAGAGCAGGGAAAGTAACCAAACCAGCTGCCTTCACACAAACTGGGGACGCACATAAGTTTTGTACCTCCCAGATTCCCTCCGACCTATACTCTTCACCACCTCAGGACCCAACCCCCGCGCTGCCACCTCCGTAGCAGACCCGATGCGAAATGAATGAAGAGAATAAACCGACACATCCAAACCTAACACCTCGAGGCATCTGCGAAAAACACCAGAGAACTGACAACGCGACAGGAAAGAACCATCATCATGACACAATAGCGGACCCCGACTATGATTTTTGTTTACCGCAGCATAACCGGCAAAGGAAACCACTGGGCACATACTTGCCTCCTTTACCGCCCCTAACACCACCCTCTTCCCCTTGCCACGTTGATCCATCTTAGAACGTCTAACCCAAAAGTCAACCCTCTCCACCGACCACAACACATTTTTCGCCCGCAAACCCCCCTTCTTCTTTTTACTGGGAGCCACTATTTCCCCCACCCGCAATGCCCCAAAGAAAGCCCAAGAAAAAGCCAAACTAAAAAGTTTCACCGAAAAACCCGAAAAACAAACCCCCACCAACGCTTCCCCTAATCACTCCAATAGCGCAAAAGATACAGGACGATGGCCGTCCGGCCGACTCCCACCTCTATGAAACCCCTTCAGGGCCTGGACAACCAAGAACTCCTTTGTAATATCCCTTTTACCCCTTAGCTTAAAACCGAAAGCTAGCGCCGCCACAAATTGAGACACCTTTGACACCGACCAGCCCGCATCTGCCACCTGACCCAATAACCCCAATAAGGCTACCACCTGATCATCACTCGAGCATGCTTCCGGCACACCCACCAACCATGCCATCCAGTCCCTCCACGCCGCGTCGTACCCCGACCATGTACCAGGCACTAGAGAGGACCTTATCAAATCTCCCGCTGCTCGTAGACCAAGTCCCATAGCCGCTCCGGGAAGGCGAACCCTGCCACCTCTACTTCCGGAGCCAAATGCCGAAAACGCTCCCACTGTAGGTGAGAGAGAGAATCTGCAATGTCATTTTGCACCACAGGAACATGTACCGCTACAATCCAAGCATTGAGTGTCAAGCACCGCAACACCAGCCGGCGCAGAAACCTAACTACTGGGGGTGAAGACGCCGACACGTTATTGATGGCTAATACCACCCCCATGTTATCACAGTGGAATCGCACTTTGCAATCCCAGAAACGCTCCCCCCAGACCTCCACCGCCACCAATATGGGAAAAAGCAACAGCAGGACCATATTGCGCACCAACCCCAATGTCACCCATTCTGCCGGCCACTGCCCCGCGCACCATTGTCCCTTGCAATAAATGCAGAAACCCACGCTACATGATGCATCCGTAAACAACTCCCATTGCACATTCTCCACTACCGGGGATATAAATAACGTCCTCCCATTATACAACTCCAAGAACTCTCGCCATACCGCCAAATCATCTCGGTGTTCCCCCAGTTAACCTAACAAAATGATGCGTAGCCAAAATGCCCGCCGTTGCTGCCGCCAATCTCCTACAAAAAATCCTACACATCGGCATTATCCGACACGCGAAATTAAGCTTGCCCAGCAATGATTGCAACTCCTGTAGTGGTATTTTTTTTAAGCCGTCCCGCCCTATTCACCTCCCCCCGCAGCGCATCCAATTTATCACTAGGGAGCCGGCATTCCATAGCCACAGAATGCAACGTAATCCCTAGAAAAACAATGCAAGTCCTGGGACCCTCCGTTTTCTCCGGGGACAAAAGAACCCCAAAACGATGAGCCACCTATTGCACTGCGCCCAACAAATTAGCAGACACCGATGAACACGAGGGGCCTACACAAAGAAAGTCATCCAAGTAATGAATGAGCGATGTGATCCCCGCCACCTCACAAACCACCCATTCCAGGAACGTACTGAAAGCCTCAAAATAGGCGCAAGAAACCGAGTAGCCCATGATCCACATAATATGCCCCATTCCAGTAACATCCTAACAGCCTCTGACTATTGGGGTGCACGGGAAGAAGGCGAAACGCCGATTCAATATCGGTCTTAGCCATAAGCGCTCCCGTCCCATAGCGCCGTACCCACTCCACCGCCGCATCAAATGACGTATAGACTACCGAGCACAGCTCTGGGGCGATGCCGTCATTAACAGACAACCCCTGCGGGTGAGACAGATGATGAATGAGCCGAAATTTATTCGGCTCCTTCTTTGGCACGACCCCCAGAGGGGAGACCACAAGATCAGGCATTTGGATAGACCAGAAGGGGCCGGACATTCTCCCTAACAAGACTTCCTTACACAACTTGTCCATAACCACCTCGGGATATTGCAGCGCAGATCGCAAATTCCGCACCAAAAATGGAACCACGTGAGGGGGGGAAGGGATTTTAAAACCAAACTGAAAACCGTGTAACAACATTCTACCGCTTTCTTTGTCCGGGAACCTATTTAGGTAGGGTTCCATCTCTACCCACTTCACCGGCGTCAGACCCATGGCTACCACTACCCCCACCCCTCCCCTTAGCTTTTTTAAATATTTTATGGACCCGTGCAAGGTCCCGCCGCAGGACGAACAGGAATGTTTAGACTTACAGGCCGCCCCAAACTTGCATGGACTATCATTGAACTGCCAGCACAATCCCATCCTCCCGCCTGTCGCACTCCCGGTTTGACCGGCTTGTCCAGAGGGGCCGGCGACTCCGGCCCCCCCTGGAAAGGACTGCCCAAACTTAGCTGGGACCATCACCCTTAACCATAGCCCAATGTCCTTGTTATCCCATCTGATATTTGGACGAATTGCTTTTCTCTGCCTAAACTGCTCATCATATCGCAACCATGTCTGGCCCCCATACGCCCGATTGGCCTCGCCTATCGCGTCCATGTAACTGAAAAGGGCTGAACAATTTTCCGGCGCCTTTTCCCCTATAACGCTCGCCAAAATGGCAAAAGCCTGCAACCAGTTCAAGAATGTTTGCGGGATTAACCGATATCTTCGCTTCTCTTCCTCCTCTTTCTTACTCTCCCACCTCTTACCTTTATCTAAATAACATTTCTCTAAGGGGAGAAGGGAGAATATTTCCACATATTCATCCTTCCAAATCTTTTCCCGAACTTCCGGTTTTAAATGAGCGCCCAACGGTCCCTCGAAACAGACATACACCTCCCCTTTTGCCTTATCATCCAACCGCACCCTATTCACCTCTTTATCTTTATCAGTCTGTACCGATACCGTAACCCCACCCCCACCCCCCAGGGGCGCTGCCCTTGAGGGCCGCACAACCTCCGCTAATCATTCACCCGACCCAGGAACCCACGCCGAGACCGGGGACGGGGCTTGCGACCAACCACCCTCACAACGCACCAGCAGAGCTTTTACGCAACCCAATAACTCACGAACATCTCCCCCCTCGCTAGACGCAGACACCACCCCACTACTACCCGAATCTCTAACTGACCCCCCATGGGAGCCGCCCCCAACCCCCGGGGGCCTAAATATAGCAGGAAAAGGTGATCCTGACTCACCGAGCTGCGTGGGCGCTGAGTTCCCACCAGCCGGAGCGATGGAATCCCCACGACGACCTTCCACATCAGGCACGGCACCATCTTCAGCGACCTCCGGACATCTATGACCAGGACCATTGCCGCAGGCTCTACAGCCGTTTCCACCGTCTCGTACCTCGGGTACCACCGTCGCTGACTGGGGCCATCCCGACATCCTCGCTGCGTCGTCCTCCTCAGCACTACACTGCGGCCTGCGCGTAGGCTCAGGGACATCAATCATGAGCCTGGCGGGCCGTCCGACAGGAGCATCGCCAGACCGGCCCACGGCAGCCCCACGTGGTGTAGACCGGGAGACAGAAGGCCGTCCCCTCTGCCTGGAATCCAGTCCCTCTCTCTCCGCAGGGCTCGGCCGGCAAACAGGATTCCTCTCAGACCTGGACCCCCACCCCCGGACAGTGGAAGCGGAAGCCCGGCCTGGAGGGTCCTTCGTGGGCCTCCTAAGCCTGCGTCGAACAAGAGGAAGCGCTTCCGGACTGGGGCGCTCTGGAGGCCGCGACCGCCGAGACCGACAGGGAAGAGACGCCATCACTTCCGGTAAGAGCGTCGCCGGGGGGGACATCCCAGGCGACTCCGCAGACCCTGCAGCTGCAAACAGGTCCTGCCCAGATGCCACAGGACCCGTCCGGCCTAACTCCTCTTCCAGCCAGGCCATACCCCGCTCTGCCACCGCTGCCCGCAACTGCTCCATCAAGGCCTGCATCCTAGAGGTCAGCCGTTACAATGTTTTACTGTCCTCCTGAATGGCGCGAAGCTGCTGCTCCTCGCCTTATGTGCCTTCCTTAATCTACGCCCCCTTTATGCCACTACCCCCTTTTCCTCCCCTTCTTCCCAAACTTATTAACCTCTACCTACCCTGTAACCCTGGTCATGTTCTCCCTCCCCCTACTCTTTCATCGTGTGTCCATGCCCTTTCTGTACCTTTATAAATCCCTGCTTCAGCTGTTCGGTGTCTCTTCAGCCTGAGAGGATCAAGAGGAGCATCCCGCCCACCCTCCCTTAAATGAATTTTTTTTATAATTTGTTGCAGTATTACAGTGGGATTTTCGCCCAGTTAAATTTGCGTGGACTATGTTTATTTATGGATATATTTTTTATTGGACTATTTGGCTTGAGTCGTTAGGACTAGGCCTTATGTTTATTGCTTATTTTTATTGTTGTTTATTTATTAATATTAATTTTAGGTAACCCAGAATAAAATAACGCAGCCTTATTTTATTCAATTAAATTGTGTCGTGTCTCTTATTTATTATATATTACTTATGGTTAATTTGGGTAAATGGCGCCTACGTTCCCATGTGTATTTCTTGGGATCTATCTTGACTGTTTTCTCTCGATTCTCACCCCGTCAGACTGAGAGATAGAATGCATATACAAATCCTTGGAACAGCTCTAAGAACTTATACCACAGCTCATGAAGATAATTCGGTAAAAATTCTGCCCTGGGCAGAGTTTGCTCATAATAATCATATCTTAGAATCAGTCATACTGTATTTTTTGCATTCTAGAGTGCACATCCTTGTCTGTCTCGACCCCAGCTTGGCTTCTGTGTGGTCTTGATGTTTCAAGTTGCCAGGAGGCTATTCAATCTCAAGCATTCATGTATTGTTCATACTATTCCTGGTGTCTGTCTTTTGTCCTGGATCTGTACTTCTGCTCCCGGTTTGCACAATGGTTCGGACCCCTTTGTCCTGGTTCAGAATTTCTTAGAAGCAGCACTAGTCTATGTACCAATCTGGTTGTGTAAAGTGTGGGGAAATGTTTTCTTTGCAAATTAAAAGTTGATAAAATTTACAGCGCTTGCTCAGCTGTTTCCGTAACTCTCGTGGAACATAATGGAGGGAGCATTGCACATGTATGGCCACCTCTCCACTTAGTCCCCGCCAGGAATAGGCAGCCAGTGGATGCCTCGCCAAGGGAGACGCCTGTACTCGATATTGGTGCAGGTCCCAGCGCTGGGATCCACATCAATTACACATTTCTGGCATATCCTGCGGATATTCTATATATGTCTGAGATGGAAATCTTTAACTTATCTCTAAACCCGATACATCCAGAGATATATGGCGCAAGGTGTTAAATAAACATGTTAAAAAGAACATATACCTCCGACAGATGCTATATATCAGCCTTTCTTCGGCCATAGACATTTAAAAAAAAAAATACTTTAACGTATACGTGTTTTTACTGAGGGGCACAAAATTGTATTCAATTGAGTATCATGAATAATAGTATACCTTAACGCAATTCAGAAAAAGCTACGGCCCAATAGAAATTTGAGATAGCATTCCAAGGGCTCAGGATGAAAAAAAGGCATTTTGTTCAGCCATGCAGCGATAGTGTATCAGTGTACAACACAGTGTATATATAGCAAATGGTCAATGAAAGGGTTTGTACCAGAATGAATGGTTATCCCCCAACCACAGGATAGGTAATAACTGTCTGATCGTTGGGGTTCCACTGCTAAGACCCCACCGATCCGTTCCTCACTGCACCCCCCCACACACACACAGAGAGGAGGAGCTTGAATGGAGCGGCAGTAAAGCATGCACCCGCTGCTCCATTGAATGCCTATGGGGTTTATGGAAACAGCTGAGCACTGTACTTGGCGGTTTCCATTACTCCCATAGATGACTTTGCATGGAGCAGAAGCGCTCCATTCAAGCGTAAGGAGGAACGGGGAGTTTATCCATATGGCGTTCATAGTTGCTTGGTTACAAGATCATGTGACTGTTACGTATAGGTGAGAGTGTCTTGCATTACCTGGCAAACATAACTTTGTTTGAAAATTATGCTGACAATGTTTCGATACAAGCGCCAATATATGCATGCATTAAGAAAAGAGATCCAGGCAGCACATCCAAAAAGGAACTGATTTTATTCACCCATGTGACGTTTCAGCTCCTCCAGAGCCTTTCCCAAGCATAGTATAATGCATCAAGAGACCGGTATTTAAAGTGATTAATATATCATTAACAATTATCAAACAATTAATATAAAAAATGTGCAAATACAGTGATATCCAAAAATCTAATTCATATACCATATATCAAATATTTTTACAAATATAGCATAAAACAATTACAAAATTGGAAAATCCAAAAAATATAAATACTCAGCATGATATAATAAAGATAGTATAAACTATCAAAAAACACATGTGTATCAATTTAAAAATAATTATTGGTACATCCTGCAGGTCCGACTCACCCCCTCATGGTGCCCAGCTTTCATTGATTCCTATTGCGCATGTCACACGGGCTTTAGCCTAATCAACAGCAAATATATCAATGAGCATAGACACTACGTGCATGCGCTAAAAGCGCCATGCACACATGCGCAATATTGTTCAAAGTACTAAGGCTTCCATATTGGAAAAGGGCAAAGACCTTAAAGAGGCTCTGTCACCAGATTTTGCAAGCCCTATCTCCTATTGCAGCAGATCGGCGCTGCAATGTAGATAAGAGTAACGTTTTTTTTTTTTTTTAAAAACGAGCATTTTTGGCCAAGTTATGACCATTTTTATATTTATGCAAATGAGGCTTTCTAAAGTACAACTGGGCGTGTTTAACGTAAAAGTACAACTGGGCATGTATTATGTGCGTACATCTGGGCGTTTTTACTTCTTTTACTAGCTGGGCGTTGTGAATGGGAGTGTATGATGCTGACGAATAAGCATCATCCACTTCTCTTCGTTAACACCCAGCTTCTGGCAGTGCACAGACACAGCGTGTTCTCGAGAGATCACGCTGTGACGTCACTCACTTCCTGCCCCAGGTCCTGCATCGTGTCGGACGAGCGAGGACACATCGGCACCAGAGGCTACAGTTGATTCTGCAGCAGCATCAGCGTTTGCAGGTAAGTAGCTACATCGACTTACCTGCAAACGCCGATGCTGCTGCAGAATCAAATGTAGCCTCTGGTGCCGATGTGTCCTCGCTCGTCCGACACGATGCAGGACCTGGGGCAGGAAGTGAGTGACGTCACAGCGTGATCTCTCGAGAACACGCTGTGTCTGTGCACTGCCAGAAGCTGGGTGTTAACGAAGAGAAGTGGATGATGCTTATTCGTCAGCATCATACACTCCCATTCACAACGCCCAGCTAGTAAAAGAAGTAAAAACGCCCAGATGTACGCACATAATACACGCCCAGTTGTACTTTTACTTTAAACACGCCCAGTTGTACTTTAGAAAGCCTCATTTGCATAAATATAAAAATGGTCATAACTTGGCCAAAAATGCTCGTTTAAAAAAACAAAACGTTACTCTTATCTACATTGCAGCACCGATCTGCTGCAATAGGAGATAGGGGTGGCAAAATCTGGTGACAGAGCCTCTTTAACTAATTCGCTCAGCCAGATATATGCATTAGTCATAGGTGCCGTTTATCTAAAGCTGCGACTAAGATGGTCCTTGACTGCCTCTCCTGGACCCACACATTTGAAAGTGTCTACTTTTTCCAATATTTAATGTGAAATCTCCCTGTATATTAAAAATTGCTCTTTACTGTATTATTCACCATGGTTCGTTTCCTATTTAAAATAAGCCCACATTGTCAAAGTTGTACCTTTTATGCACTCCTTATGACTAGAGATGAGCGAACCGGGACAACCGAACCCGGTTTCGGTCCGAACATCGGGAAAAGTTCGGTTCGCAGCGAATCCGAACTTCACCGGGTTTGGCCGAACACGTTTTGACCGAACCCGGCTTATGAGTCACTGATTTTCCGGTACGCGACGTCAGGAGATAGTCACTGTCCAGGGTGCTGAAAGAGTTAAGCGATCGGCAGTAACTGTTTCAACACCCTGGACAGTGACTTCCGATCACAATATACAAAAACGTGTAAGAAAAATAGAAGTTCCTACTTACCGATAACTCCCTGCTTCTTCCTCCAGTCCGACCTCCCGGGATGACGATTCAGTCCAAGTGACCGCTGCAGCCAATCACAGGCCAATCACAGGCTGCAGCCAATCACAGGCCAATCCCAGGCTGCAGCGGTCACATGGACTGCCGCGTCATCCAGGGAGGTCGGGCTGAATGCCAAAAGAGGGACGCGTCACCAAGGCAACGGTGACGCGTCCCTCTCTTGACATCCAGCCCGACCTCCCTGGATGACGCGGCAGTCCATGTGACCGCTGCAGCATGTGATTGGCCTGTGATTGGCTGCAGCGGTCACATTGGCTGAAACGTCATCCAGGGAGGACGGGCCGGATGTCGAGAGGGACGCGTCACCAAGGCTACGGCCGGGAGGCCGGACTGAAGGAAGAAGCAGGAAGTTATCGGTAAGTACGAACGTCTTTTTTTTTTTTTTACAGGTTGCTCTATATTGTGATCGGAATTCACTGTCCAGGGTGCTGAAAGAGTTACTGCTGATCAGTTAACTCTTTCAGCACCCTGGACAGTGACTATTTACTGACGTCGCCTAGCAACGCTGCCGTAATGCCGGGTGCACACATGTAGCCACCCGTCATTACGGGAGCTCCATACATGATTTTTATGGGCTTTCTTGAATTACAGGTTCGGTCCGAATCGAACTTTTTCAAGAAATTCGGCGAACCAGCCGAACCAAACTTTTCATAAGTTCGCTCATCTCTACTTATGACAAGAGACATGAGTCCTTTGATCATTTTGGGGACTTCTGGTCTGTTACCAGGTCCTTTCCATCGTCGTTTGATGGAGAAGCTCAAAGAGATTCATATATCTTGTTGACAGGGCTTTTACTGTGATTCTCATATTTTTATGGGCTATTCATTTTCTTAGGGGAACAAATTGCCTTTAGTACTATGCAGTTGCGTAAGTGTAGTGGAGATTTTCCATATAGTTATTGTTTGTAGTTGAGATCAAGGCTAGGTTGTACCTTTTTTGTCCACTTATTGTCTATCATCATCTTAGTCGCTGCTTTAGATAAATGGCACCTTTGGCTAATGCATATATCTCGCAGAACTAATTAGTTTAGGTCTTTGCCTTAGTACTTTGAACAATATTGCGCATGCGTGCGTGGCGCTTTTAGCGCATGCGCGTTGTGTTTATGCTCATTTATATATTCGCTGTTGATTGGTCTAAAGCCCGTGTGACATGCGCAGTAGGAATGTGAGTCGGACCTGCAGGATGTAACAATCGTTCTTTTTAAATTTATACACATGTGTTTTTTGATTGCTAGTTTTTTCTATCCTTATTATATCACGCTGAGTATTTATATTTTTTTGATTTTACAATTTTGTAATTGTTTTATGCTATATTTGTAAAAAAATTTGATATATGGTATATGAATAGAATTTCTGGATATCACTGTATTTGCAATTTTTTAATATTAATTGTTTGATAATTGATAATGATATTATGCACTTTAAATACCGGTCACTAGCTGCATTGTATTATGCTTCAGAAAGGCTCTGAGGAGCTGAAACGTCGCATGGGTGAATAAAATCATTTCCTTTTTGGATGTGCTGCCTGGATCTCTTTTCTTCATCATTGTTGGAGACGGTTGGATCCAGTCCTGTTTTTTGCTAAACTATACTGTTATTCCTTTTTTGATATTAATATATGCATGTAGCCACAGTTCTATGTATACAGAATGACGTGGAGTGGATTGAACAGCGGTGTACCCCTGGTATACTTGATTGATCTCGATTAATCTTTTTTTATGCTGTATATTTTTACACAGTACACATGTTCACTGTAATATTTATTCACTAATGAAACAGTTTAAAAATAATGATTGTACAAACTTAATACCCAGAAGTCTCAAATACTCCCATTAAACCTTTCAGCCTCAACGCTTCATTTTCTTAAGAATAGATACCCATTTGACTGGCAGGACCGAGACATTAAGTATTTAGGCATCTCTCTGACGCGGTCACACAAATCTTTGTACCGATCTAACTATGAACCCCTTCTACAAAGTGTTCAAGCGGAAATGACTAGGTTACACAAAACTGAGGTATCATGGATAGGCAGGATTGCCGCATTTAAAATGTTATTATTACCTAAGCTTTTATACTTATTTAGAATGGTTCCAATTGCTGTTCTAAAACCTTTTTCAAATGTATTCAAAAGGCTATACTAGGATTTATTTGGTCTTATCATAAGCCACGTATCGCCTCTCATATTCTAATCAGGGACAAAAGAATGGGAGGACTGGGGATCCCAGACATTTATAACTACTACTCGTCTACTTTGGTGGCACTCCTTGGTCCGGGGTGGAGGGAGGATCTCTCTATTCATTGGGTCCAGATTGAATCGTCCTGTTTTCCCTTCAAATTTGAAGGCACTCCTGTTTCTAGAACTATGGAATGTTACCGTACCCTCCACTATTTCCCCACTTACTAAAGCGGCTTTAGATTGTTGGTCTTATATACACAAAAACTCATCTGACCGCCGTCCTCTTCCAAACTCATACATTCCCCTTGACATCTTAGAACTAGCTATTCCTAATTTGAACTTAACGAGTTGGAAGTCTAGAGGAATTTCCCTGATGTCACATTTATACGACAGCGTAGGCTTTGGCTCCTTCGATTATTTACAGCTTACCTTTTCCCTTCCACATACAGAATTTTTTAAATATCTACAGATCAGACGTTTTGTTGCTACTCTACAAAATGTACATCCTATATGCAATCTGACACTGTTTGCTACGCTTGGCAAATCCGCTAAAATCCTGAAAGGGATACTTAATGTGTTAAAAGTTAATGCAGAATTTTATAAAAATCGTAATATGCAAGCATGGGAAAGGTCTCTAGACGCAACTTTCGATGAAGCTGAATGGAAGAAAGCCTATAAATTAATTCATAGTTCTTTGCAATGTAGCTCTCATGTGGAGGCAGCTATTAAAACTAATCTACAATGGTATTACACCCCTGACAGGCTACACATAATGTTTCCAAATGTACAGGATGTCTGTTGGAGAGGATGCGGACATAAAGGCACGTTATTACATACACTGTGGGATTGCCCTGTGATAACCAGCTACTGGCATGGTGTGTTTGATTTGATGGAATCATTGATTAACATTCGGATCCCTCCATCCCCTCACCTAGCCTTACTTCTCCTTCGAATAGACGTTGTTCCTACCAAATTCAGAATGTTAACTTGTAAAATTTTGGTTATGGCTAAATTGGTAGTGACCAGACATTGGAAGAGTGCAGATACACCTACCCTAGACGAATTAATAACATTAATAAATACCTCTTTTGCATTTGAAAAAATAATAGCCTATGGTAATTTTTATTTTCCTAAATTCACCGAAATTTGGAAGTGCTGGTCGAAGAGTCCTCTCTGTCATAAGGTTTAGCTCTTATACGAAGTGTATGACTAATGGTAAACACGATTAACCACAAAATATATTTGTTGCATATGTTATGTTATGCTGCTGCTTTTCTCTTGTAATGTTGCTGCAAAGTTGTATTGTTGATTTACGCATTTATTCTTTAATTTGAAAAACAATAAAAATTATTGAACCGAAAAATAATGATTGTGATATTGGACAGATTAACACAAAATTTTAATAAAAATTGTGTATGCACTATATGAGAAGATTTTTTTGCATAATTATGTCTTTACCACTTGCTATATACAGGGTGGGCAATTTATATGGATACACCTAAATAAAATGGGAATGGTTGGTGATATTAACTTCCTGTTTGTGGCACATTAGTATATGGGAGGGGGGAAAATTTTCAAGCTGGGTGTTGACCATGGCGGCCATTTTGAAGTCTGACATTTTGTATCCAACTTTAGTTTTTTCAATGGGAAGAGGGTCATGTGACACATCAAACTTATCGAGAATTTCACAAGAAAAACAATGGTGTGCTTGGTTTTAACGTTACTTTATTCTTTCATGAGTTATTTACAAGTTATGGGTGACATTATGGGTGTCAGGTCCGAGCATTCCTAGATGAACAGTTTCCTGGAAAGTGGATTGGTCGTCGTGGGCCAGTTGAATGGCCCCCTAGGTCTCCCGATCTGACCCCCTTAGACTTTTATCTTTGGGGTCATCTGAAGGCAATTGTCTATGCTGTGAAGATACGAGATGTGCAGCAACTGAAACTACGGATACTGGAAGCCTGTGCTAGCATTTCTTCTGCGGTGTTGCTATCAGTGTGTGAAGAGTGGGAGAAGAGGGTTGCATTGACAATCCAAAACAATGGGCAGCATTTTGAACACATTTTATAAGTGGTCAGAAACTTGTAAATAACTCATGAAATAATAAAGTAACGTTAAAACCAAGCACACCATTGTTTTTCTTGTGAAATTCTCGATAAGTTTGATGTGTCACATGACCCTCTTCCCATTGAAAAAACTAAAGTTGGATACAAAATGGCCAACTTCAAAATGGCCACCATGGTCAACACCCAGCTTGAAAAGTTTCCCCCCTCCCATATACTAATGTGCCACAAACAGGAAGTTAATATCACCAACCATTCCCATTTTATTTAGGTGTATCCATATAAATGGCCCACCCTGTATACACTGTGTGATACACTGCTTAAAAAAAAAAAAAAAGCCCATTTTGAGGACTGAAACATTGCTGCATGGGTGAATAAAACAACTTTTTCCAACTTTATCTCTTGGAGTGCTGTCTAAAATTTATATTGAGTTCATACTATTGGAATCCACAATCTGGATTCCTGGAAGTATGACTAATTAACTGGGGCGAAGGAATAATGTTTAACACAATATATGGTGTAAAACACTTATTAATCTGAAAATAAAAGACCATAATCAGATATAACAACACAAAGCTTTTGTACAATGTAAAAAAATATGTTATCCCCCATGTTGTCTTCCAGAAATGACTGAATGCTGAAATATTCACAAATATATTCTAAAAACGTCATACAAACTCTGCCAGGCAGTCTAGAATTTACGGGCCAATTATAACCAACAGTTCACAGCAAGGAGTAAATGATGAAACATGTTTCTATCTCTGTTATGAAAAATCTTCTGTAGAATTAATAGGAACTGGATTTAGCAAACAAATTGTCTTAATTATTTTAGGAAAGTTTAGAGTTGATGTATAGAGTTGGTTTGAGTCATCTTGGTGGGGTTTTCATTTAGTTTTTCTTCACTTTTCAAAGGAAACAATTATTTTTTGCAGCTTTACCTAATTCATTTCTCGCACATATTCATCCTGTGAGAATTTCAGTATTTATCAAGAAGATGATAATACCTATTTTTTTTTTACTCTTTGTGTCTAATTAGAGGACACAAATCTGTAAAATATTGTTTTATGATGTCAATATCTATCTGCAGCTGAAGGAGAGCATCTGAAGTATGAGAAGCGCTGAAAATTAGTAAATATTATTTGGAAATGTTAAAAGGCTTTTCTCATCTTGGACATTTATGGCATGACCATGGGATTACAGAGCTCACACCATTTCGAACCCTTTTGCTTAACCAGGCCTTTTTTCCCTCCTCCCATGTCACTCTCCCATCCCTAGTGAGACACACGAGACAGTGGGTTGGAAATTTTCGGCCACAGCAGCCATTTTATTAACAAATTTACATGAACATAAAACATAACTTTATAAATCACATTACTCGGAAAGGGGAAGTCCTTGGAGCTCCAAAACTTTGGCGCCTAACTGCCCCCTGTATAGCTACTTACCCCCAGCCGTCTCCCTACAGGCTCAGAGGCACCTTTCTGCTCCGCAGTTGGCTTGCCAAGTATGTAAAACCACTCCCCGGGACACCACCCAGCAGGAGTCCAAAATACGCCCATCTCCATGAGCAATTATGTATTTGTTAGGGACCATACCTCTGATGAATCCCCCACTTCAAATTACCACCAACTCCAAGGACCCCCCAATCCGCCACACGAGCATACTTAGACCACCTTTAAGTATGCGAGCCCCCACCATCCATCATTGCCCGCTCGATTCCTTCCTGAATCCGCAAAGCCCAAAGGTCAATGCCCACCGCATTGAGATGCACTCCATCACCTAGCCAATACTTCCCTTGGCCATCCTCGAAATCGTAGTGCCGCACAAAAAAATCCAACGTTTTTTACCACAAAGCTGGAAACCACACGATCCAACTGCGCATACCGATGGAAATCCGGCAAAACTCGACTCCACACCATACCGCGCGTGCCCAGCCACCGTATCACCACCGCCGACCTTTGGAACCCCAGTTGCCGCCCATCTGGCCGCACATCAGCCCTTAACGCCCCCCAGTGCACATATGAGTGCCCAAGAATCCACACCAGTGCAAGTGTACCATCTGAAATAGAAGAATAACAACGATAACACCAACCGAAACAGCATGCTGATACGAGAAAACAAATTACATAAAGTGGAGACGCACGTAGGACTTATACCTCCCTGAATCCCAACAACCTATGCGCTTCACCACATCAGGCCCCAACCCCCAAGACGCAGCCTCCGTGGCTGCCCCAATACGAAAGGAGTGTGGTGAATAAATACCCTTATCCAAACCCAACACCTGCAAACATCTACGGAAGACAGCTGTAAACTGGCATCTTGACAAGAAAGCCCCATCCGTATGACATAACAGCGCCCCCCCCTACACCCTCGCAGCGCGACGTATCGCTCATAGCATTTCACCGGGCACATCCCCGCCCTTGCCACCGCCCCCAGAACCACTCGTTTACCTTTTCCACTTTGATCCGATTTTGACCGCCTTACCCAGAATTCCACTCTCCCCCTTACTCCTGTTACATCCTCCGCTTGCAAACCCCCCGCTCTCTTCTTACTAGGGGAAATTAACTCGCCCACTCTTAAAGCTCCAAAAAACCTCAATGAAAATGCCAACTGAAACAATGCTACCTCATAGCCCGAGAAACACACCTTCCCCAACACTTCACCTAAGTGCTCCAAAAGCGCGAAAGAAACCGGGCGACGGCCGTCCGGCCGCCCCGCCCCCTTTTTACGAAACCCCTTCAACGCCTGGACAATCAAGAAATCTTTTGTCACGTCCCCTAACCCCCTTAGTTTAAAACCAAAGGCCAAAGCTGACACGAAACGATTCACTTTAGACACCGACCAGCCTTCCACTGAGACCCATCCCAAAAACCCCAACAAAGCTACCACTTGTTCCTCCAACGACCCGACTTCGGGCGAAAGTGCCAACCACGACACCCAGTCCCTCCACGCCGCGTCGTACGCCAACCATGTACCAGGCGCTAGAGAAGTCTTGATCAAACCTCCTGCTGCTCGCAAACCACGTCCCAAAGCCATCCCGGGAACGCGACCCCTTCCAGATCCGCCTCCGGTGCCAACAGACGAAACCGCTCCCACTGTAGGAGAGAGAGAGAATCCGCGATGTCATTCTGTACCCCCGGAACATGAACCGCAACAATCCACGCATTGAGTGACAAACAACGCAACACCAGACGCCGTAACAACCTCACCATCGGGGGTGAAGAAGCCGTTACATTATTGATTGCCAACACCACCCCCATATTATCACAGTGGAACCGCACCTTGCTATTACGAAAACGCTCCCCCCAAATCTCCACCGCCACCACAATTGGGAAGAGTTCCAGAAGTACAAGATTACAAACCAGTCCCAACGACACCCATTCCTCCGGCCACTGCCCCACGCACCACTGTCCTCTACAATAAATACCGAAACCCACACTACCTGCAGCATCAGTAAACAATTCCCATTGCACATTATCCACCACCGGCGAGATCAGTAATGATTTCCCATTGTACAAATTCAAAAACTCTCTCCATACTGCCAAGTCATCCCGATGCTCCCGTGTCAACCGCACAAAATGATGTGGGGCTCTAACCCCCGCCGTTGCTGACGCCAACCTCCTGCAAAAAACTCTGCCCATGGGCATTATCCGACAAGCAAAATTAAGTTTTCCTAACAACGACTGCAAATCCCGCAGCTGAATCTTACGAAGCCGACCCGTCCTGCTCACTTCCATTCGCAACGCTTCCAGCTTGTCCTTAGGAAGTCGACACTCCATTGCCATCGAATCCAAGGTAATGCCAAGAAAAACTATACAAGTACTGGGACCCACAGTCTTCTCTGGGGATAACGGAACCCCAAACCACTGAGCGACCCACTGTATTGCCCCCAGCAAATTGGCGCACACCTCCGAACCCGCTGGGCCCACACACAGGAAGTCATCTAGATAATGTATGACCGACTCTAACCCTGCCACTTCACGGATTACCCACTCTAAGAACGAACTGAACGCCTCAAAGTACGCGCAAGATACTGAACAACCCATCGGGAGACACCGATCCATATAATAAGCCCCCTCCCAGTAACACCCTAACAGCCGCTGGCTGTCCGGATGAACCGGGAGAAGCCGGAAAGCCGACTCCACATCGGTCTTCGCCATAAGGGCCCCCGCCCCGTACCGTCGCACCCACTCAACCGCTGCGTCAAACGACGTATATACCACCGAGCATAGCTCAGGAGCAATGCCATCATTTACAGACAACCCCCGCGGATGCTACAAATGATGGATAAGCCGGAATTTATTTGGCTCCTTTTTTGGAACAACCCCTAACGGTGACACAACCATGTCCTGAACGGGCCGCACCGGGAACGGTCCCGCCATGCGCCCTAACCCCACCTCTTTACGCAACTTGTCCGACACTACCTCCGGATACTCCATTGCCGACTTTAAATTCCGTAGGGAAAGGGGGACCGCATGAACCGGGGAAGGGATCACAAACCCAAACTGAAAACCACGCAACAACAACTCGCCTTTCTCCCTGTCCGGGAACCTATTTAGGTACGGCTCCATCTCTTCCCACCTCACCGGAGTCAGCCCCATGACCCCCACCACTTCCCCCTTTTCCCTTCCCTTTTTTGAAACACTTGGCGGACCCGTACGAAGTCCCGCCGCAAGAGGAGCAAGAGTGCTTAAACTTACAACCCGCCCCAAACTTGCATTGACCGTCGTTAAACTGCCAGCACAAGCCCGCCCTTCCTCCTGTCCCTCCCCCCGATTGCCCCGATTGTCCTGAGGGGCCGGCAACCCCAGCTTCCCCCCTTGAAAGGACTGCCCGAACTTAGCCGGGGCCATTACTTTCAACCAAAGCCCAATGTCTTTATTATCCCATCTAATGTTGGGACGAACCGCTTTCCTCTGACGAAACTGTTCGTCATACCGCAGCCAAGTCTGACCCCCATACGAGTGATGCGCCTCACCTATCGCATCCATGTACCCGAAAAGGGCGGAGCAATTCTCCGGCGCCTTTTCCCCTATAACACTGGCCAGAATGGCAAACGCCTGCAACCAATTCACAAACGTCTGCGGGATTAAACGATATCGACGCTTCTCTTCCTCCTCCTTTTTACTTTCCCACCTTTTACCCTTGTCTAAATTAAACTTTTCCAGAGGAAGAAGCGAAAAGATTTCTACGTACTCATCCCTCCAAATTTTTTCTTTCACTTCGGTCTTCAAATGCGACCACAACAACCCCTCAAAACAAACGTACACCTCGCCTTTAGCTTTATCATCTAACCTCACCCTATCCACATCCTTATCCTTATCAGTCTGAACCGCAACCGTCACTCCCCCGACCTCCACCTCGGGTACCGTCCTCGGGGGTTGCACCAATTCACCACCCCCCCCCCCCCGCTGCCGGAACCCACGCCTCAACCGGGGATGCAGCAGGCAACCTACCCCCTCACAACGCGCTAGCAACGCCTTTACACAGCCAAGCAATTCCTGCACATCTCCCCCCCCCTCTCCCAACAGACAACAACCCACTATTTTCAACATTCCTAACTGCCTCCCCTTGGGAACCCTCCCCAAACCCTGGGGATCTAAATATCGCTGGAAATGTATGTAATGGTGATATCGACTCACCAGACTGCATGGGCGCTGAGTTCCCACCAGCCGGGGCGACGGGACCTCCATGACGATCATCCTCCATTGGCACACCTCCGTTTTCACCCGCCTCCGGACATCTGGGACCTGAAGCCGCACCGCAGACTCTGCAGCCGTACGCACCATCCTGAACCGCATAAGTGTCGCCAGACGTCAGGGGCCGTTCCGGCCTCCGCTCTCTCTCCACCGCTGCCCCCTTCCTCCGTCTCTGCAGCACCACCGATTGTGGCCTGCGTGACCGTCCGGGGACAACTTCCTGCTGCAAATCCTCGTGGTGCTGACTTGGAGACGGGAGGCTGTCCCTCTGGCCTGGGACCCTGCCCTCCACTCTCCGGAGGGCCCGACCGGCGACCGGGATTCCTCCCGGACCGGGACCTCCGCCCCCTAGCGGTGGAAGCGGAAACCCGGCCCGGAGCGTCCCTCGAGGGGCTCCCAAGCCTGCGTCGAGCCCTAGGCAATTAGTCCGGGCTAAGGCGTTCTGGCGGCCGCACCCGCCGCGACCGCCGGAGGGGGGATGTCATCACTTCAGGCGCTGCCTGCGTCCCGGCCGCCCTCGAACCCGCTGCCTCCTCCAGCCCTGCCGACAACTCCGGCACCGATGCCATCGGACCCGTCCTCCCGAGCTCCTCCTCAAGCCAGGCCATGCCCCGTTCCGCCACAGCCTGCCGTACTTGCTCCATCAGGGCCTGCATCACGCCTCAGGTCAGTACAAGGCTAACTGCTTTCCTGGGACGTGAATGGCGCGAAACTGTCTCTCACCCTTCCTATATGCCCTCTGTTAACCTCGCCCCCTCCCCTCCACCTTCCTCCCCCTCCTCCCCTTGAACTTTTCAACTCATTCCTTCTCCCCTGCAACCCTGGTCATGTTTGCCTCCCCCAATCATTACATGATGTGTCCGGCTATTTCTTATCCACAGAATGTACCATAAATGTCCGATAGGTGTGGGTCCCAACTCTAGAACCCGCACCTATCCCTAGAACGAGGCCCCCTAACCCTACCTTGTCACACTCCCACTGCTCTCCGGCCACTGACTGACGACGTGGCCGGGAGTACGGAAACAGTTGGGCTCACTGAGTTACGCTGTTTCTGTAACTCCCATAGAAGTGAATAGGAGTTACAGAAACAGAGTAGCACAGCAATCTGATTTGTAGCTCCCGAGTTCTGGAAACAGCGTACCTCGCTGTGCTACGCTGCTTCCGTAACTCCCACTTACTTCTATGGGAGTTATGGAAACGGCCTAGCTCAGCGAGCTCGACTATTTTCGTACTCCCGACTACCTTGTCAGACAGTGGCCAGAAAGCAGCGGAACGGGACAATTTAGGACGGGGACCTAGAGATAGGTGTGGGTCCTAGAAGTGGGACCCACATCTATCAGACACTTATAGCATATCCTGTGGATAGATCATAAATGTCTGAGATGGGACTATCCCTTTAAACCTTTTTATTAGCTTTCACCCTAAAATAATGTTAATAACATGTTTAAGAAACCCGTATTTAGGGCTTATGCATACACGCAATGTTTCTAGATTAGAACACCTTTGTACATGTGGCATGTGCTGGAGGTTACCACAATTTTTTTTGTGTCAGATTCCATATGCCTTTATATGAAATCAGAGTCATACAGAGGTACAGTAGAGGGCTCTTGCACCTCTATGGAAGCCCTATTATGGCTCTGTACAAAATGGAGCCATAATAGAGCAGTGTGAATTAACCCTTAACAGGGACGTAACTAGGAAAGGCTGGGCCCCATAGAATACTTTTGACTGGGCCCCCCTCCCCTCAAACTGTTGATCAGGTATGGGGGCTAAAAGAAGGGGGAACCAGATATTGCCTGATGTTTTCTTTAACCACTTAAGGACGCAGCCTACTTTGGGTTTTCTTTAACCACTTAAGGACGCAGCCTACTTTGGGAGCCCATTTTTCAAATCTGACATATTTCTCTTTATGTGGTAATAACTTCGGAATGCTTTTACCTATCTAAGCTATTCTGAGCTTGTTTTCTCGTGACACATTGAGCTTTATGTTAGTTGTAAAATTTAGTCGATACATTGAGTGTTTATTTGTGAAAAATAGCAAAATGTAGAAAAATTTAGAAAAATGTGCATCTTTTTTAAATTGAAATGTATTTGCTTGTAAGGCAGATGGTTATACCACACAAAATAGTTACTAATTAACATTTCCCATATGTATACTTTACGTTGGCATCATTTTTTTAACATTCTTTTATTTTTTTAGGACGTTACAAGGCTTAGAACATAATCAGCAATTTCCCATATTTTCAAGAAAATTTCAAAAGCCTTTTTTTTAGGTACCAGTTCATTTCTGAAGTTTCTTTGAGGAGCCTATGTATTAGAAACCCCCATAAAACACCCCAATTTAAAAACTAGACCCCTCAAAGTATTCAAAACAGCATTTAGAAAGTTTTTTTTAACCCTTTAGGCGTTTCACAGGAATTAAAGCAAAGTGGAGGTGAAATTTGCACATTTCATTTTTCTTGCAGAAATTCAATATTAATCATTTTTTTTCTGTAACACAGAAGGTTTGACCAGAGAAACACTACCAAATATGTATTGCCCAGAATCTGCAGTTTTTAGAAATACTCCACATGTGGCCCTAATGTGCAAGTAGACTACAACACAGGCCTCAGAAACAAAGAAGCACCTAGTGCATTTTGAGGCCTTTTTTTTAATATTAGAATATATTTTAGGCACCATGCCGGGTTTCAATAGGCCTTGTGGTGCCAAAACAGTAGAAATCCCCAAAAAGTAACCCGATTTTGGAAACTATACCCCTCAAGGAATTTATTTATGGGTGTTGTGACCATTTAGACCCCACAGTTGTTCCACAGAACGTATTTGAATTGGGCTGTGAATTAAAAAAAAATAAAACATTTTCCACTAATATGTAGTTTTCGCTCAATATTTCTTATATTTACAAGTAATAAAATAGCACATTTTGTTGCTCAATTTCTCCTGAGTCCGGTAATACCCCGTTTGTGGTAATAAAATGCTTTTTGGGCCAGTGGGAGGCCTCAGAAGGGAAGGAGCGCTATGTGTTCTTTGGAGTCCAGATTTTGTTGGATTGGTTTTCGGGTGCCATGTCGCATTTGCAGAGCCCCAGAGGTATGAACGCAATAGAAACCCACCAGAAGTGACCCCATTTTGCAAACTATACCCCTCATGGAATTCATTTATGGGTGTTGTGACCATTTAGACCCCACAGTTGTTCCACAGAACTTATTTGAATTGGGCTGTGAATTAAAAAAGATTTAATATTTTCCAATAATATGTCGTTTTTGCAAAAAATTTCTTATTTTTACAAGGAATAAAATACCACATTTTGTTGGCCAATTTCTTCTGAGTGCGGCAATACCCCATTTGTGGTGATAAACTGCCGTTCGAGCCAGTGGGAGGTCTCAGAAGGGAAGGAGCACTATGTGTTCTTTGGAGTCCAGATTATGCTGGATTGGTTTTCGTGTGCCATGTCGCATTTGCAGAGCCCCAGAGGTACAAGTACAGTTGAAACCCCGGAGAATTGACCCCATTTTAAAAACTACAAACCTTAAGACATTCATCTAGAGGTGTAGTGAGCATTTTGACCGCACAGGTACTGTGTAAAAGATAATGTGCAGCAGATGGTGCAGAGTGAGATTTGCAATTATATATATATATGTATGTATATATATATATATATATATATATATTTATATATATGCCATTTCAGTGTCCTATATATTGTGCCCAGCATGTGCCACCGGAGATATACACCCCATAAACTGTAACGTGGGTTCTCCCGGTTATGGCAATACCCTACATGTGGCTGTTATTACTGTTATTAGCTGCCTGGACACATGGCAGGGCTCAGAAGGGAAGGACCACCATTTGGCCTACTGGAGCTTTTCTGGTGCTAAGTGATGTATGCAGAAGCCCCTGAGGTACCAGTACAGTTGAAACCCCCGAGAAGTGACCCCATTTTAAAAACTACACCTCTTAAGACATTCATCTAGAGGTGTAGTGAGCATTTTGACCCCACAGGTATTGTGTAAAAGATAATGCGCAGCAGATGGTGCAGAGTTAGATTTGCAATTTTCTATCCAGTGAAGGAAATAAAGTATTTGATCCCTTGCTGATTTTGTAAGTTTGCCCCTTGTCAAAGACATGAACAGTCTAGAAATTTTCGGCTAGGTTAATTTTACCAGTTAGAGATAGATTATATAAAAAAAAAAAAAAGAAAATCACATAGTCAAAATTATATATATTTATTTGCATTGTGCACAGAGAAATAAGTATTTGATCCCCTACTAACCATTAATAGTTCAGCCTCCTCCAGACCAATTACACGCTCCAAATCAACTTGGTACCTGCGTTAAAGACAGCTGTCTTAAATGGTCACCTCTATAAAAGACTCCTGTCCACAGACTCAATTAATCAGTCTGACTCTAACCTCTACAACATGGGCAAGACCAAAGAGCTTTCTAAGGATGTCAGGGACAAGATCATAGACCTGCACAAGGCTGGAATGGGCTACAAAACCATAAGTAAGACGCTGGGTGAGAAGGAGACAACTGTTGGTGCAATAGTAAGAAAATGGAAGACATACAAAATGACTGTCAATCGACATCGATCTGGGGCTCCATGCAAAATCTCACCTCGTGGGGTATCCTTGATCCTGAGGAAGGTGAGAGCTCAGCCAAAAACTACACGGAGGGGAACTTGTTAATGATCTCAAGGCAGCTGGGACCACAGTCACCAAGAAAACCATTGGTAACACATTACGCCGTAATGGATTAAAATCCTACAGTGCCCGCAAGGTCCCCCTGCTCAAGAAGGCACATGTACAGGCCTGTCTGAAGTTTGCAAATGAACATCTGGATGATTCTGAGAGTGATTGGGAGAAGGTGCTGTGGTCAGATGAGACTAAAATTTAGCTCTTTGGCATTATCTCAACTCGCCGTGTTTGGAGGAAGAGAAATGCTGCCTATGACCCAAAGAACACTGTCCCCACTGTCAAGCATGGAGGTGGAAACATTATGTTTTGGGAGTGTTTCTCTGCTAAGGGCACAGGACTACTTCACCGCATCAATGGGAGAATGTATGGAGCCATGTACCGTCAAATCCTGAGTGACAACCTCCTTCCCTCCACCAGGACATTAAAAATGGCTCGTGGCTGGGTCTTCCAGCACGACAATGACCCGAAACATACAGCCAAGGCAACAAAGGAGTGGCTCAAAAAGAAGCACATTAAAGTCATGGAGTGGCCTAGCCAGTCTCCAGACCTTAATCCCATCGAAAACTTATGGAGGGAGCTGAAGATCCGAGTTGCCAAGCGACAGCCTTGAAATCTTAATGATTTACTGATGATCTGCAAAGAGGAGTGGGCCAAAATTCCATCTATCATGTGTGCAAACCTCATCATCAACTACAAAAAACGTCTGACTGCTGTGCTTGCCAACAAGGGTTTTGCCACCAAGTATTAAGTCTTGTTTGCCAAAGGTATCAAATACTTATTCGCACAATGCAAATAAATATATATAATTTTGACAATGTGATTTTCTTTTTTTTTTATATAATCTATCTCTCACTGGTAAGATTAACCTAGCCTAAAAATTCTAGACTGTTCATGTCTTTAACAGTGGGCAAATTACAAAATCAGCAAGGGATCAAATACTTATTTCCTTCACTGTATATATATGCCATTTGAGTATCCGATATTTTGTGCCCAACATGTACCAGCGGAGATGTACAGCCCATAAACTGTAATGTGAACTTCCCTGACACTAAGGCTGGGTTCACACGACCTATTTTCAGACGTAAACGAGGCGTATTATGCCTCGTTTTACGTCTGAAAATAAGGCTACAATACGTCGGCAAACATCTGCCCATTCATTTGAATGGGTTTGCCGACGTACTGTGCAGACAACCTGTCATTTATGCGTCGTCGTTTGACAGCTGTCAAACGACGACGCGTAAAAATACAGCCTCTTCAAAAGAAGTGCAGGACACTTCTTTCAGACGTAATTTGAGCCGTTCTTCATTGAACTCAATGAAGCACAGCTCAAAATTTACGGCTGTCAGAGAAGCCTCGCAAAATGCGAGGAGGAGCATTTACGTCTGAAACGAGGCAGCTGTTTTCTCCTGAAAACAGTCTGTCTTTTCAGACGTAAAAGCCTGCTACCGTGTGCACGTACCCTAAACCTAACTACGGCGACGATTCCCTGACCCTAAACTTAACTAGATTATTCTGAGCTTTCCTGACGCTAAACTTAACTAATATGACGGGTGCCTGACACTAAACCTATCTAAATTATTCCGAGCTTTCCTGATGCTAACAACTGATTTTATGTGAACTTCCCTGACGCTAAACCTAACTACAGTGATGGACCCCTAACGCTAAACCTAACTACAGTGACGGATTCCTGACGCTAAACCTAACTAACTGTGACTGATTCCTGATGCTAAATTCCCTGACGCTATACCTAACTATGCTTTTTCACGGTTCCCTGACACTAACTAACCCTAATACTAAACTATCTGCTGACTTTCTAAACTGACTTTTTTTTTGTTTTTATTATATTCTATAAAGAAAATTAAAAAAAAAAAAATAATCCCCAGGGACCAAAATGTGGCCCTGAAGAATCAAAAGTGGTCAGTGATAGAGATCACTGACCAAAAACGTGGGTGACAAGTGGAACACAAGGACAGGAGTGGGAAGTGGAAGTGGAAGTGGATAGACGGTGGGAAAAGTTTTGAAACTACTGCTACACTGTTTTTTTCTAAACTAAACTGCAATGCCTCACACCACAACCTCTCCCAACGACTCTCAAACTCCAACAGAGAGCGGGTGCGGCAGGATCTGAGGTCAGAGCAGGAAATTACGTATATGAGCGCTGCTATTTTTCCTTTGTCACTAACTAACCAATAGCAGCGATCACGGAGGTTGGACCACTACGATTGGTTCCTGCACACTGAGCTGTGATAGCCTGCTGTCGGAAACAGCAGGCATCACAGCTCGATGAAACGCAGGGGAAAAATGGCGATGCATTTTTCCCTGGACGTACTATTCCGGCGCTGAGAGCGAACGATGCACTTAGCGCGACGGAATAGTACGTCGCTGAGCGCCAAGGGGTTAATGTTGATATCTTGCCTTTCAGATTATGCATGTGTTCTAAAGAGAATGGGTAGTGAACTCATTATTCCTTCCCACTGTTCGACCAGTCAACTTTCATTCAAAGTCTATGGGAATGGTAGAACAGCCGAGTATAGTGCACGGCTGTTTCTGTCATTCTCATAGACATTGAATGGAGTATTGGGGGAATGCCCGACCGCCGCTCTATTCAAGCTCCTCTTCACTGCAGGGGGTGCAATGAGGGGGATCTGGGTGGCCGCGGCTTTGACAGAAAGGTACAGTATACATACACTGCGTTCCAAATTATTATGCAAATGTTATTTTTCGCTGATTTTCCTAAATAGTCGATGCAAATGACAGTCAGTATAATCTTCAAGCCATCATCCGTTGGAGTATAATGCGAATTTTATTGAACAAATCTCCTAATGATAACAGACCGGTAACTGGTATAAAGAATTGAGGACAGCATCCATATGGCAAAAATATATCTGTGTTTATTAACACATCCCAAATATATCAAAGAAGCTACGTTTCAACTCCGCATGCTTGAAAAAGACTCCTGCGGAGTCGAAACGTAGCTTCTTTGATATATTTGGGATGCGATAATAAACACAGATATATTTTTGCCATATGGATGCTGTCCTCAATTCTTTAAATCAATCAGTTAGTGTCAGTCAGCTTCAATTTGTCAGTGTTAGGCCTCATGCACACGACCGTAAAAACTCCCGTAAACTCTCCTGCACTGATAGAGAGAAGGGGCTGCCGATTAGTGCAGTGCTATTTTGCCGCCAAAAACGTTCTCGTAAATACGGGTGGAATACGTGTGACACCGGACCCATATTTACGGGCACGGGTTAGTAAATACTGGTGCAAAACGGGTGGAATACGTGTGACACCGGACCCGTATTTACGCCAGTATTTACGGGTGGGAAAAAATACGGTCGTGTACATGAGGCCTTAGTCAGCATTAGACCTTCTGTTAGTCAGCGTCAGTGCGTCAGTCAATCAGCGTCAGTGTCAGTCAGCGTCAGTGTGTCAGTCAATCAGCATCCGTGTCAGTCAATTAGTGTCAGTCCATCAGACTGTCAGTGTCAGTCCATCATATTGTCAGTGTGTGATTGTCAATCAATCAGCATCAGCTAGTCAGCGTCTTTTTGTCGGTGTAATAGTAAGTTAGTTAGTTTTACTCAGTAAGTGTTAATTGTCATAAAATAAAAGTCTTAGTGTACGTTAGAGTTTTATTTAAAAAGAGACAAAAAAAAGTTCTATATTATATTTTTCTTTTTGCATACACCTCTGCAGAATACATATAAACATTTACAGTAGATTTAAAATAAAAATGTCTCGCAGAACCTATACTGCAGAAGAGGCGTATGAGATGCTCGCATCGGACACAGAGAGTGCGAGTGATGTAGGATCCGATTTTGCATTGTCCTCCTCCTCAACTGATACTGAGCAACCATCAAACTCAGTCGCAGGAGGGTAAGCATTCAGGTTACACCTGCACCTAATTGGTTGCCCCCAACCTCCTACACCCCCAAGGACTTTACTGCTGCTGCATGGGTCCAAGTATAGAAAGCAGGGTTGTTAGAAATATAATTTTTCAAGCTGTTCTTTTCTAAAAACTTGTTGAAATAATTGTTGAGGAGACGAATTTATGTGCTAAACAATTTATTGCTCCGAACCCCAGGCATCCCACCAATACAGCAGAAATGCTGCAATACTGGGGATTGGTCCTAAATATATGCCTAAATAAAAAGCCATCAGTGAGGGCCTATTGGACCACTGATGTGCTCTACCACTACCCCTTATACCACACTACAATACCCAGGGCTCGTTTTGTGACAATTCAAAAATTTATTCATTATAATGATAATTCCCAGTGACCCCCCCCCCCCCAGGATGACCCCAATTTCGACAGACTTTACAAAATTAGACCCCTTAATTCTATTTTGGCCCCAAAAATTTCCACCTCATATACCCCTAGACAACAAGTTGCCATTGACGAGTCCTTGGTTCATTTCAACGGGAGGGTGAAATTTAGGTAGTATAAGTTGTGTGAGTCGAAGTCGGGCTATTCACACAAATTAAAAATGTTTGAGGGGAGGGACAGTCAAATTGTGCCCCCAAACTGTACCCCTGTCCTGACCACAGTCGGGAGGATTGTGTGGGACCTCCTGCACCCACTGTTTGATCAGGGGTACCACCTGTACCTTGAGAACTGGCACACGAGTGTACCTCTGTTAAAGTGCCTCGCGGAGCAAAAAACAGTGGTGTGTGGGACGGTCCGCAAATATCAAAGGTGAAATGTGTGAAAAAAAAATGTCAAATCACAAGATTCTAAAATATAACATGGTCAAAAAAGTGATCACACCCCTAGTTAAATTCTTCCAGGGGTGTAGTTTTCAAAATGGGTTCACTTCTGGGGGTTTCTACCGTTCTGGGGGCTCAGAGTCTCTTCAAAATTGAATGGGGCTGTTGAACCAATCATGCAAAACTTGGGCCCTGAAAGTCACTGCCATGTGTCCAGACAACATATTTGGACCACTTTGGGGGTACACTTTGTATCTCTGAACTTAGAAGAAATAGCCCAATAAATGTTGAGGTGCTTTTCTTCACTTACATGCTATGTGTCTGAAAAATCTGTCCTATAAATGAGATTTCCACAAGATTTTGCGAAAAGAAAATATGGGTTAAAAAAGTGATTACACCCCTGGATAAATTCTTTTGAGGGGTATGGTGTTCTGAATGGGGTCATTTCTGGGGGTTTTCCATCATTCCAGCATCTCCAGTGCTTTTCCAAAGTGACTAGGTGCATAAAAATAGGTTCCTGCTAAATTTTAGAAAGATTACATAATTTTCTAGACCATTGTGATATACCCAAAAATTGACAAAAAGGGTTAAAAATTGTTGTCAAAGTCTAGTAGACAAGGATAAAATAATTTTCATAACATATTTATACAATATACTGCATATACTGTGTATGTTCCATGTTTTGTTTTTCAAATGTTTCACCATTCTTGGCGGTTTTTAATACATAAATGTAAACTCTATTGACCTAAATTTTACATTAAAAGAAAGTAAAATATGTGACGAAAAAAACAATGCCAGAATCACTTAGGTATGTAAAATCATCGGCGAGTTATTCTCAGATAAAGTGACACATACCAGATTTAAAAAATCTGGCTTTGTCCTAAACCACTAAAATGGCTTTGTCCTGAAGGGGTTAATGGCACTTTTTTTTTTTTATTGTATTTTTCTTACTGTAATATTATTTCTATTTTGTTCATTCTTTTTTCCAAACACTCATATACAACATCAACGGGAAATAAAATACAGAGCTGAGGTTTGACTGGATCTCTGCATTGTATTCTCACAAATAGGAGTCAACAGATTAGACATGTGAAGTTAGACTGGCAAACACGCAAGCTTAAACTGATTTTAAAATCATACTAAAAATATCATTCAAATCATACGGAAAATATCAAATAGTGGGCAACGATAACTGCTGAGTATACATTACAATCTGAAAGGTACATGCACTGTTACTATATAGCTACGGTAGTAGACTGGCAGAATCCAAGTCACCCTGGATGCTAACAGAATGTTCTGGGCACGGTAGGATTGTTACATAAGAGAGCCCTAACTAATTTTTTCCACTAGAGGGCTGAGTCATACTGTTTCTTGAAAAAACAGGCTACATTTTATAATGTACAGACACTTAGACTCATCTAGCAAAAAAAAGGGTTATGCTTAGTTTTGCAAAAGTAGCTCCCCCCCCCCCCCCACAAGGAAGAAAACTCTCTAGCACCATCTATATGTGACTCAAGACTCCCTTTCAGCAGGATATTTGCACGTAGACAACAAGACTCCTACTCTGTAGTGATGAGGAGTAACCCCTTGGAAACAGTGCTGTCTACAGATGGGTGTCTCTAATTTGGTTATTAACCCAAGTCATGTTTCAAGGCTTTATAAAGGGTCGTACACTGACTTACACACTAGTCACAGATAGGAGGCACTAGAAAGATAGTTGTCTTCCTTCTGGAGGAGAGCTTGTTTGCATACTTTTCCCATTGGGATCTTGAATGAAGAAAATGTCAGCACTTCGTGGTAAAAATCAAAATGACAAATGGTATTTTATTGTTTTATATCCCAAATTTAAGACATTATCCTGAAACATAAGTTAAAAACACAGCTTATGCGTTTCGAGCGATTCATGCGCTCTTACTCAAAGCATAATATTGAATGATCTCGGTGTGTATTTCAAGGCAGGGTCATCTGTGCTTCCCAAGCATAATGCATTGCACATACCTTCGTCACTACAGAAGAGATCTAGACTCAATAAAACATAAACCCATAAGCTTTAGTTTGATCATAGTAATAAGCCATCTTAAATACTGTATATACATATGCTCTTATCGAAGATTCGATTGTTACCTT
The DNA here is from genome assembly GCF_050947455.1 of Rhinoderma darwinii. Taxonomy (NCBI): domain Eukaryota; kingdom Metazoa; phylum Chordata; class Amphibia; order Anura; family Rhinodermatidae; genus Rhinoderma; species Rhinoderma darwinii. Next base: position 111,754,096 of record NC_134690.1, read on the forward strand.
TTCATCCCATTTCACAGTCCGATAAGACACTATAACAAGTAAGTATTCGAGAACAACTTACTTTATACCCGCACGTGTTATGTGGATTTTTCACAGCCTTTTGATTATTATGATGTGGCGACCCTTTTGATTATGCTGTGAAAAATCCCCATAATGCGTGTGGGCATAAACTTTTTTGTTCTTTAGTACTCACTTGTTATAGTGTCTTATAGGATACACTGTAAAATGGGATGGAACGGTAACAATTAAATACTTAATAACAGCATATGTATATATTTAAGATGGATTATTACTAGGGTGTTTGATAGTATGCGCAATCACCCAGAATTGTATGAGGCCAAAAAAAAGAATGATAAGATGAAAACATGTACTAAGTGGTTATTAGCTACCCCTTTACATCTATAAGTTAAACCAATTGTCACGATCTAGGGGTATGTGGACCCACTAGGCTGCTCCGCCGTAGCGGAGTGGCAGCTGGCCAAGTTACAGTCTATGCAAAGCTTGTAGCACAAGGGTACCTGACATAGTCCAGACAGTCGCAGAGGCTTTGGCACAGATGGTGCTTGACGTGGCAGGTAGCGCTAGTCGTGGTGGATGATAGCAGGAGTGGCAGGTGACACCAGACGTGGTGTATAACAGCAGGCGTAGCGGATGACACCAGATGTGGTGTATAAAAGCAGGCGTAGCAGATGACACAACGTGACTCCAATACTAGAAGAGCTCAGGTACAAACAGCACGGGATACAGGATACAGGTAGCAGGGAACAGGAACACTGGGAGCAGAATACAAATAAGGGACCATTTGCAATACAAACATGGGTAGAGAACAACAATGGAGTGGAAGCGCAGAGCCCTTTTTATAGTCCAGGGTGATCTGGGGATAGGTTAGGGAAACTTTAGGGAGTGTGCGCGCTGGCCCTATTACACAGTCCAGGAGGCCAGGGAGGCTGTGCAAACTGGCGTCTCCAGGGACAGAGACACTGGCAGATGGCCAGGGGGCTGCAGTCGCGGCCGTTCGCCGATGGGGCGCGGCGGTGGTCGTGGCCGCAGTCGTTACAGTACCCCCCCCTTACGCCCCCTCTTCGTAAGAGGAATTTTTTAATGAGGGTAGGTGCATTAAGGTTCTCTTCTGGCTCCCAGGACCTATCCTCAGGACCAAACCCTTTCTATTCCACCAGATAGAAAGTCCTTCCTCCTACTCTCTTGTAGTCCAGAATCTCCTTCCCCTCGAACACATCAGAAGAACCGCTGGGTGCAACTGTAGAACTAAAAGCTTTACCGTAGCGGTTCAAGACCACAGGCTTAATGAGGGATACATGGAATGAGTTTGGAATCCTGAGAGTAGGAGGCAAGCAAAGTTTATAAGATACAGGGTTTATCCGTTGCAGAACTTTGAAAGGACCAAGGAACTTGGGAGCAAATTTGTGAGAAGGCATCGTGAGTCTAATGTTTCTCGAGGATAGCCAGACTTTAACTCCAGGAGAGAATTGAGGAGGAACTTGACTTATTTTATCGGCATGATTTTTCATGCGGTCCACTGCTTGGAGAATCCCCCAGACCAGACCCATAATTACAGACCCCTTAAACTAATACAGACCCCAGACCAGACCCCCTAAATACAGACCCCTTAAACGAATACCAATTGTCTTCAGGTCCTTTTGCAGGACATACACAATGCAGTTCTGTTGCGTATTTTTGCAGCGATTCTTGGCAAATACGCGACAAAACTGCAATGTATTTTGGGTGGCCATGGCCCCCCCTCCCTGGGAGTTCCTGGCCCCGGGCGGCTACCCAAAATGCCCATATTATGATCCGCCATTAGTCGTGAGGCTCAACTGCTGTGAGTCCTATAGCAAGAACAACCCAGAGCTGTTGTACTGCAACTGGCATCACCTTATCGGGCTTTGCAAGCTAGCTATTGTTTACCAGGAGGAGAAGAGAGGGTGACTGCTGCTGTTAGTTTTCCCGGCGAATAAATTAAATGTAAACTGACAATGCAGTGTGAACAGAGCCTAGCTCAAATAACAATGTGATAAAATAGTAGCATTAAGAAGAGCATCTCTGAATCCAAAATATGTTACAGGAGCTGTCTCATGAACCCCTGTCCATATTCCGCTCTGGCGGATTTAAACTTTCCATATGTTATTCAGCTGCCATATAATATTACATTTCCTCTGCATTGGCCGCTGCAGAGAAAAATGCAGCTTCCCCAGCGAAATCAGCTTCAATATGGAAGGGGTTGTCTGGGATTAGACAATCCCTTTAATCCTTCAAGTGGATGGGTTACATCAGCAGAAAAACTCTAGGTTCTTCTGTCCTGTCTGCTAAGAACTGAGGCTACTGTGGACACAGGTCTACCAACACTGGACAGTTGGAGATTGGGACCATGCTGCCTGGTCTGATGAATCTCAATTTCTATTGCACCAAGAAGATAGTTACGGATGTAGCCATCTTTAACTTGACTATAATAACTTGCTGCAGCGTGCTATCACACAACAATAGACATTGAAAAGTCATTGAAAAAGTCAAGATAAGGCCACTGTTTATTTAATGCATTAAAAGTCAAGGTAAAGACGGCTACATCTGTAGGTCATAAATTGGTGGAACCAAATGGCGGTTATGTAATTCTGGGGTACTGTTTTAGGCACCATTATACCTATTACGAGCAGATTTAAAGGTGTTATCCCACGAAAAATATTGCTTATAGTTAAAAAAAATTATGATTTTTTTTTTTTGTAAATTTAAACTTATTTCAAAAAAGCTTATATCACCAGATATTCGCGAAGTAATATTAGCATAAGGCCACCTGCTGTTTTGATTCAAAATACTTTCTGTGTCCACCTCGGTAAATGTGCCAAGGTAGGCACACTTGCTCAGTCTTGCTTCTCTCTGCTCCACTGGGTATTCGAAATAACCCCTGGTGTGGTGAGCGTCTTCTCTGTTTGTTAGTGAGTCAGACAGCGTTACTGCATTTGCATACCTCCCAACAGTCCCAGATTCAGCGGGACTGTCCCAGATTCTGGGTGGTGTCCTGCTGTACCGGGCGGCTGGGGGTATGTCCCGGTGTCAACTGTATCTGCGTCCTCATATATGGGCAGTGATGTCAGGCTTTCAACTATGGAGTTCGCGGCCTAAAGCAATGCAAGCTCTCTGGCAGGGGACTCCTGTCTATGGACAGTGGTGTCAGTGGCTCCTCCAGGAGGGGAATCCCTGGCCAGAGCGTTGCCGACTTGTTCTTGTCTTGTTCTTGTCTGCATATATGGATAGTGTTGCTGACACTCTGGCCGGAGATTCTGCTCCTAGAGGGAGCCCCTGACATCACTGTAGTGACGTCAGGGGCTCCCTCCAGGACCAGTATCCCTGGCCAGAGTGTTGCCGATGCTCTGGCCGGGAATTCCGCTCCTGAAGCAGTCCCTGGCGTCACTATCCATAAATGGACAGTTAGGTCAGGGGCTACTCCTGGAGTGGAATCCCTGGGTAGCGAGTTGGCAACGTTCTGGCCAGGGATACCACTCCTGGAGAAGCCCCTGGCGTCACTATTCAAATATGGACAGTGACGTCAGGGTCTACTCCTCGAGTGGAATCCCCGGTCAGAGCATGGCTGATGCTCTGGCTGGGGATACCACTCATAGAGGGAGGCCCAATGGCGCTATCTACAGGGGGGGTTGTGCTATCTACAGAGGGGGTGGTGCTATCTTCAAGGGGGATGTAACACTATATACATGGGCACTGTGGCACTAATTGGGCACTATCTACAGGGGAAACTGTGGTGCTATCTACATGGGCACTGTGTGTGGCACTATCCACATAGGCAGTAGCTATGTAGGCACTGGCAATTTATATGTGGGCAGTGGCATTAGAGGCAGACATTATACTGTATGGGGGCAGCTATGGGGAATTACACTGTATGGGGGCAGCTAAGGAGACATTATACAGTATGGTGGCAGCTAAAGAGATGCTATACAGTATAGTGACACCTAAAATGGGCATTATACTGTATGGGGCAGCCATGAGGCCATTATATTGTATGGTGCAGCTATAGAGGCATTGTACTGTATGGGGCAGCTGTGGGGGCATTATACTATATGGGGGCATTATGCTGTATGGGGCAGCTATTGGGCATTATACTTTATGGGCGCAGCTATGGGGGCATTATACTATATGGGACTTTTGTGTGGGCATTATACTGTATGGGGGCATCTGTGTTGGCATTATATTATATGGGGCATCTGTGTGGGCATTATAATATATGGGGGAATCTGTGTTAGCTTTATACTGTATGAGGGCATCTATGGGGGCATTATACTGTATGGGGGCAGCTATGGGCAGGGCCGCCATCAGGGGGGTATTACTGGTACTCCCGTCAGGGGCCCGGCCACATGAATGAAGTAAAAGGGGCCCGCCGGACTGCCGTCGCACCCCCCCCCCCCCTCGGACTGTTGCCCCCCCCTCGCAACGCTCACGGCCCCCCCCCCCCTCGCAACGCTCACGGGCCCCCCTCGCAACGCCCGCAGCACCCCCCTAGCGACACCCCCGTAGCGACACTCCCCTAGCAACACTCGCGGCAGCCCCTGCATACCTGTTGTAGCTTCACTGGAGGGGAAGATGCAGCATGTGCTGAAGCTGCGTGTGGAGATCCCGCCCCCCAGCTCCTCTACACTGCCGACAGGACATGCAGGCTGGTGAGTATGTTCCCCTATCCATTCTGATTCCCATCCCCCTGACCCCATTTGTAGATTGTATAAAGTTGGTTAAAAAGTTTTTTGGTATTTTTTCGTTTTCCTAGCGCTTTTTTGCCGCGATTTTCGTAATCGCGGCAAAAATGGCGCAGTTTTGCCGCGATTATATAAAAATCGCGGCAAAACCGCGTGATTTGTGCCGCAATTACGAAAATTGCATAAAAAAAAGATACAAAACATGAAAAGTGCTGTTAGGCTATATTCTCACAGTGCGGTTAAGTCACGTTTTTTTGCAAAAATTGTGGCAAAAAAATGGGATTTCACCGCACTGTGTAACTAGACTAAGGCCTTATTCAGACGGCCGCATTCGGTCCGTGACTTACGGAGCGTGTATCGGCTGTATCTCACAGGCTGACCACAATTCATGGTGCCGGGACTCCTAGCATCATAGTTATCAGTGTTGCTGGGAGTCCCTGCCTCTCTGCGGGAATACTGTCCCATACTGTAATGATGCTTTCAGTACGGGACCGGGGACAGTATTCCCACGGGAAGGGAGGGACTATGATCATAGATAACTGTGGAGGGACTATGATCATAGATAACTGTGATGCTAGAAACCCGGCTCCCTGAACTGTGGTCGGTCCGGGAAATATGGCCGATACACGCTCCGTATATCACAGACCGAACATGGACGTCTGAATAAGCCACTTACTTGCCTCCTATTTTTGGTGCGGATTGTGCACTGAAAATTCACTACAAATGACAATATAAGGCCTTATTCACACGAACGTGTTATACGTCCGTGATACTTATTACGTCGCACTGACTTATGTTAGTGAATGGGGCCGTTCAGACTGTCAGTGAATTTCACGCAGCGTGTGTGCGCTGTGTAAAACTCACGACATGTCATATACTTGCCCGTGTTTCGCGCAGCACACACCCATTGAAGTCATTGGGTGCGTGCAAATCGTGCACGGCACACGGAAGCACTTCCCGGTGACGCGCGTGATTCGCGCTACACAGGGCCGCCATCAGGGGGGTATTAGGGGTACTAGTGTAGGGGGCACGGCCAAACTTAATTGAAAGGGGGGCCCGGCAACTGCCGCGACTTGCCTTTGGTAGAAAAAAACAGGCCCCTGCAATGGGGCCTGTTCTTTTCACCAAAACAATGTCGTGAGCTGCGGGCCCCCCTCTCGTCAAACACCGCCGTGAGCTGCGGGCCCCCCTCTCATCACCGCCGCGAAACACCGCTTGCGCGCGAACAACCGCAAGCTCTCACCCGCGCGTGCATGACCGCAAGCGCGCGCCCACGCGCGAACGACCAGGCGCGCCGCCGAGAGGGAGGCGGTGCGCCCGCAACACAAGTCCGATCTACGGGGAAGGACAGCCACACAGGGACAGCGGCGCACAGTTTGCTTACCTGCTGGCCCGCCTCCAACTCCGCCTCCTCGTCGTCCTCCTCGTCCGACTCCGCCTCGTCCTCCTTCTCCAGAGCGTAGCTGCGTAAGGAGAGGGGGAGGAGTCTAGTTGTTGCGCGGCGGCAGGAGTTCTACGATCCCCGCCATTTTCTGGAGCCTGGAGGTCAAGGACGACATCTGGACCGAAGACATCGCCTGAAGAGGACTGGAGTGGGAGCAGCTCTTCTGACACAGTGAGTAAAGTGTCTCAAAGTGCTGTTTATGTATGGCCCTGTTCACACAGAGTATTTTGCAGGCCGAAAAAATCTGCCTCAAAATTCCTTAAAGAATTTTGAGGCAGATTTTGACCTGCCCACACTATCTTGCCGCGTTTTTTGCTGCGTTTTTTGCCCGCTGCGATTGAGGACAGCAGACAAAAAACGCAGCGAAAAATGCATTTTCTGCCTCCCATTGATTTCGATGGGAGGTCAGAGGCGGAACCGCGGCAAGAAAGGACGTGCTGCTTTTCCTTTTTTCCGCGACTGGCTCCCATTGATTTCAGATTAAATCAATGGGAGGCGGTTTTGGAAGTTGTTTGGTGCTGATTCTGACGCAGTGTCCGAGTCAATATCAATGCCCAAAAACTCTGTGAACTGGGCCTTATTGTTGGGGCTTATTCAGACGAACGTGTAATACGTCCGTGCAACGTGCGTGATTTTCACGCGCCTCGCACGGACCTATGTTACTCTATGGGGCCGTGCCGACTGTCAGTGATTTTCACTCTGCTGCGACTGTGATACGCTGCGGATTTTCCACAATAAAATGTGTTGCATAAAATCCGCAGTGTTCATGCCTAGTGTGTTCCTACCCTAAGGCCGGATTTACACGAGCGTGTGCTTTTTGCGTGCGCAAAAACGTGGCGTTTTGCGCATGCAAAAGGTCCATAACAGCTCCGTGTGTCAGCAGCGTATGATGCGTGGCTGCGTGATTTTCGCGCAGCCGCCATCATTATGACACTCTGTTTGTATGTTTGTAGCACGTGGTGCTTTTCTGTTTTCATTCATAGTTTATACGGCTGCGGAAGTGCTGGGCGGGATTTTCATGCATCCATTGACTTCAATGGGTGCGTGATGCTCGAACAATGCACAAATATCGGACATGTCGAGAGTTTTACGCAGCGGACACACGGACACACGCTGCGTGAAAATCACTGACAGTCTGAACGGCCCCATAGAGTAACATAGGTCCGTGCGAGGCGCGTGAAAATCACGCACGTTGCACGGACGTATTACACGTTCGTCTGAATAAGCCCTAACAATAAGGCCCAGTTCACAGAGTTTTTGGCCCTTGATATTGACTCGGACGCTGCGTCAGAATCAGCCCCAAACAACTTCCAAAACCGCCTCCCATTGATTTAATCTGAAATCAATGGGAGCCAGTCGCGGAAAAAAGAAAAAGCAGCACGTCCTTTCTTGCCGCGGTTCCGCCTCTGACCTGCCATCGAAATCAATGGGAGGCAGAAAATGCATTTTTCGCTGCGTTTTCTGTCTGCTGTCCTCAATCGCCGCGGACAAAAAACGCGGCAAGATAGTGTGGGCAGGTCAAAATCTGCCTCAAAATTCGGTGCGCGGTTCCAGGCGGTCGCGGGTGCGCATGCGCGGGAGTTTGCGGGTGCGCGCGATCGGTCGCACGGGCGGCAGTGTTTGACGGCCCCCATGACGACCCCCATGCTACCCAGGGCCGCCATCAGGGGGGGTATTATGGGTACTAATGTGAGAGGCCCGGCCAAACCTAATTGAAAGGGGGGCCCGCAGCTCACGACATTCTTTTGGTGAAAAAAACAAGCCCCATTGCAGGGGTTTGTTTTTTTTTTCTACCAAAGGCAAGTCGCGGCAGTTTGCCGGGCCCCCCTTTCAATTAGGTTTGGCCGGGCCTCTCACATCAGTACCAATAATACCCCCCCTGATGGCGGCCCTGGGTACCATGATATAGTGCTGGACGGAGTACCGTTAACAGGCGGTGCCACGGTAGGGGGGCCCAGAAAATTTAGCTGTAGGGGGCCCTGAAATTCCTGATGGCGGCCCTGGCTATGGGGGCATTATACTGTGTGTGGGCAGCTATTTGGCATTATATTGTCTGGGAGGCACTATGGGGTATTATACTGTGTGGGGGGTTCTATGTGGGCATTATACTGTAAGGAGGCACTATGGGAGCATGATACTGTGTGTGCTGAACTGGGTGTGTGTGGGCGGGGAATGGGCGGGATTAGAAGTGTGGCTTAAAAGGAAAACATATGCATCGGTTGTACCTCTTTGCGATACTTGAAAGTTGGGAGGTATGCAAATGCACTTGCTCAGCATCTCCTCTGACAATCAAAGAAAACACTGCAGCTACAGAGGCAGCCGACTCACCACACCTGGGATCCCTCCGCATACCCAGTGGAGCAGAGAGAGAAGCAAGACAGAGCATGTGTGTCCACCTCGACACATTTACTGAGGTGGAAACAAAAAGGTTATTGAATAAAAACAGCAGATGGCGCTATGCTAATATTATTCCTGGAATATCAGGTGATATAAGCATTTTTTTTAAGTGCAAATACAAAACATGTTCATAATTTGGGTCTGGATTTATTCGTGGGATAACACCTTTAATGTCACTGTCTACCTAAGTATTGTTGCTGACAACATGTACATCCATTTATGGCCACAGTCCACCCCTGTTCTAATGGCTACTTTCAGCAGCATAGCACATCATGTCACAAAGCACATGTCACTTAAGATGGTTCCATGAATTCCGTTCTGTAGCAGAAACACTTTATGGTACAGTAAATTACTTGTAACCCAGTATAATATAAGTGGTGAACTCTTTTACACAAAAAGTAATGTTGTAGTGTTTAATTAAGTGACGCCCTCCCTAGAGTTTGACAAACAGTGTTAATAAACCTGTCAAGGCCCAGTTGTTAGTGAAATGTTGACTTAGCTGTGCTTGTAGTGATGTTGCAAATGAGACCAAACATCACTAAGTGCCAAAGGAGGATGAACGCTTGTGAATACTAAATGAGTTTCATACTTTAAAGTAAAACTTAAAGGAGTCCTATAATGGATTAGTGCTCCGTGGAATAGAACAAGGTGCAATTTTTTATATACACGTCAGCATAAAACCAAAATATAGTAAAAAGACATATACGTTTTAGGCTGGGTTCACACGACCTATTTTCAGGCGTAAATGAGGTGTATTATGCCTCGTTTTTACGCCTGAAAATAGGGCTACAATACGTCGGCAAACATCTGCCCATTCATTTGAAAGGGTTTGCCGACGTACTGTGCAGACAACCTGTCATTTACGCGTCGTCGTTTGACAGCTGTCAAACGACGACGCGTAAAAATACAGCCTCGTCAAAAGAAGTGCAGGGCACTTCTTTCAGACGTAATTTGAGCCGTTCTTCATTGAACTCAATGAAGCACAGCTCAAAATTTACGGCTGTCAGAGAAGCCTCGCAAAATGCGAGGAGGAGCATTTACGTATGAAACGAGGCAGCTGTTTTCTCCTGAAAACAGTCTGTCTTTTCAGACGTAAAAGGAAGCTAGCGTGTGCACATACCCTTAGACTTCTGTACGTAGGAAAAAAGTTTAAAGGGGTATTCCAGCCTAAAGCATGTTTCACCCATCCAGCGGTCAGACCCCACCGATCTAGCATTTATCACCTATCCATTGGATAGGTGAAACATGCTTTAGGCTGGAATACTCCTTTAAGTACATAAGACAATAAAATAATAAGTGCAATAAACATGAGCTTTCTGAAAGACAGACTGGTACACAGGGAGAGAGGACCCTGCCCGCGAGGGCTTACAATCTGCAAGGGAATGGGGGGGGGGCAGTAGGTAAGGATAGAAACTGTTCATCCGGTAGTGTAGTGGCGGTAGGGTTATTGTAAGTTGCAGACTTTTCTGAAGAAGGGGGTTTTTAGGTTGCTTTTGAAGATTTGGATGCTGGGAGAGACGTGTTTGGGTATCGAGTTACAGAGTATGGGGGATGCATGGGAGAAATCTTGAAGACAATAATATGAGGAGCAGACAAGAAGAGAACGAAGAAGGAGGTCTTGTGAGGACCAGAGATTACATGTGGCGATATTGGGAGATTAGGGCATAGATGTTTGGAGCGGACAGGTTGTGGACAGCCTTGTATGTCATTCGTAATATTTAGAATTGAATTCGCTGGGTAATGGGTAGCCAGTGAAGGGAATGGCAGAGGGGAGTAGCAGTTAAGGAACAAGAGAAGAGGTATATTAACTGGGCAGCAGAGTTAAAGGTGGATAAGATTGGTGCAAGAGTGTTAGATACAAGGATATGTAGGCGGGATATGATGAGGGCATGTAATAGCATTTTCGTTATACTAGCATTTTTGGCAGAACGAGGTGGTAAAAGCTTCGAAAAACAGGGTGGAATCAAAGATTAACCCGAGGCAGCGAACTTGTGTGACTTGGGAAAGTGTGGAGCTATTAACTGTGATTGATAATTCTGGTAAGGGGATTGAGTGAGATGGGGGAAAGATGATGAATTTAGTTTTCTTTATGTTGAGTTTTAGAAAGCGGGAGGAGAACAAGATGGTGATAGTGAATAGATACTTTGGAACTCTGATTAGTCGAGAGGTTTCATCTGGACCAGAGAGTTAAATTTGTGTGTCGTCAGCATAAAAGTGGAACTAAAAGCCTTGGGATTCTATGAGCTGTTCCAGGCTGAAGGTATGGATGAAGGAGAGTAGGGATCTCAGGACAGAGTCTTGAGAGGCACCAACAGAGGGAGGGTGAGACGAGGAGGTAGTGTGTGAGTGGGAGACACTACATTTTCATTTGGTGAGGTACTGTATGAGGAGATCCAGAAAGGGCCTGCAAGTCTGTGATGGCAAGGGATATGAGAATTTGTAACAGGAAGGAGTGGTCGACTTGGTCAAAGGCAGAGGACAGTTCTAGGAGAAGGAGCACAGAATAATTTCATGAGGTTTTGGCAGTTAACAGATAATTAGTGACTTTGATTGAGGCCATTTCTGTGTAATGGTGGGATCAAAAAGGCAGTTTGTAGATGGTTGAAAAGAGAGTTGGATGAGAGGTAGGAGGGCAGTCAAGGTGGTCATATTGTTCAAGGTGTTTTGAGGCAAACGGGAGTAGTGAGAGGGATGGGTACAAAGGTTGCATGTTTAAATGCAAAAGGTAAGACACCAATGGAAAGTTATAGGTTGAAGACATGGGTTAGGGCTGGGATAAACAGAGAATTAAAGGCTATGTACACCTTGACATCATTTTTTATATTTTTTTTTATAAAATTGTGCATCACTGTGATTGGTCCAACTTCCTAAATACATTTTATTAAAAAATAATTTTGGCTTTTTGAGAAACAGCTGCTTTGTATGCTGTATATGGAGCAGCTGTATCTTGCACTGAATCCTTTATCCGTCAGGTCCGCGGGACTAACAGGTTCAGTGTCAGCGGGTCCTGCATACACGCCGTATATAATTATATAAAACCATAGAAACATGTCAAAGGTGTACATAACTTTTAAGCTTGAAGATGAGGTGGGTTAAAATTGGGTCAAGTGCACAGGTGGTGATACTGTTGGAGACATCAATTTAGGCAGCTCATCAACTGGTCCTCGTTGTAGTCTCTATCTGGTTTCAAATGGTGGGAGAGCATGCAATAGGTACGATGCATCGTAATAATACTAGTTCTCAATAAGCTATGATATCAAACCAAGATACAATTGACTAGGATCCTTTTCATCTTTAAAAAAAATATTGGAAATGTTTTCAAAAGTTTGCTCATTAGTTGTATGTGTGACATATACTGTATCTCTTAGACATTGATATGGCGTTACAATAATCTTCTATGTGTCAATTGAAAAGTTCCTATTGTATAATGTAACATCCATGGCCACGGACCGTCGGAATTACACCCCCCCCCCAATGGCCGCAGCCATGGATCTGTGAGCGCTTACCCGTATCTCCACCCCAGGAGACGCCAGCGCTCACTTCCCCTCTGGTCCACTGTGCCCCATAGGATGCACCTGCGCGCTCGTGCCCGGCCTTAAAGGGCCAGCGCACTCACATGGGAATTATCATTAATTAGCCCACGATCACCCTGGTCTACAAGAAGGGCCCTGCCCCTTTGCTCATTGCCTGAACGTTGTTGTGTTTTCCTATGCTAGTCTTGCAAATGGTCCCTTAGTGTTATCCTGTTCCCGTTGTTCCCGTGCCCTGCTACCTGTACCCTGTATCCCATGCTATTTGTTCCTGTACTTTAAACATGTTGGAGTCGTGTTTTGCCACCGGTTCCTCCTGCTGTGTTACACCACGTCTGGTATCTGCTCTCAAGGTCCCATCTGTGCCTAGCCGTTGCTACTGTCCGAACCACTACAGGTACCCTTGTGCTTGGACTATTTATATATTGACTTGGCACTCTGTTGGCCAGCTGCTATCCTGCTACGGCGGTACGGCCCAGTAGGTCCACATACCCACAGATCGTGACATATAACAAGCATGCTAAAAATAATTTTCAATGTTACAATTTATTTAAATGTTTATAGAACACTATGGAGGAGAGTTATCAAAACTAGTGCAACGGAAAAGTTGAGCAACCAATCAGATTCCAGCTCTCATTTTTCAGAGACCCTTTTTGAATAAATGGAACCTGCAAACTCCATTACTTTTTTTTGTTGCTATGTGCCCTATATAATTTCCAATCATAATAAACTTTAAATCAAGAATTGACTTTGCTAATCAGGTGTATCTGACATATAAGTATTGTTACTGTCAGTATATTACCATGCAATGCTGGACAAAGACATATTTTCTCAAACCAACATTTTTTGAGGCAAGAATAATATTATGCATATGCAATGACAGATGTGAAGGGGTTAATGGTATCCTTTCCAAAAGAAGCCAAAGAAGCTGAGAGGGGAGGATCAGATTTTAGGGAGAACTGGATCCCCTCCTCCTTAGGACTACAGGAACAAATGGGATATTCATCAGGAGTCTGTCTATGCCAGAGAACCTCCCAGAGGGAAATGAGTAGAGACTCAGACTATAGGGCGATCCTCCTTATAAAGCCCCTACAGCTTTCCTGCTCCTACACCTTTCTTTAGTGTGACTAGTGTGACAGTCATGAGCACCGGAATCAGAGTGCTGGTCATCTCCCTGCTCCTGGCTGCTCATAGCTCTGCCCAGCAGCATCAGCCCAATGAGAGGTAAGGAGAGACAATGCTATTGGGGTGCCACTATTATTGCAGCTCACACTATGCCCTGCTCTGCCATTCATCACTACTGATATCTGCTGTGTTGTGTGGTTTACCGGTTTTATTCTAACCATTGCTGTTCTGGTTTTGGGCTTATAATGTCATCAAAAATAATCCCATTTTAAGGTATATTTACAATGTGACCTGATGCATTCTGTAGACAACTCTGCTGAATATGTTGGTGCTATATAAATAATGGGTAATATTAGTAAATAAATATACACATTGCATTCAATCTCTATTACAGTTTCAGAATCCATTTATTATTGAGCACTCTATTCCTGTGGCATTGTACTAAGTGGTATGTCAATTTAGCATGTGCCATATTCCTTGGTATTGCCTTGTGTGAGGTTCTGAGTTTGTCGCAAGACAATATGATATCACGATGTGTTATCTGAGATTTTTAAACAAACATCGGTAAATTTATTGTGGTGCACACAGTCCGAATATTACATTTCAAATCTGCTTCACATCTATCTATCTATCTATCTATCTATCTATCTATCTATCTATCTATCTATCTATCTATTCATTCATTCACATCCATCCATCTACCTATTCATTCAAATGTATCTATATTTTGCCTTGATATGTTTGTTGGTCCTGCTGTTTTGTTTTATGTGTGTTTGAAATGTTTGCTCTTCTGAAATATTTCTCCAGTTCAGTGCAGCATGTTTACATCTTGTTGCATCTTCAAACACTCCAAATAAATCAGTGTCCTTCAAGTATCCCCTTCCACTTTTCTTGATCTTTGCATTCATTGAGCATCCTGCTCCGCAAATGTCTGAATGCTGCACAAATGACTACTGAATATTTCTACTGAATGGTGAGTGCTGTGGATTTTCTCCTCTACTTTTGTACAAATGACTACTCCCATTTCTAATAGAGAGATATGCCTTTCCACTGGATCGATGTGTCATTGGTCAGTATGCTCCACTCCCTTACCTCTTGCTGTGAGTGGAACCAAGTATTACATAACATTCTCTACTCATAGTATTCATTTTCTTGATTTGATTATAAATGGTTTATCTTGGGTAATTTCAGGCAGCTCATGGACTAGGCTGCCATTCTGGTATATATATGATCCATTCTGGCAGCTGACGTGTGAAAGCTTTTAGCCACTTTAGTGTTATCCCTCTTAGAACATTTTGTTTTAATGTCGTTTTCACTGACCTTCCCTAATATCAGGCTCCTCTTAAATAAAGGACTGAGTTTCATTTGATCTTACTATACATAATGTGTTCTCCACACACATCGCATCAAGGATTATTATATGGGAGACTGTAATGCCACTGCTAGCTTTCAGTATAAGTTCTTACATTGTATGCACAGACATTGGCCAGCTGGCATCTTATTTATTTTGTTGTCTTCTCAATAATGATGTCACATACTCACCTAGCCCTACTTCAGTGCCATCTCCACCTGTCAGCAACTTAATTATAACGGCTATGCACCCACGTTATTAAAGGGAACCTGTCACCAGCATTTCACCTATTGAACTCTACTCACCCCTCACTGGCCGCTGCTATCAAAAGTTCATTGCCGTTATCCCCGCTCCTAAACTCCTCCTCCGACTGTAAATAACAGTCTGCAAACATTTTGTGCCTTTTATCGTAATAATACGGTGTCCCGTTGTGCGCGCACACCAGAAGAGGACAACAATGCACAAGCGCGGGATTTTGTGTACTGGTGGAAGGCGAGGAGCTGCCAATCAAAAGTAAGGAGGCGGGGTAAACTCAGAAACACTTGAGGAATGAAGATATGACTCGTTTATGTTCATTAGCATACCGTGTGGGAACACTAAAAAACGGAATACGAAAGCTTCAGAGCCGACTAAGAAGACAATTATAGGTTATATACTAATGATTTTTCACCCACTACCACCAGGTATTGCTGGTTTAATAGGTGAAATGCTGGTGACCGATTCCCTTTAAGGAAGGATCACCCCCCCCCCCCCTGTATGCAAATGTAATGTAGCCATGTGTATTGGCTTACCTGGTGCTGTATTTAACATGTAGCCGCTCTGTTCCAGGCCACCGTGGGCTCACATGATCTTGAGGGTATGTTCACATGGCCGTAAACGCCCGAAAAACGGCCGAAAAATTGGAAGCAGAACGCCTCCAAACATCTGCCCATTGATTTCAATGGGAAAACGGCGTTCTGTTCCGACGGAGCGTTTGATGCGGCGTTTGTTTATGCGTAAAAAAACGGCCACGAA
This sequence comes from Rhinoderma darwinii, assembly GCF_050947455.1. NCBI lineage: Eukaryota > Metazoa > Chordata > Amphibia > Anura > Rhinodermatidae > Rhinoderma > Rhinoderma darwinii. Next base: position 111,769,672 of record NC_134690.1, read on the forward strand.
AAAGAAGTGCAGGACACTTCTTGGGACATTTTTGCAGCCGTTTTCCATAGACTCTATTGAAAAAAGCTCCACAAACGGCCGTATAAAACGCAGCGAAAAACACGAGTGGCATACAAAACGTCTGAAAATCAGGAGCTGTTTTCTCTTGACATACCCTTATTCTTACTCTCTGTATTCTACAGCGATTGCTGTTGGAATTGAAACTCAGACTCTCAATGCACGTCTATGAGAGCCTTGATGTGAGTCTCATAGACTTGCATAGAGAGACTGACATCTGGATTATACAGTAGATGTTGTAGGATTAAGTTTTCAGAGTGAAGATCACTTCACCCTACAGCAACCCAGAATGGAGCCGCATCCCATTTGTTTTAAAGAGGCTCTGTCACCACATTATAAGTGCCCTATCTCCTACATAAGGAGATGGGCGCTATAATGTAGGTGACAGCAGTGCTTTTTATTTAAAAAAAACTATCTATTTTTACCACTTTATTAGCGTTTTTAGATTTATGCTAATGAGTTGCTCAATGCCTAAGTGGGCGTATTTTTACTTTAGAACAAGTGGGCGTTGTACAGGGGAGTGTATGACGCTGACCAATCAGCATCATTCACTCCTCTCCATTCATTTAGTCAGCGCATAGGGATCCTTTTAGATCGCTATGTGCTGTCTTATACTAGCACATTAACAATACTGAAGTGTTTAGACAGTGAATAGACATTACCCGGGATGTCTATTCACAATCTCTGCACTTCGTTACTCTGTCTGTGGTAGTTACAGCAGAGGACGCGTAATCTCGCGAGATTACGCGGTAAATGACAGGTTACAACGAGATCACGCTTCCTCTGCTGTAACTACCATAGAAACAGTAACGAAGTGCAGAGATTGTGAATAGACACTGTCTAAACACTTCAGTATTGTTAATGTGTTAGTATAAAACAGTACATAAGGATCTAACAGGATCCCTATGCGCTGAGTAAATGAATGGAGAGGAGTGAATGATGCTAATTGGTCAGCGTCATACACTCCCCTGTACAACGCCCACTTGGTCTAAAGTAAAAATACGCCCACTTGGGCATTAAGCAACTCATTAGCATAAATCTAAAAACGCTAATAAAGTGGTAAAAATAGATCGTTTTTTTAAAAATAAAAAGCACTGCTGTCACCTACATTATAGCGCCGATCTCCTTATGTAGGAGATAGGGCACTTATAATGTGGTGACAGAGCCTCTTTAAGTGGTTTTTCAGGATTAGAAAAAAACAGTCCAGTTTTTTTTCCAGAAACAGCGCTACTTTTGTCCATGGGCTATGACTAAGTTATTAGTGTACCCATCAAACCGCAGAGTTACGACCCCAAAAAGGCGTCTGACGCCAGTGTAATTAGAAGAGTTGGATTGGTTAAATTATTGACATGTCTATATCCGGTACAAATACCCAACTCTTGGGACAAGTCACGATTGGTTCATTTGTACCTATGATAACTCTAAGGGCATGGCCAGACGTGGCAGAGTTTTTCCGCTGCAAATGTTGGTGCAGATTTGGGGCAATTATGCAACGAATCTGCACCAACATTTGCATATTTGACAGGTAATTCAGACGTTGCAGAAAAGACAGCGGACTTGCCACAGATTTCCGTTTTTGCATTGCAAAGGCTGAAATCCGCAGTGAAATTCCGCTTCGTCTCCGCAACAGACAGTGCATGCTGCAGAGGGAAAATTCCGCACCGTAGCCTATGGTCCGCAGCGGAGTTTTCCACAATGTCTGAACTAACTTACCTAAAAATGTATTGAAACAAATGTAAAAAATGGCTGCTGGAGAATTCCACTGCAGACTGTCCGCTGCGGAATTCCACAGCAATTCCGCCACGTCTGGCCATGCCCTAAATATACCATAAAATATAATGCATAACCAGGGGCTTAACTAGGAAAGACTGGGCCCCATAGCAAACTTTTGACTGGGCCCCTCTCCCCCACAACCAACGCCTCCACCCCCACATCACGCCCTCCCGAAAATGAACATTTATCAGTTCTGTGTGCAATGTAAAAATACAGCTAGGTCACCAGTGAACTCTTATTAACCTTTAGTTTCAGGGTGACGAAAACTGTAACAAACAGTTAAGCACAGATATTATAACATTTGCTATCACTTAATTATGTTCTTTCATAGTCATAATAGTTATTAAAAAAAACTGACCCAAAACTTAAAGCACTGTGACATACCCCTGTAGATAGTGCCACACAGCCCCTGTAGATAGTGCCACATACCCCCTTGTAGATAGTGCCACATATAACCTCTTGCAAGATAGTCCACACAGCCCCCCCTTGTAAATAGTGCCACATAGCCCCCCTTGTACATAGTGCCACATACCTCCCTTGTAGATAGTGCCACACAAAACCCCTCTGGAAGATAGTGCCACACACAACCCCTTTTGTAGATAGTGCCACATAACCCCGCTTGTACAGAGTGCCACAAATCTCCCTTGTAGATAGTGCCACTTACCCTCCTTGTAGGTAGTGCCACACAGCTCTGGGAGCCCCCCATTGTAGGTAGTGCCACCCCAAACAAATAAAAAAACCTTATCCTCATCTAGCCCTGTTCCCGCGACGAACGGAGCTGCTCCACAGCCTCCTCAGCACCATGAGATGGGACCCTTGCGTAGGCCGGCGTGATGATCACGTCATCACGCCGGCCTGCGCAGGGATCCTGTTCCTGCTCCTTACTTTAGAAAGCCTCATTTGCATAAATATAAAAACGGTCATAACTTGGCCAAAAATGCTCGTTTAAAAAAAACAAAAACGTTACTCTTATCTCCATTGCAGCGCCGATCTGCTGCAATAGGAGATAGGGGTTGTAAAATCTGGTGACAGAGCCTCTTTAAGGAGATTCCTCTTGTGGTTAATGCAAAATTTGGCCATGTCCTTAACACTGCTGGCCCACTATTATGTCAGTCATAGAACAGAGTTCACTTGTGACCACCATAGTTCTGTAGATATATTTACACAGTTTATTATTATTAATATAAAACTATCAGATACCAAAGCGCTTTACATAGAAGAATATTGGGGCAATATATTGTAACAATTACAAAAAAAAGTGGGGTACAGACAAATTAAACTATTATTCACAAGATATTAGGTAGGAGCTCTGCCCATACCAGATTACAATCTATAGGTTTAAATATACTGTACAGCGTGAGGACCCTGCAGAAAAGCTCCTCAGTATTCAGCTCTCTGGACCCTCCTTGAGGGCAGTGAATTAGAATTAACTTTATACAAACGAAAATTATCCGGCCATGAGTGTATTTAGGCTTTAATGTAGTTTTCCAACCCCTAATAAAGTTTTACTGTGGTAAAAATCTTACTGGAAATAGCGAAACATAATAACAACTAATATACTCGCTTGTCATGTCAGTTACAAGAGATCCCTCTGCTTGTTGTTGTCCTTGCAGCGTGATGAAATGTTAACCTGTGCCGCCATACATCAGCACTGCAGGCAATCGCTGGTCACTATGGTGACGTGTGATTGGCTACTGTCGTCATGTGGAGTCACAGATCAATAGTAGGTTTAACCCCTTTTAAACTTGTGGGGGGAAATCATCAGTGATCCAGCTCTCATTTCTGACACTTCAGTAGGAATTATTTTTTAAGGGTTTATGTATTCCATTACTGACTCACTTTCAGATTGAGCAAGAACTCTTTGGAAAACTGGCCCTTTCTATTTCTTTTCTATTTCTATCCCTTTTCTGCCTGATGTGAGGTGATCTTTTCAATATTAAAATGTTATTACTTAACCCCTTAGTGACCAAGCTTGTTTGGACCTTAATGACCAAGCCAAATTTGTCAAATCTGGTATGTGTGACTTTATCAGAGAATAACTTTGTGAAAGTTTTGAATATCCAAGTAATTCTGACATTGTTTTTTCATCACATGTTGTACTTTATTTTAGTGGTAAAAGTAGACTGATACGATTTGCGGAAATTAATTAAAAAATAGAAAAATGGAAGAAATTTTGTAAAAATTATCATTTTTCCCTATTTTTAACTGCAATATGTCACATATGTACACACATACTGTACAATTTTTTTTATTAAATATATATTTCCATCTCTTTACTCTATTTTGGCAGCACTTTTGAAAAAATAAAATAATTTTTGAGCAATTTAGAAGACTTACAAGTTAAGTAATAATTTTATAAATTTTGTAGTACATTTTGTTTTCCTGCACCAAGCCAGGTTTTCAGAGGCTCATAGGTGTCAGAATGGTGGAAACCCCCACAAGTGACCTCATTTTGAAAACTAGACCCCTTAAGGTATTTATTAAGGGGTGTTGTAAGTATTTTGACCCCACAGTTTTTTTGTAAGAATTCATGCAAAGCAGGCATAAAAAAATATAATTTCACTTTTTTCATAAAAGTATCACTTTGAAGACCGATTTCTTTGTAAAGCGATCATGAGAATGAAGAAACACACCACAAAATCTATCACCCTGTTTCTCCTGTTTTCAAAAATGCCCCCATTGTGACCCTAATGCGTTGCCTGGACACACGGCAGGGCCTGAAATGGAGGGAGCACCCGGAGGCTTTCAGGACTCATATTTTGCTTGAAAATGTTTTAGGCCCCACTGTACATTTGGAGAGGTTTTGAACTACCAGAACGATAGAAACTTCCCATAAACGACCCCATTTACAAAACTAGACCCCTTAAGGTATTTATCTAGGGGTGTAGTGAGTATTTTGACCCCACAGTTTTTTGCTAAATTTAATGCATAGCTGGTGAAATTTAAAAAAAAATCGCTTTTTATATAAAAGTATCACTTTGAAGACCGATTTCTTTGTAAAGCGACCATGAGAATGAAGAAACACACCCCAAAATCTATCACCCTGTTTCTCCTGTTTTCAAAAATGCCCCCATTGTGACCCTAATGCGTTGCCTGGACACACGGCAGGGCCCGAAAGGGAGGGAGCACCCGGAGGCTTTCAGGACTCATATTTTGCTTGAAAATGTTTTAGGCCCCACTGTATATTTGGAGAGGTTTTGAACTACCAGAACGATAGAAACTCCCCATAAACGACCCCATTTAGAAAACTAGACCCCTTAAGGTATTTATCTAGGGGTGTAGTGAGTATTTTCACCCCACAGTTTTTTGCTAAATTTAATGCATAGCTGGTGAAATAAAATAAAAAAATCACTTTTTATATAAAAGTATCAATTTGAAGACCGATTTCTTTGTAAAGCGACCATGAGAATGCAGAAACACACCCCAAAATCTATCACCCTGTTTCTCCTGTTTTCAAAAATGCCCCCATTGTGACCCTAATGCGTTGCCTGGACACACGGCAGGGCCCGAAAGGGAGGGAGCCCCCGGAGGCTTTCAGGACTCATATTTTGCTTGAAAATGTTTTAGGCCCCACTGTACATTTGGAGAGGTTTTGAACTACCAGAACGATAGAAACTCCCCATAAACGACCCCATTTAGAAAACTAGACCCCTTAAGGTATTTATCTAGGGGTGTAGTGAGTATTTTGACCCCACAGTTTTTTGCTAAATTTAATGCATAGCTGGTGAAATTTAAAAAAAAATCGCTTTTTATATAAAAGTATCACTTTGAAGACCGATTTCTTTGTAAAGCGACCATGAGAATGAAGAAACACACCCCAAAATCTATCACCCTGTTTCTCCTGTTTTCAAAAATGCCCCCATTGTGACCCTAATGCGTTGCCTGGACACACGGCAGGGCCCGAAAGGGAGGGAGCACCCGGAGGCTTTCAGGACTCATATTTTGCTTGAAAATGTTTTAGGCCCCACTGTATATTTGGAGAGGTTTTGAACTACCAGAACGATAGAAACTCCCCATAAACGACCCCATTTAGAAAACTAGACCCCTTAAGGTATTTATCTAGGGGTGTAGTGAGTATTTTCACCCCACAGTTTTTTGCTAAATTTAATGCATAGCTGGTGAAATTTAAAAAAAACAACACTTTTTATATAAAAGTATCACTTTGAAGACCGATTTCTTTGTAAAGCGACCATGAGAATGAAGAAACACACCCCAAAATCTATCACCCGGTTTCTCCTGTTTTCAAAAATACTCCCATTGTTGCCTCAATCTGCTTATTAGACGTGTGGCTGGGCCAAAAAGAGAGGGAGCACCCTATGGCTTTCAGGGCACAATTGAATAAATTCTAGGCCCCATATCATGCATTTAGAGGCATTGAGAAGCATGAACAAAAAAAAAAAACACGCAGAAATGACCCCATTTTAAAAACTAAACCCCTAAAGGTATTCATCTAGTGGTGTAGTGGGCATGCGGACCAAAAATTTTTAAAGGAGGAAATAATGGTTATTATTTCAGACACTATGGGTATATAATGTTTTCTTCAAACTCTTATTACGTTTCCACATGAAATAGAGGAGACGTGGTAGAAGGTTATTTTGTTAGAAATATGCCACATTAATAAATTTGTGCGGCACAGAAGAGAAGTGAAGCCGTGTATTCATAACGGATACATGTTGCTATAGACGTATTTGCCTGTACTTATGACTATGTCTTGCTGAAGAAGCAGTTGGTGCCATTATGATGTCATTGTGGACAGAATTCTGTCCTAATATAAAATCAGTCAGAGAGGAAAAAATAAACTGTACTGGAGTAACGGGCAATATCTTCAAACAAATGGAGGAAAATGTATCCAACTATGTTGCAAACTCGAGTCTGTTCACTAGATAGAAGAACACCTGCAGGGCTGTCATGACAAGGATTTTTTTTTTCAGTGACTGGTTGTACAACGTCTCTTTAGCTCCATCAATCCTTATGAGGGACGAATGTGCCAAGTGACGCGGTACACCATAACAGACCCCTGCCCGGCAAGGTAGGAACCGCTATGTGCACAAAACAACCAATCACCTACAGAATATATAAAAGGACAGTGTCCAAAACCATCTATAGGAACAGTAAAGGATCACTAATCCCCAAAATGATGTCAGTATTTCCAGAAGAACCGTAACAAAGCCCATGGTGTATTGATAAGGAACAGCTCGATTATTAGAGATCCTCCAAATAAAAAAAAAAGATCATGCCCGTATCACGGTACAGAATTAGGAATGTAACAGCTGTATGTGGCAGGACATAGTCATAAGAACAGTCAAAATAAAAAAATTGTGGATGTGGGATTTTGTACTGGACAATTAATTCCAGCACTTGATCACCCACAAATAAATAAAAAAAATCATAAGGGGTAAAATTAGTTTCACGGTCTGAAAAAAATGTGCTCTACAACCTCTCCCACAAGAAATAATCCCTACTTGGAAAGCCCACGAACTAAAAAGAAAATATAAAGAAATTGACTCCCTAAAAAGGCCCCCAACCCATTTTTTTTTTTTTGTGTTAAATTCTAGTAATTTGCAACCGTGTGAAAGGTTTCAAAACAGGGGTAGTTACAAAGGGCTGGTTTTGATGGACACATGGGGCAATAAAAGCGGGTATCCCTCCTCCTGCCATGCTTGCTACATACCCGACACCTTTTTTGGGGATATTTTTGGGTCTCAGTGGAAGGAATAGGGTGTAAAAAATGGCGCTCTGAAAGCCTGCGCACATCCTCAGATTCGCAGGATTGTGTCGGTATAGTGGACTCAAAAAGGAGATGCTCAATGACCTTCTCCTGAAATTGAAGGAAAGTGAGCGTTCCTTGGGCTTTTTTGAAAATAACAAAACTGTTATAGGTAGCAACCTGGATGAGGTAGATTGCTACCTTTTTGTACCAGGCCTTATTTTTGCGCTTCACCAGGTAAGGCTGAAGCACCTGGTCGGAAAGGTCTACACCCCCCCATAAATTTGTTGTAGTCTGTTACACAGACAGGTTTCTGCTTTGCAGTGGTAGCCCCCCTCTCCGTAATTGCCACAGTGGTGTCCGTGTGTACGGTGGACAGCATGTAGACATCCTTCTTGTCGGCCCACTTCACTGCAAGCAATTTCTGACATGCAAGGGCCATGGATGTTCCTTTTCCCAAACGCCTGGACACCAACTGTTGTGGGAGTCCCACTCTGTTCTTCCGTACTGTCCCACAGGCCCCTGTATTTGCAGCATGGAGGGCTTTATAAAGGGCAACGCTTGTATAAAAATTGTCTGTATAGACGTGGTACCCCTTGTGCAGAAATGGCTCCATTAGGTTCCACACAATTTTGCCAGAGGTGCCAATAGTTTCTGGGCAGCCTGGGGTATGAATTTGGCAGTCCCTGCCTTCATAGATTTTGAAACCGCAGGTGTAACCCGTTGTGCTCTCGCACACTTTGTACAATTTCACCCCATATCTGGCTCGTTTGGAAGGGATGAATTGACGAAAGGAAAGACGCCCTTTGAAGCTCATGAGCGATTCATCTACAGACAAATTTTTGTCAGGGGTGTACAACTTTAAAAATAAATCATTTAGAAGGGTGATTAATGGCCTTAATTTATTAAGCCGATCATAGGCTGGGTCACTTCTTGGGGGGACTTGGGAATTGTCAGTAAAATGCATGAATCACATTAGGGCCTCATAGCGGTTTCTGGACATCACTGCTGCAAATACAGGGGTAGCGTGGACAGCACTACAAGTCCAGTAGGACCGGACAGAGTTTTTTTTAACCAAACCCATATTGAGGGTAATGCCTAAAATATTTTTTATTTCTGGGACACTTGTGGGGCTCCACATTCTGGAGTACATAGACGCAGGCTTTTGTAGAACAAACTGCCTAGCATACAGATTAGTCTGCTGAACTATCAAGTCTAGGACCGTATCACATATAAATAAATTAAAAAAATTATAGGGGGTCGACACTAATTCCTGGAGTCGCTTCAAATTGGGGTACTTGGGGGGAAAATGATAGTGCAGGATCCCACATCACGGGAGGGACTGCAACACTCGGCCCTGCACTTGACACCTCTACAGCGACTGACGTATCCACCACCATAGGACTATGGGGTTCAGCGGTGGAATTAGAATCGTCACTGTCACTGTCTGGAACAAATTCTGAAGCGGTGTCTGTTTCGCTTTCAGAAGTGTCGGAACATAGCAAGGCGTAGGCTTGCTCTGCGCTGTACATTCGCTGAGACATATTTATAGATATGTATGTGTATATATATATATATATATATATATATATATATATATATATATATATATATATATATATATATGCCCTATAAGTCCTAACCCTAAAGTAAACCTAAAATCCTAAAAACAACACAAATTATTATTATTTTTTTTATATATATATATATTTTTTATATAACAGACGTAAAATAAATTCTAACGGCCCTAAACACGAACGCTAAACTAGCCCTAACCCTAAAGTAACGCTAAACTAGCACTAAACCTAAAGTAACGCTAAACTAGAACTAACGCTAAACTAGAACTAACGCTAAACTAGCACTAACGCTAAACTAGCGCTGACGCTAATCTAGCGCTGACGCTAATATAGATTTTATATATTATATATATATGTATATATTAGAACGATGATTTTTTATCACTTTTTCTTTCACAGCACAGGACGCAGACTGATTTATCTCTCCTCTCAGAACAACTACAATGGAAGGAGAGAGAAACACAGCACATGTCCTGGCTGTGTTATGAAAATAACTGTCAGTGATCTCTGTGATAGGTTTTATCACAGAGATCACCTGATCAGGGACCAGTCACAACGGTCCCTGATTGTTGCTGTGCCAGCTGACGACACAGGTAAGATTTGCAAAGCGCATTCGGGGGGGGGGGGGGGAATCGGACCGGGGGGGGGGGGATCGGACCGGGGGGGGAATCGGACATGAAGGGGAATCGGACGGGGTGGGGATCGGACATGGGAGGGGGGGGGGGCCGCACTAATTATCCGTTCTCTCTCCTCTCTAAGGAGTTATTCCATGAGAGGAGAGAGAAATGGCGATTATCTGCCGCTTTAGCGTGAAATAGTGTTTCACGGCGATCACGTGACCAGAGACCACTCGCTATGGTCTCTGGTCGTTGCTCCGAACTCTCAGCTACCTCCGGTAGCTGAGAGAACGGAGCTCTGATCTTTCGTTTCAGCGCTACTTTAGGCTAAAGCGATCACGTTAAAAGGCGTCGCCTTAGCCTAAAGCCCATTAGTGAGGAACGTAAAAAGGCGTACTGTTGGTCACTAAGGGGTTAAACCTGGAGAAAAAGTCACAAAGTAACAAAAAGAACAGCTTAAAAGTGTTACATCTCAATACAAATTGTGGGAGAATGTTCTATTTGTCACAATTTGTGCAAATTGACCGCTGCCTCTGTTTTGCCAATAATTTCAGAAAGATACATGCAGGCTTCATTTGGCCATGTACTTCAGGCACTGTAGTAATTACTAGAAGTAATATATATGCTATTATATTATTATTATTATTATTATTATTATTATTATTATTATTATTACAGATGAATATTAAAAGCGCCAATAAATTGTATTATGACATGTTATCACACTTCTTTGGAGTTGTATTGAAAATCAACATACTGTAATACATGTGATAATTAATAGGCTGTATTCATATTGGTGTTGTGGATTTGTTCCATTGCCCCTGAATGGCAGAGTGTGGTTTGCTGAGATGCTTTGTCAACAGATTTAACAGGATCCATGATATCTGTAATGATCTTGTAAAACATGGAACATATGACAACAATTTGAACAGGGCATTAATCGACCAGGGCTTAAACCCATGGCACAGTACATTTACAGCGCGGGTTTAAAACTGGAGCACGGGAGATTCTGCACCAACATTCATGTGCCTGGCTGAAAAACTCTAGAATGTAGGCAGAAGTGTATTCTACCTTCATTGTCTTGTCTGTCTTCAGTTTCACAGTGCTCAATGAGAGCTGTGAACGCAAAAAGAAAATGGTAATGCCACGTTTTCTTTTGATCTCGGTGAGGACGTGATCAGTAGAAGATCAGTCATGTAACTGAGCTCAACTAAGACTTCATGAATACAAGCGTGCATTACGGTCTGCATACTATCCGCAATTGCGGTTAGTCTAGGACACATTCTATCCTATGGGCCAATGCACACAACCGTGGTTTCCACGGTCCGTGCATTGTCCGGGAGCCCGGATCGCAAAAAAATAGGACAAGTCATTTTACGGGCCGCATTTGTCAATGTACATCTTGTGTGTGCCTGGTCCGTGATTGCGTACGACCCGCAAATGACACTCCTCGGGTCGTCTGTTCCGTAATCACAGACTGTGTATGGGGCTAAGGTTGAGCGCATAGGGCCTAAGTCTATGGCTGACTTCCGAAGTGGAAGATTTTGTTTAGCGAGTTTACAGTGAATTTGCTGCAAAATCTGTAGAAAATGTTGTTATGGATTTGCCACAGATCTTACCCTTTGCATTGCACATCTTCACAAATCCATGGCAATTCTGCAAGATCTGAACGTGGCCTTACTCTGAAATGTTGTTTTCCCTGCTATGGCAGCTCTAATTGCAGGTGAAAATTACTGCAGTGGAAGTACTTTGTAAAAAAAAGTTTACATCCTTTAAATGGTGTGTGCAATGATAGTGAATACAGCACACAGTAGAACAGTTCTTTCTCACTTTAAATATATATATATATATATATATATATATATATAAAACCCTGTCTATCACAGCAAAAACCTAAAAATGACAGTAAGGCTAGGATCACACATACACACACCCGCACCCGTTCCTGTATATGTAGCATTTAACATCTTCTCGCTGTTATTTATAGGTGTTTTTTCGTCGAAGTAGGATTAAAAGAGGTTTTATGTTATAGTTTGAAAAGGAATGGAAAATTTTACATCACTTATATAACAAACATGCGTGAATTTTATGAGGTCCCAAGTGAATCTGACATCTATTGCAGTGTAAGATGATATATGCTGTCTGTCTATGACATCTCGTCTTGTTCAGTATTGAGTCAGACATAGCATGTGGGTTATGTGTTGAGCTGTCTGAATGGTTTTGAAGACTGTGCCAATTGTAGGCAATTAGGATGATATACAGGGTATAGATAACAACATATTAAAACTGTTCAATTAGAATATGCTGAGAATACTGATCATTTCTAGAAATCATCTCTTCTTTTAAAGGTTTACTATCATCACAACGTACATATCTAATTAATTATTTATTGTGGAAAACATATTTTTGCATTTATTGACAGTTTTTATTTTGTCATGCCTGCCCATATTAAAATAAATGATGAAATATTGCCGTTCTCACAGGTGCTGATACCTAGTGGCAAAATAGGTCACACTGTACTAGAGGAGCAGTTCATTTTACAGCCTACAGTGAAATTGAATGTTATCACCTCACTATCACTAGTAGGCAGAGAATTAAAGGGAACCTGTCACGTTAAAAATGCTTTCTGATTTGCAGGCAGTATGTTATAGAGAAGGAGGAGATGAGAAGATTGATATATAGCTTTATGGAAATAGATTCAGTATAACTTGTTATTTATTCATTTTAATCTCTGCTTATTCTGGGCTTAGGAGTCCAGTGGGCGTACACACCACATTCGGTGAAGAAATTCAACATATGAGCTGGGAGTATAAATTGGTATACCTTCCTTTTTTTACTGTATAAGAAAATGCAGTCTGTACACTTTTTTTTTTTTTTGATGATGTCTGCCAATGTCTGGTATACAGTAGCATAAGTCAGGGCTTTTTACGTTCGGCACATATACTGGGATATTTCCCCGGTGTATACGTTAAACGTAGCCCCTGAAGGCAATGTGAACAGAGACTAACACGTATACAGGATGTATTGTTTATATTAGGCCTTAGGGTATGTTCACACGAGGGCGTCCGTAACGGCTGAAATTACGGGGTATGTTTCAGCCTGAAAACATCCCCGTATTTTCAGCCGTACCGGCATGTGCAGGCGCTTGAACGCCGCGTCCATTACGGGCGTAATTGGCGCTGCTATTCATTGGAGTCAATGAATAACGGCTCCACTTACGGCCAAAGAAGTGACAGGTCACTTCTTTAACGCGGGCGTCTATTTACGCGCCGTCATTTGACAGCGGTGCGTATATTACGCCTCGTGTGAACAGACAAACGTCTGCCCATTGCTTTCAATGCGCAGATGTTTGTCAGCGCTATTGAGGCGCTATTTTCGGACGTAATTCGGGGCAAAAACGCCCGAATTACGTCCGTAATTAGTGCGTGTGAACATACCCTGAATGCAAAGTCTTTAATGAGACCCCACCTACCGTGTCGTATTTATTCTACTGGAGTTTTACGTGGTAGAGGAGCATTTGGGCCCCCTCAGACTTCAGGGCTTGGTAGGACCGCTACCTCTGCACCGCCTGGTAAAATGTATCACCTGTTACGGTCTTCATTAGTCGGGGTTTACGCTGGGTAGACATGGTTATTTATTCTGCTATGTTAATTTTACTGTTATTATTTGGGACATAGTGATGATATAGTAAAAGGTTCATGATGTATTTTCCATTCCAGTGTGTTGGTTTATTTTATTATTATTATATTGGTAATTTTATATTAGTTTATTTTATTATCATATTAGTTTGTGTGTGGCGCCAGTGATAACATGATGCTTGATATGCCCTTGCATGCCTTTGTACAAGTTGGACACAACATCAATATTGTTGCTGATCATAAATATGACCTCATTAGTAAGAATTTTTTTACGAGCTTTAATTTTTTTTCATTAAAACATGTACATAATTCTGTATTGTCTTAAACAGGTACACATTTACTTGTGGCGGAAATCTAACAGGAGAAACAGGAGTACTGGGAAGTGAAGGGTTTCCTGGAGTCTACCCACCCAACAGCAAGTGTGCATGGAAGATTACAGTAGGTTAATGTTTCTTTACACATTGATTTATTTGCTTATTGTAATATATTTTGACTTTAGGAACACTGTGAGTATTGGCTTTTACAAGAAATTTTGTGTGGGTACACAAACGAAAATGACCGTGCCCATAGTAAAAGTTTACTGATAAGTTCTTGATAGCAGAATTGTGAGGTAATGGTTTTAAAATAGATACTCGCAGACGGAGCACAAAGTTCAACGACCTCTAAAGGGCGATGTATGTTCAGGTGGTAGGAACTTAAGACAAGTGATCTGAAGACTTTGATAATGAGCAATAAATCTAAAGTAGAAAATTTAAAGGCAAAACAGCTGCTAACACCATTCACACATTTGTATATAACTGTATCTAGAGGTTATCAGAAGTACAAATATATGAAAGCATAATGCAGTGATCATATGGGCAGACAGAGTAAGGCCTCATGCACACGACCGTAGCCATGTGCACGGCTGTGATTTTCAGGTCGGCCGGCCGCGGAGTGTCACCCGCGAGCCGCCCGCAAATCGCAGGCCGTGCACATGCCCTCGTGCTTTATTTTCTATGAGCCTGGACCGCAAAAAACGTCCGTAATAAGACATGTCCGTTCTTTATGCAGTCCAGGCTCCTGGGCCGTGCACGGACCATGGAAACCACGTTCGTGTGCATGGGCCTATAGAAATGAATGGGGCTGCAATTCTCCCGTGGATTTTCGGGGGAATTGCGGCCGCAAAAGCAAGTTCGTGTGCATGGGGCGTAAGGCTAGGATCACACACACCGTTTTGGGCAAAGTTTTTTGAGCCAAACACAGGAGTGGATACAAAAGAAAGGAGATGCATCAGTCTTTTCTTTATACAGTTCCTTCCTTTTAGACCCACTTCTGGCTTTGGCTCAAAAAACTTAGCTAAAAACTCAACCAAGAGTTGAATCTAAACTGTGTGTGGTAATCCTGGCCTAACACCAGAAAACTTAAAGCAACACTCTTCTCCATATTAAACTTTACCCCTTCCCTATGTACCTGTTTAGTGCTGCCTTTTCTTGTATTATAAGAATGTGCACTAGCAATGTCTAGAGCCCACTGCCCATGTGGCTTCATGGTGACCCCCTGCTCTGTTCTTCCATTTCAGTGTAATATGGGGCTCACCTATATATAAAAATCTTGCTACTGTATATTTTGCCTACAAAATTATTTGGGGATGAAATACATGCTTCCTGTATGGGGAGACGGGCTGCAGCCTATTATTCATTCACATGGAACTAAACACAGCAGAAAACTAACTAAGGCCTGCTTCACACAGCCGTGTTCGGTCCGTGAGATACAGACCGTATGTCAGCTGTATTTCCAGGACCAAACACAGTTAACAGAGCCGGCCTTCTAGCATCATAGGTATCTATGCTATGAGTCACTTCCTCCCCACGGGAATACTGTCCTGTATTGAAAACATGATTACAGTATGGGACACTATTCCCGCGGGGAGGCAGGGACTTATATATAACTATTATGCTAGAAGTCCGGCTCCCTGAACTGTGTTTGGTCCAGGAAATACGGCCGAAAAAACTCACGGACCAAACACGGCAGTGTGAATCAGGCCTAAGCAATAGAAGAAGGAACATCCTGATATACAGTGAAGGAAATAAGTATTTGATCCCTTGCTGATTTTGTAAGTTTGCCCACTGTCAAAGACATGAACAGTCTAGAATTTTTAGGCTAGGTTAATTGTACCAGTGAGAGATAGATTATATATATATATAAAAAAAAAAAAAAGAAAATCACATAGTCAAAATTATATATATTTATTTGCATTTTGCACAGAGAAATAAGTATTTGATCCCTTTGGCAAACAAGACTTAATATTTGGTGGCAAAACCCTTGTTGGCAAGCACAGTGTTTTTTGTAGTTGATGATGAGGTTTGCACACATGTTAGATGGAATTTTGGCCCACTCCTCTTTGCAGATCAGCTGTAAATCATTAAGATTTCGAGGCTGTCGCTTGGCAACTCGGATCTTCAGCTCCCTCCATAATTTTTCGATGGGATTAAGGTCTGGAGACTGGCTAGGCCACTCCATGACCTTAATGTGCTTCTTTTTGAGCCACTCCTTTGTTGCCTTGGCTGTATGTTTCGGGTCATTGTCGTGCTGGAAGACCCAGCCACGAGCCATTTTTAATGTCCTGGTGGAGGGAAGGAGGTTGTCACTCAGGATTTGACGGTACATGGTTCCATCCATTCTCCTATTGATGCGGTGAAGTAGTCCTGTGCCCTTAGCAGAGAAACACCCCCAAAACATAATGTTTCCACCTCCATGCTTGACAGTGGGGACAGTGTTCTTTGGGTCATAGGCAGCATTTCTCTTCCTCCAAACACGGCGAGTTGAGTTAATGCTAAAGAGATCAATTTTAGTCTCATCTGACCACAGCACCTTCTCCCAATCACTCTCAGAATCATCCAGATGTTCATTTGCAAACTTCAGACGGGCCTGTACATGTGCCTTCTTGAGCAGGAGGACCTTGCGGGCACTGCAGGATTTTAATCCATTACTCCAATGTGTTACCAATGGTTTTCTTGGTGACTGTGGTCCCAGCTGCCTTGAGATCATTAACAAGTTCCCCCGGTGTAGTTTTCGGCTGAGCTCTCACCTTCCTCAGGATCAAGGATACCCCACGAGGTGAGATTTTGCATGGAGCCCCAGATCGATGTCGATTGACAGTCATTTTGTATGTCTTCCATTTTCTTACTATTGCACCAACAGTTGTCTCCTTTTCACCCAGCGTCTTACTTATGGTTTTGTAGCCCATTCCAGCCCTGTGCAGGTCTATGATCTTGTCCCTGACATCCTTAGAAAGCTCTTTGGTCTTGCCCATGTTGTAGAGGTTAGAGTCAGACTGATTAATTGAGTCTGTGGACAGGAGTCTTTTATACAGGTGACCATTTAAGACCGCTGTCTTTAATGCAGGCACCAAGTTGATTTGGAGCGTGTAACTGGTCTGGAGGAGGCTGAATTCTTAATGGTTGGTAGGGGATCAAATACTTATTTCTCTGTGCACAATACAAATAAATATATATAATTTTGACTATGTGATTTTCTGTTTTTTTTTTTATATAATCTATCTCTCACTGGTAAAATTAACCTTGCCTAAAAATTCTAGACTGTTCATGTCTTTGACAGTGGGCAAACTTACAAAATCAGCAAGGGATCAAGTACTTATTTCCTTCACTGTATAAGCCCATGGAGAAACATTATGGCTGCTGGGCTAAGATACCAAAAGTTGAATATTTCATAAAGTATTAACTAATAACTATTGACCAGCAGAATCATAGGTAATGGCTGAAGTGCTTCATTAAAGACTATGAACACTTTTGAATATTTTTTCTTATTTTTTGCATTGCATGTATTATAGGTTAAAAAAAACTTTTTTGTAATTGTCTTTTATTAAAAAAATGTAATAAATAAAAATTTTCCCGCCGTTTTTCTTCTGCAACTTTCATGCATTCCAATACATTGCAAAGTGCTTGATGTAGTTTAGAGCTCATGTCGTCACTCTTCTAATCTGAATTCTAATCAAAGTTGATCAAGTTTGATTTGATCAGAAATGAGTGTAAAGAGGCTCTGTCATCACATTATAAGTGCCCTATCTCCTACATAAGGAGATCAGCGCTATAATGTAGGTGACAGCAGCGTCATACACTCCTCTCCATTCATTTACACAGCGCATAGGGATACTGTTAGATCCTTATGTGCTGTCTTATACTAACACATTAACAATACTGAAGTGTTTAGACAGTGAATAGACATTCCACGGGATGTCTATTCACAATCTCTGCACTGTGTTACTGTTTTTGTGGTAGTTACAGCAGAGGAAGCATAATCTCGTTGCAATCTGTCATCTACAGCGTAATCTTGCGAGATCACGCTTCCTCTGCTGTAACTACCACAGAAACAGTAACGAATTACAGAGATTGTGAAGAGACATCCCGTGGAATGTCTATTCACTGTCTAAACACTTCAGTATTGTTAATGTTAGTATATGACAGTGCATCGAGAGAAGTGTATGACGCTGATTGGTCAGCGTCATACACTCCTCTGTACAACGCCCACTTGGTCTAAAGTTAAAAGACGCCCACTTGGGCATTAAGCAATCCATTAGCATAATCTAAAATCGCTAATAAAGTGGTGAAAAAAGATAGTTTTTCTAAATAAAAAGCATTACTGTCACCTATATTATAGCGCCCATCTCATTATGTAGGAGACAGGCCACTTATAATGTGGTGACAGAGCCTCTTTAAATGCTTGTTCAGGAGGGACTGTAGAGTGGGACAACAGTGAGCCCATCTGATGGAATGAGCTCTGAATAGTATCCAGCAGCTTGCAATATATTAAAATACGTGCGAGCTACAGAAGAAAAGTGGTGGAAATTTTTTAATAAAAAACGATTCGAAGATTGTTTTTTTTAACCCATAATACACGCAATGCAATTTAAAAAAAAAAATAATAATAATTTTCAAAGTCGTCCATAGGCGCATTAAAACCTAAAGGGGTATTCCCATTTAAGACATTTATTGCATATGGTATACATTTCTGATAGGTGAGGATTCCACTTGGTCGGGAGAATAGGGGTCCCCCGCACTCCAGAGAAGAGACGAGTGATGGATGTTAGGGAAACAGCTGAGATTTTCACAATTCCCATAATCTACAATGGAAAGAGCCACAAGCATGCACAGCCACCGCATCAAACATTTATGATTTATCGATAAGCCGTTAATGTTTCATAAGATGGGAATACCTCTTAAAGGAGCAATTAAGATAAAACTTATGGTCATCGTCTGCACAAGGCATAACAAAGTAACAGTCTTTTTTCTGGATTTCCCTTTAAGCTTCCTGAGATAGAACTTATACAACCCCACAGTTCTCCCCATAGCAGTGCCAGCCACGCATTACCTCCCATCAGTAGAATGGGGCTATCAAAAGACAGCTTTGTTTTTGTGAACTATCCAGACACAGAAAAGGTTGTCTGTGTCCTAAAGGCAGGGGGATGCAAAGAACATCTTCACGGAATGCAGATTGTGCACCCCTACTTTAAAGGCTAGGTCCATTTTTGCAACCAAATTCTTTTTTATTGTCCCAATACATCTAAAATTATAAATGAAGCAACTTTTTAAGTAGTCGTGATTAAAAAATACCCTATTGTTCTGTTAATACAGCTTTTATGCAGACCTATTCATCTGCTTGGTAACAGACTACAAACAAACGCTGTTTAGTCTGATCCTGCAACATACTCCCTTCCATTTGGCCACTGCTTCTTGCTAACATACATTTAGCAGGTTATCAAGAAGTAGAGGACAGGTGGAAAGAGTATGTTTGCAGGTTTTCACTACACAGGATTTGTTTGTAGTCTGTTACCATGGAGACACCTAATTCAGCATAGGAGCTGTAGAAACAAAATGATAGGAAATTTGTTATTACGACTTTTTGAAAAGTTGCTAATTTTTTATTTTGGATGCATTGGGACAATAAAAAAATTGTTGCAAATGTAGACATAGCTTACGTAGTTTTGGATTGCTTCCACAACAAAGGACAAAAATAGCTTTCTATTCATTTACATAGTAATTTAATCAAAGTCGTTTCAGAAGTGAAGTTATTGTTTAGCTGTCCTGAATTTATAAATTATGTTTTTCAACATGGAATGATTAAAACTGTGCAATACACATCCTAAAGCAGTCCATGTACCAAAACCAAATATATATGTTTATAACTGCAGTTTTACATTTGACTAATATTGGCCAGTTAGCACATGTAAGTTATAACATCTTTGTAATACATCTTTTATTTTGTATTGAAATTTTACTTTTATGTTTGCATTTACCTTGTGCAGTGTGCTTCATAGAAACCTCCAACAGCTGTTCATAGATCTTATTGATATTAGAGGGAATGCATCATGAAAAAAATTACATATTATTTTTATTTGTTTTTATAAACATATTTTGTAAAGCATTTTAAAGTTTTCCTTTGTTTTATTTTTTATGTGACTATCCACATAAAAAAAATCTTGAAATTCCAGTTTTCACGCTTGTCACTAGACCAGTCACAATAGGCTGATGCTTGCTCTTTCCTTTAGCTCACTTGTCAGCTTTACTTTAGAGAATGGGATAGTATAAGCAGAGTCAACTCATTATTAAAAGGAGGGCAAGTTATGCTTTATATGCATCTCCCTGTTACTCTCTGCTGTTTGGAGTAAAGGACTGTACTCCATTACACGATTCAATTAATGGAGTAGCTCATCTTAGTAACACATTAATGGCTATTTTTTTTAAACAAATAAACTTCCAAATATTTGCTTTGGGTATTCACGAGTTAATAAACAGAGTATTAAGGTTTCGTTAAGGTGTACATGACCCAATTAGCATACAAGCAAGAGTATACAATATTATAAAAAGAGATACCTAATATGAACATAATAGGAGATCTATTATAGGAAAACAAAATGGAAATAAGAGATAGATAATATAAAATAAGAGATATGTCAACAGAAACTTGTTGACAGTTTCAATGTAGGCACAAGAGTATTGATGATACATTACATAGGAACGAAATTTTTACATTTTATGACTATAAAGCCAATAGTAGTCAAAGATGGAGCTTCAACCAATTTCACTATAATCTCAATAGCATTCTAGTAGCAGCATACGTTGTAATTTGTTCGTTTGGAGACCAGTTACTCATAGATGGTTACTGGGATGCTGATGACTCAACTGCCTATATGACTGTGTGATGACTACAGATTCCGTAGATAAGGAAATGTGTTTTTAATCATGAACCAGTTACTAGCTTGAAACTCATGAGTCATATCTGTAGGAGATAGCAATGTATGTCTCCCTCTGTCTTACCATCTGTCAGCATTATAACATTGAATGATATTATAATGCAAAAATGTTTTTAGTTCTCCCTTAACAGGAATTCCCTAATAAAATGCTGTTATTGGAATAGCTTTCTTTTGTGGGCAGGAAATCTGAGATGCTAGCATAGGAATTAAATGACTGACCCTATCCACTGTATTTTAACTTTAAAGTCCTATACAAATATTAATGGCTATTTAACACGATGATTACTGGTTCTCTACACATCTCATAAAACTTATAATCATTCCGTTCATGCGATGAGACATCATGGATGAAGCAGAGAGGATATTTTTGGGTGGTATCATTACTGGCACCATAGCCATCATATAGCTAATCATCTCATAGCTAACCAGCATATGTTAAGAATGGCGTTTCATATGCCAGCCTTAATATAAGGGTAGATGGGGTAAGATGTGCCTACTTTAATAAGATCCAATTTGGCTCATTTCTGCCTGTCTGTGTGTCTGAAAGGGAAATCTACGCCAGCTATGAATTGCCATCGATATTTACTAGTTTATGGTTTAAATTCTAGCAAATATTTATACTGCTGCAGGCCGTGACCATTTTGCTAAGACCCACCCACTATTTGTAAAAGTGCCAAGGGCGAATTAGACACGTTGCCTTTAGTATTTTCATTAATAACTGTATTATGGGTTGAGCGGAACAAGAAATGTGAAAAATTGCCCTTTCACAGACTACAGGGTATCATGAACTAACAATGGAAATGTCCAGTCCTACATGAAATAGAAATATCCAGGTGTTTCCTCTTGCTCTCCGGGTACTTGTTAGGCTGCCCTGGAGGTATGTCTGCCCTGGTTCCCTTATCTCACATTTACAATTTTCCAGGCCTTCTAAAGCAAACCGATGAAGACATAATGGAGACGTGATGAAAATGAGCTTTATAAATAACGTCTATTTTAAGGGGGAGGTCTCACAGTGTTTTACAATATTAGAAGAAATTTAACTATATGTTCCAGAATATTAGGAGAAATGGACAGATTTCATTGCCACTATTGATCTAAGGTATTTGTAATCTTTCATTAATGTATTTAGGTCAAGTATGCTGAGAGCAGTTGGTTCATTTTACTTCTTTCAGTTGTGATTATAGAAGGTCCTGAACCATACAAATCAGCCCCATGTATCTATGAGTATCAGCTTTTTGTTTCTTTGAGCATCTGATCTGGATCTGGAATCAATCATATTCTATTTGCATATTCAACAGTGAACTTACATGTTGTTTGACCTGTTAAAGCGTACTGCAGGGTTTTATAGCTCCGTTCACAGTAAAACCCCTAGACAGTTTTCTCTTTAATTTTTTAAAGCTCCATTTACTATTAGAAATTTAAAGACAGATGATAGAGGAGTCTATAGGGGTTTCAAGTATTGTTTCATGTTATGTCCTGACAGGACCAGAAGTACATTCAACTGCAAATAAATGTGTTTCTTTTATCTTCACTTCCTTCTTATTGGTATATTGGAGAAACGTGTAGCAGATGGCACACATGACATGAATGTTCTCAATATGCTTTTTAAGAATTCAAAGTAAATACCTTAATAAAATCTTACAGCATTAATGTATATTTCAGGATATAAAAGTCTTAAGAAAAAAAGCAATATATTGTTTGTATAACAAAATGTTTTTGACACTATAGATGTCTTTTTAACGTAAAGGGATTGTCCATTTTGAACAATTTATTTTTGTTAGAAAGGCCCCCGGACATTAAACTGATCACAGGGTGTCCGTCTGCTGGAATCGTCAATGATCAACTGTGGTGGTGCCTTGCAGTCTTAACCTGCAACAATCTCCTATAGCCATATTCTGCAACGTACCTTCCCCCCGCTTTTACTTATTAATCTCCCCTATTCTACCTTCTGGGAGTTTTCTCATCCTAAAGTGTCCCCATAAGCACCAGTCCCCCAGTTACCTCTTTCTCCTATTCCAGCTCCACATCTGCTCTGACTGGTACAGCCCCCTCCTCGTCAGCACACAGAGCTTCTCAATTCTCTGATTCAGTTTCAGAAATTTCTACCATCTCCTCATCCTGCAATTTAGCCTCCTCTCCATCCTGTAAGTTGTCTTCTTCCTCCTCTGACACTTCATTCATTTCCACAACTTCTCGGGTCAGTCATGAAAAGTCCTCCTCTTCTTCCTCTTCTTCCTCACAGGAGCGTTCAATCTCCGGAGCTTCCTTCTCTCCCAGCTGCTATATTTTTTGAGTTACCATTCTATTGACACAATGAAAAACAGCTCCAAAAACAGCTCAAGAAGAGACATTCATTTCTTTTTACGAGGCTTTTTTTACGCGCCGTAAAATCCGCCCCGTAGGAATGAAATGCCGTTTTTCCCATTGAAATGAATGGGCAGATGTTTGGAGGTGTTCAGCTCCCGTATTTTTAGCCGTTTTAGTGGCGTTTACGACCCAAAAAACGTCTGAAAATAGCCTGTGTGAAGATACACTAAACGTTTGCCATGACTAGTTTGGAAAGCCTTGAACATTGTATCATATAAAAGCTGAGAGTCTTAACTTTCAAATGGTACCAGGCTTAAAGCTCTAGCTGCAAGACCCGGGGCAGCTTGAAGTCGGGGAGAATCCTTTTCTTGTGATCTCTGCCACTGCACACCCTCTAGTGACCCCAAGGGGGTGATTCAGGGACTTTTCTTGATGTTATCGCACCATGTACTTTCTAATTGTAACATTTAGGGGGTCTTTTTTTTCCCACTACAAGGGTGAGAAGATGAGCAGTTGCACATCTAATCACCTCCTGCACGTAATGAGGACATTTGACAACTCCGTTAATTTGTTTACTGACATCTGGATCTTGTAGATTTTCTGTTTCTTCAGTTCTGGTGACTATGTGAAGCTATGTGCATGTACACTAAGGGTATGTTCACACGCAGTGTTTTCAGGCATATTTTGGGGCGTTTACGCCTGGAAAAACGGAAGTTGAATGCCTACAAACATCTGCCCATTGAAATCAATAGGAAAAACAGCATTTAGTTCATGCGGTGCGTAAAAAGACGCTCCGTAAAAAGAAGTAGCATGTCACTTCTTGAGGCGTTTTTTGGAGCTGATTTTTCCATTGAACACTATGAAAGACGTCTCAAAAAAACGCCTCAAAAGAAGCTCCAAATTTAATTTTCCCTTAGGGTATGTTCACACGATTAACAAAATACGTCTGAAAATACGGAGCTGTTTTCAAGGGAAAACAGCTCCTGATTTTCAGACGTTTTTTGAGCAACTCACGTTTTTCGCTGCGTTTTTCGCTGCGTTTTTGCAGCGTTTTTACTGACGTTTTTAGAGCTCTTTTCAATAGAGTCTGAGAAAATGGCTCCAAAAACGTCCCAAGAAGTGTCATGCGCTTCTTTTGACGAGCCATCATTTTACGTGCCGTATTTTGACAGCGGCGCGTAAAATGACAGCTCGTCTGCACAGAACATCGTAAGACCCATTGCATGCAATGGGCAGATGTTTGCCGACGTATTGGAGCCGTCTTTTCAGGTGTAATTCGAGGCGTAAAACGCCTCCAGTATGTCTGAAAAGAGGTCGTGTGCACATACCCTAAAGTGGCAAGTATGAACACTGGTGGTGTTGTTCATCTCAGGCTCTGGTTGAGTCAGACTTTTAGCCATAAACATAAATTGAATGCAATTTTTTACACAAAGTTATTCTTTGATGCAAAAAAAGTTTTATTTTTTTAATTCAGGTTTTATTTGTTTTTGTCAAAAGTGTAAAAATTGTTGCAGCAGTGAAAGAGTTAAAGGTGTTTTCCAGTTAAAAACTTGTTTCTGTTGTTTTACATGTAATAATAGCGATACTTACTGACTAGATGTACGCTCAGAAGCACCGTTCTGCTGTTATCAGTTCCAGTCATGTGACCAGGTCAGCGCCATCACTTCATTGGTAGTAAGTGGTAACGACCACCTGTCCTCCATGTCACTGTTCTTAACACGCCCCCAGTGATCGGCGCATCATAGCAGCATGTGACCAAAGAGCTGATGTGTCTATGAATAGTGCATGTGCTATAATAAAAATGTTCTCTCTTTTTTTTAATCTCTTTCCTTATTACCATAAAAAAATAGAGGGAGGGGTTTGGGCTGCGGGCTGCGTGATGTAGAGGAGTAGATGGAGGAGTTCAGGCTTCATGGATGGAGAGGAGGAGAAGGAGGGGGTCCGGGCTGCATGTCACATAAATGGCCCCCCATTTTATTGGCCTCAGAATGAAGAATGCAGTTCAATGGACATGTGACTGGCGGTAAAAAAAATGGCAGAATGGCGCATATGACCGCCGGAGCGTACATCTATAAGTAACGCTCACATTACAATTAAAGGAGCCCAAAGAAGTTTTTAGCAGGGAAAACCCCTTTATTGTTCAACCCTGTACAGCTAAATGAGTGTCCCGAACAGGGGAACCCCTTCTATTAACTCTAAATTCCCTAATAGTTTGTTTGATAATGGTCTTTCAAAAGAAGTCAAGGATGTGCCAGGTTTCATATCATTCTTATGAAAATCCAAATGCATAGTTCCTCTGCTATAGTATGAGTATAATGCTGCGTAATTGGCTGCACCCTTTAATGTTACATTATTTTTTACAGGTACCTGAGGGTAAGGTTGTTGTCCTTTCTTTCCGCTTTATTGATTTGGAGAATGACAATCTTTGCCGATATGACTTTGTGGATGTTTATAATGGACATGCTAATGGACAGCGCATCGGAAGATTCTGTGGCACATTTAGACCAGGTGCTCTTGTATCAAACAGCAATAAGATGTTGGTCCAAATGGTGTCAGATGCCAACACGGCAGGAAATGGCTTCATAGCAATGTTTTCTGCAGCTGCACCCAATGAAAGAGGTATTGTACGATACTCCTTGCTCTAGACGCACATTCAGTATTGTCTTGCAAAACTGTCTCTCTAAAAAAAATACCATCAGGTTCATAATAGGACTCAGGATGAAGCTGTATATTTTTTATCATAAGTGATAGTGGAAAAAGCCTGTCGAATTGTGTTTTACAATCATCCCAGTTTCCCATACAACTTGTTATGTTTGTGGGTACAGCCCCAGCACTTTGACACAAGGCGGTCTTTCCCAGTGACTCCGTGGTAACATTAATGAATGGAAAGCACGAGCAGCAACTCGGACTAATGTATTGAGTGCAGGATGTTCAGTCAGCATAGTAGAACATATAACATAAAAAAAAAAAATGGATGTTAACAAGTCACTTGAATGTCTCACAAAGGAAATGATCAGGCACAAGGTCAGTAGGTGCGCAAACAGCAGACTAAACGGTAGTCAAGGTCAAGGCTGGTGGTTGACTAAAAGACAGTACAAGAAATAGACAATTGACAGGAAAATAGAGAATAAACGAACTGTTACATGGGTCACCAACTAGAGACGGGAAATGATTTGTATCCCGGGCACCTTAGGGCAAGCGTAAATAGTGAATACTTTGTTTTGATTGTCCAGATGGAAGGCTGTGTGACTGCACGCGCACCACCTGAACCTGGTCCGACTATATCTGCTGTTCTTGAAGCACAAAAAGGTGCAAGGGTCCAGTCCTGTAGTCGAGAACAAACTATTTTACAATTATAGGGTTAATTTAGCATATAAATGTTATTAATATCTGAAACAGCACACAATGCGAATACTGTCTACTTCCCATACCGCATAACTGTTTATTCTCAATTTCTACAACCTAACTGACAAGTATGATTTCAGGGGATCAGTACTGTGGAGGCCGTTTAGACAAACCTTTTGGAACGTTTAAAACACCCAACTGGCCCGATCGGGATTATCCTGCAGGAGTTACATGTTCATGGCATATTGTTGCTCCAAAACATCAGGTGAGGCAATAAAATAATGAAAATATGACTGTTCTTAACATTTACGAACCCTATTGAGGTATATATGTAAGGTCTTATTCACACGAGCGTGTCCAATTTGCGTCCACAATAAAACAGGACATTTTTCATGCATATGACTGTCTGTTTTGCGTCAGTGTGGGTTTCCATGTGGCATCCGTTTTTCTCGTCCGTGTTTCTCACTTCCTGGTCTTACTTTTTTTTTCTCTGCATTTCTTTAGCAAATGATGCATGAAACACGTCGTCCGTGTGCTGTTTGTTGTTTTCCCTTACCCATTGACTTCAATAGGTGACGTGGTCAGCAATCACAACCGGAATAGGACATGCGGTGAGTTTCACGCAACGGTCACACGCTTCATGAAAAAACACAGACGCGTGCATAGCCATTTTGAATTGCATTGGTCAGCGTGCTATCAGTTATTTAAACAGACAGAAAACCGATGTGAAATGCTCTCGTGTGAATAAGGCCTAGCAACCTCTACTCAACTAAAGCATCTATAGCCGTTTATGTACACAGCATTGTGTTTGGTCCCTGTTTTCTTTAGAGCTACAGCATAGGTAATATTTATATTCCACAATTTGCTTCAAACCCGTGCTGCAGATTGTACATTCGGAATTTTAATCGGTTATTTGATCATTATATATTTTTACCATGATCAGTTCTAGCCCAAACTTCCCCACATCCCTTGGTAAAAAAGAAAAGGATCTGTATTTTCCTAATTTCAACAACACTTATATTTAAATTGTATGTCTGACTTTGATTAGTAATTTACAACTTACATATAGTATATAATAAATCTAAATAAAAATGTTAATAACTTAGAAATAAATTTCATTTTGTACTGATCCTGAGTCACAGCCTGTATTATAGCCCTGAGCTGTATTCATAATTCTACAAGTTTCAGGACTGAAATCTCCCAGCATTTCTTGCTGGCTCTATGCCTCTACAGAGGATCTTACTGTGTATTGCATACGAACCCGTAATCTGATGGAGAAAAATCTGTCACTACATCGTAGGAGCTCATCTAAGCAGGTAGGAATGTCTGCCCAGAGCTTCTTCACGGTATCCATCCAACAGGAACTAGCAAAATTGTCTATGCAGTTTTGGACTATAATACATACTACAACTCATGGTCAGTACAAGAAGTAATTACGGTACATATGTGTACGGTACATATGTATACAAAGTTATTCA
This sequence comes from Rhinoderma darwinii, assembly GCF_050947455.1. Classification (NCBI taxonomy): domain Eukaryota; kingdom Metazoa; phylum Chordata; class Amphibia; order Anura; family Rhinodermatidae; genus Rhinoderma; species Rhinoderma darwinii. The sequence continues at coordinate 111,797,420 of NC_134690.1, forward strand.
GCTTTTTACGTATTTCTGACATTTCATTGGTTATTTTAGTTTTGATTAGGTGTTGGATACATTGACTCATGACATTGCAGGATTGATTTCCATTCATTTCCCTTTCGTTTACTGCAGGTAATTGAAGTAAAGTTTGAGAAATTTGATGTGGAAAGGGACAATTACTGCCGATATGATTATGTGGCAGTGTTTAATGGAGCAGAGATAAATGACGCCAAGAGGGTTGGAAAGTTCTGTGGGGACAGTCCACCTGCGTAAGTAAACCCAACACACAGAATGCTTATGAGATAATGGCAAGAATATATTTTCTACTAAATTTACCTGTAAATTAGAATTGCAAATGCATAATATAGTGAGTACAGTATGTGCATATGCAGTTTTCTAGAAGTTTTGTGAGGCATGAGTAAGTTTCTTTACCTTTCTAATTGGTTTGGACTGTTTATTCTGCTTTCGCTAAGGTTATGTGCACACATAGTGTTTTCAGGTGTATTTCGGGGCGTTTACGCAGAATGCCTATAAACATCTGCCCATTGATTTCAATGGGAAATATGGCGTTCTATTCCGACAGGGCTTCTTTTTACGCCTCATTTTCAAAAAACGGCACGTAAAAAGACGCCTGCACTTCACTTCTTGAGACATTTTTGGAGCCGTTTTTGGAGCCGCTTTTCATTGACTCTATAGAAAAACAGCTCCAAAAAAGGCCGTAAAAAAAAGCACGAAAACCGTGAGTTGCTTAAAAAACAGCTTAAAATCAGGAGCTGTTTTCCCTTGAAAACAGCTCTGTATTTTCAGACGTTTTTTATTTTGTGTGTGCACATACCCTGAGGGTATGTTCACACGACCTATTTTCGGCCGTTTTTCGGGCCGTAAACGTCCCAAAAAACGGCTGAAAAATCGGAAGCAGAACGCCTCCAAACATCTGCCCATTGATTGCAATGGAAAAAACGGCGTTCTGTTCCGATGGGCCGTTTTTTTACGTGGCCATTTCAAAAAACGGCCACGCAAAAAACCGGCCGCAAAAAAGAAGTGCAGGTCACTTCTTGGGCAGTTTTTGGAGCTGTTTTTCATAGACTCTATTGAAAAAAGCTCCAAAAACGGCCGTAAAAAACGCTGTGAAAATCGCGAGTGGCTTCAAATACGTCTGAAAATCAGGAGCTGTTTTCCCTTGAAAACAGCTCCGTATTTTCAGTCATTTTTAGTCTCGCGTGTGAACATACCCTAAGGGTATGTGCACATAATAACTGCATTTACGTCTGAAATTACGGAGCTATTTTCAGGAGAAAACAGCTCCTGAATTTCAGACGTAATTGCTCGTACTCGCGTTTTTTCCAGAGCGTCTATTACGGACGTAATGTGGAGCTGTTCTTCATTGGATTCAATGAAAAACAGCTCCAATTACGTCCAAAGAAGTGTCCTGCACTTCTTTGACGAGGCTGTTATTTTACGCGCCGTCTTTTGACAGCGACTCGTAAAATTACAGGTCATCGGCACAGTACATCGGCAAACCCATTGAAATGAATGGGCAGATGTTTGCCGACGTATTGGAGCCGTGTTTTCAGGCCTAATTCGAGGCGTAAAACGCCTCCCTTACGCCTGAAAATAGGTCGTGTGAACCCAGCCTAAGGCCTGATTTACACGAGCGTGTGCGTTTTGCGCACGCAAAAAACGCGGCGTTTTGCGTGCGCAAAAGGCACTTAACAGCTGCGTGTGTCATCAGTGTATGATGCGCGGCTGCGAGATTTTCTCGCAGCCGCCATAATTCTGACACTCCGTTTGGATGTTTGTAAACAGAAAAGCACGTGGTGCTTTTCTGTTTACATTCTGAGTTTGACAGCTGTTGCGCGAACCACGCAGTTCGCATGGAAGTGCTTCCGTGCGACCTGCGTGGTTTTCACGCACCCATTGACTTCAATGGGTGCGTGATGCGCGAAAAATAATGACATATAGAACATGTCATGAGTTTTACGCAGCGGGCACACGCTGTCTTCACTGCCCCATAGCCTAATATAGGTGCGTACGACACGCGTGAAAAGCACGCGCGTCGCACGCGCGTATATTACGCTCGTGTAAATGATGCCTTATACTTCTGTTATGCACACATACATATTCAGTGCTCTGAAACAAGGACAAATGGGTGTGGTTCTTTTAGCTTCTGCTTCCTTTCCAAATGGCACTGTTCTAGGAACAAAAAAGAGTGAAAAACAAAATTTTATGTCCAATAAGTTATAAATTGGCGTTTCTGAGAATGACATTACCTTAAGTTAATGTGCCACAGGAGAACGCAATGTTTACGTGATTTTCTCAAATTTGAGAAACAAATAAGATTTGACTATAAATGTTATTTATGCAAAGGAACTTGCTTCACATTCATTGTTAATTTGGCGTTCTCTGTCTGCCAATTATGTCTTCTTCCCCCTTTTCCTACATGGAAAACAGTAGAGTTGGCAGTACATACTCATAGCCTCCAACTTTGTGATGTCAGTGAACCTTTAGGAGCAGTAGAGATAACAGCGATTCCATATATGTGCTGTTTGGGAGCAAAGTCTGTATTTTCATACACCTATACATGGGAACATAAAGGGGTTCTATGTGTGTGTAAACAAACAGCACCAGTCACGGTGGCCTCAGGTCAGGGGCTAAATTAAGTAAATTTCATCTTTTTAAGTGGCATATATTGATTAACTTAGGTATGCTCGGTATTAGGGTTAGATGTTATACTTTCCAAGTAACATTGTCCTCAATCATACAGATACCCTGCAGGGCAAAATAATATATACACTTGTGACAGGAAAAAAAAATTATAAAATATAATTTTTATTAATTTATGAAAATAAAATATTACAGAAGAACAAAAAAACACCCTGATCATGTTTTTTAAGACTTATTCTGGCTTATAGGACATTAGAGCTCAAGACACAGTGCAACACTATATATCACCTATGTAAGTGTGTGCTTTTGTACAGTGCTTCAAATACACACTGTCCCTGAAAATAAACAACAAGAGGCCACTGCCAATACTAATTGTATCCCATTACTATATTGGTTTGCATCCTGATGAGCCAGTCAAAATACTGGCGAAACATGTTGGAGCTAGGTTAGGGATAAAGAATAGAGATTAGGATTTAGACTCAAGTCAACCAGGGGTCGCACTTTTTAGAGCGCATGAATAGCCTCTGGTTGTTTATTTTCAGGGACAGTACGAGCACAGGCAACAATAGTTCCCTTATAGCCAAAAAGACAGGGTCTATAGTTTTAAAAGTATTGGTACTGTGTATTTGAAGTACTGTACAAAAGTACACACTTATATAAAATAAAGTGTTGCACTGTTGAGCTCTAATGTCCTATAACCCAGAATATTGTTTAAAAGACATGATCACTAGTTTTTGTTCTGTTCTTTTATAATATTTTATTTTCATAAATTAATAAAAGTTATAATTTATAAGAGGTTTTTCCTGCCACAAGTGTATATATGTATATAGGGTTAGATGTGGTGTCAGAGTAACACAGGAGCCGCTGTAAGCCGAGCCGTCAGTCCATTTTACCATAAGGGTATGTTCACACAGGCTATTTTCAGCCATTTCTCGGGCCGTAAACGTCCCAAAAAACGGCTGAAAAATCGGAAGCAGAACGCCTACAAAAATCTGCCCATTGATTTCAATCGGAAATACGGCGTTCTGTTCCGATGTGGCGTTTTTTTACGCCTCATTTTCAAAAAACGGCGCAAAAAAGACGCCCCGTGCATGTCATTTCTTGAGCAGTTTTTGGAGCCGTTTTTCATTGACTCAATAGAAAAATAGCTCCAAAAATGGCCGTAAAGAACACAGTGAAAACGGCTGAAAATCAGGAGCTGTTTTCCCTTGAAAACAGCTCCATATTTTCAGCAGTATTTTGTTAAGCGTGTGAACATACCCTAATACTGATTAAATCTAAGTTGTTAAACTTAGATTAAAGAGGCTCTGTCACCACATTATAAGTGCCCTATATTGTACATAATGTGATCGGCGCTGTAATGTAGATTACAGCAGTGTTTTTTATTTTGAAAAACGATCATTTTTGACTGAATTATGACCTATATTAGCTTTATGCTAATGAGTTTCTTAATGAACAACTGGGCGTGTTTTACTTTTTGGCCAAGTGGGCATTGTACAGAGGAGTGTATGACGCTGACCAATCAGTGACCAATCAGCATCATACACTTCTCCCCATTCATTTACACAGCACATAGCGATATAGCTATATCGCTATGTGCAGCCACATAAACACACTATAACGTTACTGCAGTGTCCTGACAATGAATATACATTACCTCCAGCCAGGACATAATGTGTATTCAGAATCCTGACACTTCGCTAATACAATCCCGACACTACAGCACAATCTCGCGAGATTACGCTGTAAACTGTCATTTCAAACTAGATTACGGTTGCTGTGCTGTAGTGTCGGGATTCTGTTAGCAAAGTGTCAGGATTCTGAATAGACATCATGTCCTGGCTGGAGGTAATGTATATTCATTGTCAGGACACTGCAGTAGCGTTATAGTGTGTTTATGTGGCTGCACATAGCGATATAGCTATATCACTATGTGCTGTGTAAATGAATGGGGAGAAGTGTATGATGCTGATTGGTCACTGATTGGTCAGCGTCATACACTTCTCTCCACAACGCCCACTTGGCCAAAAAGTAAAACACACCCATTGTTCATTATATAACTCATTAGCATCAAGCTAATATAGGTCATAACTCCGTCAAAAATGATCGTTTTTCTAAATAAAAAACACTGCTGTAATCTACATTACAGCGCCAATCACATCATGTACAATATAGGGCACTTATAATGTGGTGACAGAGCCTCTTTAAGTCAGTATTAGGGTTAGATGTGGTATCAGAGGTAAACATAAGCCGCTGTCAACCCAGCCATCAGCCCATCTCACTGATGGATTCGGATTACAGTGGCGTTATGCAGCTTTTATGTAAACTGGATACATAGAAGCTACAGAGCTTAAACGCTACATTTTATTTAAGAAACTATATTAGTAAAGTGCTTATTATGCAAAAATACATACATTACATAAAAAAGGCATTGAAGGTTTTCATAGCCTTTAAGTCAATGTGTAATTATATCCTTTTTTGTGAAGTGACACAGGTTTTCTATTCTCTTTACAGACCGATTGTATCTGAGAAAAATGAACTCCTCATTCAATTCTTGTCTGATTTAAGTCTAACAGCAGATGGTTTTATAGGTCATTACAAATTCAGACCAAAAAAGTTACTGACAACCACGTCCTCTCCTGTCACAACAGCTGCTCCAACAACTGCAAGTAAGTCTGTCTGGCTTTCAGAAATGACGGTACTTTTTGCCAGTGTCACTGGAAATTTAAGACCAACTAAGGTTTCTGATGAAAAGGTTCTACCTGTCAAATTCCTCTCCTAATAGCTGAGATTCTAATCTGTAAATACCAAATTCCGCTAATCACAGATAAGAAAATGGCATTTTAATGGAACAGTTCTGATTTTTATCAAAACTGAGCTTTTGAAGTCTGAGAAAGCTTACTTTGAACATCAATGAGGTTTCCAGAATTACAGTGTTATTAGCCATCTCTGAAATAGACTCCACTCAGCACAGCTTAATACGTATAATGAGAAAATTATCAGGACGTATTTCAGCGTTGCTACATTTTTCAATGAGGCCCTCTCAGATATACTCTAAGTGAACATTTCCTTAGTTAAAGTGTGATTTCACTTTTACACAACATTGGGAAGTATAAAATAAAGTTTTTACTAGTGTATTTATCTATTTATTGTTGCTGCCGTGTTTTGTAATCCATAGCAGAAACAGGTCAAATGCCTCAGGTATTTGACTGCTTTTTCATGCATTTTTCCATACTGTGTGCACAACCACATCATACAAATATTACATATAATATGTTACAAAAATCTTCACCCTCTGCAATTGAAAACCATATGGTTTATATGATTTGCTGCACGTTTGTTCAAGCCATAGCATGTCCTAACTGTTATATGTGTGTAGTGCTTTCAACCCATTGGCCCCTATTTGCAACCATGGGCCCATATTTGCAAAGCAGTTTACGTTAGGTTTAGGCCAGGGACATAACTAGGAAAGACTGGGCCCCATAGCAAACTCTTGACTGCCCCCCCAGGTGCCACAAGCAGCCCCCATTATAGATAGTGCCCCCTGTAGAATGTGCCATACAGCCCCCCTGTAGACAGTGCTATACAGCCCCGCCTATAGACAGTCTCGCACCCCACTTGTAGATAGCCCCCTACCTCCCCATTGTAGATAGTGCCATACAGCCCCCCTGTAGATATCACCTTAAAGCCCCCCTGTATATAGTGCTATACAGCTCCCACTGTATATAGTGCCACACAGCTCCCCCTTAGTAGATAGTGCCGCACAGCCCCCCTTAGTAGATCGTGCCACACACAGACCCCTGTAGATTGCGCCACACACAGCCCCCTATAGGTAGAGCCACAGCCCTCCCCCTTGTAAATACTGCCATAAAGCCCCCCTAGTAGATAGTGCCACACTGCCCCTTGTATATAGTGCCACAAAGCTCCCCCATGTGTATAGTGCCACACAGCTCCCCCTTGTGTATAGTGCCACACAGCTCCCCCTTGTGTATAGTGCCACACAGCTTCCCCTTGTGTATAGTGCCACACAGCCCCCCCTTGTGTATAGTGCCACACAGCCCCCATTGTATATAGTGCCAGAAGGCAATGGCGCATCCGAGAAAGTTGTATCAGCCAGGGGGTCAATCAAACATGGAAAGGTGGGTTTGGAGTCAGGACTATGTGACTCTTCAAGATAGCGGCACCGCCCCATGACCCTTTAATGAGTAATTAGCATATTGTGTGCGCCTTTTTAAAAGTGGATTTTAAAGATTTTGCTGCATCTGAAAAAAACACATTTGGAAATATTGTCAGGTCATGTATTACTGCATGGTGGCGGTTCAAGAGGTTAAAACTACCAGACAGGTTCCCATGAAATATACAATGAATTGAGAACAGTTCCATCTGCCCTGCAACTTTGTTATTAGAAATATATCCTATATAATTACAGCTCCAGAACAAAGCTCATACATATATACAGTACCACAACCAAGCTCAGTACATAAACACAGCACTAGAACCAAGCTCATACATATATACAGTATGAGAGCCAAGCTCAGTACATATATACAGCACCAGAACCAAGCTCAGTACATAAATACAGCACTAGAGCAAAGCTCAATACATATATACAGCACCAGAACCAACCTCAGTACATATATACAATACCAGAAGAATGATCAGTACATAAATACAGCCCCAGAACCAAGCTCAGTACATAAATACAACACCAGAACTAAGCTCAGTACATATATACATCCCCAGAACCAAGCTCAGTACATATATACAGCACCACAACCAAGCTCAGTACATAAATACAGCACCAGAACAAAGCTCGGTACATATATACATCCCCAGAACAAAGCTCTTTACATATATACAGCACCAGAACAATCTCATACATATATACAGCACCAGAACAAAGCTCAGTACTTAAATACAGCATCAGAGCCAAGATCAGTACATATATACAGCCCCAGAACCAAGCTCAGTACATATATACAACACCAGAACAAATACAGCTCAAATTAGTGCAACCACTGCCGTATAGGTTTGTACGGCGTAAAGCTACAGCTCCCAGCATGGCGCGAACAATAGTAAGGATATGCTGGGAGATGCTGTTTCACAAAAAAATCATACCACCCATCATCTCGCTGCAGATCATACAGTGACTACAGTACTGATTAGAGGCAGAATAAACATTTACATTAAGTGACTCACCGGTGACGTCTCTATGATGGATTTCTCCCGGCCACGACCCATTTCTGCAGTTTTCCGCTAAGATTTCTTCAGCTTCTCACTTTTAAAACATTTCTGCACCTATAAACGAAGTTACAATTCTCAACACCTCTAAATATAATAAAGCGCCATACACTGCACCTCTAACTATAATAGCGCTGTCCCTGATTATAATAGTACCATACACTGTCACACACACACAGTGCCCCCTGTAGATAGTGCCCTCGTAGCCATTTGTAGATAGTGACCCCTCATAGAGCTTCTGTAGATAGTGCCCTACATAGAAGCCCCTGTAGATAGTGCCCCACATACAGCCCTCTGTAAATAGTGCCCACATATGGGCTCCAGAGCTGCAAGGCAGTAGTGCTAACCACTGAGCTTCCCTGCTGCCCGACATATAGCTTCCCCTATAGATAGTGCTCCATGTATAGCCCACATCTGTAGATAGTACCTTACATATAGCTCCCCCTGTATCTAGTGTCCCACATATAGCCCACCCCTGTAGACAGTGCCCTACATATAGCCCCCCTGTAGTTAGTGCCCCACAGGTAACCCATCTCTGTATATAGTGTCCCACATATAGCCCACCCCTATAGATAGTGCTCTACGTATAGCCCATCCCTGTATATAGTGTCCCACATATAGCTCCCCCTGTATATAGTGCCCCACATCCCCACATATAGACCCCCCTGTAGATAGGGCCCCACATCCCCACATATAGATCCCCCCTGTAGATAGTGCCCGACATCCCCACATATAGACCTCCTGTATATAGTGGCCCACATATAGACCCCCCTTGTATATAGTGGCCCACATATAGACCCCCCTGTATATAGTGCCCCCCCTGTAGATAGAGCGCCCACTGTAGATAACTCCACTCAGTTTTAGTAGAAAAAAAATAAAAAAAATTACATACCCAGAACCCGTTCCCGCACTGTCCGGTGGCAATGCATATCTGCTTTCTTCTGAGCAGGTCTGCTGGAGCTGAATGATGCAAGTGGCGCGACATTCAAAGGCGCTGATTGGCAGGGCAGAATGACTTGCCCCGTCAATCAGCGCCATTCCAGCGCGTCATTGAAGGGCGCTGATTGGCTGGGCAAGTCATTTTGCCCCACCAATCAGCGTCATTGTAAGGCGCTGAATGTTCGGGCACAGAACGTGCCCGGCTATCCAGCGCTGATGCATGTATTTGTACCTGTCCGCCCGGCCCATACATGTTAGAGGCTCGGCGGCGTGGGCTCCATAAGGGCTGCTAGCGGCACCACTGGGCATATGGGGGGGTGTCGACTAACGGCACGGGCCCCATCAAGCTGCAGGCCTCGTAGCGGCCACTACCGCGGTAGTTACGCCACTGGTTTTGGCATAAAGTTCCCCGCGAAATGTTGCAAATTAAGATGTGCAACATTTTAAGAGGTGGGCACCTTTTAATAAATAGGTGTCACCAGGGCTGGCCTTGGCACACAAGCCCCATCAGCCTGCTTTTAATACTGCCCCCACTTCATATCGTGGAAAAATAACCATGTGCAAAAACCCTGATCCAAAACCTGGTGGTTATGGGACGTCTCCCCCAGCTAATAATTAAATGAAGAACATACATTTCTGTGGCATTTTACTGGGTAAATGGGTATTGAAGATGTGGAAACTTCACACTGTTGATCTTTACTACGCGTACTCCCTGGTGTGCGTGTGACTTTCTATAATCTAAGCAGTAATACATGTCTTGCAGTTCTTCCAGAAGTTATTTTGAGCTGCCATACAACTGAGGACTGTCTTGTTTCAATTGTCTGTAAGTTTTCTTTGGAGGTTTAGAGCGGCACTGGAAATTCTATGTTTAGTACTATAAATAAATCTGGTTAGGTCAGTTGAATTAAAGACTTGTAATATCTGATGATGACCTCTGTTATTTATACATTCCAATGTGGCTGACCACATAGCATACACATAGCATGCAAATGTGGTGTGTAAGCAGTAGGTCCTTACCGTGTCTATTACAGCTGTGTTCATAGGGATTGTTCATCATTGAAATAATTTCAGTATGTAAGTAAAAGACATCAAAGGCTATGTACACCTTTGAAAGCGATTTATTTTTTTTAATAAGAAAAGGTCAATCAGTGTGCTTTGTACAACTTTATAATTAGTTTTTATTAAAAAATCTTTTTACTGTTTGATCTACAGCTGCTTCGTATTCTGTATACAGAGCATCTGTATCTTACGCTGGAATCCTGTACCTGTCAGGTCTGTGGGACTGACGGGTTCAGTGCCAGTGGGTCTTGCGTTTCTCTGACACATAGGTTCCACCTGTTATCCATCACATCTAAGTTCATAACTTACATGTGATCGATTAAAGGTGGATCTGACATTCAGGACTCGCTGACTCTGAATCCGTAGGTCCCGTGGACCTGACGGATTCATGTCTTAGCGCATGATACGGCTGTTCTGTATACAGAATACTAAGCAGCTGTATCTCAAAAAGTAAAAATAATTAATAATAATTTTTAATAAAAACTAATTATAGAGTTGCACAAAAGACACTGATTGACCCTTTTGATAAATATATATTTAAAAAAAAATGCTTTAGCGGGTTTTACATAGCCTCTAAACACCATCTACATACAGTATTATGGCGTGTATTCTATGTCAGAAATCATGTGTAGTATCTCTCTTTAGTTTTCTCATGCCATGTGTTTCTCTTTCTAAAACACCAGTGATTCATATACATAGATTTAATGTTACCAGATATATGTCTTTTGTGTAATTCCCAAACCTCATCTGTGCTTTCCATAGTTCCTTTTTCCGCACTCCATACATATTATCTTTTAGGTTGCCTTTTCCCAAAATATATCTATGTATTTAGCTTACCCTACTGTAGGTATGTATTTATTTACAATATAAATGCTCTGCGTGTTTCCTATGCTTTAGGTGTAAAATATTTATAATTATCTTTTCAATCTGTTTTGCAATGATTTAGACTTTGTTCGGTACTGTCAGGTAGACTTGACTGTTTTGCTCATCAGTGGCAACTAAAACTTGAACCTTAGATGGTTTCTAACTTTTCAACAAACTTTGTATAAATCATTAGTACAAGGGAATATAAGAAACTTTTCAATATATGTTATTAGAAAAAAATGCCTCTTTTTAAACCTATCATTCTCCACCCACCACCTCCTAACTGTTCACCCTATTGACTTTACTGCTATTTCTTCAAGACTAGACGGATTATCAGTTCACTGAGTGATCAGGATACAGCTGCCCGTAGAAGTCTATGGAGAGGGGAGTGGGAGGTGGGAGAGGCAGAGAGAGGCACAAAGAGACACACAGAGATGCTGTTGCAGGTTCAAGTAAATTTTCTATCTCACCCCATTGCTGGATTCACAGCTACACTGCTCATTACTGCTATATGATGTCCTCCATGCTGCTGCTGCTGCTTCTATATATGTGATAGATAGAGATAGGAGTGCAGGATTCTACTCTTCTGTGTGTTCTGTATATGACACACCTGATAGCAGTTAGGCTCCACCCACTAGCTCAGGGAAAACTGACAATTAGAAATAAACCCTGCAGAGGGGAAAACTGCTAGAAAATGCTGGCTACAAGTCATATAATGGCCAGAGATAGTGTTAAGCCACATGTACACACATATGACAGCTTATTTTGAAAAGTCCCCCGAACGGGTTAGCAATGCTTTAAGTGAAAGCCTAGATGTGGCAGATTACTGCAGATTTGCGGTGCAGATTTTTCCCTGTAAATCTGCAGCAATTTACAGTACAATACAATGTAGTGGAAAAAATCTGCATGGAAATTAGAGCATGCAACAGGTTTTAAAATCCTCATCATGCTCATTCTTGTGTGGAAAAGCCATAGATTGCAATGCATACGATGAAATATACAGCAAAATACACTACAAAATCCGCATGTAACGCATGCAGATTTGTGGCGGATTCATTACGAATTGCTGTGGATTCACATCATAAATTGAAGGCATTGTCTGCTTACGACAGTCCTGTTTTGGTAGAAGGGCAGACTGATGAGCTGATCACAGAGTGTCCAGCTGTTTGGATCCTCAGCGATCAGAGTTATCTGTTGGTAACCTGGCAGCAAATGTACAATGCCTTTGCAGTTTCACCACAGGTCATAGAAAGCATTACACAGTTGGCAATCAATCAATTAGTTGTCCGTGTAATGTGCAGATGTGTTAGGTTCTCCAGAGCAAGAGACACATTTTGTAGCCGCTTTCCACTCTGGATAAGGATCCAGAATGGGTCAGCCCTCAGGATTCCCAAATAGGGTATTTGTAAATGTTTTTTACTCCAGTGTGAATAGTCTTAAGATGGTATTACTCGGTCCGGCAGGGGCTGTGTAAACGAGACAGCTCGTTGATCGGCGCTCGTTTGCTCCTTTCACAGGGTAACCAGTATGGGGACGAGTTCTCGTTACTACGATTACTCGTCCCCATACATTTCTAACATTTTGGCAGCACATCTCGCTTTTTGTAAATCAGAAATAACTATTACAAATATCACTATATTTGAGAAGTAATATTTGGCCTGATTTATTATTGTATGATTAATCTCAGCATGAATGTGTCATGTTGTGTCTTTCCTTGTGGCTGGTTGGGTGATGTAATGAGGAAAGTATGAAAGCTGTGTTAGAAAGGAGGATAGATCATACCTAATATGTTGTCTACCTCCTACATTCCTGGCTGCTAATGTTAAGTGACATTAACCCCTGCATTGTTACACATTTAAACAGTTTATTGGAGTATAAACACAAGTGCCCCCTATAAATTGAACAGGTCGATGACATTTCCAGAAATATACTAGTTGTCACTCAACTAAAGCAAATTTTTCCATTTGTGTAAACTACGTCTAGCAATATTATAATGCACATGTTTTGCACATTAATACACTGTTGGCGAATGGGTGAATTCAGCCTGACATTAAAAGGGTTGTCCGAGAGTAAAAAAATAAAAAATAACAGCAGCAAATGTTATAAAACAAAAAAACAAAACACAGTACTATATGTAAGCTAGAAGGGTTGTTTACACACATCATAATGGTGGCCCATCAAGAAGGGGAAAGAGGGGTTGAAGCCTCTGTAATTCAAAAGGTAAATGGCTGTTTTCAGAACGTGCTGTGGTGTTATGTGAATTAGGGTATGTTCACACGCAATGTTTTCAGCCATTTTTCAATCCGTAAACGTCCCGAAAAACGGCTGAAAAATCGGAAAACAGAACGCCTTCAAACATCTGCCCATTGATTTCACTGGGAAAAACTGCGTTCTGTTCCGACGGGGCTTTTTTAACGCGGACGTTTTGAAAAACGGCCGCGGAAAAAACGGCTGCAAAAAAGAAGTGCATGTCACTTCTTGGGAAATTTTTGGAGCCGTTTTTCATAGACTCTATAGAAAAACAGCTCCAAAAACGGCCGTAAAAAACGCACCGAAAATCGCGAGTGGCTTAAAAAACTTCTGAAAATCAGGAGCTGTTTTCCCCTGAAAACAGCTTCGTATTTTGAGACGTTTTTTTATTTTGCGTGTGCACATACTCTTTTAACTCTGGTATTTTTATTCAGTTTTTTAATCACTCTATGTAAAGGATCTGCCAGGCACAGCTTCGGGGTTAACGCCCATAGATAATCAGTCTGCACCTGCTTCTATGTCTGTGAGACTGACTCCATCTTCCACCACTCAGGGTGGCAGGCTTAGGAGTGGGAGAACCTATCACAGCCTGGCCAGACGGAGCTAGCTCCCGCCCTCTGTCTATTTATACCTGCCTTTCCTGTTCCTCCTTTGCTTGTGATTCTTCTCGTTTGGTTTCCTGGCCCTGCTGCAGCTTCTTGTACCATTGTCCTTGCTTCATATTGACCCCGGCTTGCTGACTACTCTCCTGCTCTGCATTTGGTACCTCGTACACTCCTGGTTTGACTCAGCTTGTTTACTACTCTTCTGCTCTGCGTTTGGCACCTCGTACTCTCCTGGTTTGACTCGGCTTGTTCACTTCTCTTGTTGCTCACGGTGTCGCCGTGGGCAACTGCCCCTTTCTCCCCCTAGCTCTGTGTACCCTTGTCTGTTTGTCTGTCGTGCACTTATTGAGCGTAGGGACCGTCGCCCAGTTGTACCCCGTCGCCTAGGGCGGGTCGTTGCAAGTAGGCAGGGACTGAGTGGTGGGTAGATTAGGGCTCACTTGTCTGTCTCCCCACCCCCGTCATTACACTCTATTTCTCTTAATTTCCTTCTAAAATAACAATCAGAATGAGAACAAATGGAAGATTAATTTATAGGAGTGAGATAAGGAAGAAAATTGTTAGCACAACCTACAGAATTCCCAACTCCTATTTCATAAAAATTAACTAAAACAAAGTAAATATAAATGTAATTTGTCGCCATGATTGATTGATTGATTGATTGATTGATTGATTGATTAAAAGTGGGTCTGTCTCGGATGGAAGCAGTACTTCTAGGGGAGAATACCTTACTAATACAGTACACAATGTAGCATACCACAATTTTTTTAGGCAAATTTATACAGAATTCAATAGAAAAAAATTATGTATGAAATTGGTGGCATGCAGTGGTACAGTAGAAAACCATTGACAGCTATGGGTGCTGTGTTATGGCTTGGTATAATTTCCATTTTGTACAGACCCGTAAGACGCTCATGTTCTCTTATGCTAAGGCTACATTCAGTCGAGCGTGTCCAATTTGCGTGCGTAAAAACCGCAGCGTTTTTCCTAGATTTCTTGTCCGTGTGTGTTGCGTATTGGCATCAGTGTGCTTTGCGTGTGGCATGTGTTTATCACAACCGTGCAAGCACTTAATCTTTTTATTTTTTGATTATTTCTCTGCCTTTCAATGTATTTGATGCATGAAACACAGACAGCACACAGATATGCGTCCGTGTGCTGTCCGTGATTTTCACGCGTAGACTTCAATGGGTGACTAGGTGCATGAAAACGCACCAATACAGGACATGCAGTGAGTTTCACGCAACGGACAAGCGCTGCGTGAAAAAGAACGCATGTGTGAATGGGCCATTGAATTGCATGGGTCCGTATGCTGTGAGTTATTTCAATGCACAGCACACTGACAAGTATTACGCTCGTCTGAATGAGCCTTTAGGCTAAGCTTTTTGTAGTCGGACTATTCATTTTGTTCATATTATGCTCATGTTTTTTCATATAGGATTTAGATCCAGTCTTCTTTAAAGATCCAATGTTTCCTATCAAGCAAATTCATTGCTAATCTATTAATTCCATTGTCTACTTGTTCACTTTAATTATGATACTCATGACTTTCATTTTTTTCCCCCTTAGATCTGAAACCAACAGTTGCTTTGTGCCAGCAAAAATGTAAAAGAACTGGGACCCTTGAGAGCAATTACTGTTCAAGTAACTTTGGTATGAGAAAAATTGACAACTCATATTTCTTAATCATTCGTACTGTGCATTTAAATACCAACCTACTGGCAGAAAAGTCCTTGTGAGTTGGCTCGGTGCTCGACCTGTGTCTTACATTACTGTCTGCAACTAAAAGGATTCCTTGAGAAATGTAGAAAACTGTAAACATCTGTCTTAGGCAAACAGCGTAAACACAAATGGCCAGACAGAAGGTGAACTGTTACTATATAAAGGTCTTTATTCAGACATCTTGTTCCTACATGTTGTATTTGTGGAACTCGGTGTGTATTTTTGGTCTACAAGGACAAGTTTGTCACTTCAAAATCAAATCTTTTTAATGTTGTAATTCATATTAAGTTTAAAGCAATGGAGCATATATTGTATACATGTTTATAAGAGTTTTATAAGACATTAAAAATAAAGGAAAAAACAAAAGTTTATACACTAAAAATGGAATAAAATGAAGACCAATTTTCTAAATATTTTACTTTGCTAAACTTGTAGCAATTTTGAACTAATTGTTATTATCTCCTTTCATTTCCAAAGTTAAATTTACAATTCTGCTATGTAAGGCCCCATGCACAAGACCGTAAAAAAAACTCAATAATTGCGGACCACAATATGGTCCGCAATTACGGACCTGCCCGGTTCTATTGGCCGCGGACATATTTCCGCACCGCTAAGGATATGTGTCCGTGCTGTAGAACCGAATTATGGAGCATGTCCTACTTTTCGCGGGCCGTGATTAGGACCCATGCACATGGCCATATTTTCATCTATCAGTAAATACTGTCCGTAAATACGGATCCGTAGGTATCTGTAATTCATCCGTATTTAGGGATCAGTAAAAAAAGAGGGAGGCTGCAAATGATGTCATCAACATGTTGCCTAGCAATAATTCCGTAAATACGGATGCACATCCGTAGCCATCCGTATTTACTGAAGCTCCCATAGACTTCTATGGGAGAGTCCTTGCCTTAGGCTTCATGCACACGGCTGTGCCCGTAATCATGGCCCGCGGGATTGCGGGCACGGCCGGCCGCCGACGGCCGCTTGCATTTTCGGGCCGTGCTCCCATACAAAATATGGGAGCACGGCCCGTATAATGCAAAAGAACGGACATGTTCCATAATTTTCAGAACATTTCTAGAGCACGGACACCCATCCGTATCGATACGGAAAGGTGTCCGCGGCCAATAGAACTGAATGAGTCCGCAATTATGGAAAATTTTTACGGTCGTGTGCATGGAGTCTTACTATGTAGCAATTCATTGTGATGTTCAGGTGACAGTTAAACAGAACTAAATTCATGTGATAAGTCATGTCTTATTATATAGACTTATGTTGATTATATTGATGTCGTTCAACTACAGGTTTCATAGATAACAATGATAGTGGCTTACTCTGCAGCTCAGCAAATGGTGTAAAGCCATTTTAGAAAATCTTTTAGAATATTACAATCTTTGCACTACTCAAATCAATGCGTTTTCATGAAATAGGCCAGTTAGAGCCAACAGGCATGGATAAGCCTTTTTCTTCAGGATATTTTTTATTGCTCCATGCCTGGACTCTAATTGTTTAAACATTAAAATGAATTATCCTATTTAAGATGTCTTTTTAGATATATTTTTTTCCGTTACTTAGTACTTCTTTATGATAATTTGTTAAGCAGTGACTACGTGGTGTAAAATTGCTGATAATTTTCTTTACTTTTCAAGTGATTACTGGCACGGTTATAACAACAGTGAGCAGAGGAGGAAGTGTGTACGCAACAGTGTCCATTATCAATGTGTATAAAGAAGGGACACTTGCCATCCAGCAGGCTGGCAAATCCATGAGCGCCAAGATTATTGTGGTGTGTAAACAGTGCCCACTGATCAGAAGAGGTGAGTAAATATTCATAGCTGACATGTGAATACTTGATATTCTCAGACAATGTTTTTATCCACCTATCAACTTTTATTGATGAATGGTCTAAGATCTAACGTTTCTTAAAGGATAGGTGATAAGTGTTTGATCACTGGGGGTTCCACCGCTTGTACTGCCTTTGATCAAGAGAACGGAGGTCCTGAGTCCACTGTATGAACGGAGCGGCGGTCACGCATGCACGCTGCCGATCCATTTATTTTCTATGAGACTGACGTAAATAGCGCTTGGCTATCCCCAACTATGCACTTACTCACAAAACTGCAATTAAAAATTGGAAATGTACCAGCAGCAAAACTCAAATACAGAATAGCTATTAGTGTAACTGAATTAAGTTTATTAAACCTAACCTGATGTACAGAAAAATAACAATTCAAAAACATGTTTGTCCATATGACACTATCCTACTGAATTTCAGGGACCGAGATTGGGGGCGTATTCAGAAACCCCTACTTTTTTATTAATACTATTGAAAGCGGTCCTGCACTAGATATAATATAGTGTATCTGTTTTGCCCGAAATGTTTCGTTGAGGGTTAGAAGGCAATTTCGTAATAGGCTTTCCATAAGTGCTATTTATGGATCATTCTTGTAAAGCTCCTTTCAGGTGGACTATCGCTTCAACTCTAACGTATAAAAAGTATCTCAGCTTGTTGTTGTATTTCCAACAGGTTTGAATTATATTATTATGGGTCAAGTCGATGAAGAAGGGCGAGCAAAGATTTTACCAAGCAGCTTTGTCATGAGTTTCAAAACAAAGAACCAGAAAATACTGAACACATTGAAAAACAAAAGATGTTAGATGACTGGTTTCCTATTGACACATGTGACTGTGCTTCTGATTGAAGAGGACGATAAGATGAATTCTGTAATTCAGTCAGTCCTCAGCATTTTTTGGCAGTGCTTATACTTTCACTGCTAGACTGGGCTGGCCATCCTTTACCATTGTAATTCCTTGCACCTCCAGTCAGAGTAGCTCTAATATAAGCTTCTCCCATCGAGATTCCATTGACTTATAAATTGAACTGTTCTAGGTTCCGACTACTTTTAAATCTGTTTTATTTATACATTTCTGAAAATTATGAAAAGTATATTTTTTAGGAGTTAAAAGTATGGTGATGTAACATATGAAAAATCTTTAAGTGCAATATTTATATTTTTTGGTCTTTTTTATTTTTGAGACATTTTTTCCAGTGTAATAAATATTTTTAAATGCAATTTTTGTGTTTAATCTATTGATAATAAAGTCTATCCACTAATTATTTTTGTATTCTATTCATTCCAAATATCCAACAAAGAAAAGGCACTTGCCAACCAGCTCCATGGGTAGTGAGATCACACAGGTGCACAGATGCAGGAGGATGGGGTTCCAAGTGATATATCCAAGTAAAAGGGAGGAATATGCAGCAACTCCATGTGATAAAAAAAACAACTCTATTTATTCCAAAAATGGACAGGCAGAAAACTTCCTTGCAGACAGATGGACAAAAATTATAGCTCATGCCTGTCAGATTACACTAAGCCTTACTCATGAGTAAGGGTTAGCGTAACCAGAAACGTGCAAATATACAGTATATACTAATAGACAAAATTTTAGTAGTAAAAACTTTCACCTACCATAAAAAAGATATTTCCGTATTAAATTGACTCATATCAACCTAAATTGATGAAAAAAATCACCAATGTTTAGTTGGCATATGGGGAACATACTTGGTTACATAGTTATGTAGTTGTGTTATTTTATCTTCAGTCTATATGAATATTTTGAACACATTGTAATTGAGCTATGACATAATAAAAATTAACTTGATCTGCTTTCTTCTAATGAATAATTGAAAGTGACAGAAGCCTTCAGCATAATTAATTGTGTGAGTAATTCGCTATGGCAGGGAGAAAATGGTTATATAAATTAATGACTAACAAGTAGCAATGCCGTAGTGTGGGAGTAAGATAGGTAAATGTTTCTGTCTATTCCCCCCCCCCCCCCTCCCCCTTGAACAACGGTACGTTGTTGTTTTTTTTATTAATTCTATTTCTTTTAGACCTGGAGAAAAGGCAAATGATTCAACCTGACTAAATGTTTTTCTCTACTGTTGATATAAATCTATGCATATTACACTATAAGATTCATATTCATTTTATAGCATTCCGTTGTTCCATCCATCAATTAGAAATTATAATCAATGGAAAAACTTGATACTTGGTACCATCTCGTAATGCCAGTCACTGTCGCATTGACTAGCTAGAGGAACTTAAGTCCTGGGGCCAGCCAAGTTCCTCGACCCTAATGGAAGTTTAGAGTAAAGGGGGGGGGGGTGCTATATGTGAAATTGTGCTATCAGGTAGATTCTGGGTATTGGATAAATCGATTTGTTAAAGAAATCTGTTGCGTGCAATTTTTTTCTAGACTGTCAGAAATTATGTCTATTGTAACACTGAACAGCAAAGAAAAACATTTGGTCCAAGTTTATTCCCATTGGAAATAATAGGACCTGTTTTGGTGCCTGCGTCAATCTGTTTTTTTTGTGTGAAGAAATAGCAGAAACAGACTCCAATGGTGGACAAAATAATTTATATAGGGATAATGCTACTACTGTTGCTCATCTCTGTATAATCAGCCAATAATACAGAGATAAGTGGAGATACATAAATACAGGGTTAGGCTGGCCCACCAGTCAGGGCCGTATTTACTAGGGCGGCTCCTTGCAGGGGCAGCGCCAAATGAGTAATACAATTTGTATTTAAAATTTTTTTTTTTTTTACAACCCCTTCACTTGCTCCCCGCCGGACTGACAAGTAAAAAGGAGGCAGTGGAGGGGGTTCACGTACGATCCGCACATTAGAGAGGAGAAATACTCGTTACTCTCCTCTGCAGTGAAGTAATATTTGGCCTGCTTTATCCGCCCTGGGAACCGCAGGGAATTCCAACTGAAAAACCGCACCAAATTTTGGTGCAGTTTTTCGGGCGGCATGTCCGCTGCAGAAAGACTGCAGAAATAATAATAAAAAAAAGGCTTATACCTACTCCCGGCCATATTCATAGCTACGCGTATTCTGTTCTGAGCGCAGCCCGGCCTCCTGGGATGACGCTGTAGTACATGTGGTCTTTGATTGGCTGCAGCAGTCACATGGGAGGAATCATCATCCCAGGTGGCCGAACAGCACTGAGAACAGAATACACATCGCTATGACTATGGCCGGGAGTAGGTATAAGCTTTATTTATTTTTTCTCATTTGAGATTTTTGGGGCGGAATTGCGTTTCTGCCGCAACACATAGCTATGTGTTTTGGGTTTTATCTCCCATTGAATTCAATTGGTAAAACCCACAATACAAGAGCAGCGATTCCACAGCATAAATTGACATGCTGCAGATTAAAAAAAAAAAACGCACTGCAGGTCAAGTTATGAACGGGTTCTGTGTAGGGATAAAATATGTTCACATATCATCCACTATGCTGCTACTCTATTATGCTGCGGATTTCAGGCTGTATTCCTACCCTAAGCCTGAGTTTGCATGGTCGGATACACTGGGTAAAAGCACACAGTGTATCCGCCCTGTGCGCCGCAGGGAATTCCGAGCAAAAAAGCTAACCAAACTGTGGTGCAGTTTTTCGGTTGGAATGTCCGCTGCGGAAAACTGCAGAACTTAGCCGGCCTGCTAGCAGGCCGGCCTCCTGGGATGACGTTTCATCCCATGTTACCGCCTCTACAGCCTCTGATTGGCTGCAGTGGTCACATGGGATGAAACGTCATCCCAGGAGGCCTGCCTGGAGGAAGAAACACAGATTCCTGGGTAAGTATGAGATTTTTTTTTTCTTTTTTCTGTGTTGCATTTTTTGCAGCGGAATTGCTGCGAACCCACCGCAAAAAAACTCAACCACTGCTACTTGAAGGGGGTTTTACCTCCCTATTGAATTCAATGGGAAAAACCTGCAACAAATAAACAGCGTTTACGCAGATACAATTGACATGCTGCGGAATAAAATTCCACTCCGCAGCTCAATTTCTGAGCAGTATTTCCACTCAGTATTTACGCAGCGTGTGGATGAAATTAGTTTTAGCTCATCCACTTTGCTGCTACTGTATTCCATTGCGGAAAATCTGCAATATTTACGCAACGTGTGAACTTACCCTATAAGTATATTCACGTGTTGCAGCCATATTGTAGTTTATGCTGCATTTAATTTTGTTTAAATTGCAGCAAAATATGAACGCAACATGTGAATACATCCTAAATAGAATGTGTCGCAGAGCGGGGTGTGCAGTAGGCAGCAATGCCAAGTGTAAATTTCACTATGAGCGGCATTCAACATTTATCAATCGTGTCACTGATAACAATTATTTTTACATCACAATTGTAGAGCAACGATAAGCAAGTTTTAGCTTTGATCTTCTCCTTTGTTAACACTGTCCAAATATCATTATAATTGGTCAGAAACTAGCGAATCATGATGATAATTGGCTAAACTAAATAGGCCTTTAATGGCGGCGTATTCAGGCTTAGTGCCTAAAGCAGCGTGAGTTGTAAATACGGCCCAAAGATTCCCTCGTAGTTCCAGCATTTGACACAGTAGCAAGCGCAAAGATCCAGCAGAAGATAATCTTATTTGATTTCTGTTCTGGATCACTTGTTGCTAGGGACTATTCTTGATTGAATGAATTAAAAAAAAAAATATTATTACAATGTATTAACCCATTCCCGACATTTGTCGTAAGTATATATCATGGAAAGACAGTGCTTCCCGCAAAATGTCGTATACTTACGACAAATGCATGGCACCAGCTCAGAAGCTGAGTAAGTGCCATCGTCCCCAGATGTCAGCTGTATCTTAACCCCTTAAATGCAGCTGTCAAAAGCGATCGCTGCATTTAAAGTGTTTGCAGCTCATCGAAACCCCAGCAATGAAATCGCCGGGGTGTCGGTGGCTGCAATGGCAACTGGAGGCCTAATACTGGCCTCTCGGTTTGCCTAGTGCGGAAAACTTTCAGCCCCCGCCCGGAGGTGGGGCCTGAAAGGCTTCCGTAGCCGCCGGCAAGATGGTGCCGGCTCAGGAGATGAGCCGGCGTAATCAGCGGTGGATGTCAGCTGTATGTTACAGCTGATATCCACCTGTAACGGCAGGAACCAGAGCTAGCTCCGATCCCTGCTATTAACCCCTCAGATGCAGCGGTCGGATTCGATCGCTGCATCTTTGTGGTTGTTAGCAGATCGGCAGCTGTGCCCTGCAATCACACGACTGTCGACTGCTATTATGGCAACTGGAGACCTAACAATGGCCTCCTGTTTGCCATTACGGAAGCCGATTAGGCCCTGTCCGGAGGCGAAGCCTAATCGGCTTGCTTTCAGTGAATGACTGACAGATCTAATACATTGCGCTACATAGGTAGTACAATTTATTAGAAAAAAAACTCTGACAGTTGGACCTTCAAGTCCCCAAGTGAGACTAAAGAAAAGTGTAAAAAAAAGGGGGAAAAAAAAGTTGGAAAAAATATAATAAAAGTTTCAAGTAATAAAATATAACACAATCGCCCTTTTTCCCATATCAAGTCCTTTATTATTGAAACAAATAAATAAACTATACATATTTGGTATCGCCGCGACCGTAACGGCCTAAACTATAAAAATATTATGTTATTTATTCCACGCGGTGAACGACGTAAAAAAAACGTAGAAAAACAATGCCAGAATTTCTGTTTTTTGTTCACTTTGCCCTACAAAAATTGAAATAAAAAGTGATCAAAAAGTTGCATGTATCCAAAAATGGTACCTATAAAAACGATAGCTCGTCTCGCAAAAATCAAGCCCTCATACAGCTCCATCGTCGAAAAAAATGAAAAAGTTATGGTTCTCACAACATGGCGACGGAAAAATACATTCTTTTTACAAAAGTAATTTTATTGTGCAAAAAGTTGTAAAACATAAAAAAGTGCTATAAATTAAGTATTGCCGGAATCGCACTGACCTGCAGAATAACGTTAACATGTAGTTTATAACACATGGTGAACGCTGTATAAAAAAACCCTAAATAAAACTATGGTAGAATTGCTGTTTTTTGGTCACCTTGCGTCTCAAAAAATAGGATAAAAAGTGATCAAAAGTCGTATGTACCCCAAAATGGTACCAATAATAACTACAGCTCGTCCTGCAAAAAAACAGTCCTCATACCACTACGTCTATGAAAAATTAGTTAAGGCTCCAATAAGTCAGGAAATAAAAATATGCGGTTGTGCAGATCAGAGGGGAACATTTCATCTGTTTCAAGAGGGGATTTATCGGGGCCCTAAAATGAGGGAACCAGGAAGGGGAGGGCCCAAACATATCTGCTAGAAGCGAGGGTGCCCGTATTATACCAGGACAACACTTCCCAGCAAAATTCCACAAACTGCAAAGGTGGGGAGTGTGGACCAAAAGGGGGATAAGTAAAGACACAATTTATCAGTGCGACTCCGGCCTGTGCAGAAAGGATTCTTCACAGCGTAACACACATCTATGGATTATTTTATTGTTTACCCCATTATTATACCACCTGACTATGCCCCTTATATACTCCACCCGGCTTACATGTGCCCCCACATTATAAACTGAAATACCAGTAAAACTCCAAACAAAGATACTACCAAGAAAAATCTACGCTTCAAAAGCCAAATGGCGCTCCCACCCATCTGAGCCCTACAGCGTGCCCAAACAGCTGTTTACTTCCACATATATGGCACCGCCATACCCGGGAGAACATTTTAACAATTTTTGGGGTGTATCTCTCCAGTGGCATAAGCTGGGCACAACATATTTGCCACTGAATTGGCATATGTATGGAAAATTTGAATTTTTACTTTGCACCATTGAAGGGTGTAGTTTCTAAAATGGGGTCACGTCTCAGGGGTTTCTTTTATTACTTCACATCAGAGCCCTGCAATTGTGAACCAATACTTTATATGTCGCCAAATTAGGCATGGTACTCTGTCACTACTGAGTCCTGTCAAATTTTCCAGGCAAAAGATTAGTGCCCCATGTAGGGTGATTCTAAAACCGGGAAACACAGCATAATAATTAGAGAGCTGTCTTGTTATGGTGGCACAAGCTGGGCACCACATATTGGCATATCTATGGAAAACAATCCCATTTTCACTCTGCAATATCGAGTGCACACTAATTTCTGCAAAACACCTGCGGGGTTAACATGCTCACTACACCCCTAGGTGCAGGGGCGTAACTAGGAAAGACTGGGCCCCATAGCAAACTTTTGACTGCCCCCCCCCCCCCCTTGTAGATAGTGCCTTTTTTACAAACCCCCCCTTTTGATAACGCCATACAGCCCCCCCTGTAGATAACGCCATACAGCCCCCTTTGTAGATATCTACAGAGGGGGCTGTATGGCATTATCTACAGAGGGGGCTGTATGGCGTTATCTACAGAGGGGGCTGTATGCCGTTATCTACGGGGGGGCTGTATGCCGTTATCTACGGGGGGGCTGTATGGCGTTATCTACAGAGGGGGCTGTATGGCGTTATCTACAGAGGGGGCTGTATGCCGTTATCTACGGGGGGCTGTATGCCGTTATCTACGGGGGGGCTGTATGGCGTTATCTACGGGGGGGCTGTATGGCGTTATCTACAGAGGGGGCTGTGTGGCATTATCTACGGAGTGGCTGTATGGCGTTCCCTACAGGGGGGGGACTGTATGGCGTTCCCTACAGGGGGGGACTGTATGGCGTTCCCTACAGGGGGGACTGTATGGCACTATCTACAGGGGGGGGCTGTATGGAACTATCTACAGGGGGAGCTGTATGGCGCTATCTACAGGGGGGGGCTGTATGGCGCTATCTACAGGGGGGCTGTATGGCGCTATCTACAGGGGGGCTGTATGGCGCTATCTACAGGGGGGCTGTCTGGCGTTATCTACAGGGGGGGTCTGTAGGGAACGCCATACAGCCCCCCCCCTGTAGGGAACGCCATACAGCCCCCCCCCTGTAGGGAACGCCATACAGCCCCCCCCCTGTAGGGAACGCCATACAGCCCCCCCCTGTAGGGAACGCCATACAGCCCCCCCCCTGTAGGGAACGCCATACAGCGTTGTCGTCCCCGTAGGGAACGCCATACAGCGTCATCCCCCCCGTAGGGAACGCTATACAGCGTTGTCCCCCCCCCGTAGGGAACGCTATACAGCTTTCCCCCCCCCCTCTGTAGGGAACGCCATACGGCGTTCCCCCCCCCCCTCTGTAGGGAACGCCATACAGCGCCCCCCCCTCTCAAAAAAATGCGACCTACAGTGTGTCCTAATAAAAGACATCTATCCCCTATCCACAGGATAGGGGATACATGTGTGATCGCTTGCAGCGATAGGGAGAACGGGGGACCGAAAGTCTCCCAAGTTCTCCATGACTAACCTCTGACTTCCGGCGTCTGTGTCGGCAGCTCACTAAAAATGAAAGGAGCGCTGGTCACGCATGCGCACAAGCGGGACCGGCGCTCCATTCATTTCTCCGGAGCTGCCGACACAGACCCCGGAAGTCCGAGGTTTGTGATGGAGAACTTCAGGGGACTTTCAGTCCCCCGTTCTCCCTATCGCTGCAGGCGATCACACATGTATCCCCTATCCTGTGGATAGGGGATACATGTATTTTGTTTAATGGCAGAGCGGGGAGATACCTCCCTGCTCTGCCGTAGTGTTCAGTGGCGTCCCGCTGTAGCAGCCATAGCGGCTGCTAGCGGAGCCTCCGGCCATGGTGGGGGCCCGTGCCGGCGGGCGACACGGGCCCCCTCATGCCGCGGGCCCCGTAGCAGTCGCTACTGCTGCTACGGCGGTAGTTACGCCACTGCCTAGGTGAATACCTTGAGGGGTGTAGTTTCCAAAATGGGGTCACTTCTGGGGGGTTTCCACTGTTTTGGTCCCACAGGAGTTTTGCAAATGCTACATAGCGACCAGAAACCAATCCATCAAAATCTGTACTCCGAAAGCCAAATGCCGCTCCTCCTCTTCTGATCCCTGCCGTGTGCCCAAACAGCAGTTTATGACCACATATGGGGTATTTCTGTACTCAAGAGAAGTTGCTTTACAAATGTTGGGGTTCTTTTTTTCCTTTATTTGTTGAGAAAATGAAAAATTTTCTGCTAAAGCTACGTCTTTTATTGAAGAAAAAGGATTGTTTTTATTTTCACTGCCCAATTCTAATAAATTCTATGAAACACCTGTGGGATCAAAATGCTCACTACACCCCTAGATTCATTTCTCAAAGGGTGTATTTTCCTAAATTGAGTCACTCTTTGGCCTTTTTCCTCTGTTTTGGTTCCTCAGTAGCATTGCAAATGCGACATGGCCTCCGCAAACCATTCCTGCTAAATTTGAGCTCCAAAAGCCAAATGGCGCTCCTTCCATTCTTGAGCATTGCCGTGTGCCCAAACAGCAGTTTATGACCACATATGGGGTATTGCCGTATTCGGGAGAAGTTGCTTTACAAATGTTGTGGTTCTTTTTTTCCTTTATTTGTTGAGAAAATGAAAAATTTTCAGCTAAAGCTACGTCTTATTGAAGAAAAAGGATTGTTTTTATTTTCACTGCCCAATTCTAATAAATTCTATGAAACACCTGTGGGATCAAAATGCTCACAACACCCCTAGATTCATTTCTCAAAGGTTGTATTTTCCTAAATGGAGTCACTCTTTGGCCTTTTTCCTCTGTTTTGGTTCCTCAGTAGCTTTGCAAATGCGACATGGCCTCTGCAAACCATTCCTGCTAAATTTGAGCTCCAAAAGCCAAATGACGCTCTTTCCCTTCTAAGCCCTGTCGTGTGTCCAAACAGCAGTTTATGACCACATGTGCAGTATTGTTTTACTCGGGAGAAATTGCTTTACAAATGTTGTGGTGCTTTTTCTCCTTTTGTCCTTGTGGAAATGAGAAAAAATTATTTAAACCTACATTTTCTTTGAAAGAATGTAGATTTCCATTTTCACGGTCTACTTCCAATAATTTCTACAATAAACCTGCGGGGTCAAAATGCTCACTATACACCTAGATAATTTCCTTAAGGTGTGTAGTTTCCCAATTGGGGTCACTTTTGGGGGATTTCCACTGTTTTGGCACCGCAAGAGCCCTTCAAACGTGACATAGTGCCCAAAATATTTTCTAATAAAAAGGAGGCTCAAAATCCTCTAGGTGCTCCTTTCCTTCTGAGGCCTGTGCTTCAGTACATTACCACACTAGGGCCACATGTGGGATATTTCCTAAAACTGCAGAACCTAGGCAATAAATATTGAGCTGCGTTTCTCTGGTAAAACTTTGTGTTATAAAAAAAATGGATTAAAAATGAATTTCTGCAACTACAAAAAATGAAATTTGTAAATTTCACCTCTACTTTGCTTTAATTCCTGTGAAACATCTAAAGGGTTAAGAAACTTTCTAAATGCTGTTTTGAATACTTTGAGGGGTGAAGTTTTTAAAATGGTGTGACTTTTTGGGGGTTTCTAATATATAAGGCCCTAAAAGCCACTTCACAACTGAACTGGCCCCTGCAAAAATTGCCTTTTGAAATTTTCTTGAGAAATTACTGCTAAAGTTCTAAGCCTTGTAATGTCCTGGAAAAATAAAAGGATGTTCAAAAAACGATGTTAATCTAATGTAGACATATGCGGGATGTTAATTAGCGACTATTTTGTGTGGTATAACTGCCTGCCTTACAAGCAGATACATTTAAATTTAGGAGAATGCAAATTTTTGCAATTTTTCGTAAAATTTTGGTGTTTTTCACAATTAAATACTGAATGTATCAAGCAAATTTTGCCAGTAACATAAATTCCAATGTGTCACAAGAAAACATTCTCAGAATTGCTTGGATAGGTGAAAGCATTCCGAAGTTATTACCACATAAAGTGAAACATGTCAGATTTGAAAAATTAGGCTCTGTCAGGAAGGTCAAAAGTGGCCAAAGCGGGAAGGGGTTAAAGGGCTTTTCTAGCAAATAAAAATGTATTCACTTCAATAGGAGAAAAGGCTGCAATATTTGTGAATCACCGCTAAAGCAGCGGCCACTTCAAAACAGCTGACCAGCGGGGGGTCCCGGGTGTCGGACCCCCGACCCATCAGCTATTGATGCCCTATCCTGAGGATAGACCATCAATTTTTACTGGCTAGAAAAAATTACGTTGCTGTCGCCAAGGGAAAGTATGGAGCGTGCTCACGGGTTGAGCGTGCTTCATACTCGGCGGGTGACAGCTGTGTTACACAGCCGATACCTCACTCCAGCGGGCGGAATCAAAGTTCACTTTAATTCCGCCCGTTTAACACCTTAAATGCTACGGTCAATCGTGGCATTGACTGCGGCATTTAATATGTTAGAATGAGGGGGGCGCCCCCTGAAACACGCCATCGCGCCCCCCCCCCACTATGCTTTCAGACATTTACAATGGTTGACATGGCAGCATGGGGGCCTAATATAGGCCCCCAGTGCTGCCATCTTTGAACTCCTTTGAAGCTCTGCAATAGATTAGTATTGGTTCAAGTCTCCTAGGGGGGCTAATAAAAAAAGTTAAATAAAGGGTTTTTTTATGTTTAAAAAAAAAAAGTATTTAGGCTGGGTTCACACGACCTATTTTCAGACGTAAACGAGGCGTATTATGCCTTGTTTTACGTCTGAAAATAGGGCTACAATACGTCGGCAAACATCTGCCCATTCATTTGAATGGGTTTGCCGACGTACTGTGCAGACGACCTGTTATTTACGCGTCGTCGTTTGACAGCTGTCAAACGACGATGCGTAAAAATACAGCCTCGTCAAAAGAAGTGCAGGACACTTCTTTGGACGTTTTTGGAGCTGTTTTCTCATAGACTCCAATGAAAACAGCTCCAAAAACGGACGTAAAAAACGCCGCGGAAACGGCGCGAAAAACGCCGCGAAAAATGCGAGTTGGTCAAAAAACGTCTGAAAAGCAGGGTCTGTTTTCCCTTGAAAACAGCTCTGGATTTTCAGACGTTTTTGGTCACTACGTGTGCACATACCCTAAAAGTTTAAAAAAAAGCACTTTTCTCATTTTTCCCCTAAAGTAATGTTAAAAAAAATAAAAGTTAATATAACTGGTATCACCGCATCCGTAAAAGTCCGAACTATCACAATATAGCATTGTTTAACCCGCTCGGTGAACACCGTAAAAAAAGAAATGATTAAACACACAAATTGCTGGTTTTTGGTCACCTTAGCTCTGAAACATTTTTTAATAAAAAGTGATCAAAAAGTCGCTTATACCCCAAAATGGTATACTACAGCTCGCCTCGCAAAAATTAAGCCCTCAATTCACGAAATTAACGGAAAAATAAAAAAATTATGACTCTCAGAACATAGCGACACAAAACATATTTTTATTTTAGCAAATAGTTGTTTTTTTTAAAAGTGGCAAAACATAAAACAAAACATATAAATTTGGTATCGCCATAATCGTATGAACCTGTAGAATGTTGTTTTTATCGCCTGATGGGCGCCGTAAAAACAAAACCCCCCGAAAAATGCCGTAATCGCTGTTTTTTTGCCAGTTCACCCCACAAATAATGTTTTTTTCAGCTTCCCAGTACATTATGCGGTACAACTACAACTTGTCCTGCAAAAAACAAGCCCTCATAAGGCTGTGTCAACAAAAAAACAAAGAGGTTATGGCTTTTGGAAGGCGGGAAGGAAAAATGAGCAAATTATCTTTGTGCTGAGCTGTATTTGTCCTGGTGCTGTATATATGTACTGATCTTTGTTCTGGTACTGTATTTATGTATTGAGCTTGGATCTAAAGCTGAATTTATGTACAGAGCTTGGTTCTTGTACTATATATATATATATATATATATATATATGTGTGTGTGTGTGTGTGTGTGTGTGTGTGTGTAATGAGCTTGGTTCTGGTTCTGTATTTATGTACCAGACTTTGTTCTGGCGCTGTATATATGTACTGAGCTTGGTTCTGGCACAGTATATCTGCATTAGCCAAAAGACTTGTTGTGGCCTACTGCGCACGCTGCACTGTCCTCTACCACAGTGCACAGCCTAACTAAATGGGCTGAGCACGCTTAGGATATTGAATGTGCACATATTGGTCTATACATAATGGGTTAGTTTATTAGAATGATTGTGGGTATGTTTTTATTCCTATGTAATTATATACATAGTGGGGCAATCCACTCAAACATTCTGGACAAGCTTGGACAGCTTGGACAAGTTCAAAAAGTTTCTAGGAAATGACTGATATAAAGAAAAAATATTTAGAGTTCACGTTAATATATGGTGTATTTGTAATATTATTTTGTTTGATTATTAGAATAACTTTTCATGGCGCAACACTCTGCGAAACACTTCGACCACGCCCCACCCCTGGGCATTCATGTCTTTATGCAGAGAACGTATTGGTAAAAATTTTAATCCCACCTCTGCAATTAGACCATATGGACATCATCAGTGGCGTAGCTATAGGGGTCGCAGCAGTCGCAATTGTGCCCCCCGCACCACATCAATAAAAAGTTACTATAGTAACTGGGGCCGCGAGAGTACTTACACGCCTGGTTCCGGAGCGCAGCAGAAGTCCTGACGTCACAGCGATGTGCGCAGCGCATGATATCACAACACTATGTACCGCGCACAACATCCCGACCGGGGATAAAGTCAGGACAGGAGCTGCGGCTGAAGAGGAGGGTAAGATTAATATCCCTGTCTGCTGAAGCTGATAGGTCGGGGTCCAACTCCCGGGACTCTGCCACTCAGCTGTTTTGAAGGGGCCGCAGAGCTCGTACGAGAGCTGCTTCCCCTTCATTTCGGTCACTTGCTCACATTGTGAATCCATGTCGGCGACTTACAGTGTGAGCAAGTGAGGGAAATGAAAGGGAAGCAGCTCTCATGCAAGCGCCGTGGCCCCTTCAAAACAGCAGATTGGCGGGGTCCCGGCAGTCGGATCCCGACCCATCAGCTATTGATGGCCTAAACTGAGAATAAGCCATCAATGTTTAGGGACTGGACAACCCCTTTTAAGCCTACGATGTTTCAAGCTTAGAGGGCCCAGGAGAAAGGATCACAGATTGTGTGATGCTGTCTGCTGGGCCCTGTGATCACGTGGTAGGCTTAGATACAGAGCCCATGTGTGATCCTGTCTGATGGGCCCTGTATATAAGCCTACCACACGGTAGGCTTATATACAGGGCCCCAGCAGACAGTAATCTTATACTGTATAAGATTACTGTCTGCTGGGACCCTGTATCTAAGCATCATACATAACCACATGGTAAGCTTAGATACAGGGCTCATATGTGATACTGTCTGTTGGACCCTGTATCTAAGCCTACCACATGGTAGGCTGAGATACAAGGCTCCAGCAGACAGTAATCTTATACTGTATAAGATTACTGTTTGCTGGACCCTGTATCTAAGCCTACCTTGTAGTAGGCTTAGATACAGGGTCCAACAGACAGTATCACACATGGGCCCTGTATCTAAGCCTACCACATGTGTTACTAATCGTTTTTTTTGTGTTTGTGTTTTTCTACAGGTTTGGTCGTTGGACTATGTCGGATTCAAGGACTACTTCGATGACGGCTTTTTTATTATCAATAAAATGGTTGTGAGAGGATTTTTTATTTCAATAAAATATTTTTTCTATGTCTTTGTGTTTTTTAAACTTTATTACTACTGCCTTAGTAATGGCCGCCGGCTGATTGACAGCGTCCATTATTAAGGTGGGGCTTAGTGTTAGCCGCTGCAGAGGCTAACACTAACCCCCATTATTACCCTGGTACCCACAGCCACCAGGGGTGCCAGGAAGAGCCTGATACGATCGAGTACTTGACCATCTGTAATGATGGTCGGATATTGGGGCGGCTGCGGGCTGGTATTATCAGGCTGGGAAAGGCCAGAAACAGCGCAGCGGGCAGCATTACCAGGGTGGGAAGGGTCACTGTTTTTGGCCTTCCACAGCCTAATACTACCAGCCTGCGGCCGCCCCAGTGCCCGACCATCACTACAGATCTTTCCAGGCTCTTTCCAGTACCCCTGGTGGCGGTGGGTACCAGGGTAATAATGGGGGTTAGTGTTAGCCTCTGCACCAGCATAACATTAAGCCCCATCTTAGTAATGGACGTTGTCAATCAGCTAGCAGCTATTACTAAGGTGGTAATAATAAAGTTTAAAAAAACTTTATTACATAGAAAAAATATTTTATTTAAATTAAAAAAAACCACACAACCCTCATTAACCATTTTATTGAGAATAAAAAAAACGCTGTCATTGAAGTAGTCCTCGAATCCGACATAGTCCAACGACCAAACCTGTAAAATAACACAAACACACAAAAATAATGAATAACACATAAAGAAGCAAATCCTATCCATAGTTTATAGCAGGGGCGGACATACCGCATGTGCAGCCGGTGCAGCTGCACAAGGGCCCCGCGTGGGAAGGGGGCCCGTTCCTCTGCTGGCCGACTCAGTTCTCAGCTGCGCGATGCTGAGGACTGAGACAGAGGCCCGTGGACAGTAGCTGCGAGCCCATCAGCGGGCCCCCCGTGGACAGTAGCTGGGCCTATCACTGAGTCGGAGGCCCGTGGACAGAAGCTACGGGCCCATCAGCACCCCCCCCCCCCCCCCGTGGCGCAGCGTGTATTACATAGCTGTTCGGGGGGGGGGAGTTTTGCGACAGTTCAGTCCCCCGTGGCATATTAGTTGCCAGAGCGAGCAGCGTGTATTACACATAGCTGCTCGCCGGCAGGGCGCCGATCAGCTGTTGAACTGGAGGGGGGGGGAGTTTTGCGCTCTGCCACAGTTCAGTTCTTGTGAAATGTGGCGCCGGCAAGGCGCAGTTCAGCTGGCGAGGGGGGGGAGTTTGCGCTCTGCTCTCTGCTGCTCGCTTCCACAGTTCTTCGGCTACTTGTGGACAGAGCAGAGCTGACAGCGACACACAGCCACAGAGAGCCATTAGTGGAGTGGAGAAGCCCTGCTGCAATATTTACAGCAGCTACAGACAGACAGTATGTATATGGAGAGAGAGAGGCAGTATGTATATATATATTTATGTATAGTAAATAATATCATTGCACTGACACTGCAGTAGTTGTACATTTTCCAGTGCACAAGACAGTGTCATTTATTACACTGTCTTGTGTGCACTGGATGATCACTCACTGCAGGAAGAAGCCTTAACGTCAGTCAGTAAGCAGGGCAGCAAAGCTGCAGTCATTAAATGCCCCGCAGTTCCCAGGCTTGGGATCCCTTGGCTGAAGCATGGAGATCTAAATATATCCGCCCGCCCAATGGCTGCCACGTGTGACCTTAGACTGGATTCACACTTGCGTCCAGAATTCCGTTTTCCTGTTCCGTCAGAGGAGCAAGAAAACGGAATTCAATCTCCGTTACATGACCGTGCCCGACGGAACCTATTCACTAAGCATGCTGTGCTATTGTGTCAGGTAAAATGACGGACACTCCGATGGAACCATTATAGATTTTTTATTTTTTTTGTGCTAATACTAATTTACAAGTTATCCTGTAAAAAACAAGTCCTCACACAGCTCCGTCAACAGTAAAATAAAAATGCTATGGGTCTTTGAATGCGGCGACACAAAAACAATTAAAAGAGTTCTTATTGTGCAAAAGTAAAAAAAACATACAATAAAATACCTGTATATAAATTTGGTACTTCCGTAATTATACTGATGCGCAGAATAAAGTCAACATGTTATTTACACTTTATGGTAAACCCCGTAAAAAGCCCAAAACAATGGACTTTTTTTTAACCATTATCCCCCCCAAAAAAAAAAAAAAAATATATATATATACTGTATATATATATATATAAAAGTTATACAATACATGATGTATAACTATATTTGGCTCCAAAATGGTGCCATTAAAAAATACAATTCAGAATGCCCCTGTAACAATGCCAGTGCAGCATTTCTGAAAAAATGGTGGATAATGTACATCCCCCACCAGTACAAAGGGAATGTTCAGCTACATGTTCCATGTGCATTTTTTATGGCTTTTCCCCTTTGCATTGCAAAAGATGAAATCCACAGCAAAGCAAATCTGCTATATATAGGGCATGACAACCTATGAAGAATGAAGTGCAAACACAGTGCTCACATCTGTGTCGGAGCCTCCATCGCAGATTCCGTAATTTTTACTAGAATAGTGCTGTATGCAGCGTTATTTTTCCCGTCAAAATGACAGACACCGAGGTGGAATGCTGGTGTCCGTTATTTGATGAATCCGGCACTGTGCCATGGTTTCCATTTATGAAGGAAACCTTGACGCAGAGGTGAACATGGTATAACATCATATTTGTTAAATAGGCTATAATATTTACTCATAACATAGTAAACATAAATTACCATCTACTTTTCAGAATGGCGCCTGGCCCAAAACCTAAAAGTGGTGCTTAAAAGCGCAGACAAAGAAAGGACGAGTTAGCGCAGACGGCTAAACTACCAAAAATTAGTTCATTTCTTAAACAGGCTGAGAAAGAACAGAGTGAGATACCAGCCCCCTGCAGCAGCACTTCTGGTGACAGTGGTCAGATCAGCTTTATAGAAGAATGTGAAAGCAGTGCACAGGCAAGTGGCCAGGGTGAGGAGAATGAAAACTTACCAAATATATCTACTGAGGCTTCAGAAAATGCAGAGTGCTCAGAGACAGCGTCGAATAACGAATCCTGTGAAGCAGTTACTATAGAGAGTCAGAGTGAGGAACCTTCCAGAGAATATCTGGATGAAACATTTGTAGATGATGAAGGTCATGATACAATTGCTGATAAATTTCCAACAGACCGTGGTAATTTCCCATCAGAGCTTACAGACAGTCAAACAAAGAGATTCATCATTTCTCAGGGGTCTTGTAGGCCACTCATAACATTTCCACGAGACCAAAAACAGGGAGGACGTTGTTTTTCCCATACATTTTACACTAAGAGAACACAAGCTGGAGTATTGCTCCAACGTTCATGGTTGTGCTATTCTCCAAAACTAGACTGTGCCTACTGTGAACCATGTTGGCTTTTTGCTGATCGTACCTGTGGTGCCTACAATTCAGCATGGGTGAATGGTATGAGAAATTGGTCCCATCTAACACAGGCAGTGCATTATCATGAAAGCTCCATGCAGCACATTCATGCTTGCATGTTGATGCAGCAGTGGCGCAGTCACGGTACTGTAGATGAAGAAAACGAAAGGGAAATTAGAAAGCAAAAAAACTTCTGGAGGCAAGTGCTTGGCAGAGTGATTAATGTGACATTAACACTAGCAATGTGTAATCTTCCTTTCAGAGGTCACACAGAAGTGATAGGCCAAGCAAACAGCGGTGTTTTTTTGTCTTTTATTCAGTTGCTAGCAAGGTATGACTCTACTCTGCAGCAGTTATTGGAAATGCCAAGGGGATCTGTCCGGTATCTTAGCCATAGAGTACAGGATGAGATAATTGCTTTATTGTCAAAGAAGATAGAGCAGGATATTGTTAATGAGATCAAGAGCTCTCCATTTTTTTCCATAATAATAGATACAACACAAGACATTTCTAAAACTGACCAACTTAGTCAGATTTTTCGTTATGTGACAGTTGAAACAAATCAACAGAATACTGTTACAGCATTAAAGATAAATGAAGTTTTCCTCGGATTTCATGCCATCACGGATCAGACCGCTGCAAGCCTTGAAAAAGAAATTGTATTAAGTATTGAAAATAAGGGTCTTGACATAAGTAGATGTCGTGGACAAGGGTATGATGGTGCAGCAAACATGAGTGGCATATATACAGGCGTGCAAGCAAGAATTTCTAAAAGGGAACCTTGTGCACAGTATATACATTGTGCAGCTCACAATTTAAACCTTGCTTTAAACGATTCTGTCCGATACATCCCAGAAATAAACAAATTTTATGATGTAATCGAAAAATTGTACCAGTTTTTTGGAAACAGTATCAAAAGATGGGCATTATTGTCAGAAATATCTTCTGCATCTGAAACTGCTAACATTACGCTGAAGAGACTGTGTCCAACTAGATGGTCTTCCAGGAATGATTCCATCACAGCACTGAGGTACCGTTACACGGATATACTAAAGGCACTGACAAAAATCATCCTGAAGTCAGACAAAAATTCCAGTGACATCAACGATGCCTCTAGTCTAAAAAAGAACATCAGCTCCTTTGAGTTTGTGATGATGGTTGTCCTGCAGTCAAGGATTCTGGATGTTGTAGGACCAATTTCAAAGTGTTTGCAAGCCAAAGACACAAATATAGAAAAAGCAACACAATTACTTCAGAACGCAGTTGAAGTTTTTCAAAAGTTCAGAAGTGACTATCAGGGAGCGAAAGACAGTGCCATAAAATTATCAGAAAAGTGGGGCATAGGAGTTATATTTGAAAAAAGAAGAAATAAACGTGTAAAACGACAGTTTGATGAGTTGTGTCAAGATGAACGGCTCAACGATGCTGAGAGGTACTTCCAGGTTAACATCTACAATTCCTGTCTAGACACAATCATAATGCAACTAAAACAAAGATTCCAAAGTCTTCATGCAACAGTGAAAAAATTTAAAGCAATCCTTCCCAGCTCACTTTTGTCAGCAACTGATGAGGAACTTCAGAATGACGGAGAGAATCTTGTGAAGCATTTCAAAAATGACTTTTCACCAGCTCTCCCTGTACAACTCATTTCTTTCAGAACGTGCTTAAAATCACAAATTGCACAACTGACCACTGTAGAAGAAATAGCCAAGCTATTAATTGTTGAAAACAGTGTGTTATCTACAAGTTTTCCAGAAGTGTGCACAGCATATATTTTGTTCTTGACATTGCCAGTAACAGTGGCTAGTGCTGAACGCTCGTTCTCAAAACTAAAACTAATCAAGAACTACTTGCGGTCTACCATGGGACAAGAAAGGTTAAGCGGATTGGCTATGTTGTCCATAGAAAATGAACGTGCTAGAATGATTGACTTGAATAAGATCATTGATGAATTTGCAGAAAGGAAGGCAAGAAGGAGGAGTTTTAAGTGAATCAATCAACTCTCAGACAGACCAGTAAATGACAGGATCAAATATTCCCAGTTATCTGCCTAAACAGATTGAGTTTTGCTCTTTTGCATACGTTTTTCTATGCCTACATTGTATGGTTGACTACTTTTCAGTTGCCTTGATTCGGCTTTGTTGTGTAAGTTTAAGTACACAGTATTGTTTATTAGCTTTGTATAGTAAGTATTATTTATTTAAAAATGTTTTGCTTTTTTTTCATTGATTCCTCATGGCAATACTTTTACATTCCGTATGTGACATATTGAGATTCAGTCCTGCTTGATAGGTAACAGTGCAGTAAGCTAAGCATGATAAGATCATCTAAATTATTGCATCTCAGTTGCATGAGTGCTTTGTGTTATATTCAATGATTCAATTTAACCTAAGTCTCTAAATGTGGGCAAAGAAAATAAAAAAACTATACTCACCTCCTCCCTCGCCTCCGTTCACCCGCCGCAGCCCCCATCCTCCTGTCTCGGTCTGTGTTACAAGTGTACAAGGCTGCACTGGTGACGCGCTGCCGATGGCACGTGACCGCTGCTGCCAATAACTCCTCATTGGTGTGCTGCTGAGGACAGTAGTTCCACAGCAAATCGCTGTTGAGGGCATTGATTGGCTGCAGCGGTCATGTGCCATCGACCGCGCGTCACCACAGCAGCTTTGTAAACACAGAAAGGGATAGGGGCTGCGGAGGGGGAACGGAGGCGCCGGAGGAGGTGAGTATAGGTTTTTCATTTTCTTTGCCCACATTTAGGGACTTAGTTTAGATAAGAATTTAACCCGGAAAAAAATGTGTTACTTGTGTTCTAAACTGGTAATAAAATGTACAATATAAATCTTCCTTCATAATTTTTATTAGTAAGGTTTATTTTTATATGCATATATATGTTTAGGTAACTTTGTCGGTATTGGGGGGGGGGCGGGGGGGCCCTGGCACATTATCTGCACAGGGGCCTTTTGCAGTCTGTGTCCGCCACTGGTTTATAGGGTTGTAGTGCTATAGATATGCTGTCTCCTATACACACATACACACACACACACACACACACACACATTTTCTTGGGGGGGACATATGTATTGGGCCTATTTCCCCTGACATTTTAAGACCTTAGTGACGCTCCTGGCTGCTAGTGCTGCAATGTTGGGTCACTTAGGAGACCCAGAGATGCAACTGAAAGCTGCAAGCTGTCGGCCATGAGACGTTTGGGGGGGGGGGCCATGAGAAGTTTGGGGGGGGGCAATGAGAACTTTTGCATCGGGGCCCATGAGCCTTTAGCTACACCCCTGGACATCATAGATAAGGGTCCCCAACTCGGGACCCCCCTCTATGAGCCAGATCAGTGATCAGCTCTGTAAGAGCAGCTGAATGGCCAACATGAAATGATCATTTTCCCTTTAGCTTTCTGCTAGATCATAGTTGCATGTTGACGTACAGTTCTGTGTTTTTATTGGTAGTAAAAGCACTTACTTTCTGAAGCTTTTATCTTTACATTTCTGAGGCCAGCATAAATTACGCTTGTCTGACTTGCTTCTCTGCCATGTAGTTCCTGCTTCTATTTCTTAGTTCTATGATATGCCAAGTTTTGTGTGAATGAATGAATGACAGGCTGCATCGTATTCCCCACACGGGAAGGAAGTATTATGTGTGCATAAATCATTTTATAAGAAAAATGATGTACTGCTCCCCATTGCAAGTTGACATTACACTGAAACCTAAGTACAGGGGCAATGGTCACCTTGATGTCACATGGGCTGCTGCTATTTTCTATGCAACACTTCCAGCCATTGTAAGTGTACATTCCGATAAAAAAAGAAATGACTGCAAAAGGTAACACTATTTAAGTACATGGCAAAGAGGTAGAGAATAATACAGAGAAAACATTTTCATTGCCTCATACAATGAATAAGCTTCATTTACATTAAACCAGAAAACCTGTGAACAACATGTGAAGTGAACTGAAGCTGCCTACTAAATTATATTTGAATGGGGGCGTATAGAGCTGCAGTATTCTACCACATACATTATATGAGGGTTAAATAACTACGGTAGCTCCGGCTCTTATTT
Source organism: Rhinoderma darwinii (assembly GCF_050947455.1). Lineage (NCBI taxonomy): Eukaryota > Metazoa > Chordata > Amphibia > Anura > Rhinodermatidae > Rhinoderma > Rhinoderma darwinii. Next base: position 111,836,684 of record NC_134690.1, read on the forward strand.
ATCCCACATTGAGGTTTGGAACGCCACCAGTACGCTTTTAGGTAATCCTCCTGTATTATGATTTTTTTCCCTAACAATATAGACTATTTCCAAGTCAATCCGTTACACTTACATTTATGGGAAAATAAAATTACAGATAAGATAGTGCTCACGATGCAGCAAATGCTGCATTATAGAGTTAACTGAGTTACATTCTACTTGGTTTGTGAGTGTGGATAGAAAGCACCTCCAGGCTGTATGAATGCCAGAAACCTTTTCTATTCCTCCGTCCTCTGTAGTTTACACATTCCACAAATAGTGCTAAACCACTGGGATTGCAGTTAGCTATGATAGCCATCCAAGCTGGCAAGAGGAGTTTAAAAGCAGGAATCACAATATCATATTCCTTAAAAGATGTGGTTTGAAACCACACACTTTAAGTTTGTTGTCTTTCTGTATAGAAATGAGCATTTTGTTATATTATAACCCCCATATTCCCCAAATCCCAGTACCGCATTCTTAGCATTTTTCTTCTGCATAACTGTAATGTCGTGGTCACCTTTTTTGGGAGAGCATTACATCTTTTTTTCCTACAGATACAGAAGCATTCGCCATTGTTTCTCCTTTCAAATGATGTAGGCACCAATAGCCCTCCCTGAAAATGATGGAGATAAGATAGTACTGCCTTCTGTCTCTCCCTCTAAGGCTACATTCACATGAGCGTGAGCAACCTCAGACGTGAAAAACTGCTGTTTTTCACGTCCGAGGTGCACCAGTGCGGGACGCGTTATCACGGATCCCCCATAGACTAGAGTCTATGGAGGGATGGGTGAAAACGCAGGAAAATAGGACATGTCCGACTTTTCCACGGACCCGTCACGCTCTCCGTTGAAACAGCCGTGTGAATGGCTCCATTGAAATACATGTGTCCATGTGACGGCCGTTGTTTCAATGGCCGTCACAGGGACGAGTTGCATGCTCGTCTGAATGAGCCCTAAGTAAGACAGATAACACTGACTCCATATCTCTTCATGTAAATAATTCAGGTACTAATAGTACTTCCCATTGTGTCTCCCTGTAAATGATGTGGGCACCTACAGTACTGCCTTTCTGTCTCCCCATAAATGATGTAGGCTCCATAAAACTGCCTTTTTGTCTGTCTTTGTAACTGATGCCAGTACTGTCTCTCCCTGCAAAGGATGTAGTGTAAAGCATAGTATCGGTGAGAGAGGGAGGTGTTAGTTGTAAGTGATGACAATAGCCCAGATATGATGCAAATAACAGTCCTTTTTACTCAAAGGTGGTATTACAGAAACGTCCACAAGGGGTATATAAACAACTTCTCACAGATAAGAGGTACTCTTATAATTGTGGCAATGGTAGCTCACCAACTTTACTTCCGGACAGAGCTTTCAACTCCACCCTGATACAGGGGTAGCATCTTATTTATATTCAGGCCTTTTCAATCTCTGACTGTTTTCTCTCTTTTGGGGAAGCTCCCGGGCAACTCCACCCGCCCAGAAGCGTAGCTAGTGGGGCGCAGGGGGGCGGTGGCCCCGGGCCCCGGTCCACCAACAGTGGTGCATCCCGGTTTCAACTGTATCTGCATCCTCAGGACGCAGATACAGTTGAATTCAAAGCTGGAGCATGGAGCCGACGGCTCCCTGCTCCAGCATTCACTTTGTAATGCCAGCTCTTGCTGTGAGCTGCTCTACGCAGACAGGCGCGATGTAGTCACATCATCGTGCCTGTCTGCGTAGAGCCACAGACTGCACCGAGCGGAGGAGCAGGGAAATCCCCTCCATGTCGTGGGAATGGGGATAGGTAAATATTTATTTTATTATCTTTTATTAGGCACTATACTGTGTGGTGGCAGCTAAGGGGGAATTATACTGGGTATGGGGGGGCCGCAATAGGGAATTTTACTCTATTTGGGCAGCTTTGGAGGCATTATATTGTATGGGGCAGCTATGGGGCATTATACTGTATGAGGGCAGCTATGGGGGCATTATACTATGTGGGGGCAGCCATGGGGGCAGCCATGGGGGCATTATACTGTATGGGAGCCGCTATGGGGACATTATACTGTATGAGGGCAGCTATGGGGGCATTATACCATATGGGGCAGCTATGGGGGCATTATGCGGTATGTGGGCAGCTATGGTGCAGCATACTGTGCGGGGGCAGTTATGGGGGCATTATACTCTGTGGGGGCAGTTCTGGGCGCATTATACTGTGTGAGAGGCACTATATGGGCATTAGACTGTGTGGGGGCAGCTATAGGGGCATTATACTGTGTAGGGAGAGTTATGGGGGCATTATTCTGTGTGGTGAGGCACTATAGGGTCATTATACTTTGTGGGGGTCATTATACTATGTAAGGATCACTAAGGGGTCACTATACTATGTGGGGGCACTAAGGGATCATTATACTATGTGAGGGTAGCTATGGGAGCATTATTCTGTGGGGGGGCAACCATAGGGACATTATCCTGTGTGGGGGAAGCTATAGGGGTATTATACTATGTGGAGCACAATATGGAGTCGTTATACTGTGTGGGGGGCCCACTTGGTTGGGGCCCACTCAGATGTGTTTCGTCCCCCTGTTGTAAACCCCTAGCTACGCCTCTGGACCCGCCACTTCCGGACCCACTCAATCTCAAGGGTGTCTCATTTTCTCATGCTTGCCAGAACTGCAAGACCCTATTGCTCCCATGGCCATAGCCCGCGAAACTGAACCGTAATAGGCAAGAACAGCTGCCTTTTATTACTTTAATTTAAAAAAAATCACAGAAAAAAAGTCATTCTTAATGATACAAGGGCAAGCTCAACCGCCAGCTCCCATCAGAATGCAGATAAGCACAATGCTACAAGGAGGAAGGTTACACAGGTGCAAAATACTGATGAACAACTTCTCTCACACCTACTATTCATGAGGGGGGTGGGCAGTGGCGGATCATCATAAGGGCAGTTCGTGTGGCCGCCCGGTGGCCAAGGCTCCTAGGGGCCCAGGTCGACCCGAACCACACATAATTAAAAAAATGAATGAAAAAACTATGCAGCTCGCTAGCGCTGCTGACAGCCACTGCTGGCACGGGCCCCTGAATACGCGATGGCGTCGCTAACACCGGAGGGGGCCCCGGTGCTAGCGACAGCCATATTCACTTGTACCTGTGTCCTCAGGATGAATACTATATGAACACTATAGGCTGCAGGCCACGTTAGGTCTGTGCAGCGCTCAGTCCGTCGCGGAAAGGGCAAGGTTAGTACAATATATTTGGGGGGGATTTCTGTGTAGCACTAAATACAAGGGGGAGCAGGGTGGCACTATATACAAGTGAGGGGCGCTGCGTGGCATATATAAGGGGGGCTGTGTGCCACTTTATACAAGGGGGCTGTGTGGCACTATATATAAGAGAGGGGGGGCTGGGTAGCACTATATACAAGGGGGCTGTGTGGCACTATATACAAGGGGGCTGTGTGGCACTATATACAAGGGGGGCTGTGTGGCACTATCTGCAGGGGTCTGTGTGTGGCGCTATCTACAGGGGGCTGTGTATGTGGCGCTATCTGCAGGGGTACTGTGTGGCGCTATCTACAGGGGGGATGTGTGTGGCGCGATCTACAGGGGGCATTATTACTGTGGGGGCACAAAGGGGGCAGGGTTACTGATGAGGCACTTTATTGTGTCGAGCACTGAGGGATTATTATTACTGTCTGAGGCACTGCGAATTACGAGTTTTTTAGAGGATGGGGTATAGGTGTGAAGGGTGCTGGAAAAGCGAGAAACCAACATATCTGTGTGTCAAATTCTGCAGACATGAGTCATGGCTGGAATAACTCGTCACAGCGGTCTGGGCTGGATGGAGAAAAAAGGGAAAGCGAATGACTAATCTGACAAAACGGTTAAGAATTGTAGTCGGCACACCTTGCTTGTATTTCAAAATTAATTTATTAGGATTCTCACGATGGATGCCAGAGGCTATATGTGCGACGTCGACGTTTCGGTCGATTAGACCTTCGTCGGGCACTGAGCCGTACTGGGGACTGGATCGTTGCGTAACTATACTGTGTTGTAGCGCTGCTATGAATAGAAATTGGCGGCTTACCGCTCTTCATGGGCGCCCATGAAGAGTGGTAAGCCGCCAATTTCTATTCATAGCAGCGCTACAACACAGTAGTAGCACATATAGCCTCTGGCATCCATCGTGAGAATCCTAATAAATTAATTTTGAAATACAAGCAAGGTGTGCCAACTACAATTCTTAACCTATATCCGCGTTGGGACCCTACCTCGAGCACCCAAGGAAACCGGTACTATCTGAACACAACCATATAATCTGAGAAAACATCTCCTGTGAGTCACTAGATATAAATGTGCTGTAATCACTTATATCACTTATATCATCTGAAGATCTCCTGTGTATAACTGGCATCTACCACTACATGGTCACTATATTGTGGTAATATTGGTCTTTGTATAGTGGTTTTTATTCAGTAACAGTATGGGGGTATTATTCAGTGACTTTGAGGTTATGGTTTTTGCAGTATTGTTGAGTAACAGTATGGGGGTATTATTCAGTCACTATGTAGTTATGGTGTGGCGGTATTATTTTGACATTATAATGTATTATTATTGGTAATATTGGTCTTATAATAGTGAGTTGTGTTCAGTAACCGTATGGGGGTATTATTTCATCTGGTATAGTGGTATGATTTAATAACTATATATGTATATAGATAATTTTTGGGGTGTGAGAGCGGGGACATATTCTTTGGGTCTTGCAACACTTTTGGATGTGCTAGAAATCAGTGAGGCAGTTCTCAGCACACCACCTTCTGAATTGACTGCATTATTGATACAGTAAGGGCCTGTTCACATATGCGTCGGGGTTCCGTTGATGGCTTCCGTCAGAACTTTCAGTCGGAGGAACCCATAAACGGAAAGGCAAACTGAAACCACAGCTTCCAATGCAAATGGTTTCTGTTTATCTCCGTTCCGTAAGGTTTCAGTTTTTTGGGCGGAATCAATAGCGCAGTGAACTCATAGACTTTCTATTGAGACCATACAGTGCTCTGAGGAATGCCAATCATAAACGAAGCGGCACAGTGCTCTCCCGAACCCTTCTGCCGCTTCTTTTTAGTAATTGGTGGGGGCCTCAGCGTTTGGACTCCCACCGATCAAAACTTCTGACATTTCACTATGACATGTCAAAAGTTTTAATTACACTTTAAAGAGAGGTGTTAGCATTTTTTATGTGATGTGTTAAAGGCTATGTACACCTTTTAAAGACTACTTTTTGGGATACAGCTGCTTTGTAATCTGTATACAGAGCAGCTGTATCTAGGACTAAATCCTGTATCCGTCAGGTTAGCGGGGCTGACGGGTTTAGGGACAGCATGTCCTGCATGTCTCTGACACGCAGGATCGAGCTGTTATTGATCACATCTAAATTCATATACTACATTTTTTACATTGGAAAAAATATTAATAGTATTGTTTGTTTTAAAGTTTTAATAGAAAATCAAAGAAGAAAAGCGTTGTTTAAGTGTCTCGCAAGGGAAAAGAGGTTGGGGGGTTGCATTGCGTGTAAATGAGAAGGAGGGGGCCCATGTTGTGGCGGATTAGGTGTACCAGGGCCCAGGGTACAGCTAATCCGCCACTGGGGGTGGGTGCTTAGTATTATCTTTACACAAAGATAAAGCTTATACAAGGGTGCCAGTCACATGGTTATGTGTAAATATATGTCCCCTTTTTCTGCGGTTTGTCTTTTATTGCTTTAGCATTGTCCAACGTGAGACACACAGCATCCCTACACTGGCTACATTCTCACAACGTGGTTGCCGCTGAAAATATACTAGAAGATGGTTTCTGGGCCATTTCTCCATACGCACTCAATCAGGCCAAATACAAAAGACAGAATGAGCCACCATTAACTGAAAAAAGAGCACATTACAATGAAATACAACAATCACAATTATATGCATAAACCACATTACCAACAGTCCATCTTCATAATCTGAACCTGAGGAGAAAGGCAAGTCAAACTCGCACAACTCTCTATATGTAAAGGAACAATACCATCTTAACTAAGGAGGGGCTGATCCACACTTATATCGGCTCCATAGTACTGCCTTCCTGTCTCTTATTGTAAATGATGCAGGCAATGATAGTACTGCCTTCCTGTGTCTAATTGTAGTTGATGCAGGCAATTATAGTTCTGCCTTCCTGTCTCTCCCTGTAATTTATATAGGCATCTGGCTACAGAAATTGTCAGATAAGCAGATACTGATATAAGAAAAATATTGTATTTAGTTTTTCTTTTTTTTTTAAAAAAAGAAAATAATATTAGAGCGAAATATAACTAAAAATATTTGTTTGCAGAGTTACTATTTTACCTTGTTCTACACTACTTTCCTTACTTTGCAGTACATTGTTTTTCCCACATAGAGTTAAATTGGTTTACCACTTTCATAATGTTTCATTGTTCAGTCTAAAAATCAAATTTCAGCTCATAACATTCCACAATTTCCCAGAAAATTTGCAGTATTAAAAACATAAAATCAAAACTCTTCATTTCCAGGTTTTATAACACAACTGTTTAATCAATTTTACAATAACCAGAATCCTCTATAAGGCGATTAAATACATTTGGATTACTTGAATTCATAGATGAAAATTTATGCAGTTCTCATATTCATATATTAACACAAGATTAATTACATAATTCTCAGTTTTTTATTAACATTTTCTCATCAATAGTTTTTATTGAAAAGATTTTTCCGTTTTTGTAACAAAAATATACATTGTAGTAGAGTCATGGAGTAAAACAGTTTTACATGTCTTAGGTAAGCAATATGCTACAACAAAGACAACGTTTGACAAAGGTATAATATTCAAAGATATTTAAATAGTCAGCATTGTGAAAGTGTTATACTCTGATTACAATAGGGTTAAAATATGGAATATATATACAGTACTGTGCAAAAATTTAAGAAGTTGTGGAAAAATGCTGCAAAGTAAAAATTCTTTAAAAATAGAAGTGTTATTAGTTTTGTTTTTATCAATTAACAAAGTAGAAACTGAATGAACAGAAGAAAAAATCTAAATCAAATCAATATTTGATGTGACCACCCTTTGCCTTCAAAATAGCATCAATTCTTCTAGGTACACTTGCACACAGTTTTTGAAGGAACTTGGCAAGGAGATTATTCCAAACATCTTGGAGAACTAACCACAGATCTTCTGTGAATGTAGGCTTCGTCAAATCCTTCTGTCTCTTCATGTAATTCCAGACACAATGATGTTGAGATCAGTGCTCTGTGGGGCCCATATAATCACTTCCAGGGCTCCTTGTTCTTCTTAATGACATTGGCTGTATGTTTGGGGTCGTCCCGCTCCAGAATAAATTTGGAGCCAATCAGATGCCTCCCTGTTGATATTGCATGATGGATACGTATCTGCCTGTATTTCTCAGTATTGAGGAAATCCTGACCAAATCCCCAATTCCGTCTGCTGAAATGCAGGCCAAAACTTGCAATGAACCACCACCATGCTTCACTGTTGCCTTCAGATACTCATTATTGTACCGCTCTCCAGCCCTTCGGCATACAAACTGCCTTCTGTTACAGCCAAATATTTTACATTTAGATTCATCAGTCTAGAGCACCTGCACCCCAATTCCTATGTTTTCATGCATAGTTGAGTCACTTGGCCTTGTTTTCACGTTGAAGGTATGGCTTTTTGGCCGTAATTCTTCCATGAAGACCACTTCTGGCCAGAGGTTTCCGAAGAGTTACATAGTTACATAGTTACATAGTTAGTACGGCTGAAAAAAGACACATGTCCATCAAGTTCAACCAAGGGAAGGGAAAAGGGAAGGAAGAATTTTTACACATAGGAGCTAATATTTTTTTGTTCTAGGAAATTATCTAACCCTTTTTTAAAGCCATCTACTGTCCCTGCTGTGACCAGCTCCTGCGGTAGGCTATTCCATAGATTCACAGTTCTCACTGTAACGAAGGCTTATCGCCTCTGCAGCTTGAATCTTTTTTTCTCCAGACGGAGGGAGTGCCCCCTTGTTTTTTGAGGGGGTTTTACAAGGAACAGGATTTCACCATATTTTTTGTATGTGCCATTAATATATTTATATAAGTTAATCATGTCCCCCCTTAGTCGTCTTTTTTCAAGGCTAAATAGGTGTAATTCTTTCAATCTTTCCTCATAACTTAAATTCTCCATGCCCCTAATTAGCTTCGTTGCTCTTCTTTGTATTTTTTTCAACTCCAGGGCATCCTTTCTATGAACTGGAGCCCAGAACTGAACTGCAAATTCTAGATGAGGCCTCACTAATGCTTTGTAAAGTGGTAATATTACATCCCTACCCCGCGAGTCCATGCCTCTTTTAATACACGACAATATCCTGCTGGCCTTTGAAGCAGCTGATTGACACTGCATGCTGTTATTGAGTTTATGATTTACAAGTACACCCAGATCCTTCTCAACAAGTGAATCCGCCAGTGTAGCTCCCCCTAGGACATATGATGCATGCAGGTTGTTGGTACCCAGATGCATAACTTTACATTTATCTACATTAAACTTCATCTGCCAAGTGGACGCCCAAACACTTAGTTTGTTTAAATCTGCCTGCAATTCATGAACATCTTCCATAGACTGAACTATATTACATAGCTTGGTGTCATCTGCAAAAATAGAAATAGTGCTATTAATCCCATCCTCTATATCATTAATAAATAAGTTGAATAATAGTGGTCCCAGCACTGAACCCTGGGGTACACCACTTATAACCGGTGACCATTCAGAGAAGGAATCATTGACCACAACTCTCTGGATACGGTCCTTGAGCCAATTCTCAATCCAATTACAAACTATGTTTTCTAAACCTATAGTCCTTAATTTACCCATTAGGCGTCTATGGGGGACAGTGTCAAATGCCTTTGCAAAGTCCAAAAACACTAAATCCACAGCGGCCCCTCTGTCTAGACTTCTGCTCACCTCTTCATAAAAACAGATTAGGTTAGTTTGACAACTTCTGTCCTTAGTAAAACCGTGCTGGCTGTCACTTATAATGCTATTTATTGTCACATAATCCTGTATATAGTCCCTCAATAGCCCCTCAAACATTTTCCCCACGATGGATGTTAAGCTTACTGGTCTATAATTACCTGGGGAAGACCTAGAGCCCTTTTTGAAAATAGGCACCACATTTGCGCTGCGCCAGTCCCTTGGCACTATACCAGTCACTAGAGATTCTCTGAATATTATGAAAAGGGGGACAGAAATAACTGAACTAAGCTCTTTAAGAATTCTAGGGTGTAACCCATCTGGTCCCGGGGCCTTGTGCACATTTATTTTATTTAATTTAGCTTGGACCATCTCTACATTCATCCAATTCAGTATATCAACTGATATATTAACAGCACTGGCATCGGCTACATCAGCTGCTCTTTCTTCAGTTGTATATACAGAGCTAAAGAACCCATTTAGTAACTCTGCCTTCTCTTGATCCCCTGTGATTACCATTATCTAGGGGTCCTACATGTTCAGACCTTGGCTTTTTAGCATTTATATACTTGAAGAATTTTTTGGGATTTGTTTTACTATCCTTGGCCACCTGCCTTTCATTTTGTATTTTTGCTAATTTTATTACATTTTTACAGATTTTATTAAGCTCTTTATATTTTACAAAGGCTACAGCTGTACCCTCAGATTTGTATTTTTTAAATGCCCTTTTTTTGTCATGTATTGCCCCTTTCACAGAAGGTGTAAGCCATGTGGGGTTTAATTTGAGTCGTTTATACTTGTTACCTATAGGAATAAATTTTGCACTATAATAACTCAAAGTAGATTTGAAAATCTCCCATTTATCATTTGTCCCATTATTTGACATTAGTTCTTCCCAGTCCATATCCTGAATTGCAGCCCTCATCCTGGGGAAATTGGCTTTCTTAAAATTAAATGTTTTTGCCCTCCCGGCCTGCGTTTGTTTTTTACAGTATAGGTAAAATGTAACTATATTATGATCACTGTTACCGAGGTTTTCACGAACATTGACATTCCCAACAAGATCTGCATTATTAGAAATGACCAGATCCAACAGAGCTTCACCTCTAGTCGGGTCTTCCACAAACTGGCCCATAAAATTTTCCTGCAACAGGTTGAGGAAATGTCTCCCCTTTGCAGTTGAAGCTGAACCATGACACCAATTAATATCCCGGAAATTAAAATCTCCCATTATCACTACAGTACCCGCCTGTGCAGCCCGCTCCATCTGTTTATATAGCTGAACATCCATCTCCTCAGTTATATTGGGGGGGTCTATAGATTACACCAAAAGTAATTTTTTCAGTGTTTACCTCCCTTTCTAGTTCCACCCACAAGGTTTCAACCTCCTCACAGTATTCACCCACTATTGTGTCTTTCACACTCACCTTCATATCATTTCTCACATACAGACATACACCACCACCTTTCCTATTTGTCCTGTCTTTCCGAAAAAGTGTAAAACCCTGTAGATTTACAGCCCAGTCATGTGAAGAGTCCAGCCATGTTTCAGCAACACCAACTATATCTATATTTTCTTCCAGTATCAAGGCCTCCAGCTCCCCCATTTTGCTTGCTAGACTTCTGGCATTTGTGAACATACACTTTAATTTGCCTGTCAGTTTTTCACTTTTATTATCAGAAATGTGATTTGACATTAATCGGGCCTTTTTATTTACACTGATGTTTTGTAACGAAAGGATCTCCTTATCTTGTTGTCTAGTCCTCTCCCCACATTCTGTTTCTCCCCCCACCAATATAGTCTGACCCCTCTCTAACCTGGCTACCCCTTTTTTTTCTACATTGACCTCCCTCCTCAGCCCTAGTTTAAATACTCTGCCACCCCAGCTAGAATTCTCTCCCCCAGCACAGCGGACCCCCTTCCATTTAGGTGCAAATCATCTGCAGAATACAGTTTGTACCCCAATGAAAAGTCAGCCCAGTGCTCTAGGAACCCAAATCCTTCTTCTCTACACCAAGACTTCAGCCATGCATTTAACTCCCTGAGCTCCCGCTGTCTTTCCTGTGATGCGCATGGCACAGGCAGTATTCCTGAGAATACTACTTTGGAGGTCCTTCCCTTCAGCTTGTAGCCTAGTTCTTTAAAATTATTCTTAAGGCTCCTCCACCTACCATTTATTCTGTCGTTGGTACCAACATGGACCACGACAGCTGGATCATCACCAGCCCCTCCCAGCAATTTGTCCACCCGTTCCACCACATTCCGAACCCTGGCACCAGGGAGACAGCAAACCATTCGGTTGAGGTGGTCTTGGCGACAAATTATTCTATCCGTCTTCCTGATTATAGAATCCCCTACGACTATCAATTGTCTTGGCTTACCTGCATTACCATCCCGCCGACTACTAGATGGGCTGTTCTCCCGGCTGTTAGGGAGATCAGTATCCACTAGGGCTGCCATTTCTGAGACTGACACCCTCGCATCATCACCCAACTTGGCAATTTTGCCTGTAATGTCAGAAACCGGATCGGCCTTCCTTTTCTTTGACCCCTTTCTACTGCCCCTAACTACATTAACCCAGCTACTTACCTGATCCTGCTCACCCATGTCTTCACCCTCCAGTTGTAACCCACTAACTGCATGCTCCGTGAGCAGCAAGCTCAGCTCAAGATTGTCTATCCTCCTCAGTGTTGCATTCTGCTCCTCCAGATCTCTAATACGAGCTTCCAGGTGACCAACATGCTCACATCTGCCACAGAGATATTCACCCTGGAACTCCGGCTCCAGTCGTGCATACATATGGCAAACTGTGCACTGAAGAAAATCTCCAATCTTGCTATCCATTATCCAAGTTACAAAAAAAACAGCGAACAGGTGTTAATCAAAAAGAAAAAGAAGTAGAAGAGCACTTACTTGGGCCTTAACTCCTCTTTTCAACTACGGTTTTTGGAACTCCACTTGATCTACAACCCACTTGTTTTTTCAAGCCACAGAGCCAAGTAGATGGGTGTACCTGGGTCCTACTGTTTTTTGCCAGTTCTGACGTGATGGCACTACTGGATATCTTCCAATTTCCAAGGGATGTAAGCATGACGTGTCTTTGATTTGCTTCACTAAGTTTCCTTGGTCAACCACTGCATCTACGTTCCTCAATGTAGCCCCTTTCTTTGTGCTTCTACAAAAGAGCTCGAACAGCACATCTTGAAACCCCAGTCTGCTTTGAAATCTTTGCCTGGGAGAGACCTTGCTGATGCAGTGTAACTACCTTTTGTCTGGTTGCTGTGTTCAGTCTTGCCATGGTGGACCTGTGACATGAAACAGTCTTCCACAATCTCACGAATGTAGCAAAGTTTGGCTGTTCTTCATCCTGTTTTAAGCCTCCTACACAGCTGTTTCTGTTACAGTTAATGACTGTGTTTCAACCTACATATGAAAATAATGATCATTATCCCCTGTTTGGTATATAGGTTAATCATACACCTGACTATAATGCTACAAAATCCATGACTTTGTGCAAGTGTACCTAGAAGAACTGATGCTGTTTTGAAGGCAAAGGGTGGTCACATCAAATATTGCTTAAATTTAGATTTCCCTTTTGTTCATTCACTTTGTATTTTGCTAATCGATAAAAAAATGAACACTTCTGTTTTTAATAGAATTCCTACTTTGCATCATTTTTCCACAACTGCCTAAAACGTTTGCACAGTACTGTGTGTGTGTATATGTGTATATATATATATATATATATATATATATATATATATACTGTGTATATATATATATATATATATATACATATATATATATATATATATATATATATAGCAAAATCCAATATACAGGTCAGCACTCCAAGTTCAGTGAAACAAGTGGATCTTTTTAATCAATACATGCAACGTTTCAGCCTTCGCAATGGGGCCTTTCTCAAGCAATACATTTCAGTGTGAGGTTACAACATGGGTTACAACATCATTGTGATAATGCAATCAGCTTTCAATCAAGTCTAAAAACTTAGTTATATTCTAAAAACAGTGTGGTGCAAAGGCCACCATGTGAAGATATCGTTTATTCAATGAAATGCGTGCAATAGATAATAGGGCATATCGCCCGTACTGTATAAAACTTTTAAAATACAGTCTAATTGGCAAAGTGCCAATAGAGCCAGTGCAGGTGTATAATATCAAAATATATTAAAAAGCATACTTCAATTAAGCATAAATCCGGCTCACCCTTCCATGAATCCCCTTTCATCCACCATGCTGGTTAATGCGCCGGTATTTCCGGATATCAATGCGCATGCGCCACATCGCATGTTTCGCATAAGGTAGTTAGAAGCTAAGAGTGAGTCGTGGAACGCACTCGCTCTAATGGCACGCATCTCGCGCATGCTCCGTTCGTTACTATGTTAGAGATCTTCAGAAAAGCAATACATTCAATTTTCACTATTGATTCGTATATTTTAGATGATTCAAAAGGGGATTCCCACAACTTTGGGTGCGTTTTCCCAGTTTTGTGACATATTTTAGCATTCAGTCCGTTCAATATAGAACACATTTCTCCACAATAAATTGTGAAAAAATGAAAAAGGTGAAAAAAGTGAATGTAAAGCCATATTGATTTAGTAATAACATGTAAATTAACATACGAGCATATTGCGTTTAGTTTGCGCCAAAATCCAAATTTCGAAAAAATGACAACAATTTAATTTTTTATATATAATAGCATGGAAACAGGATGAGGGGATCCATTATAGGTGAGTCTTCATGTATTATCTGAAATAAACAGAAGAAAATCTGAAATAGACAGAAAAAAATATTTTTGTATTAGTATAGTAATATGTACACACTGTCTAATCATAATCCCTAATATGTAGAGTAAAAAGCAAAGTCATGGGCAAACCACCTCCTAACCCATACCACTCAATTTGAAGTCGACGTTTAGTCCATAAGGACGTAATGTGTTTAACCTATAGATCCATTCTAGCTCCCGTTTTTTCAAAAAAGATGTTCTGTCGCCGCCTCGTCTCGGTTTAGTGATGTGATCTATTATTCTAAATCGTAGATCTTTCTCTGTGTGATTGGCCTCCACAAAATGTTTTGACACTGGTAAATCAAGTCTTTTGGAACGTATACTAAATCTATGGTTGTTTATACGTGTCTTACAGTCTAATGTTGTCTCTCCTACATAGAGGAGATCACATGGACATTGCAACAAATAGATAACATAATCTGATGTACAGGTGAGGTATTGTTTAATTTTGTATTCCATACTTGTTATAGGGTGAACAAACGAGTCACCTTTGATCATGTATCTGCAGTTAACGCAGTTCAGACAAGGGAAACAGCCCAATTTTCTCTTATCTAGGAAAGTTTGTGTCACTTTTCTATTCGAACCTATATCAGCTTTTACCAGATTATCCCTTAGATTTCTCTGACGTTTATAGGACATCAATGGGGGTGCTGAAAATTCAGGAACATGTTTTAGATTGCTGCCCAATATGGACCAATGTTTGTATAGAATCTTGGCAATATCGTAGCTAGTTTCATTGTATGTGGACACAAAAGGTATCCTATTAGCCATATTACTTTTATTATTTTTCGCTAATTGTGTGGACGTTTCTGTGGATAATAGTGTCTCTCTATCTATTGATGATACTCTATCTCGATGTTGTTGAACCAATTTTTTGGGGTAGCCACGTAAAATGAACTTTCCACCCATTTCTTTCAGCCTCGTCTTACTTGTCTCATCGGTGTCTACAATTCTTTTAACCCTCAGTAGTTGGCTATATGGGAGCGCTTTGATAAGACCCCTAGGATGGTTACTTTCAAACCGTAGAAGGTTATTCCTATCAGTAACTTTAGTAAAAATGTCCGATGATAGTTTAGAATCTGATTTGGTTATGGTGGTATCCAGAAATTCAATTGAATGACTGGACTTAACCAATGTAAATTTGATGTCTGGATCTACGTGATTTATATATTCGTGGAACAAATCCAATTCCACATCAGACCCTAACCAAATGAAGAAGATATCATCTATGTATCTCCACCACTTCAGTACATGCCTAAAGTGGTGGGATACATAGACGAACTCCCTCTCCAGTGCAGCCATAAAGATATTGGCATAAGTAGGTGCCACATTAGTGCCCATGGCTGTACCTCTTAGTTGGATAAAGAATTGATCTTGGAACAGAAAATAATTATATCTCAATACAAGATCTAGTAGGGCAAGTATGAATTCAATACAGGCTGGTGAATACTCGCTATTGCGTAAAGTTTTATAGACAGAAGAAGTGCCTCTCCCATGATCAATAGACGTGTATAAACTCACCACGTCGAATGAGCATAGCAGGGCAGTGTCGGGGATCTGTATCTCCCTGATTTTCAATAGAAAATCAGAGGTGTCTCGTATGTAGGATGGTACCTCAATTGCATATTGTCTCAATGTCTTATCTAGAAATATAGAGACATTACCAAGGATAGAACCCATGCTAGATACTATGGGTCTACCCGGGGGTTTGACAAGAGATTTATGTATCTTGGGGAGTGTATATATAATTGGTGTAACTGGGTGTTTGACCAAAAGAAATTGTTTTAAATCATTGTCAATAGTTTTATTCTTTATTGCTTTCTCAATAATTCTCTCTAAAAGTCTTTGTATGTTAAATTTAGGATCAGATGTTAATTCTCCATAGATCTGTCTATCTTGTAATTGTCTCAAAATTTCCTCCACATAATCCTTGGTATCCATCACCACTATCGCTCCCCCTTTGTCTGCTTGTTTAATAGTAATTTTAGTATTATTTTTAAGTTCAGATATAGCCTCAATCTCCTCTCTAGTCATGTTAGGATGTTTAAATCTCTGATTGTTACATTTATCTTTCAATGTTCCAATATCCAACTTAACGGCTGTGATGAAAGTTTCAATAGCCGGTAAATTGCAACATGGGACAAAATCACTTTTTAAACAAAGGTCAAAATCACGTAGTTTCAATTCCTCAACTTTGACATCAGTGGAGATATAACTCCGTTCTGCAAACCAGGTTTTCAGTTTGATTTTACGATAAAATCTATGCAAATCTAGTTCTAGCTCAAACCAATTGGTTTTAGATGTAGGGCAAAACGATAAACCTTTATTTAAAACGGTGCACTGGGCATTAGTAAGCAAAATAGATGAAATATTTACCACTAATGTTTCCGTGGAAAGTCCATCTTGCGTACGGACTGTGTCCGTGTCCTCACTGACCTGGGTGATCTGGGTAGTGTGGGATTTCCGTTGTCTGGAGTATTTTCTTCCACCGCATCGAGTCCTCCTTTGGCCATGTTTGGACGACCTTCGTCCATCGTACGTCCTAAAAAATCTTGTTGAATGTGTCCCGCAGCGAGATTCTCATCTCTCCTTCCATCGTCACGTGTGCGTCTAAACTGGACACGTTGTTTGTGATCCGTAGTGAAATTCTCGTCTCTCCTTTCGTCGTACTGTGTACGTCTATTCTGGGATTTATCAATTCCAACATATCGGCGGAAATTTCTTTGTTCTATTTGCCAATTATATATATTTCCATTGGCATAATCGTCAGCATCTCTCTGCCATTTCTGTCGCTTGGTCTCCTCTAATCCAGAGCGGAATTTCTCCAAGTGGCTGTTGAATTTAGCCATATAATCATCGAATTCTTCTGTAGTCAGCAATGTTTTCAGTGATAGCTCAGCAGTATGCATTTTGTCCTCAGTAGATCGTAAATCTTTTTGTAGGTATTCGATATTTAGTAGTAGGATATCCAATGCATATTTATTAGAAATTTGCATATATCTAGTACAGAAATCATTATTCTGCAAAAAAAGATTAGGTCTCATTTGGGAATGCATACCTCTCGGAATCCTATGTGCTCTGTAGTATTCTGTCAGAGTAGATAAATGTAGACCCATCGTAATGGTTCTTTTCTTTTCATATTCGTATTTCTTTTTAGACTCTCGACTTGAGGGAATCGATAGAAAGGTAGCATCTCCCACTGCGCCTTGCAGTATCCTCTCCATATCAGCTTGGGTGTATGAAAAGACATCCGGTTGTTTAGAATCTTGATGATGATCCTTATTAGTAGACATTATTGTGAACGTGCAGAGCTTTACAGGTCAATGATAGAAAAAGCAAAAATAAAAGCAGCACCGTTCCTCCAGTGTAGGGTGCACAGGTACCTGTTCAGACACACGACCAGCGTCCAATACACAGCAAAATCCAATATACAGGTCAGCACTCCAAGTTCAGTGAAAAAAGTGGATCTTTTTAATCAATACATGCAACGTTTCAGCCTTCTCAATGGGGCCTTTCTCAAGCAATACATTTCAGTGTGAGGTGCACATATAAATACATGGGTTACAACATCATTGTGATAATGCAATCAGCTTTCAATCAAGTCTAAAAACTTAGTTATATTCTAAAAACAGTGTGGTGCAAAGGCCACCATGTGAAGATATCGTTTATTCAATGAAATGCGTGCAATAGATAATAGGGCATATCGCCTGTACTGTATAAACTTTTAAAATACAGTCTAATTGGCAAAGTGCCAATAGAGCCAGTGCAGGTGTATAATATCAAAATATATTAAAAAGCATACTTCAATTAAGCATAAATCCGGCTCACCCTTCCATGAATCCCCTTTCATCCACCATGCTGGTTAATGCGCCGGTATTTCCGGGTATCAATACGCATGGCTCTATCTTGAAGGGGGGAGTGTGGCACAATGTACAAGGGGGGAGTGTGGCACTATCTACAAGGGAGTGTGGCACAATCTAAAACGGGAGTGTGGCACAATCTACAAGGGGGAGTGTGCACTATCTACAAGGGTGTGTGTGGCACTATCTACAGGGGGCTGCTGGGCACTATCTACAAGTGAGTGTGTGACACTATCTACACGGGGCTGTGTGGCACTATCTACATGGCATGTTTAACATTATCTAAAAGGGGGAGGTGTGGTACTATCTACAAGAGGGGAGTGTGACATTATCTACAAGGGGGGTGTGGCCCTATCTACATGGAGTAGTATGTAGCACTATTTACAAGGGGAGTGTGCAGCACTACCTACAAGGGTGGAGTGTTTGGCTTTATCTACAAGAAGGTGTGTGGCACTAATCTACAAGGGGCTGTGTGTGCCACTATTTAAAAGGGAAGAATGTGACTCTATCTAAAAGGGGGAGCGTGGCACTATCAACAAGGGGTGAGTGTGGCACCATCTACAAGGGGGGCGTGGCACTAATCTACAGGGGGCTAGGAGTGGCACAATGTACAAGGGGGGAGTGTGGCACTATCTACAAGGGGGAGTGGGACACTATCTACAAGGGGGTATGTGGCACAATCTACAAGGGGCAGAGTGGCACTGTTCACAGGGGGTGTGGCACTATCTACAGGGGACTATTTGGCAATATCTACAATGGGGAGTGTTTGGCACTATCTACAGGGGGTTGTGTGTCGCACTATCTACAAGAGGGTTTGACACTACCTACAAGGGGGGAGTGTGGCACTATCTACAATGGAGGAGTAGAAAAAAGGGAGGATTCCTCCAGCTCACCTTATCATAGGTATAGTGGTTAGCGCACGGATCCACGTGTCGGCACACGTACTTGCATAGACAAAGAAAAAAAGGGGGATTTAATCCAGCGCTGAGGATCAGTGCAAATGATAAAAATAGGAAGCTTCTTCCAAGTTTTACTTTCATAAATTTAAAAGCAGTGCAAAAAATTATGAAAAGCGGGTATAGTCCAAAGTACAGAGGATGGTTTAGATGATAGCCTGTCATCTAAACCATCCTCTGTACTTTGGACTATACCCGCTTTTCATTATTTTTTGCACTGCTTTTAAATTTGTGAAAATAAAACTTGGAAGAAGCTTCCTATTTTTATCACAATGGAGGAGTGTTTGTCATTATCTAAAAGGGTGTGTGGCACTATCTACAAGAGGGTTGTTTGAAACTGTCTACAAGAGTGGTGTGGCACTATCTACAGGAGTCTGTGTGGCACTATCTACAAGGTGGGAGTGTGTGTCACTCTCTACAAGGGGGGAGTGTGTCTCACTATCTACAGGGGACTGTGTATGGCACTATCTACAAGAGGAGTGTGGCACTATCTACAGGGGGCTGTGTGTGGCACTATCTACAAGGAGGGTGTTCTACTATCTACAAGGGGGTGTGGCACTATACACAAAGGGGGAGTTTGTGGCACTATCTACATGGGGGGAGTGTGCTGCACTATCTACAAGGGGGGCTGTGTGGCACTATCTACAAGGGGGAGTGTGGCACTATCTACAAGAGGAGAGTGTGGCACTGTCTACAAAGGGGGTGTGACACTATCTACAATGGGGGTGTGGCACTATATACAGGGTGCTGGTTAGCACTATCTACAAGGGGTAGTGTGTGGCACTCTCTACAATGGGGGAGTGTTTGACATTATCTACAAGGGGTACAGCACTATTTACAAGGGTGTGTGTGACATGATCTACAAGAGGGTGTGGCACTATCTACAGGGGGCTGTGTGGCACTATCTACAAGGGGGAGTGTGAGGAAAAGGCTTAGAGAAAAGGTCATTATCTAGGACTATATCAGAAGGGGTCGAGTAAAGGGCCCCAGTTATTAAGACAAAGCAGCAAAATGCAAATCCCCAACGTATCCTTTCAAATGTCTTCTCCATGTCCAGAGAAAGGATTAGAGAAGGCAATTCAAGAGGACCCAATTCACACTATGAGATTGATCAGGCTTGTCAGGGGCCTGTCTGCCTTTTGTGAATCCCACCTGATCAGAATTGGGCAATATTTTTTGCAAATAACTTGTTATCTGTGTTTAATGAAGATTTAGGACAAAATTTGGCAAGTGTGACAGGATTGCCTGAGTAATTTCCAATTAAGTAAAAGAGGAATACAATCTGTAAATTGAGAATTGGAGACTGTTTGGAGATACAAAGATGCTAAAAAAAATATTAATGTGGGCAGGTGATGAGAAGGAGTGCCTGGATCGTTCAGGTTATACAAACTATGGTAAAATCGATTGAACTCCTCTGCTATGTCCTGCGGATTGAGTATTTCGTATTCATCACTAGTGGAGAGAAGATAACGGTTAGGAAATGTCTGTCACTTTTAGGTTGTCAAGCTTCTGGGTGGCCCTGGTTGTGTTGCAGAGCCACTCCTATTTCTCATTCTGCACCTATCAGAGCCAAAGGTGGAGTATTTGAATCTGTTCAGTTTTCTCATGGTTTCTTGCGATTTCTTGTGTATGCATGTGTCTGATCAAGGTCCTGGTTACACCCTGTATCATCTTGACTGTTTGGACTCTTTGAACTGGACTTCGGCTTTGTCTTTGAATTTACCCTCTGCTCACTGATTTGGACATTCTGCTTTTGGCTGGTTTTGACTTCTGCTACTCCTGGTATTCTTCTGTTTTGTGATTTGTACTTTTAGTATCTCCTGGTTTTGTACTCTATTTGCTAATTACCCCTCTGGCTTGTCTATTTATCCGTTCTGGTATTGCCTGCAGTTGCACCTACTGTCCAGCACCGTATTCTGTAAAAGAAATCTGGGTTCTATGCAGCCAAATCTAACCTGCCTTGCGGTGGGCTCTGGGGAAGAACTCTACATTGTGCTGTTCTTCCTGGAAATGTATGAATAAATTGACAACTGGATATTATTATTCCCATTACTTATACAAACAATCCCAAAAATAACATGCCAGACTGAACCAGCCGTTCAGCCATACACAGTGTAACTTTTTGTTTTTACATCAAAGTTTGAGGGCTTTTTTTTGCAGTACAAGTTGTATTTTTTAATGCCACCATTTTGGGATGCATATAACTTATTGATTAACATTTATTAACTCTGCAATTCCGCTATTGTATTTATGTTATAAATTTTGCGCCATTCACCGTGTGGGATAAACAAATTGTTACCTTTATTCTATGGTCAGTAGGATTATGGCGATACCAAATATATATAGTTTTTTTTGTTAGGGGGGGGGGGTTTACTGCTTTTGCACATTAAATGCACATTTCATGAAATCATTTTTATTTTTATTTCACCACATTCCAAGATTCATAACTGTTTTATTTTTTTAGTCGATGTAGCCAGATGAGGGCTTGTTTTTTGTGGAAGGAGTCATATTTTTCAATAGAATAATTTTTATTATTATATTTTTGGGGAAAAATAGAAAGAAAAGCAATTCTGCCATAGATTTTTGCGTTCTTTTTATGCCGTTTACCGTACGGTTTAAATAATGTGATAACTTTATTGTACCGGTCGTTCTGATTCCAACTATACCACACATGTGTATTTTTATTGTTCTTGCACTTTTTAAAAATAAAACCATTTTTTTTAATTTATTTTTTATAAAAGTTTATAAAAAAAATTTTTAGTCCCACTAGGAGACTTAACAATGCAATTATTTGTTTTCTGATATAATGCTTTGGTAAACGTAGAATACCAAGGCATTATTGCCTTTCAGTAACAAACTGGGGGGCTTTGCTAAGCCCTGGCTGCCATTGGCACCCCCGATCGTATAGTGAGCGCTGATAGGTTACAGAGAGAGCCCCCTATTGACAGTGGCTTCTAAGGGGTTAAACAGGGATAGGAGGTAACTCCGATCTCAGCCGTTGCAGCGGGATCTCGACTATTTATTACAGCCGGCACCCACTGCTGATGGTGCGGGCACAGTTCCTCTGTCTGCGCCATCAAATGGACGTAACTGTACACAAAATGACCATAAAGTTACATCTAAATGCGGGAAGGGCTTAATGAAATCGTACTAGGTAATGCTCATAAACTGCTTCTAAGGAAATCTGCCTTCATTGGATTTCAAGTTATTTGGGTAAAATGTAATATGGAGTAAAGCAACAGCAAACCTAACAAAAACAAAATCACATAATCAATATGCAGAATGTGTATGAGATTTTATCAAATATCATCAACATTCAATTATGTCCTGGCCTTTGTGTTTTTGCAGTTCATAAAATTGTATTGCACACCTGCAATGAAGCACAATGTGTAATACAGCCAAAAGTTTCTAAAAAAAACTGTGTCAATAAGGCCAATACTAGAAACCATTTTAGCCAATAAACTTGATACACTATGTTATGCCTAGTGCAGGATCAGAGGGAGAGGTGTATGACAGGAATTCAAAGAAAACCAAAGAAAAAAACCTTGTGTCATGCACCACCCCTCAGGCCCTGCACTGGGCATAATACAGTTTATCAGGTATGTTTAGTGTTTCTGTCTGTATAAGACTCTGTTCACACTTGCAATGTTGTTTTTGTTTATAATGCAAACCACAATACATAGCCGGATCCGACTGACATCATTGACTTAGTATGGGGTCCACCGGATTCCGCTATGGTTCCAGACTTTTTGGCGGGAAGAATAGAACTACATGCAGCTCTATTCTTCCAATGACATATGTCATGATTACTGATAGAAGCCTCTGACGACTTTAGGAACATAGCTTTAGAATTAAAAATTAATACTTGCTTATGTTATTTTGTAAAGAAAAATCCCTTATTTTTCCCAAATAAATGTTATTAAAGCCAGAGACATTTTTGAAAATATTATTATCTTTTTATAGTGATTTGCCATAAAGAAACAATATGAAAAGAAAAGGTTCTGCTCTGTAAAACCATGAAATTACTGTGACCAAAAGGAAAAAACAGCATCAATTATTTGATATTTTGTTCAGCTAAATAAATTATTGCCCTAATAAACAATATTGATTTATATGTAACGGAATAATTAAAGTGTACCTCCCATGAAGCAGCAGGAAAAAACATTTGGAGCCTTTTGTTAAAATACTATAAGAGAATCTTCAGTGAAAACCATAGTGTCAGGCAGAATGTGTCTTGCCTATTGATTGGCAATAATCCAAGAATGAACTGGATGACAACTATAAGGCTCCATGCACACGGCCGTGCCCGTAATCACGGCCACCCGCATTTTCGGGCCGCGCTCCCATACAAAGTATGGGAGCATGACCCATAAAATGCAAAAGAACAGACATGTTCCATCATTTTTTGGAACATTTCTACAGCACGGACACCCATCTGTACGGAAAAGTGTCCGCGGCCAATAGAACTGAATAGGTCTGTAATTGCGGACCACATTACGGTCCGCAATTACTGAGAATTTTTATGGCCGTGTGTATGGGGCGTAAATCTGTCTAGCCCTGTGTATTCTGCTCGTGTCACTGAAACTTATCCAGGCTGCTTTGTGTTGATGATGTAAATATTTTGCCAACTCTGCCCCAACATGCCATGGGCTGTAGTATGCACACTTTTAGTACCATGCTGCTGCTGCATAGGGCACACTGTGCAACCTCTCCTATGACAGACCTGCATCGGTGGCTCTCCAGCATCCTGCAATGATTTATATAACTATAGCTTCTGATAGAAGAGATCTGGTCAACCACTATTGTGATGAATCAGCAAGGCCTCAATGGGACATGGTTAGAAAGCTACTGACTAGAGACAGTGATTTATATTAACAATATGGTATACAGAAGCTGATTACTTTCTTCTACAAAGCAAATTATAGGTTACATGGAGGAAATACATATAACCTGCTTTAATGTGGGCTCGGTAATGGGGTGGTGGGTATGATTTTGGGTGTCTGTTGGAGTGCATTCTTCACACGTACATGTACGTGTCAAGTGTTAAAGGGAAGTATGGAGCGCTCTCATGGGCTAAGGGCGCTACTTACTCAGCGGTTGTCGGCCGTTAATAGTAATGGTAGAATCGAAGACTTTAGAAAGAGGGGGCGGCCCCCTCCGACAGCTCATTGCCCCCCCCCTCGTGAACATGGGGTGCGGATGATTGTCATGGCAAAGGCAGGCCTTAATGGAAACTTGTCAGAATCACGATATACTGCAATACATTAGTATTGCAATATATAGTGCAATCGAATCAACTGATCGCTGTTTTAAGTTTTCTAGGGGGAGTTGGAAAAAAGATTAAAATATAAGTAGAAATAATGTTGTTTTTTTCTAATATCCCCAAAAAATTGGAAAAGTTAAAAAAAAACGAATATCCAAGTTTTTTCTAAATTCATGTTGAAAAATAAAAATTAACATAACTGGTATCGCCATATCTGTAAAAGTCCAAACTATTACAATTTAACGTTACTTAACCCGCACGGTAACCGCTGTAAACAAAAGAAAAAATGAAAACCGCCAGAATTGTTGTTTTTTGGTCACCTTAGCTCCCCAAAAAAATGTAATACAATTTATCAAAAACTCACATGTATCCCAAAATGGTACCAACAACAACTACAGCTCACTCTGCAAAAAAATAAGCCCTTATACCACTTAATTGACAAAAATATAAAAAAGTTAGAGCTTTCAGAATGTAGTGACACAAAACTTATTTTTTTTTAACAAATAGTTTTTCTGTGTAAAAGTGGTAAAACACAAAAAAACAATATAAATTCTCATCATCGTAATTCTATCAACCTATAGAATAAAGATAACATGTCGTTTTTATCACATGGTGAGTGCCGTAAAAACAAAACCCAAATAAACATGAAGAAAAAGAGGAGTCACTGTTTTATTTCTCATTCCACTGCACATAGAAATGTATTTCAGTTTCCCAGTACATTATATAGTAAATTTAATGGTGCCATGAAAAACTACAGCAAAAAGCAAGCCCTCATATGGCTGTGTAGATGGAAAAATTAAAAAGTTATGGCTTTTGGAGGGTGGGGAGGAAAAAACAAAAATGGAAAAACAAAAATTGGCCTGGTCATTAAGGGGTTAAACAACCAATGTTCTTCTGCTATGCACACAAAAATTCTACAGTCCGCTGCTGCCACTTGGCAGTTCAATCCGTGTACACTTGTATATAGCTCCAATTGATCATATCTGTACAAGGTGTGGAGGGTAGTGAAGGATCGGTACTCCATTATGAAGAGTCAGGACACCTATTACAGAAAAAGAACATTCACAAAATGCCCCAAAAAATTTGTCCTGCTGCTTTCTTGAAAAAAATACAGATAAATCTATAATGAGATGTACACTTTAAGGGTGAGACTATAAAATACTGGTGCAAACAAATGCAGTAAATACCATCACAAACAGCATTGTGGGCAAAAAAGGTTCAGGTCTATAATGAGAGTCTTAATTCCTAGGGTAGAACATTGCATATTTCGAGGTTCTGAAGCCAAGGAGGTCTCTCATCTCATTCCGGAATTTAGAAAGGTCCTGGCGGAGCTCATTTAGGTTTTCCACTGTTGCTTTGTCAGTACTTTGCATCTTCTGCCTCGATGAAGTCAAGTATCGATGTACAAGGCAACACATGACCTTCTGGTAGTTTTCATCTCTCTTTTGCCTGAGACTCTTCCATTCCTATAATTTCCAAGAAACCATTAGCATGAACAAGTCTAAGCAAAATGAATCAGCTTAATTTAAACCCTCAAATAGGTAGTAACAGAAGAAAGTCAATCTCTTAAGTTAAAGTGGCTGTATGAAATTGGAGAAACTGGTTGCTTTCTTCCAGAAATACCTCCACTCTTATCCATAGGCTATGTCTGGTATTGCAACTCAGACCTATTCACATGAGACTAAGCTACAATACCACAACTAGCCTCTGGACTAGAGTGGCACTGTTTCTGGGTTTCCTACTCAGTGACTGATAGCTATGTGCACACTCAAAGAGCGACGGCTTTAATTATTTAGTAAGACTGCCCACAGGATCTCCTTCACTATAACATGTTCCTTGTAGATCAGAAAGGGGCATGGAGAATTTAAGTTATGAGGAAAGATTGAAAGAATTAAACCTATTTAGCCTTGAAAAAAGACGACTAAGGGGGGACATGATTAACTTATATAAATATATTAATGGCACATACAAAAAATATGGTGAAATCCTGTTCCTTGTAAAACCCCCTCAAAAAACAAGGGGGCACTCCCTCCGTCTGGAGAAAAAAAGGTTCAAGCTGCAGAGGCGACAAGGCTTCTTTACTGTGAGAACGGTGAATCTATGGAATAGTCTACCGCAGGAGCTGGTCACAGCAGGGACAGTAGATGGCTTTAAAAAAGGCTTAGATAATTTCCTAGAACAAAAAAATATTAGCTCCGATGTGTAGAAATTTTTCCTTCCCTTTTCCCGTCCCTTGGTTGAACTTGATGGACATGTGTCTTTTTTCAGCCGTACTAACTATGTAACTATGTAACTATGTATGTTTAACATTACAGGTTCCCTTTCAGAAAATATGTTTATTTGATAAATTGAGTTTAATTTTTTTTATAAATAATTTATTTTCTTGTGAAATGTGAAACGATATCAATGGCCCTATTTATTTCCTGCATTTGATTCTGATCTGTGGTCTGTAGTTTTCTTGTTTACTAGGATCCTATGAAAGAAAAGCTCAGTAGAATCCTGTTATTAACTAGTATATCTGATGTACAGGTTAGGGTATGTTCACACGCAGAGTCAAAAACTTCTCAAAAAACGGAGCTGTTTTCAAGGGAAAACAGCCCCGGATTTTCAGACTTTTTTGAGCAACTCGCATTTTTCACAGCGTTTTTCGCTGCGTTTTCTCTGCGTTTTTTACGGACGTTTTTGGAGCTGTTTTCATTGGAGTCTATGAGAATACGGCTCCAAATAACGTCCCAAGAAGTGTCCTGTACTTCTTTTGACGAGGCTGTAATTTTACGCGCCATCTTTTGACAGCGATGCTTAAAATGACAGGTCCGTCGGCATAGTACATCGTAAAGCCCATTGAAAGTAATGGGCAGATGTTTGCCGTCGTATTGGAGCCGTTTTTTCAGACGTAATTCGAGGCGTAAAACGCCTCCATTACGTCTGAAAATAGGTTGTGTGAACCCAGCCTTAGAATTCAGAATTTGTGGAAATCTGGGACATATGATGGAAGTGGAAGAGTGCGTATGTTGTGGATTTACTAGCTGACTCCTGAGGTAATGATGCTCATACCCAAATTTTCTAAAGTTTCTTTGTGTTCCTATACTTTCATGTACATTATAGCCTTTTTACAATGAAAATGCTGTATTTTTAAAAAAATATATTTTAATGCATGTACCATGGTGTGGTCTGCCTAACTTGGAGCTCTATCGGGTGCCAATTATTCCAACTCTATTTTCACCACTTTACTATTTGAAACATCTTCAAGTTAGGGAAAATCATGAAAGGACAAAAAAAAAATAATGGGGAAACTAATTTTGATTCTTTCTGCCAATAGTAAATTATTGTAAATTACCCCCATGATAAGGCTGTGTTCATATGTTATTGTCAAATTAGCAGCATTATTTTTTATACTTTTTCTTCTAAATTGCAATTATATATTTTACTGTAATTCATACAAAAAAGAACAACTTGTACTGTGAATACAGACTCATTTATATCAATCTAACATTTAAAAAGTTTTTCTGTCATAAAAACAGACCTTATCGTTGTTTGTTAACACATCATACAGGTTGACAATTTTGGAATGATTGACCTTTCATTAGTAAACTTTGATCAATGGTATAAACAGTGATGCAACTATGATAGAAGCAGCACACACAAGTACAATAAGGCCCATGACGACACCTGTAGTCACCACCAGGGGAGCTCACTGCATACAGATATACAGCTCCCATAGGGGTAATTTATTAAGATGTACAACAACAGTCCTAAACTCCTAATACAAAGAGCACTGGAGTAAAATGCGCCTAATTTATTAAGAGATGTACATTTCTGGCAGCTAATAAATCTACGGCAGCTATGAGCTGGAGTTTTTTTTTTATTCAGCTTAAAAATTCAAGTGTTGCAAAATATAGACTTTGTGACACAAGAAAACTGGAACAGATGCATAATAAATTACTCCCATAGTGTTTTGGTTCTATATCTGTTTTTAATCTTGTAATACACTTTCTAAAGTTAAAAAGTAGCATTATACAGGTGCATATGTACTGTAGATATAAATAAGGATTTTCAAAAAAGCTTGTGCTCCGTAAAGTTTCTTGGTGCTGGAATAAATGTAACATAATAAAAAACAAATCCCTCACCTCTGGCAGTGCTACTGAATATAGAAGTTGTGTTCTGATGTTAGAATTGTGAAACTGGATCAAATATTGTGGTTTACTTGCTTTAAATGTAAGGCTTCGTTCACATCTGCGTCAGGGCTCCATTTCGACGTTCCGTCTGAGCTTTCCATCAGAACGGAGCCTTGACTGAAACCAACGGAAACCATAGGTTTCCTGTTCCATGGTGACGGATCCGGTGCAAATGGTTTCTGTTTGTCTCCGTTGTGCAAGGGTTCTGTAGTTTTGACGGAATCAATAGCTTAGTTGACTGACGGAAATCTCTGACGAAACAGAAATTTTGGAGTGTATCTATGGGAATATGTGCCCACTCAGTCAAAATAGCATTTGTGAGGTCAGACACTGATGTTGGATGAGAAGGTCTGACTCACAATCAGCGTTCAATTTATCCAAAAGGTGTTTATTGGGATTGAAGTCCGGTCTCTGTATAGGCCACTCAAGTTCCTCCACGCAAAACTTGTCACACCATATCTTTATGGACCTCACTTTGTGCAAAGTGAAACAGTCATTCTGAAAACAGGAAAGTGTCTTCCCCAAACTGTTGCCACAAAATTGGAGGCATAGAATTGTCTAAAATGTCCTTGTATGCTGTATCATTAACATTACCCTTTACTGGAAATATGGGGCCTATTCCAAACCCTGAAAAACAGCCTCATTATCCATCCTCCAACAAATGTTCAATAGACTTTTCAGTAGGTAATGTCCTCCTGGAATCAGCCAGGCATCCACCAAACCCATATACATCCATCAGACTGCCAGATAGTGAAACGTGATTCGTCATTTCAGAAAACAAGTTTCCGCTGCTTCAGAGTCCAGTGGCGGTGTGTTTTACACCACTCCAGCTGACGCTTGACATTGCATATGGTGAACTTAGGCTTATTTGCAGCTGTTCGACCATGGAAGCCCATTTCATGAAGCTCCCGCGACACTGTTCTTCTGCTGATGTCACTTCCAGAGGCCGTTTGGAACTTTGTAGTGAGTAATGCCACACACTAACACTCAACGGCCCTGCTCTATGCGTTTGCATGATCTAGTTACTTCTTGATGCTTCCACTTCATAATAACAGCATTTACAGATGACTGGGGTGGATCTAGCAGATCAGAAATTTCACAAACTGATGTAGTAAAAGTGTCATCATATGACAGTTAAAGTCACTGAGATCTTCAGTGGGATCCATACTACTACCAATGTTTATTTTAGGAGATTGCATTGCTGTGTGCTTGATGTTATACATCTGTTTGCAATGGACATGTCAGTAACACTTGAAATAAATAATTAGGAGGGGCGTCCTCATTCTTTTACCCATGTAGTGTAATTTGTCTACTTTAAATTGTATATAAAATGTTGGGGTTTTTGGTTTTTTTAAGTTCTGCCTAAGCTTAAATAACGTTTGGAGATATGAAGTGTAAGTTAGCTTAGGCATCACATGTGATGCTTCCATCCTTTCTATGAAGGTGGTCACCTCTGTTTGAGAGCAATTTAAAAATGTACAATGTAACTAAATAGCAAGTTTATACACAGACGAGTCACATTATTATGACGAGAGGCGTAGCTAGGGGCTTAGCACAGGGGGAGGGCGAAAAACATCTGAGTGGGCCCGAACCCAGTGGGCCCCCAACACATGTTTGCAGAGGCACATCCAGCAGGGTCCGGCTTATTTAGACAGTGCAGTTTGCTATGCTGCATAGTTGTAACGTCCGTGGTTGCTGACCACGAACTCCTTCCATCCGGTCGATGCCCTTCTCTCCAGAGATGTCTGCACACGCGGCCGTCCTGTTCCACAGTGACTACCAGGGTGCGCTCGCGAGCTCAGTCCAACCTTAAGGAGCCAAAGCGCACACAGGTGTGAGATTGAGCTGATTGCTCCCAGAGCACCCAGGACTATAAGAAGGGCCCAGCCCCTTCCTGCCTTGCCTGAGCTTTGTTGTCGTTACCCTAGTCTGTCTACGCAAATGGTCTGCTAAGTGTTTTCCAGTTCCCAGTGTTTCCCGTTCCTGCTACCTGTAACCTGGATCCTGTGCTATCCTGGTCAAGTGCCGTATTGAGTTGGAGTCATGCTACGCTGAGTACCACGCCTGTCCTGCTTCACCACGCCTGGTGCCTGCCTGCTGCCTAAGTCCCAGCCGAGCCTGTCTTGCTACTGTCAGAGCTACCACAGGTACACCTATACAAACTATAAACTGTGACCTGTGTCCTGTTGGCCAGCTGCCATACCGTCAAGGTGGTATGGCCCAGTGGGTCCATGTACCAAACGTGACAATAGTATAGCGAGCTACAGTGTTTTTGTAACTGCTAAGCTACTTCTGTAAGCTCCATTCACAGTAAAGTGCCTCCCCACACAGTATAATGCCCCGATAGTGCCCCCATGCAAAATAATGCCCCTATAGTGCCTCCCTACGCAGTATAATGCTGCCATAGTGGCCCCCACATAGAATAATGCCCCTATAGTGCCCCCCACAAAATATGCTTCTATAGTGGCCCCTACACAGTATAATGACCCCTTAGTGGACCTCACACAGTATATTGCTCCTATAGCTGTCCCCAAACAGTATAATGCCCCCATAGTGCCCCCACGCAGAATAATGCACCTATAGTGCCTCCCCACACAGTATAATGCCCCTATAGTGCCCTCCATGCAGAATAATGCCCCTATTGTGCCTCCCCACACAGTATAATGCTTCCATAGTGGCCCCTGCACAGTATAATGATGCCTTAGCGGACCCCACATGGTATATTGCCCCCATAGCTGCCCCAATAAAGTATAATGCCCCATAGCTTCCCTCATTCAGTATAATGCCCCCATACAGTATAATGCCCCCATAGCTGCCCCATACAGTATAATGCTCCCATAGATGCTCCTATACAGTATAATTCCCCTATAGCTGCCTTCTTACAGTATAATGCCCCCATAGCTGCCCACATACAGTATAATTTCCAATTGGCTGCTCCCATAAAGTATAATTCTCCCATAGCTGCCCTCATACAGTATAATGCCCTATAAAGTATATTGCCCAATAGCTAACTCTACAGTACAATGCCCCCATAGTTGCCCTCATACAGTATAATGCCCCAATAGCTTCCCCCATAGACTATAATGCCCCATAGCTTCCCTCATACAGTATAATGCCCCATAGCTGCCCCATACAGTATAATGCCCCCATAGCTGCCCCATACAGTATGCCCCATAGCTGTCCCATACAGAATAAGGCCTCGTAGCTTCCCTCATTCTCTCATACAGTATAATGCCCCCACAGCTTCCCCCATATAGTATAATGCCTCCATAGCTTCCCCATACAGTATAATGCCCCCATAGCTCCTTCCATACAGTATAATGCCCCCATGTCTGACGCCCATACCCAGTATAATGCCCCCATAGTGCATACTAAAAAATAATAAATGAAAAACTCAACTATCCCTGTTCCCACGACAAGTAGAGGAGATTCCAATGCTCCTTCCATCTGTAATATGAGTGGCTTGGTGCGAACAGGCACGATGACATCAATGCTTCGCGCCTGTCTGCGCCGAGCCGCTCACGGTCGTCATTACACAGTAAATGCTGGAGCAGTGAGCTGATTGCTCTTTGCTCCAGCATTGGTTTCAACTGTATCTGGGTCCTGAGTAACCGCCGTATGCAGCACGGACAGCAGCTAGACGGGCTGGGAGTGACACAATAAGGTGCTGGTAGGTTGTCTCAGGTTTCTGGAGCCATGCTGACTGCAGTGCATCCCACATTTGCTGGAGGGTGTGTAGGGGAGGATGCATAGAGCGAACAAGACGATCGGGGTGGTCCCACAGATGCTCAATTGGGTTTGAGTCTGGTGAATTAGGGGGCTAGGGAAGTACTTGAAAGACTTGGTCGTGCTCTTCCAACGACGTTCGGACATTTCTAGCCGTGTGACATTTCGCATTGTCTTGCTGGAAGATTCCATCTGCCCCAGGGAAGACAAACAGCATGTATGGGTGGACGTGATCTGCAATGATGGATTCATGCCCAAATCAGTTCAGAGTGCCTCCCACATGGATGAGTGGGCACAGAGAATGCCATAAAAAAAATTCCCCAGACCATAATGCTGCTGCCACCTGCTTGTGTTCTTCCAGCAATGGTTGCAGGGTGTTTGTTCTCTGATGTTTCTCGCCTAACACGCCAACGTCCATTCGTTCGATGAAGCAGAATACGTGACTCATCGGAGAAGGCAACCCTTTTCCAAGCATCAGGGGTCCAAATCCGATACTGCCGTGCAAATTGAAGCCTTTTTTCCGATGCACCTTTGTTAGCATAGGAGCAGTGACCATCCGTCTACTTTGGAGTACCATACTTAGCAGGGATCGCTAAACTGTTGTTTTAGGCACACGTCTGGTAGTCCCTGGTTGATTTTCACGGTGAGCTGCTCCACTGTAGCGTGTCGTTCTGCCCTCGCGCACCTTCGTAGCAGACATTCACCTCTCATATCAATGGCATGTGGTGCTCTGCAGTTTCCACATTGGTTATTCCCAATGGTGCCATTTGTCCGCTCATAGTACAGTTTCACCACAGCAGCTTGTGAACAGATCACAAACTGCGCTGTTTGAGAAATACTGCGACCCTTGGCCCGAAAGCCAATAATCATCCCTTTTTGCAACTCTGATAAATCGCCCCTTTTACCCATGGCCACAATGAGTGATATGTGTTCAGACAGCCTATCGCAGACCTTAAATACCCACCAAGTCAGCACATGACACATCACTTCCTTTATGGGCTTTGACTGCCGACGTTAAAAGTAAGAAGTGGTCATAATAATGTGACGCGACTGCATTATGTGCTTAAATTGGTTATCTAAAATCAAATCCTTACC
This sequence comes from Rhinoderma darwinii, assembly GCF_050947455.1. Lineage (NCBI taxonomy): Eukaryota > Metazoa > Chordata > Amphibia > Anura > Rhinodermatidae > Rhinoderma > Rhinoderma darwinii. The sequence continues at coordinate 111,869,573 of NC_134690.1, forward strand.
GTTCTGAATATGTATACACTATTTTAATATTTTCCTATTATTACAACAAAAAAATAATACTGCACTACTAAAGAGGAATGCCAGAAATATGTTATTGAGTACTACTTTATTATAAGCTGTATTTAGTATTGACTTTTATCTGAAGTTCTTTAACAGTTGAAACTTGCTGTGACCTTGGGTAATAAACCATGAGATTTCAAACCATAAAGTAGTAATAATAAAAAAAGGCTTCAATTTTTATTTTATTTTTTCAACATGATATTGATGGCACAAAGGAGTAAATTCGTAAAGGACAATTCTAGACAGAAGTTATATATACATTGATGGAACATTAGAGGCCAGTTTAAAATAAAATTCTTAGCTGCTTTTTTAAGACTTCTGCACCATGATGCTCTTCATTATATTCTCAGTTCATACACCTCATAGCATTTCCTGGTCTTTCTCTCAGACTGGGAGATCCTTAGTTATGGAATGTGACAACTCTTGAGTACCAATTTGCAGCTGTCCCCAACTAGGGTTACCAACCTTTGCTGTACAACTTATCAAAAAATGACGGTCATTCAACATTTTTTATGGACACAATGGAAAACCATAATGAATTATATAGATGATGAGTAATCTGTAACTACAGCTGAGATATGAACACATTAGCTGCATTTACTGTGACCTGTAAAATGATGATGATGATCTTAATAATCTGCTCAAGCTCTTGCAGCTTCAAAAAAAGTCACAGATGCATCATATGTGTTTTTTTTTTTTGCTGACTTGAATACAGATGGAAACTCTGATCCTTACACAGTGCCTTGGGGGGGGGGGGGGGGGACAAGCATTGTTGTCCCTAATAGCATAGATTGTTCTGTGTGGATTTCAAAAGTATTGGAATAGCTTTTACATTTCTATTATTATCTTGACTTAGAGCCTGATTGTAAGTAAAAAAACAAACAAAAAAAAACATTTCAGCTAATTTTAGTGGGTAAAAGAAAACACAAGTAAGGAAGAATTTTGTCTAACTCAAGAATGATTTAATAAACTAATGTTATTGTACCCGATAAAATATTCCTGGAGAAAGCTTTTTCCATGCTGCATGCCTGCTGTAACACCATGACTCATATTTCTAGAATTCTTGGAGGGTAAGCTTAAACTCAAAGACTAGAGTATTAAATTGATATTTTGCTGTCTGGGTAGTTTGACAAAAGATTACCGTTCTTACCTTGAGACTGTTCTGTCGCTTGACCCTTCCTGTTGGAGTATGGGAACAGATCCACTTACTCAAACTGTTAAACAAATAGCAAATAGTCTTCGGAGATGGGATAATGTTGAAAGGTGGAGGGAGCGTGCATTTGTCATCAAAATAACTCAACCACAGCTTGGCCCTGGCAAACTTCCACTCTTTATCCTCATGGTTCTAGTAGGTGAAAGGTACAAAGAGATCAGACACTGAAAAAGTTGGGATGTAAATAGTACACCAAAGATTATCTGTTCAGATGGGTGACCTTGGATCATCTGACTTGCAACCCTTGAAGTCTCTTGACTGTTGAACAAAGGGACTGTTCTTTTGTCAAAAATAATATTAGAAGCAACAAAGGGCACATACTTTCAACTGAGTGTTAACAGAAATAACATCTCCAAGGTCTCTGATATAGTACACTGCATAAATGAGAATATAAATATATATTTCTATTTCTAAATGACCACCATTAACATTCACGGAAGGATAACACAATTGCAATGTATTAACCCCTTAATGACCAGCCTATTTTAAACATATACCCAAGAACAACATAGAAAGTTATGTCATTAATATCTGTAAAATAAAAAAATTAGGCAACTTTGTTCTATTTCAGAGTTACAAAAATGAATACACCCAATGTTTACATTTATTAAACGTCCAATCGTAAGAAATTGATGGCCTATTCTCAGTATAAGCCATCAATATCTCGATCAATGGGGGTCCGACTTCCAGCACCTCTGACAATCAGCTGTTTTAAAGGGGCCGCGCCAATTGTACAAGCACTGCTTCCCCTTAATTTCTTACCTGCTCGTACTGTAAATCGCAGACACACTTGTAGCAGTGGTTCACAGTGGGGAGAAGCAGAGCGGTTAAATGAGTATAACAGTTTTTTTTATTTTATGTCCAATTGGGGAGGGGGAGAGGGATGGGGCGGTGGTCGCACTCCCTGCGACTGAAATTGTTACACCACAATTGTGGCGCATGACTAGCCGAAATATGCAACACATTTATTAAGAGGCGTTTGCATTTGTGTCACATCTCATTCCAGCGAACCGTTTAAGATTGGCGTATGAAACGCCAGTTTTATTAAATCTCCCCATGTCTGAAAGACATTTTCTAATAGAGGTTGGACGTTGTAGATATAGAGGTAAGATAAATTTCAAGACATGTTAATACCAAAAAAACATATAAAGGAGGCGGAACAATTAAAGGGAGCGGTGGAAGCGAGTAAAGTTTGGATGCGTGTTGGAAAAGTGATAATAAATATTTGTGATTTACTCATATTAAGAGACATTTCCAAAGTCCGCTAGTAAAGCTGTGACAACAGTAAAATAATATTGTCCGTATATGCAGCTCTATACCTCCACATTTAATTCCTTTGATTCTTTCATCTAGCCTAATTTTTGGGATTAGTATCTCCATAGTGAGAACAAATAAAAGAGGTGAGAAATGCAATTCTTGACTTAGAGCTGGAGTGGAAAGAAAATCATTAACTAGGGCACAGGTCGTGGATTTTTCATACATTGCAAATATTGCAGAGATAATTTTTTGGGGAAAACAAATGTTTCTTGACAAATGATCATTAAGCCAGTCAAAAGCCTTCTCGGCATCAAGTCCACATTGAGGATTAAGTATGTAGATGCTTTGTCTTCTTTAGGAATTAGAGATTTGAGCTGATAAGGTCTGTTCATGGAAGAGGATAGCGTTTCCCCACATTATATAATTTGTGCATGTAGGGGGGTAGGAAATCTCTGACGGTATCATAGTAGAAGGAAGGTAATCCACCAGGATCTGGGCATTTATTCTTAGGAGTGGAGCTGATATCATCTTGTATGGCTGGGTGTGTAAGGAAGAGGCTGTTTGAGTTGTAATTGTCATTAATTAACAATAGGAGATGACGACTATCAACAAGGAACTCCGAGAACATAATGCCCTTCAAGCACAAAAGTTCTTTACATCGTCTCTGGGCATAAATATTCAGACTCTTTACTATGACACATGGAATTTAGCTCTGGGGGCCTCCCATTTCTCTAGATCATCTTTGAAATGTGTCTACACCTTGATTGGAGTCCACCTGTGGTAAATTAATTTGATTGGACATGATATGGAAAGACACACCCTTGTCTGTATAAGGTCTCACTGCTGACAATGCATATGAGAGCAAAAACCAAGCCATGAGGAGGAAAGAACTGCCTGTAGAGCTCAGAGACCGGATTGTGTGGAGGCACAGATCTGGAGAAGGGTACAAAAAAATGTCTGCTGCACTGAAAGTTCCTAAGAACATAGTAGTCTCCATAATTCTTAAATTGAAGAAGTTTGGAACAACCAGGACTCTTCCTAAAGCTGGCTGCTCCACCAAACTAAGTAATCAGGTGAGAAGGACCTTGGTAAGAGAGGTGACCAAGAACTTAATGGTCACTCTGGTTGAGCTCAAAAGATCCTGTGTGAAGTTGGAAGAAACTTCCAGAAGGTCAACCATCCCTGCAGCACTCCACCAATCTTGGATTTATGGCAGAGTAGCCAGAAAGAATCCTCTCCTCGGTAAAAGACACATGAAAGCCCGCCTGGAGTTTGCAAAAAAAGCACCTAAAGGACTCTCAGACTGTGAGAAACAAGATTCTGTGGTCTGATGAAACCAAGATTTAACTTTTTAGCCTCAATTCTAAGCATCATGTCTAGAAGAAACCAGGCACAGCTCATCACCTGCTTAATACCATCCCTACAGTGAAGCATGGTGGTGGCAGCATCATGCTGTGGGGGTGTTTTTCAGCAGCTTGGACAGGGAGACTGGTCAGGGTTGAGGGAAAGATGAATGGAGCAAAGTACAGAGATATTCTTAATGAAAACTTGATCCAGAGTGCTCTGGACCTCAGTCTGGGCCGAAGGTTCACCTTCCAACAAGAAAATGACTCTAAGCACACAGCCAAGACAACACAGGAGTGGCTTAGGGACATCTCTGTGAATATCCTTGAGTGGCCCAGCCAGAGCCCTGACTTGAACCCAATCAAACATCTTTGGAGAAACCTACAAATGGTTGTCCTCCATGGTCCCTGTCACGATCCGTGGGTATGTGGACCTACTAGGCCACACCGCCGTAGCGGAGTAGCAGCTGGCCAAAAAAACAGTCCTTGTACAATAGTACCTTAAATAGTCCAGACAGTAATGGAGGCTCGGCACAGATGAATTTGTAGACAGCAGACGTGTATATCAGCAGGCGTGACCGGTGGCACAACACGACTCCAACAGGTTAAGGCACAGGAACAGATATAGCATGGGATACAGGATACAGGTAGAAGGGAATGGGAACAACGGAAAACAGGATAACACTAAGGAACCATTTTCTATAACTAACATGGGTAAAAAAAACAACGCTTAGGCAATGAGTGAAAGGGCAGAGCCCTTTTTATAGTCCAGGGTGATCATGGGCTAATAGCAGATCTTACTCATGTGTGTACACTGGCCCTTTAAGGCTGGACGCGAGCGCGCCCTCTCAGGAGGGAGATGCCGCCCAGCACTCACTTGCCCATGGGCACGGCCGTCGGGTGGCAGGTAAGAGCGAAGGTCCGCAGCTGTGGACGTTACAGTCCCCATCCAACCTGACAGAGCTTGAGATGATCTGCAGAGAAGAATGACAGAATATCCCCAAATCTAGGTGTGCAAACCCTGTGACATCGTGCCCAAGAATACTGAAGGTAGTTATCGCTAACAAAAGGTGCTTTAACTAAGAACAGAGTAAAGGATCTAAATACTTATGTGTATTAGAATCACTAGTTGAGCAATTCCCCAGACTGCAAGTTATGGAATTGCTCTGTAAGCGATTCCCCAAAGGCAGCTGGAGACTGTCTGGATAAAGCGTGCAGGTAATCCGCTACCTCAAGTCCGTCACTACTCTGATCAGCAGAGTCTAAGGATACTCTATGGTCTTCACCAGAGCCCACCGCAAGGCAGGTTGGATTTGGCTGCATAGAACCCAGGTTGCATTAACAAAATACAGTGTTGGACAAGGGGTGCAATGCAGGCAAGACCAGAACGGAAACCAGACAGACAGAGGGTAAACAGCAAACAGAGTACACAACCAGGAGAGACTGTAAGTCCAAATCAGATAGCAGAAGAATACCAGGAGTTGCAGAGGTTAAAACCGTCCAAATCAGTGAGCAAAAGGGTAAATCTAAAGACAAAGCCGAGGTCCAGTTCCAAGAATCCAAATAGTCAGGTGATACAGGGAGTAGCCAGAAGCTTGATCAGATACTTGCATACACAAAGAAATTCACAAGCAAAAATTAAAGAACTGACAAGACTTAAATACTCCACCCTAGAATCTGATAGGAAGAAGACAGAGAAATGAGATTGGCTCTGCAACTCAAACCAGAGCCACCCGGAAGCTAGGCTAGTAGTCATGACAATCTTAGGGTATGTGCACACGGTAGCAGGCTTTTACGTCTGAAAAGACAGACTGTTTTTAGGAGAAAACAGCTGCCTCGTTTCAGATGTAAAAGCTCCTCCTCGCATTTTGCGAGGCTTCTCTGACAGTAAATTTTGAGCTGTGCTTCATTGACTTCAATGAAGAACGGCTCAAATTACGTCTGCCCTGCACTTCTTTTGACGAGGCTGTATTTTTACGCGTCGTCGTTTGACAAACGACGACGTGTAAATGACAGGTTGTCTGCACAGTACGTCGGCAAACCCATTCAAATGAATGGGCAGATGTTTGCCGACGTATTGTAGCCCTATTTTCAGACGTAAAACGAGGCATAATACGCCTCGTTTACGCCTGAAAATAGGTCGTGTGAACCCAGCCTCAAAGAGATGAATGTTTTCTAACATTATGTCAATGCAATATTTTAGTTTTTCCTTTTCAATAAATTAGCAAAGATTACTAACATTTTGGTTTCACTTTGTCATTATGGGGTACTGAGTGCAGAATTATGGATTTTAACACAAGGCCTCAACATAACAAAATGTGAAAACATTTAAAGGGTCTGAAGACTTTCCGAATGCACTGTATATATACTACAGCTTGCTTTACTTGGGAAAAAAAACGGTTTTCGACTAGCTCAACACAGAAATGGTTACTTCTTCAAAATCTTCTAAATGTGACCTGGTGCTTATTTCTTTGCCACAATGAGGTAACCCAGGGAGGGCAAATGTGGCTGCTGATGGTTTGAGGTGACAGTTGGACTTTCTACTGAAAGATTCCTAAGCTCTCTCTCTCTATGTTTAAGTTCAGTAGTCACTATAGGATTACTTCTGGCTCTTCCTCACACAACAAGCAGACTCCTTATGCCTGCTACTTGGCGCTCACAACACACGCAGAGCTGCCTATCACATCTCCAACAGCCATCAACTTCCTCCTCCATCACACTCTGAACTCAACGCTTGAACTCGAAAGGAACATCATTTGGAGCGAGGGGAATGCGAGGAATAAAGGCAACTTCGGCCTCATGCTCACGAACGTATTTTTTTCCTCCCGTAAATACTGGCGTAAATACGGGTCCTTGGTCACACGTATTCGACCCGTATTCCACCAGTATTTATGGGCCCGTAAATACGGGTCCGGTGTCGCCAGTATTTCACCCGCATTTACGGATCCGTTTTCTCTGCACTAATTGGCAGCCCCTTCTCTCTATCAGTTCTGAATAGAGAGAAGGGGCAGCCCTTTCGGGCAGAGTTTCTGCAGTGATTGAAAGTAAAATAAGTAAATTAAAAGAAGTTCATACGTACCCCGGCCGTTGTCTTCGTGACGCGTCCCTCTTTTGACATCCAGTCCGACCTCCTTGGATGACGCGGCAGTCCATGTGACCGCTGCAGCCTGTGATTGGCTGTAGTGGTCACATGGGCTGAAACGTCATCCTGGGAGGCCGAACTGGAGGAAGAAGCAGGTAAGTTAACTTTTAATACTATTAACTCCAGCGGTAGTCACTGTCCCGGGTGCTGAAAGAGTTACTGCCGATCAGTTAACTCTTTCAGCACCCTGGATAGTGACTATCCCCTGACATCGTCTAACAATGCTCCTGTAATTACGGGTGCACACACGTAGCCACCCGTAGTTACGGGTGCCGCATAGACTTGTATGGGCCTGCCCGTGCCGTAATTACGTCCTGAAATAGGACATGTTCCGTATTTTTCAACGGCACGGGCACCTTCCCGTACGCAAACGGAAAGGTACCCATGGCCAATAGAAGTCTATGGGCCCGTAATTACGGGCTGTGATTACGGGCATGGCATCGATGACGTGATCCATTTTAAACAAATGAAAAATCGGGCTTCAAACAAACTTTCGAAAATATATATAAGATGATTTTTAAATATTTGAGAGAAAGTGCTGATCATTATATATATATATTTGTCACATATATTTTATATTTGTGTATTATATGTGGGAATGTATTTTATATTATATGTGGTAATGCCAATTAGACTGCATACGAGCGGCTATTTAACTTTGTATTTTGGTACACGCCTTACAAGCCCCGGAAGAAACCGGAAGGGCGAAACCCAGGGTCGGGCTAATACTGTTTGGCGTGCCGCGTTTTTAGACTTTCTGATATGCTTGAAACTTTTGCTTTTCTGTGAGTATGGAAATAAACTGCGTGGAGTGAAAATATATTCCAAAAAATGTGGCACTATACTTTGTTTTTAAATCCCTAGATGTATCGAATCCTAAACCTGTGGAACTATTTGGAGAGGCTAATCTTGGAGATCATTTTCAGCCCCTGTAGAGCTACAGGTGCCAGGAGGAACTTGTACTTCTTGGGATTTAGTTTTTTCCTATCTGCATAAAGGCTGGGGAAAAGTGAGGACATTTCACTGGACTGTCGTTAAAAATCGTCTCAGCGGTATAATCTTTGTCTTTCTTTAGCGCCATTAGCGTTATCTTTCAGAGGAGGTGCCACTTTTCTGTGGTCCGCCCTGTCCTTGTGAGGTGTTTGTCTTTTTCATATATTTCTCCAAGCCACAACATGAATTTACTGATTTCTGCAAACTGGTGGCTTAACTGGAGGTGCTATCACCGATGTTGACCATCTTTGGACTGCAGGATAATCAGGACTAAGTTTCTGTTAGAGAGTTAAGCTATTATGTGGTCATGTCGCACTGCCAGAAAAACATATTTTCTTGTTTAGTATTGATATGTTTCAATGGTAACTGATGTAGAGTTTCTGGAACACTACATCAAATAGGAACGTAAATATATCTTATTTATAAAGAGAAATTGCTAAATTTATTACGTTTCAGGCCCCGTTCCCGCGAAAAAACGGACATGCTCCATAATTCCCGGCACAGTTTTACAGCACGGACAGCCATCCGTAGCCATACGGAACTTTGTCCGTGGCCAATAGAACTGAATTGGGCCGTAATTACGGGCTGTAATTACGGCCGAATTTGCGGCCGTGTGAATGGGGCCTTAGTTGTACAAATGTTTGTCGTGTACTGTAAAAGCGTTACAAATCAGAGTACCCTAAGTAATATTAACACTTTGTATATTTTTTTATACAATTACAAATATCATTTAACTAATCATTCACCCATAAGTAAGAGGTGGAGTGGATACCTTTTAATGAGAATCAATATTCACAAATTCTAAAATGGCACACAAACCCTCCGTCTGCCCTAAATAAATCATAACTTTTATTTTATAACTCAATTAATTCATTATAAGAAAGGAAAAGAATATGTGAATTCAGTCAAATTATTGCTAAGGTATTATTATGCTGCTGTTACATTCACAGCAACATTGTAATAAGTATTTGTTAGTAAATTAAAGGAGTGGAGCAATGAGCCATATTTTGACAGCGTCGTGTAAAATTACACCTCGTGGGAACAGAACACCGTAAAACCCATTGCAAGCAATAGGCAGATGTTTGTAGGCGTAATGGAGCCGTTTTTCAGACGTAATTCGAGGCGTAAAACGCCCAAATTACGTCTGAAAACACTGCGTGTGAACATACCCTTCAGCTGTGTGCACATCAGCGTTGTCTTTCCGTTGAGGGATTGTGTAGGAACTTTCCGTCCGGTCAACCCCTCAACAGAAAGGCAAATGGAAACCTTAGCTTCCGTTTGCATCACCATTGATCTCAATGCTGACGGATACATTGCTAAGGGTTTCCGTTTGTCACCGTTGTGACAGGGTTCTGTTGTTTTGATGGAATCAATAGCACTGTCGACTGCGCTATTGATTCTATGAAAAACAACGGAACCCTGTCACAAGAGTGACAAACGGAAACCCTTAGCAAAGTTTCCGCCACTGTTGTGATCAATGGTGATGCAAACGGAAGCTAAGGTTTCTGTTAAGGGGTTAACCCGATGCAAAGCTCAGACGGAACCCCTCAACGGAAAGACAATGGTGATGTGAACAGGCCCTAAAATAATGAGAATTTCAAAAATATAATTATGTTACATTTACTAATATTCATGATAGAGAAAGGCAAAGAGAAAATGAAAAGGGTATGTCAACTGTAACGTAGTGTCTCTTTATTCCAATTCTCCCCATTTCAGGTTTCTGAAAGGCACATATTGTAGATATTCCCAAATACCCCTTTTTTTTCTTTTTCTTTTTTAAAGGGATAGTGTGTCTTTCTACTTAAATCTCTTTGACCATTTTTTTCTTAAAACTGTTCATGCTTTAGTCCAACCAATAGAGGTGCAAACTGCTAACATTTTACAATGCAATATATTAAATCTGTACTCTGGAATTTCCCTTTCCAAGAATGTTTTATAACTATTAACCTATAAAGAGTATATCTACACATCATATATTCTATCTACCAAAAAAAATCAAGGGTCCAAATCAAGAATTAGGAAAAGAGATGAGCGAAGTTCACGCAATTAGTTTCAGGGCAGATTCTATCGAATCGGCTGTCCAATTAGATTTGGTCCGAATAGATTAGCCGCGAATAGCAAGTGTCCCGATTTCCCTTTCTTACCTCCACTGGTCTCCCGTAGAGACACGTCCCTGCCAGGCTCCTGAGATGACGCCATTTTTTTGCCATGTGACCGCTCCTGCAACACGTTCCTAATGCCCTCCTGCGGGGACTTAGTTTTGTCCCATGTGACCGCTGCATCCTTTGATTAGCAGCAGCGGTTACATGGGCCAAAACAACTTCATCTCAGGAGTCTGCCACGGATGCATCGCATCGGTTACATGGAAAAAAATGACGTCATCTCAGTAGGCTGCCAAGGCCACGTACGGGAGACTAGATGAGCATGTAAAAAAAAATTATATTTCTCTTCTCCTTCTCTCCTTTTTCAAATCTGTAAAATGTCTGTCGTTGGCCACTAATTTAACTGTTTGTGCGCGGCGCATGCCAAAAGTTTAGGATTTTGCCGAATCCGAAACTTTTGGAAAATTTAGACCCTATATGATTCATTTAAAATCGATTCGCTCATCTCTAATTAGGAACTATAGTATCCCAAAATGATCATGTCAAATAAGTTCATCCAAAAATGTGAAAACTATCAAAAATATGTATTTAATCGCATGCACAATTGCAAAAAATGTTAGAAAACAATCGATTATAAAAGAGAAAAAAAGCAAGAGTGTATTTCCTCAGCACTTCTATAAAATTCTATATTTATACATGTATCATCCTTTTACAAAAAACAATTGCACATATAATACCGGAAGTACAATATGCAGATATACACCATTTAGGCCCTGTTTACATCTATGTTGGAGGCTCCATTAGGTGCTTCCGTCACATATTTAGTTGTTTTTCCTGGAAAAATAGTAAAGCATGCTGCGCTATTATGTCTGGCAAAATGACAGAAACCATGACGGAGACCTGATGGAACCCATTATAGTCAATGGGTTGCATCGGGCGCCGTTGGTATCTGTCGAACATGGTATGGTATATGATGGAGCAGAACATCTGAACCCGGAATGCAGATGCCAGCGAGCCCTAAGCCATAACATTAAAACCACCTGCCTAATATTGAGTAGGTCCACTCAGCCCTGACCCATCGAGGCATAGACTTCACAAGACCTCTGAAGGTGTCCTGTGGTATGTGGCAACAAGACGTTAGCAGCAGATCCTTTAAGTCCTGTAAGTTGCGAGGTAAGACCTCCGTGGATTGGACTTGTTTTTTCAGCACCTGTCACAGATGCTCGATTGAATTGAGATCTGTCGAATTTGGAGGCCAAGTCAACACATTGACCACTTTGTCATGTTCCTCAAACCATTGCAACCCAGTGTGGCAGGGCGCATTATCCTGCTAAAAGAGGCCACTGCCATTAGGTTATACCGTTAGGGTGTGCTTGTTCTGCAATAATGTTCAGGTAAGTGGTACGTGTCAAGGTAATATCCATATGAAGGCCAGAACCCAAGGTTGCCTAGCAGATCATTACCTAAAGGATCATTCAACCCCCCCCCCCCCCCAACTTGCCTTCTACCCATAGTGCATCCTGGGGTCATCTCTTTCCCTGATACATTATTGATATAGATAGCATGTAATGTAGTGTTACTTTAATTACTCTTTAATAACTGAATGCTATAAAGTAAATTTTCCACATATTTGGCTGTTATTAAACTTGCCCCTAGAGGCCGATTACAACTGAGATTACATTACATTTATTTGTCACTGCTAATAACATTTAAACCTTTACAAACAGTAGAAATAAAAAAGTACAATGACTCATGTAACTTTATCACTTTACAACTACATATTTACAATATAGACATGTAGGCTCAACAACATTATTTTAACAACTTGCCTTAATATCATAAAACAATAAACTAAATTTGGGACTGAATGAATAAAAATATATAGACAACTTACTGCTATGAGTTGGAAACTTTTGTGCAGCATGGCCACGAGGAGCTTGGTTAGTACAATCACAACCACCACATTATATGTGCCGACAATTAATGCTCCCACAAAAGACTGAAGTTCATCATTGACGTTAAATCTGGTCACAAAGAGAGCTACATGTGCCAGCGAGAAAATATACCAGAAAAGAGCATAACAAGTTCCAATAAACCTGGAGAAAACAGGAGAAAATAACTGTGAGGTAAAGTGGCTCCTACACAGCAACTATGTATGAACATCCTCCTCCTTACACCACGTCTTTGCTCAGCTCATTGTTAGTGGAACCCTGAATATTTCACATTTAATACAAAACATATAATGGTGAGAGAGAGGGCCACAGGTTCTGACAATGAAAATAATATAAAAAATGTAGCAGAGCTGGAATGGGCATTTAACGCAATAAGTTTGCCAGTGCATTGTGATAACTCTCTAACTGAAGATGGAGTAGGGTTAAGGTCCTATTACACAGCCCGATATGGGCCGTAAAAACGAGCGCCGATCAACGAGACAGCTCGTTGATCGGCGCTTGTGTGCTCCTTCCACAAGAAGCTATAACTGGTTACGTATGAGGACGAGCGATCGTTAGTACGATCGCTCGTCCCCATACATTTCCATTGTGTCGGCAGCACATCTCCCTGTTTACACGGGGATCTGCTGCCGACAACGATAATAATATTTCTTGCTACATAAATGATGTGATGAGGTAATGAAAGCGCATTTGCTCGTTCATCGGCTGCTCGTTGCCTTGTGTACTCGGCAATGATCGTGAACAAACATTTTAACATTCATAATACAAGATTAAGCTGGTGTAAGATACCATCTCATCTATATTTTATTGAGGGTTTCTAAGTGGTCAACACATCTCGTTATTTTATTCAAACAGAAAGTAGATTTTAACCATGCGTTTACCATAATATTCCTACCCAGCTTAGTTTCACATCTCACTTATATGTTAATTTTTCTGCCCTGGCAGGTAAAGCATGTGATTTATATGCCGCTCATAGCCTCTTAACTGAAGTGTTGGGTAATGTAACATATCGTTGAAAAATAGTTATCTACAAAGGTGTAGAAAGCACCAGATGTCTGGCCAATAAATGTCACAATTGCAAGTTTTTAAAAAAGTGCTTGGAAGGAATTTCATATTTTCAATGCAGATATTTAAATGTATGAAATATTTTCCCCTCAGCAAAGTGTTCCAGCGCTAGTTTTGGTCCAAATTAGAGAGTAGTATCAGGTATCCAAGCTTCAACATGTTTTAAATGACAGCACATCATTGGGTGCTAAAAAATATGATATGAGTGATAGGCTTCAGACCATATCTCTTAAGCATGTCCTATTGTTGGCATATCATCTTTAGCTTGGAATAGTCGCAACATAGCTCCCCATAATAAAACCGGTCATTGCATTGTACAAACATCTTTCCAGCTCCGTCCAGAGTGAAGCCTGTGACTCCGAGTCCTGCCACCAGCAGCTGCAGGTAAACTGCGCAAGCACTGCTGCTATCAAATATCTCTATAAATTAGGTACTCCCAGTCCACCATAAGAATATGGGCTAAGACTAACTCATTTCAAAATCCTATTGGGTTTTTAGGCTCTTATTTACTTCTCATGCTTGAAAAAGGCCCTGTTGGACTGAAACGTTGCACGGGTGATTAACCCCTATCCGCACGAGGAAGTAACTGTACGTCGTTGCGGGAGGTTACTTCCCGCACAACGACGTACAGTTACTGAGTTTTTCCCGGTGCACACTGTCGGCGACAGTGTGCACCGGGAACCGGGAGGTCAGCTGTCATCGACAGCTGACACTCCACTCTCGCCGACCAGCAGTCCTTTGCCGCTGATTTCGGTGAATTAACCCCTTAAATTCGGCGATCGGTTGAAATCGCAGAATTTTGGGGGTTTCTAACATATCGGCAGACCCCGGTCCGAAATCGCGGGGTTTGCCGATAGTTAGTATGGCAAACGGAAGCCAAACAATGGCTTCCGTTTCTGCCATGGACGGAAGCCCATCAGGACCAACCTTCGGCTGGTCCTGATAGGCTTCCTGTCAGGGTGACAGGAAGTCACTGTGTCGTTCCCGATGCACACTCTCGGCGACAAGGTGTGCATCGGGAACTTGGAGATCAGCTGTCCCCGACAGCTGATCCTCCAGTGTTGCCGATCAGTGGCTCGTCGCCGCTGATTTCGGCAATTAACCCGTTACATGCGGGGCTCGATTGCGATCTCCGCATGTAGGGGGTTTGTAGCACATCAGCAGCCCCCATGCAATCGTGGGGGCTGCTGATGCTTGTGATGGCACCCGGGGGCCAGACAACGGCCCCAGGGTCTGCCATGTATGTCAGCCTGTGAGGATCAGCCTCTGCTTGATCCTCGTAGACCAACTGTCAGAGTGACTGTGACGTCACACTGACAGTTGGAATACATTACACTACCAAGGTAGTGTAATGTATTCTAGCAGCGATCTGAGATGCAGGTAAAAAAAATAAAGTGTAAAAAGTAAAAGAAAAGTTAACAAACAAAAAAATTAAGTGTAAAAAGTAAAAAAAAGTTCATAAAAATGTTTTCTAAAAGTGTAAAAATAAGTTTTTGTTTTCCTATAATAAGTCATTTATTATAGGGAAAAAATGAAAACGATAAAAAAAAGTACATATATTTGGTATCACCGTGTTCGTAATGACCCAAACTATGAAACTATAATGTTAATTTTTCCACACGGTGAACGCCACAAACAAAATAAACAGAAAACTATGTTAGCATTGCTATTTTTTGGTCACCACCAGCACTCCCAAGATATAGAATAAAAAGTGATCAAAAAGTTGCATTTACCCCAAAATAGTACCAATAAAAACTACAACCCGTCCTGCAAAAAACAAGACCTCACACAGCTTTTTTGACGAAAAAATTAAAAAGTTACGGCTCAGAATAGCGTGTCTCAGAAAATTAATTATTTTATAGAAACGTCATTTTATTGTGCAAACGCTGCAAAACTTAAAAAAAAACTATACACATATGGTATCGCCGTAATCGTACCGACCCGCAGAATAAAGTAAAACGTAATTTATTGCGCAAGGTGAACGCTGTAAGAAATAAAGAATTTAAAGCGCCAAAATCGTTGTTTTTTGGTCACCTTAGCTCTAAAAAATGTGTTTGACTTTTTTAGATACAGCTGCTTTGTGTTCTCTATACAGATCAGCTGTATCTAGTGCTAAATCCTGCTTCCGTCACATCCGCGGGACTGATGGGTTCAGTGACAGCGGGTCCTGCGTGTCTCTGACACACAGGATCCACCTGTTATCCATCACATCTAAGTAAATTTAAAAATACGCAGAAAATACGTGCAGAAAAAATCTGCTACATGTGGATGAGATTTCTTGAAATTTCATTTACTTTGCTGGCACTGTATTACGCTTCGGATTTGCCAAATGAAATACGCATCCTATGCATTTGGCCTAAGGGGCACACGCGTTTATATTAGTTTATGGAGTTTTATTAATATCACATGTAACATCTATGAACCTTCACAAGTGATCCTACCATTTATTTCGTAAAGTAAATGCTACCGTAGCTTTTATAGTAATAAAAACTCCCCCTTTTTTAAGTCCCAGAGGATATAAAAACAAGTGGATAACATTTATTAGTGCATTGCGGAAGCTTATGTTTCATAAAATATGTTTCCTGAACACATCAAATATTGCATTGCACTTGCTGTGCCTCCTTCTACATCATAAATCTTTTAAATGGACTATTTAATCTATTAGCCTTTACTGAAAGTACTTTAATAACTATACAGGGTGGGCCATTTATATGGATACACCTAAATAAAATGGGAATGGTTGGTGATATTAACTTCTTGTTTGTGGCACATTAGTATATGGGAGGGGGGAAACTTTTCAAGCTGGATATTGACCATGGCGGCCATTTTGAAGTCGGCCATTTTGTATCCAACTTTAGGTTTTTCAATGGGAAGAGGGTCATGTGACACATCAAACTTATCGAGAATTTCACAAGAAAAACAATGGTGTGCTTGGTTTTAACGTTACTTTATTCTTTTATGAGTTATTTACAAGTTTCTGACCACTTATAAGATGTGTTCAATGTGCTGCCCATTGTGTTGGATTGTCAATGCAACCCTCTTCTCCCACTCTTCCCATTGAAAAAACTAAAGGTGGATACAAAATATCCGACTTCAAAATGGCCGCCATGGTCAACACCCAGCTTGAAAAGTTTCCCCCCTCCCATATACTAATGTGCCACAAACAGGAAGTTAATATCACCAACCATTCCCATTTTATTTAGGTGTATCCATATAAATGGCCCACCCTGTATTATTAAACCATAAGAAAATTCCTTATAACAGACTGCCAGCAGAAGTCACACCCCACATATATATGATCTGATTTCCATATAAGTGCCATGCCAACCCCACAACAGCCACATTTTTTTTACTAGAACAGCAATATCCCTATGAATATTTATAGTAGAGTAAAAGAGAACCTTTCACCTGCCCATACATCTGCAGCTGAGTGCAGCATGTAATGGGCACGTCTGCACAAACCCTGTCTCACTATAAAAAAAAATAATCCTATTCTCCTCCGTTATTTAGATATCGGTGCCATTATATTTGGCGCCCAATATGTAAATAACCTCCTAAACTGTCAATGGGGCATGTAGTTGTCAAGCGGGAGTGTAACATCTCTGTGACACCGTCCAATCAGCTATGGACAGTGTCACAGTTAGAACTGGAGAGTGGAAAATATGCACGCGCAGCTGTGCCGCCGCTACGGAAAAGAAGAGGAGAAGAATGTGAATTTTTCTTCTGTTCCGTGGCGGCCGGAGTATCGTCAGCAGCGGCGTCGGAGCTGTGCGCGCATCCTCTCTTCAGCTCTTGGCATATAAGGACAAACAATAATGCGTGATCTCTCGTGAGAGATCACACAGTCTTGTCCTTGTATGCCGAAAGCTGTAAAGAGCGTGTGCGTGCATGCGCGCACAGCTCTGACACTGCCGCCCCGGAACAGAGGAAGAAGAATTCATATTATTTTTCTCCTCTTCTGTTCCGTAGTGGCGGCGGAGCTGCACGCGCACACTCTCTCCTCTCTCCAGCTCTTGCTGTGACACTGTCCGTAGCTGATTGGACTGTGTCACAGCTATGTTACCCGCCCCCTTGCCAATTACACGCCCCATTGACAAATCAGGGGGTTATTTACATATCGGGTGCCAAATATAACGGCACCGATATCTAAATAATGGAGAAGAATAGGATTTTTTTTTATAGTGAGACAGGGTTTGTGCAGCCCTGCCCACTACATGGTGCACTCAGCTGCACATGTATGTTCAGGTGAAAGGTTCTCTTTAAGTAAAAAGGTCTGTTCCTGTGCCCCATACAATCTAAGGCATGTGGGGAAAAAAGGACATTAAAAAAATAATTATCGGGGTGAGCAGAACAGATAGCTTTTCTTTTATAAGGGCATGTTCAGACGTGGCGCAATTGCTGTTGAATTCCACTGCGGACAGTCCGCAGTGGAAAGCTGCAGCAGCCGTTTTTTTCCATTGTTTTCTATACCTTTTTAGGTAACTTAATTCCGACGATGTGGAAAATAACAGTGCGGAATTTAGGCTGTGGTGCAGAATTTTATTTCCGCAGCCTGCATGGCCAGCAGCGGATTTTCACTGCAGATTTCAGCCTTTGCACTGCAAGGGCTGAAATCTGTGGCATGTCCGCAATGTCTGCATTACCTGTCAATTGTACAAATGTTGCTGCAGATTTGTTGCGTAATTGCCACAAATTTGCAGCAACATTTACAGCGGAAAAATTCTGCCCTTCTGAACATGCCCTAATAAACCAAGCAGCTAGGTGGAAACTAAAGCTAAACTGATGCCATTTTTCAGAACTTACACATGCACAGAACTTACATGCACAGAACTTACATGCAATCTGCTGATTGAGAGACTTCTCTCTATTACTGTGCATAGGGAGAATTCTGTCAATCACGGAATGGGGGAAAAAGGGAGCGGCAGTTAATGACTACGCAGACCTACCCCTGCCGGCGGTGCCCTTTCTCTACATGTAAGTTCTGAAAAACGACGTCAGTTTACCAAACAAGTAACAGACCGTTGAAATAAGCATTTATGTCACTACATTCTGCTGCCCTCAGTGAGAGAAGCATATAGTTCATGACAGGTTCCCTTTAAATCATAAACTTAGCACAAAGTATTTGGAACGAGTGTTCTCTTTTTCCCTATCTTTCCTTTCTCTTCTTAGACTATTTCAGTCCATTCAGGGTTAAAGAGACTCTGTCACCAGATTATAAATGCCCTATCTCCTACATAATCTGACTGGCGCTGTCATTTAGATAACAACAGTTATGAGCAATTTTAGATTTATGCTAATTAGTTTCTTATTAGACAACTGGGCGTTTTTTACCTTTTTACCAACTGGGCTTTGTAAAGAGAAGTGCTGTCATTCACAGCGTGATCTCGCGAGATCTGTGTTGTGATTAAGTCCCACACAAACTTTACCGAAGTGTCGGGAGTGTGAATAGACATCGCGTCTTGGCTGGAGGTAATGTCTATTCACTCTCAAGACTCTTCAGTAAAGTTAATGTGGGTGCATGTGACAGCACAGCATGATCTCGCGAGGTCATGCTGTGCTTAGTACAAATGAACATGAATGGAGAGAAGTGTATGACGCTGATTGGTCATTACAACGCCCACTTGGTACAAAGGTAAAACACGCCCAGTTGTCTATTAAGAAACTAATTAGCATAAATCTAAAATTGCTCATAACTTGCTCAAAAATGATCGTTTTTCAAAATAAAAACCACTGTTGTTATCTACATCACAGTGCCGATCAGATTATGTAGGAGATAGGGCACTTATAATGAGGTGACAGAGCCTCTTTAACTTTCACGAACAAATTGGGCCCGAATTCTGATGCACGTGTGTGTGCCATATTTAGTAACTGCTTTGGACACTTTTTGCGCTCGACATTGGCGTGGTCTCTCACAAAGAGGGCGTAACTTAAAAACGAGTGTAAACTAAGCCAACCAAGAGGTGGTATAAGAAAGACAAAAGTGTCTAACACGTATAGCAAGATGCGCCAAATTTATCATATGACGTGCACCACTTTGATAAATTTGGCACATCTTCTGACTGTCCGGTTTATATTTTCTGTTTGATGAGCAATTTTCCACTTGCGTAGAGGCCATAGGTAAAAAGTTCCATTCTTTATTTGCTTCCATCATTTTCTTTAAATATGTGAAAACATACTGGCGTCCGTTCTTAACCACTAGTAGCCTCACTGAAAACCTCACCTGTATGGAACATTATTCTCTCGTAGAGACTTAATTACTGTAAAAAATTCTCGCCGTCTAATTAACCCTGCTGCTGTTAAGTCCAAATGCACAGTGATGTTTCTACAATCCTCTGATGAGTGTTGTGGTTGTTTAAATTAACATAGTCTATCACATGGTAGAAATAAAATCTAGTCATTACATCGGAGCATTTAGAGGTGCATTTTTACCTTTTGGCAGCTGATGTACTCGGTCAAGTTCTCATTTCAGCCCTGGTGTTTATGATAATATTGAGCCAATAACTTTATTATGAAGGCATGCAGTTGGTCATTTGGAATGGTCCCTGAGATTCCTCTCAGACGCACATTATTCCTGCGGGAACGATGTTCTGTGTCCATAAGTTTTAACCCCTTAAAGTCCAAGCCATTTTTTGATTTTTGATTTTCGTTTTACACTCCCCGCCTTCTATGAGCCATAATTTTTTTATTTTTCCATCAATGGAAAGGCTTGTTTTTTCGGATGGAGTTGTAGTTTCTATTGGCAGCATTTAAAGTACCATATAATGTACTGGGAATCTGAAAATTTGTGGGCTAGAATTGGGCAAAACTGCTATTCCTCCATTTTCTTTTGGGTTTCGTTTTTTAGTCTTTCACCTGGTCAATACAATTACGGCGATACCAAATTTATATAGGTTTTTTAATGTTTTACTCCTTTAAAAACTATTTGTTAGAAAAAAATGTGTTTTTTTTCCATATTCTGAAAGCCATAACTTTTTTGTTTTGAGTAGTGTGAAAGCTTAATTTTTGCGGCACAAGCTGTGGTTTTTATTGATAGCATTTTTTTGGTACATAGGTCTTTTTGATCAGTTTTCACTAAAAAAATTTACTGCTAATTTGACCAAAAAACAGCCACATGTAGGGCTTAACAGAGGCAGAGTGAAGGCAGTCCTGGGGGCCTTCATTAGGCCGCTTTGCTGCCATGACAACCAACGGCACCCCACGATCGCGTTGTGGGGGCGCCGATGACCTATCAGAGGGGGCCGTCCCCCTCTATAACGCCTCAGATGCTGCTGTCGTGATGGATTGCAGCATTTGAGGGGTTAAACGGCCAGGAAAAGTGCGATCGATGTTCCTGGCCGTTAGTGCCGGGGGTGAGCTGTAATACACAGCTGACACCCGCAGAGTATGGCTTTGCACTTACGTTATGGTGCATGAAGGGGTTAATGTATGTCTGGCCATTTCATCATTTATCATTTCTACTTTATCTACCAAAGTTATATATAATTATACAAAATCAGTCACTTTAATTTCCAAATCATAAGTACGTTCCCCTATGGCCTTTAAATCTGTCTGGAATTCTATTAATTAAAGTCCACTTGTAGCGATATAGTTACATAGTTGATAAGGTTGAAAAAAGACACAGGTCCATCAAGTCCAAACTATAAACCTATACATAAAAAATACAACTAATGGCTCAAACGGTCGTCGATCAAGGGAGCAGGGGCATCCGCAGTAGCCACCTTGTTAGCCTTCAATGTTTCACCCTCAGCTCCACACACAACATAATGCATATTCGCTGGTACTCCTATCGATACAGCAAGGTCTGCATCATTACTGCACCTTCTGTGCCACTCACTATTGATGACCCATCAGAGGCCTCAGAAGCCATGATGTGTGGCTTGTGTAGTATGCGTAACTTGCACTGATTTTATGCACGGCTGATGTGTCTCAGAAACTATTCTTCACTTTCTGTAACTTCCAATTTATTCTCTGTTTACCCGTTATTTGGAAATAACAGAGAAAAATAGTGTAATGAATCGGGGTAGGGAGACGGACAGGTGAGCCCTAATCTACCCGCAACTCAGTCCCTGCCTACTTGCACGGCCCGTCCTAAGTGATGGCGTACAACTGGGCGACGGTCCCTACGCTCAGTAAGTGCAAGACAGACAACACAAGACAAGGGCACACAGAAGCAAGGGGGGGTAGGGGCAGTTGTCCACGGAGACACCGTGAGCAACAGGCATTGGTGAATGAGCCGAATCAAACCAGGGGAGTACGTAGGAGCAAAATCAGAGCAGGAGAATAGTCAGGCAAGTCAGGGTCAATAAGTAACAGCGGTCAA